>NC_060122.1:125162370-125787370 GCF_021461395.2 Schistocerca americana | reverse complement strand
CTAACGGGACCGACCGGCCGCCGTGTCATCCTCAGTCCACAGGCGTCACTGGATGTGGATACGGATAAGCATGTGGTCAGCACACCACTCTCCCGGCCGTTTGTCACTTTATGAGACCGGAGCCGCTGCTTCTCAATCAAGTAGCTCCTCAGTTTGCCTCACAAGGGCCGAATGCACCCCGCTTGCCAACAGCGTTCGGCAGGCCGGATGGTCACCGAACCAAGGTCTAGGTCAGCCCAACAGCGCTTAACTTCTGTGACCTGACGGGAAACGTTGTTACCACTGGGGCAAGGCCGTTGGCTAGACAACCATACGCTGTATGCATTACCGCTTGGAAATCGCTGTTCTTCGGTATCGGCGAGAATGCGGAGAATCTGCAGGAAGAATGGACCGTCGTCTTGAGTTTGTTGGGATTTTTCAATTAACAGCACAGTGCCACTTTGCCCTTACGCTGGCAGATACCGCGTCGTAGATATTCTTCCAGATTTTGTGCCAGTTAAAGCCTTTGTACTTTTGTACGATGACATTCCTGCTTTCAAATATTGGGAAAAATATTTAGCTCTTACCAAAATGTATACAGTGATGTTAACAAACGTTTGCCTCGGGAAAGGCACGAAACAAATGCGATGGCATGTAACATACATAAAAAGAATGTGGTATTATTCGGTTAATTTCCATCAACCTTGGGATCTGCCATCGCTATTTTGATGTCCTCCCGCTGTATCAGGTGCAAGTGGCTATTGTACATTGTCACTGTTTGAAAGCAGTGACCGTGAAAATATTTTTGTATTGACCTCCACGTGGCAAAAAGTACAAACTTTGACTTCTTAGACAAGTAATGCAAGGTTTCGACTTTGTACGTTCACAATGGTGACACAACACGACACGGTAAGCTATCAGCCATTTTACTTCCAAGCAATGTGTGCACAATGCAGATACAGACCTGAATATTGAAACTCAGAAAGCAGTTTACTGTATGTCATCCTAAAGGATTTTGGAAATGACTGCAGGCACATTAGTAGGTAAACTAAATGGTAGTTTCGTAATAGTAATAAATTACACAGGGCAGTCACACTATCGAAAGTAAGAAGTGAAGTGAATGTCGGGAGAGGAAGTCCTCGGTTCCCTGCTTTTGTTTTTAGAACAGAGTAACATTCAGAGATTTTCTTTGGTGGTTTACGGTATACGCAATCGATCATATTATATTTTAAGACATGGCTCTCATATAGCGTGATTATTTCATCTCAACATATATAATAAATCAAATTTAGTACATTTTTGTATTTACAACATTAATTTCAACTTCTTTATTCATGTAGCTTCTCACTTGCCGTGGCCCTCGTTCCACTCCTCCCTACCTCAGGTAAAACTGAGCAGGTGTGAAGCCGGTTTCTTACCTACTGGAGGTAGCGACACTAACCACTTTTTTCAGAAATGTTATTTACATATAAAACTTTAACATAATCGCATCACATAACAGAAAACAAACTCATCTTAGTAAACTGATTCAAAGAAGCTGGCCAGTGGCGAAAAAATGCGATTTCGTGCTAACTTTGACCCTGGTGTCGACGGATGTTAACCAGTCTTCTTCAGAAATACACAAATCCTGAAGGCAGTGTAATAGTAAAATCTACGAACCCACAAACGAATATATCAACATTACCCGTCATACAGAGTCTAGAAGTCCACAAATGCATGGAAATATGAAATATATATCATAAAATATAACAAGAAACAATAAAAAGTAGTACTTGCTAAAATTTCGCATGATAAAAACACATAATAATGAAGCACTCTGACACTGTCCAATCAATTTATGTTATCAGTGCACGTCACTGTACACATCCCTATGATCAGGACCTTTCAAGCAAGAACAGTAAAAATCCAAAAATAGAACCCATCAGGTAAAATGTCAGGTCAGGAAAGCGTGAACCACAGGAAAACAAAGCAGGTGGCGGGTTCACCGAGATGAAAGTACGCTTCCAGTATAAACGGCCAGTAACGGAAGCGCTTTAGGGAGAGTGGGGGAGTGAGACAGCAGTTAGAAATAAAGAATGTTAAAGGACACTACTGAAGTAAAATATGCTAAATTACTTACATATGAAATTATGTGCGCTGGCAGTATATTCTCATTGGACAGATGTCAGGTCGCTTCAATATTTGGTGTTATTCCAGTATAAAATTGTGGCCATGCGGTTCTCGGCGCTTCAGTCTGGAACCGCGCGACCGCTACGGCCGCAGGTTCGAATCCTGCCTCGGGCATGGATGTGTGTGATGTCCTTAGGTTAGTTAGGTTTAAATAGTTCTAAGTTCTAGGGGACTGATGACCTCAGATGTTTAGTCCCATAGTGCTCAGAGCCATCTGAACCATTTTTGAACTAGTTTTTATTCTTTTCCGTTATATTTTGTTATATGATATTCCTACTCCTTTGTGTGAATCTAGGCTCTGTATGACGCGTAATTTTGACACGTTCGTTCCCGGATTTGTAGTTATTGCTGTTACATTGTTTTCAGGATATTCTCTCTCTGAAGAAGACAGATTTTCATCCGTCGAATCCGTTTCCAAAGGCTGAACAAAACTACCTGTTGTTGCAACCAGTTGGCGGCTTTGTATTCGTTTACCAATCTCTAGCAGTTGCTGAAGCGCAGCCATGTTCATAATATTGAAACTCATTTCATCAGTAATTATGTACTCTACAGTACATTTATATTTCAATCTTAAATAAGGAAATCTGTAAACAATTGTTCATTGAGCAGCTTCTTAGGTGACAGCTTTGTAGCATGCACGTTAGTTATTTTGAGAAATAATCCATACTTCGCATATTAGTTATTAATTTTTTTATATTTCGTGTTATTCTCTTGTCATGTACAATCAGAAGTCTTCTTCACTCCTGTCCCATTCGGGGAATATGTAAAAGGTAGCGTCTCCTTTTCACCTTTTGACGAGATTTTTCTTCGTTTTCGAGTACGGGTGTCCATCGACATGTAGAAGCCCCGTTGGTGTTATAGTCTTGAGTGGTGTGCTTTGGATACTTCTTAATCTTATTCTGCTGGAAAACCACAGATTGCCTGTGTTGCCGATTACGAATTGGTAATCACCGGCGTTAGTGCGACAGCTGATAAGACATACTGGCGAATAGGCAATATGAGTGCACTCTAATCTTGAACATGTTGTGATATTTCTATTGAGAGCATAGTACCACTTTGTGATAATGTTGGTGGATAATGGCTGATCTTGGATGTTCTTCCAGATTTTCTGCATGTTAAAGTCTTTATATGAGGCTGAGTCTAATGAAAACCTTAAATTTGTAATAACAAATCGAAATTTCGCGCCGTTAGCCTGTAAGTTGATAAGCGTACTACAAACAGCATGTAGAATTGCCTGTAGGTGGCAGCATAGTGCAGATGCACACATACCGTCGCAGTATCAGTATAAAGATGGCCGCCCCACTGTTGTTCGGTTTTTGCGTAGTGAAGGTGTGAAACCTATTGAAATTCATCGACGAACGAAGGTTCAGGACGGTGATGCATGTTTGTCACAGCAGCGAGTTCAAAAATGGTTCAAATGGCTCTGAGCACTATGGGACTAAACTGCTGTGGTCATAAGTCCCCTAGAACTTAGAACTACTTAAACCTAACTAACCTAAGGACAGCACACAACACCCAGCCATCACGAGGCAGAGAAAATCCCTGACCCCGACAGCAGCGAGTCTACGAATGAAGTAGGAAGTTCGTAAATGGTGTGACTTCAGTGGAAGATTCTCCTCGTCCAGGTCAGGCACAACGAGTTGTGACTCCACACAACAATGCAGCAGTTGAAGCCAAAGCGAAGAAAAACCGCCGAGTGACACTGAATGACATTGCAGCATGTTTACAGATTAGTCATAGGTCATTGTGCATGATGTGCTCCAGTTTCACAAAGTGTCTGCTAGATGGGTGCCAACGCAGCCGACTCCTGAAATGAGAGAACGACGTGTTGATGCTTGTGAAGAACTTCTTCGGCGCTTTGAACGAGAAGGTGATGGCTTTATTGCATGAATAGTTACTGGGGACGAAATCTAGGTTCACTTCCACCAACCGGCAACGAAGAGAGCGAGCAAGGAATGGCGCCATTCCTCATCACCAAAACCAAAGAAGTTTTGAACAGAACCATCAGCAGGGAAGGTTATGCTGACTTTTTTTGGGATGAAAAAGGCGTAATTTTGGAGCATTACATGCCTAGAGGGACCACTGTCACCAGTGTACAATACACAGATCTCCTAAGAAATCATCTACGGCCTGCAAACAAATCAAAGTGACGTGGATTGCTGTCAGCAGGTGGCGTTTTGCAACATGACAATGCAAGGCCCCACACTGCCCGTACAACAGTTGCAACAATCGCAGACCTGCATTTTGAGTGTCTTCATCATCCACGATATTCGCCAGACCTTGCCCCAAGCGATTTCCATATGTTTGGACCACTCAAAGACGCAATGGGAGGGAAGAAGTTCCGTTCTGATGTAGAGGTACGCCACGCGGAGCATGAGTGGTTGCGCGGACTACCAAAACAATTTTTTTCTAAAGGAGTTTGTGCCCTTTGTAAGCGGTAGAGCACTTGCATTGAGCGTGAGGCAGATTATGTTGAAAAGTGATACAGCTTTATACCACTTCTGCACAATAAATAATATTTAAAAAATATTCAAGGTTTTTATTTGATTCACCTTCGTACTTGTGCCCTATGACATTTCTACTTTTACTCTGCGTCAAGTTGTTGTACACTTCTTTCACTATAACAATACTGTTTTCTGGAGTTCTGACTTCAGTCTAATCATATTCTATGAGGAAATGTTTCAGATTATATAATTCATTCGGTATTTGTTGGACGTCTACTGTAGGGCCCAAGATTGTCTGTGCTATTTGTTGTTGTTAAGCGATTTCTTCCACTGTTGGTTCATTTTATATACTTACAGCACTTCCGCTTTATTGTACATACCCGTAAGGTTTAAACTGCCAATGTCTTTCGTTAATGTCAGCGTTTCACATTTAATCCTAAAAATATGTCGACCCCTGAAGAAGTGGTCGGAAGAGAATTAAATGCTTTTGGTCAGATCTTTCAGCAGTGCCAGGATTTGTGCCACGTAACCTACTTTGAACATTTTTGGATGTACACCAAGTCCATACTCCGTATTTTGTAGAGACCTTTGACTGTGCTGACATAGTCAATCACAGCTAGTCAAAATCTGAATATTTGCAGGGAAGGGAAGAAAATTCATCGAAGCCTAACAAACAAATAGATGAAAGTACCCAGTGTTTAATGCAAAGAAAGATGAAGTAAAATAAGAAAATGAAACTGCCGATAAAGGAAAATAGCATCCTGTTTAATTATGTCACAGATTACTGCATTTGAACTGTAACTTTCAAACAGTAAACAGTAGACATTATAGAACTCGTAAAATATGGTTTTTAAAATGGAGTTTGACAACCGAAAATTAAGAATTTATCTCAGTTAGAGGGTTTCACTACCAGTAGTAAAATAAAAAAGAAGGAAAACTAACGTAATAGGAAGAAGCTATATGTTATTTCTGAGTGTAGATGTCACCTTCCACAAACTCAAAGGCATTGAGAGGAAGTGGGTAGAAGCCCAAAACACGCAATGTTCTACTTTAAAGCTGTTCTGAAAGTTCAGAAACTATTACGCAGTGCTTCACGGAGAAATCATCTGTCTCGTTGCTGAGTAGCCGACATACGGCGACGTATGTGAACATCAGCTACAACTGCGTTAACACAAATTACTGAATGACTTTGCTCGAAATTCCCATTCGTTTATTACTAGTTACTGTAACGAGTAGAAAAAGAAGTAGGAAAAGCTAGCTATACATTAACTTAACATAGTAATATCTGAAACGGTTTATACATTCCTAAAACACCATTCCAACTTATTGAAACAAAAAAAGAACCGAAGGTTTATAATGTCTACAATATCGAATGTGGTACTTTCTCACTCTGGATCAACTATCGAGAATATTAATCCATTTCTCTCTCCATTCATGCGAGGCTGTCCATACTTTCGCTTTTCCACCCAATTTTCAAACAACTCATAAATATAGCTCTGACAGCAAACGGGTAAGTGTTGGTTACTAGCGTCGGTTGTGGTTCAGAACACGTCGCCCCATCTTAAAAGAACAGCAGTAGATTCAAAACCCCATTACCGGAAGTGACTGTCTTTCGGGTCGAGTGCACAAATCACTCCACGGCTCTTCTCTGCTCGTTTTTATTCATGAGCAGGTGCCTGCCGTATATTGGATGAATTTTTATGGTCACGTTTCCACTTATCCCGCGTTCCTCTTGATCTCTCTTGTTCTTGTAATACGAATATTAGCTACCATATTTCTTTTGCTTTCCGCTGAAGATGAAAACACACGGTGAAATTATGTGACCGCTCAGCGTACTCAGGTTGTGCCCAAGACTTAGTTAATGACAGAAAAGTGCTTATTATCATAGTGAAACCGCTCGTTTTCTTCATCTGCCTGATGAACGGTACACATTGCCAACAATCAACATATTTAATATATCCAATGCAATGCACTGCTCTGTAATTTAACCTTAAATTATTTATCCATTTTTGCTGATTTGTACCAGGGCAAACGACACGTCTTATCATCATTTATTTGTAATTTCTGCTACCAGTTACAGTTTAATTTCTTTTTAATGTTTAATCTAACATAATACAACGCGTTTCAAACATTTTCTGTTTATCGTCAGCCATTTATACATACATACAAACAGAGAAATGTCACGTTTATACATACAGACAGACAAATGTTACTTAAAACGTATGTATAAACGCCTGATGACGAACAGAACATATTCGAAACACGTTGTATTATGTTAGATTAAACATAAAACAAATAAAATATTACTGGTAGTAGAAATTACAAATAAATAATTATCGCACACAGTCACGTTTCACAAACGTAGCAATTATGGCCGAAAATGACGTCTTATCATCATTGAAATGACTGATTTTGCTCTGTCAGAATCTGATATCTCTATTTTAAGTGCGTCCCATGCATCGAATTTTTAAAGCCCTCTTTGCACAGACTCCAAAACTGTAAGTTTATCTGTTGTGCTCTTTACATTTACTCGAATTTCATTATATATCGGAAATATTTTAAGATTTTTTAAGCGTGTAATACACTGAGATATTAACACTTTTCAGGAAACCTAGCTAGAATAGTCGATCTTCATCTGCTGATAACACTGGTAGTACAGCTAATAAAAGCTCGCATTACAAAAATGCTTAAAAAATACACATGGAGTGAATAAGTTGTGATTAGCAGATGTAAACCACTAGAAAATCGTTAGGATATTGAAGTTATGTGACTAAATAGTAAAGAGAACTGGAATAACGTTGAACGTAGGTCGATGTTATATGTTACCAACAGCATAATGAAAGAAGCTGCATACTTCAGGCGATTTACAAGGGTACTCCAATGCCTATCCCTCCATAATCAGGGGACGAGAATAAGCTACATGCGAAACACAAATGAGGAAATATGAGAGAAGAAAATCCGAGAGATTCAATGAAAGAGAGAATACGTATTAATAAAAATGAGCAAGAAACTATGCAATCGTATTAATGAATACACAGCGATTTTCTATTACAAACTTTAAAATAAAACTCCAAAATACGATCAGTAGCTATTTGGAAGATACTTCACATATTCACATAGGCAGGAACTATGTCCAAGCATGTAGCTGACCTTTGTAGACTTCTCAGAAACCACCATTACCTTCCATTACGTAACTGTAATAATTTAATAATATGCAATACTGTTACAGAAGCCAACAGTTACTCAAAAAAAGGATTATAAACTGTGCATTTGCAGAAATTTTATGAGTGACCGCTTTTTGTGTTAAACTCATTTGCACCGATGTTTCATCAAACAGAAGTAACTACTGTATATATGCGGTGTCTGTTAGAGGGACGCCGGACGTTGTGGCCGAGCGGTTCTAGGCGCTACAGTCTAGAACCGCGCGACCGCTACGGTCGCAGGTTCGAATCCTGCCTCGCACAAGGATGTGTGTGATGTTCTTAGGTTAGTTAGGTTTAAGTAGTTCTAAGTTCTAGGGGACTGCGGCACTGGTTCGCCAGTATGCCGTATGCACAGGTGCACTCACTCCCGTATTAGGACAATGTTAATGTCTAAGGATACGTTTACTTCGGAATTCTACAAGTGAGGTGTGAATTAGAACGCTATAAAATGGCCTTTCGTATTTGCAAAATCATTCTACGTACCTAAGTACTGGCACAAAGGATTTAGAGAACAAGTGTATCGGCCGTGGCTCGTCAATACAATGCCCTTCCAGATCTGCTGACTCGAACCCAGTGGATATTTAAAGGCTTTGGTGTATTCCAGCCGTACTGACTTTATCGAACAACGTGAGCGCATTGTGGATGGTTGTAAATACATTTGAAACACGCTTGAAATTTTCGGAAATGTATAGGCGTCAGTGAGGAGCCCGCCTTCCTATGCAAGGTGGCCGTCTGGCTCAGCTGCTGTAATGCATTGGTCCACAAGTCCATATCTGCAGTTTGAATCCTAGGAGACTCTGTTTTAAGGTGTTTCATGCATTCAATCGTAATACTTCGTATCGCGGGCACCATTGGTTACAGGACCGGCACTGACGTGACAAAAGTCATGGGGCATGTCCTGATACCGTGTCGGAGCTCCTTTCTCCAAGCGTAGTACGGCAGCTCGGCGTGGCATGGACTCAACAAGTCGCTTAACGTCCCCTGCAGCAACAAGCCATGCCTGTTACACAGCCACCCATTACTGCTATATTGATGCTGATTCAGGATTTAGTGCACGAACTGGCCTCTCGATTATGTCCTATAAATGTTACGTGGGATCCACGTCAGGTGATCTGCGAGCCAAATCAGTCACTCGAACCGTCCAGAACGTTCTTCAAGCCAATGGTGAACAATTGTGGCCCAGTGACACGGCACATTATCATTAAAAAAAATCAGCATTGCTTTGGAACGTGAAGTGGGTGAATGGCTGCAAATGGTCTCCAGGCAGCCAGACATAGCCGTCTGCAGTCAACTATCAGTTCAGCTGGACCAGAGGATCCAGTCCGACCGATGTAAACATAGCCCTCACCATTATGGGGCCGCCACCTGCTTGCACTGTGCCTCGTTGACAACTTGGCTCAGTGGCTTCGTGGGGCTTGCACCACACTCAAACCCTACCGGCCGTCTAGGGTCCATCAATATGGTGACAATTCTGCAGGTGATACCGCGCAATTAGCAAAGGCACTCGCGTCGTCCTCTGCTGCCATAGCCCACTGACGACACGTGTTGCCGCACTGTCTTAACCCTTTCGTGAGCCGTGGTAAACATGCTTCCCACTACAATGAACTCGCTCCTAGTCCCATGGGATTCACAGTTCCCATCTCTGTACCGTGCTACCACCTAGTGAGCAGTATAGGGTACTGGAATGAGATTTTCACTCTGCAGCGGAGTGTGCGCTGATATGAAACTTCCTGGCAGATTAAAACTGTATGCCGGACCGAGACTCGAACTCGGGACCTTTGCCTTTCGCGGGCAAGTGCTCTACCAACTGAGCTACCCAAGCACGACTCGAGCCCCGTCCTCACAGCTTTACTTCCGCCAGTACCTCGCCTCCTACCTTCTAAACTTTATAGAAGCTCTGCTGCTAGGTTCACAGGAGAGCTTCTGTAAAGTTTGGAATATAGGAGGCGAGCTACTGGCGGAAATAAAGCTGTGAGGACGGGGCGTGAGTCGTGTTTGGGTAGCTTCAGTTGATAGAGCACTTGCCCGCGAAAGGCAAAGGTCACGAGTTCGAGTCTCGGTCCGGCACACAGTTTTAATCTGCCACGAAGTTTCAGTATAGTGGACTACTTCTAATCGGAATTTCCAGCCGTTTTTGCTGTACCTTCGCGCAGAGCCATTGTATAGCTGAGTGTTGCTCTGGAGAGGAACATTTAAGTGCTGTTTGCGTGACATTTTGGGTTTTTTTCCTCAAAGCTATAGTATAAGGTAAATACTTTTGATTTACCCACATTTATGAAGGAAAACGTAAAATTGGAACAAGGATAATTCCAATTTGAAACAAAAGGAGCCATTTCTGAAGTAAAATGGATGGATAACCGTCCAGTAGCTTTCCTGTCCTCCATTCATGACCCATGAAAAACAGCCACAGTGAGAAGGAAAAACAAGGTTGTTACTAGTACAGAAATTTCTTGTCCTGAAGTTGTGGCAGAATACAACAAAATAATGGGTGGTGTGGATAAGTTTGATCAATTACGAGAAAGGTATGGTATTGGCAGACGTTCTGTAAAATGGTGGCACAGGATATTTTATTTCCTGGTGGACGTTGCTCCAGTGAACAGCTTTATCCTGTGGAAAATAAGGAAAAGAGAAAGTGGACAGCATGATCAGCTCACATACAGGATCCATCTAGCCAGACAATTGATCGCTGGCTTCTCATCCCAAAAAAGGCCTGTCTTTCTGGCAAAAAGGGGTAAAGCACCTGAAGATTTTCGTCATGTGGCTGCAGGGGAGCATCAACCCATTTTAGGAGAAACCTACTGGACGTGCCGTCATTGTAGTACCAAAGCTGCGGAAAAGAGCACTCGCTGTGTTTGTACATATTATCAAATACCACTTTGCATAGACCCATGTTTCAGAAAATTCTATGGCAAGCAATTGTGAACAATCATTGTAACAAGAGAAGTGAATTTATGAAATAAAGATGACATATAGTGAAAAAGTTGGTATTGTCATTTAACTCCAATGAAGGGCAGTGTATAGAATACTTCCCACCTTGTTGTGTGACCTCACTTTCACAGTTGGAACAAATTTGATATTCTGTATGATAAATATACCTATCTGTTAACTACTATCTGCTCTCAATTTAAAAAAAAAACTGCTCAATAATTGTGCCCACGAAATGGTTAACGGATACGTTCGTCGTACTTACGTGTTGCTTGTCTGATAGCACTGACAACTCTATGCAAATGCAGCTGTTCTTGGTCGTTAAGTAAAGGCCGCACGCAGTTATGTAGACCGCGGTGAGAGGTAATGCCTAAAATGTGGTATTTTCGGCACACTGTTGACACTGTAGATCTTGGAGTACTGAATTACCTAAAGAATTCGGAAATGGAATGTCCCAAGCGTGTAGCTGCGACTACTGTTCCGCGTTCGAAGTCTGTTAATTCCCGTCCTGCGGCCAAAATCATGTTGGAAACTCTTTCACATTAGACACCTGAGAACGAATGACAGTTCAGCCAGCACACTGCCCTTTTATACATTGTGTACGCGATACTACCACCATCTATATATTTGCATGTCAGTGTCCCATGACTTTTGGCGCTTCCGTGCATGTTGGTTAGGAGTGTTGGCTTCTTTCACTGTCTTCTACTCATCCCTCTCGTGCGTACACATAATAATTGTCAAATACCATGCACGGATAGGGAAATGTATCTGCGATAGTCACACCGACATAAAAACTAAGGAAAATAGGAAGAAGTAGTATAAAAAGAGTAGACAATTTCAATTATAAAATTGCCAATCGACTTATAGATTATAAACAAGACCATTCAAACTATATGTACAATTTGGCAATACAAATGTAGTTGTTAAGAATGCAATATGGGGCAAGTACATACTAAACGATCAGAACAACCATCATAAAGAAGGAGACCTTTTATTAATATATAGGAAAAAGAGGGAATCTTGTACAGGAACAATTGTTTATCTGTGCTTTTGGTTCTAATTTGTATATTATAGGGAAGAGCCTGAAAAGTCTGCACTTTTTATGTCCTCTATCTATCCTATCTTCTGATGTATGATATTATAGTATTCTTTTAGCTTCTGGGGTTTTTTCTCTGAAAGATATCATGTAAACAAGTTACTTTTATATTTTCTCTTCCTAGATTTAACAATTTGTATTGAAACTCCAAGTACCTTTCCTTTCCTTGCTCTCCAATCTGATATTACTTCAGTTTTCAACTAGCTGTGCCAAGATTCATTTCATTAACTTCAAAAATGTTTCAAATCAACGTTGAATCTTTGAAAAATATTCCATCTCTGTTGTTACCCATTTTGTCGTAGTATTTACTAGTGTAGGTTTCTATGTTGCTTTCTTCATGGTTAAACTGTTTCGAGATATCTCGTTTACCAAATTTTAATTTTATCCTCTGACTTCCTCTTGAAGACATTTACAAACAGTTTCGTCTACTTCTACTACATTTCTCTTATTGACTGACTGACTAAAAGTATCACCTTACATTTGATAGTTTCCTTGCTTCATTTTATTTTGCCTAGGTACTATTATTAAGTAAATGACATGTTCGTCTAGGTATAATGTCTTTCTTCTGAGGTATTCAAGTTACTGCTTAATACAATCTGGTATTCTTCCCCATTCATAAAATCTGGTAATCTGTATTTCTGACCTCCTGGCTCATTAGTCTGCTTCTTTCTCAACTTATATCAGTCTTTTACTCTGGATCTTATTAGTATGTGGTCATTTACCATTCAGTTAGCACCATCAAATACTTTGTAATTTTTGTTCTTTTACAAAATAAAAAAATAGTTTTTGATGTATGACGCAGAGTGGTGGAAAATAGATGTTTCATGGTTAGTGTTTACTGAAAATAAAAATTCGCAGATCCAAGAAAATTTAGTCGGTAACGAATTTTTCATATTTCACTCCTTATGTTTATGCATAGAAACCAACGCAGAAATAATACTGACTCAGATTCATAGTTTCATAAATTTACTGGGAATCCATCGCGAATTTTTTCACCAGAAGGCGGACTTTTGACTATACAGCAGGAACTACGATTTCAGATTCCACAGAGGAAGAGGACGTTTGTGCTATAATGACTGTGATATTGAAAGCTAAGGAGTATCCAAAATGAAACTGAGGATAACTCTCAGAGGAAAAGTGTGTCTGAATGATCAGGAATAAAGAAGGTGTAGCAATGCTACAGAAAAGATGTTAATTGGTAAGATTGTTTTGACAGAAATGTGATCAATGATATTATTATGAAAGGGGCGGTAAACTATATGCTCTCTATGCAATGGGATATGCATAGTCCCATAGGAACAGCTGAGACCAAACGTACGTACAGTATCAGATTCACACTGAATAACACAGTAATAAACACTGTCGTCCTTACTACTATCGATTAGTTTTGTAGACAGAATGAAGCTTCTGTCGGTCGGTAGTACAATGTCCGCTGAACCCATAATGTAAAAGAATTTTATCATATTTTACTTTGTCTAGACGTAGAGAACGGTACGTTGCCAGTGCTACTAGGGCTCATCTGGTCGAACAGTCGATAAAGAAAAGCGGAGCTCGATACCTCCTCTGATCATTCAGAAGTGGGATTTCCGTCAGTAGTGGGATTTCCGGAGGTGACTGAAGTTTGCTGGAGAATTACGGGATAGTTCACTGGACAAACAACGGGCTAACTGACTCCTCATTCTCATCCACGTGACATAGAGCTCTCTTATTGTCTAAATACACGTCAGTTCGATGCACTCACTGTTAACAGCACTGTCTACAAGGCTCTCACGCACGACCAGCGGATCGCACCGATCTGTCGCGTGGAGTGATCCATCGCTCGGTAGATCGCACATGTCTAGGCTAACCACAGCGATCAGTCGCTGATCGCTGATCGCATGGAAAACCCAGGTGGTCTGACATATCGCACGTGCAATTCGTGCATGCAGTACGGACTGCCGGGGAGGTTAGCACCGTTGTGGGGTACTACTGCAGCGACTCGATTGTCTAGCTATTAAGAAAGTTTGTGTGGTTGTTTCGTTATACTTCGCCCACGTTTAGCAAGAACTTTACGTTAAAATGTAACGTTATTCAGGGAGAACGAACCACTCTGAGAAGTGAAGTTACAGCTGGAGTTCCCATTTATATTACAGTAAATACTAATGCAAAACACACCTTCAGATTTTTCAATGTTTATTAACATTTTGAAGTTATAATATTAATGTTAATAAATATACACTACTGGCCATTAAAAGTGCTACACTAAGAAGAAATGCATGTGATAAACGGGTATTCAATGTGCAAATATATTATACTAGAACTGACATGTGATTACATTTTCACGCAATTTGGGTGCATATATCCTGAGAAACCAGTACCCAGAACAACCACCTCTCGCGCCTGCCTTGATACGCCTGGGCATTGAGTCAAAACAGAGATTGGATGGCGTGTACAGGTACAGTTGCCCATGCAGCTTCAACACGATACCACAGTTCATCAAGAGTAGTGACTGGCAAACGGTGACGAGCCAGTTGCTCGGCCACCATCGGTGAGAGATCTGGAGAATGTGCTGGCCAGGGCAGCACTTGAACCTTTTCTGTATCCAGAACGGCCAGTACAGGACCTGCAACATGAGGTCGTGAATTATCCTGCTGAAATGTACGGTTTCGCAGGGATCGAATGAAGGGTAGAGCCACGGGTCGTTATACATCTGAAATTTAGCGTGCACTGTTCAAAGTGCCATCAATGCGAACAAGAGGTGACGGAGACGTGTTACCAATGGCACCCCATACCATCACGCCGGGTGACACACCAGTAGGGAGAAGACGAATACACGCTTCCAAAGTGCGTTCATCGCGATATCGCCATACACGGCTCCGACCATCATGATGCTGTAAACAGAACCTGGATTCATCTGAAAAAATGACGTTTTGCCATTGGTGCATCTAGGTTCGTCACTGAGTACACCATCGCAAGCGCTCCTGTCTGTGATGCAGCGTCTAGGGTAACCGCAGCCATGGTCTCCGAGCTGATAGTCCATACTACTCTAAACGTCGTCGAACTGTTCGTGCAGATGGTTGTTGTCTTGCAAACGTCCCCATCTGTTGACTCAGGGATTGAGACGTGGCTGCACGATCCGTTACAGCCATGCGGATAAGATGCCTGTCATCTCGACTGCTAGTGATACGAGGCCGTTGGGATCCAGCACGGCGTTCCGTATTACCCTCCTGAACCCACCGATTCCATATTTTGCTAACAGTCATTGGATCTCGACCAACGCGAGCAGCAATGTCGCGATACGATAAACCACAATCGCGACAGGCTACAATCCGACCTTTATCAAACTCCGAAACGTGATGGTACGCATTCCTTCTCCTTACACGAGGCATCACAACAACGTTTCACCAGGCAACGCCGGTCAACTGCTGTTTGTGTATGAGAAATCGGTTGGAAACTTTCATCATGTGAGCACGCTGTAGGTGTCGCCACCGGCGCTAACCTTGTGTGAATGCTCTGCAAAGCTAATCATTTGCATATCACAGCATCTTCTTCCTGTCGGTTAAATTTCGCGTCTGTAGCAGGTCATCTTCGTAGTGTTGCAATTTTAATGTCCAGTAGTGTATATTAATAAATATCGATTTTAATATTAATAGATACATAAATATTAATAATAATAAATATTAATATTTCGATGGGAAGAGATACGCTCTCACCGACCTGATTATTTTGAATCAACTATGAAACAATTGCATGAATTATGGAAGGTTTTAACTTATAAACGGTATGAGATACCTGTAAGGTAATGATATACAGACATTTTATTTTAAATGTCCAGAGCAAGTCTTTTATACAGTTACTTGTCATTTTATATATTCTAACTCTGCCTTACGCAATTCATATTTTAATTTACATGTTCAGAGCAGTCACTTGTCATTTTATGTAATCTAACTCTCGCTCACACATTTTATAACAAGAGTTGCGACAATCAGCAGTGCTGCTACTGACTAATTTCTATAGACGTTTCGAGATTTCAAACTAATTATGTTGATACTGGCAGTTATACTTTATGACTAATGAATGAAAGAGGAACTGAGGGCTAATGTATGAAATAATATCCTGGAGCCACTATAAATCAAGCTACAAAAGAATTAAGGACATTAGCTGCCTGTGGGTACTGATTTATTATAATTTGTGTCATATCTCGAATCGATCCCGGATCATCTGCTTACTAGGCAGATGCGCTGACACGCTGGTCAGCACAGCCACTCGTACTGCCCCAGCACTCGTCTCGTCAGGCCCAAAGTCTCAGCTTGTACTGCAGTTGTAGTGTCCCTACTCATTAGCGTCATTACTCGCTGCAAGTCGTCGATTCCCGTATGAGTTCGATCCTGGTGTTCGTTCTGAGAGAAAACGCAGAGTGAGGCCAGACTTAACGTTTTGGTTATTAGCAACCCGAGACGTTTACTTTCGTAATTGTTTCCCATTTCATATACTGCAATTAATGAATCAGATAGTTTCTGATATCTGCACTGACGTATTTGAAGGATTTTATTAAACCCCTTCGGAGTTGCTGCTGGTTGTGCTGAGTGTTGCCGACTCAGCACAACAAGGAGCACCTCCGAAGACGTCCAATGTAGCCTTGGACTAAACGTCAGGGATAGAAGAGTTACGTGGACCACGGACATACAACCCGGAAGAATTCTCGGCAAGGTTTTCCTATGTTTCTGCGATTGTAAATAATGCGCCTTTCTGTTCAGGGACAAATATGAATGAGGGTGCTGCACGAGCAGTGAGTTAAAATCCTTGACTCTGTGGTTAGCTCCCTCGCCCCGCAACCGTGCACCGCCGGCGCATTCGTTTGAGCCGTAGCAGCGAGCGGTTGCGATTTTTTAAAGAAGAGGATTTGATATTCGTGAATCTGAGATAAATGAGCTGGAAATGTTAATGTGGAAATGAAAATTTTTCTAAACACATTAATTCTTTTGTTGAAGGTTTCTTTTGGAGGCATTTTTCAACGTAAACAATGCAGGCACAAGAATGAAATGTTTGTTTGTCAGAACTATTAACTGAAGGAAATCTTCGTCCCTTAGATAATTAACAGCATTCACGATTAGCGGTAGTTTGATCTCTTTGTTTTCATTATGTCAGAAATAACGTAATTGATTGGAATGTCGGTAATTTTTTGTATTAAGAGAATTTCGTAATTGTTAGTGTCTTTTTACGCTATACAGCCTCTTTTGACAATAATCGGAGTTCAGCTGTTCAAGAACAACCTTATCTGAGGGAAAATTGTATGTCTTATGCAGCCAATGTTAAATTAACGAATTCTGTGAGCCATTAGCTTGGAAACTCTTTAAAACACCAACTCACAATTGTCCATAATTATTGAATGCACCTTTCTATATACACTGAATTAGAAATATTGCTAAAATTATATTGTGAGGCATGTAATCTTTTTTTTTTCAAACATTCGTTTGTTTGACAGAATTTTGTAAATAAATGAACATAAAAACAAAACGACTTACACTTGGCATGCTCTGAAAATTTCATGTCTCTACCATCTGTGCTTTTCTAGAAAACTGGTCATTTATTGCAAAAAATGTAATTCAGAGATACTGAGGATTAAAACTTTTTTATTACAAATTCTTATACAGACTTACATTTCTGCATCTTTTATGCACTATAATTGCCCTGGCCCATAGTCTGTGTCTTCTTCAGTGTCACAACAGCCCAGTGCTTGCGTCATCCGTTTCTTTCTTGCTTCTTTTGCCATTTGCTGAGCAGCTAAATCTGCTTCAAGTACATAGAGTTCCCGCAGTCCTTTAGCTGTGTTCTGTTCAAATCCTACCCCTCACTTCTCCAGAACCTTAAGTCTATCATAGTCCTTTCCATGAAAAGGTATTACAGCTATCAGATACAGGAAACCTTAGAGTCATAAGGCCAACAAATACATTGTTAGGCACATGGAACCACACAACATTATTCAGGGACTCATTCACATTATGGGTCTTCTCATGTACACATTTCTTACCTCAGGATTTGCCAGATCTCTGTAAATAGGCTTGATTGCCTCCATTACTGCGAAAGTAAGAGAATGTTTATGTGTATATTCATGCATGGTGCCATATAATTCAGCTTGCCTATATTTGCACCAAGTGTTTGGTGGAGGTGGACACAAAGCATGGCGTGGCTTTTCACCGGTTGATATTCAATGAAGGAGAGTGCTCCACACAGCTCTTTTGTCTTCTCTAAATTGTCTCAGTTATCTCTAGTGGCCTTCCCACACTATTGCTGTAATTCATGAATTACTTTGTCAGTTAGTCTTCCATCGCATTTTATTGTCTTGCCATCAGACAGTTTTGTGTTACCCACCTTGGATTTTAGGTTATGCAGACGTGTTCCCATCCTTTTCTTTACATGTCCTACACACTCAAGTTTTTGTATAGGAACATCGTATGGCTTACTGATTTGTACTGCAATGAAAGCCTTGCTGTCTCCATCAACTAAGTAATTAACATATCTGGCACCTCTCTCCTTCTGCGAACGCTGGAAAATGTTAACTGGTCCTTTTACCTCCATTCCTCCACTTGTGCCATCACAATTTTTTATACACTGCTAATATGTTGTTCTGGTTCACCGTACAACCTCGGTAGTACTTACAACTTCAAAATCCAAAACTTTTCCAATGTCAGTACTTATTGCAGACGTAAAACCATTTTTAGAAACCCTCACTTTTGCCATGATCCATCCACAGCAATGCTGATGTCTGTGTCACCCTCATTTTGTTCAACAGCTTCTGATGTAGCAGCAAGAGTTGAAGCTTCAGCCACTGCATTTACAGAGTCCCCAATTGCTCTTACATATTTCGTATACCTAGCAGGTGGTTTTGGCAAATTCAGCACAGTGCAGAGAACATTACCAGCCCTTGCACCTTTATCAATGCATCTAAGGCCACTGAACAGTCCCACATTAGTTTCATACCATTCATTACCTGAACAGGAATTTCCTGAAATTCTTTTTCGTTTTTCACTTCTGGCAAATGGTTCAAATGGCTCTGAACACTATGCGGCTTAACTTATGAGGTCATCAGTCGCCTAGAATTTATAACTAATTAAACATAACTAACCTAAGGACATCACACACATCTAATTAAACATAACTAACCTAAGGACATCACACACATCCATGCCCGAGGCAGGATTCGAACCTGCGACCGGAGCGATCGCTCGGTCCCAGACTGTAGCACCTAGAACCACACGGCCACTCCGGCCGGCGCACTTCTGACATTTAATAATTAATTTAGCTCCCATATCCTCATGAAGTTTAACTTCACCACCACAGAGACAGCAAGAAACAGTTTCAGAAAGAGCTTGTGCGAGGATCACACTTTGTCCATAATATCATTACTTTTACCACTGTCACCCGTTCTTAAGGTTACTTTCCTTTTCAATACACTAGGGGACGTGGTCACTTCAGAAACATTATCGTGGTTTCCTTCACTGCTAGCACACGTGTTTTCAAGTACTTCAGAAGAAAATGCGGGTCTCACATATCTGTTACCCGCAAATTTGCATTTCTTGAAGTTACTTTTACACTTAGTCCTCTTATTTACGTATACAAATCAATAGAAGATAGATTACTACAAAAACAGCCGATAATCACACTACTTTCGACGAAAACCAGTATCAGAGACTAAGGACTGATTTGTTTACTCCTAAAGCCAACTTCTGAGGCGTAGCAATATGCACAAAACAAAGCAGCTTACAGCCTACTAGACTCTGTAGTTACCATGATATGACTGCTCAACTGTGGCAGTATATGCCGCGAAATATGACAGTCACATGTCAAAATTAAAAATATTATTTGAAGCTCTCACAAGTGCCTGATTTTAATGTATTATATACCCAAATGTTCAAGAAAGTCCAAAGAACATTCAAGAGTAGAAAACAGAAAATGTCAAATTTCAGTGAATTTTACATAAAGGGTCCCCCTAAAGAAAAACCCTGCTCTTCTATTCTTAGTGTAGTTTTGCATATTTGGTCGTGTGTACATTGCACCTTACGCCAATTACGGCCACAGACTCTTTCTGAAGTTACTATGTACTTATGAATACTGGCTGAGGATCTGTTGTAGGAATTTCATTTTCGCTGTGTCCTTGAAATCGCAGTTCCCCTTCCCCTAAATGCTATATGGTGCTAATAAGCCTGTTTAAAATATTCCTGTTGTTTCTCACTGTTTGATTGTTGTGCTCGATTTCAACTCTTCGTCGACAATCCAATAAAACATCAATTCCAGTAGAAGGCGATTTAAATTTGTTAACTTTGAAAGTAACCAAAAAGATGACTTACAGACTCACTGTTTTTTCACTGCAGTATTCAGATAGTTTAGATACTCGTATACTTGATGAACCCATACAGTTTTCTTGTTGGAAAGTAGCAGACATATCCAACAGTGGAACGTGTTCACCACATTACACCCGCAAAGCCACTCTGCAACGTCATACGATTCTCTACAGAACTGTCTTTCGATCCCTTCCCTTGCATCTTACACACATGTTGACATTTTGAGCGGCCAATATCAATTACATGTTTCTCTTCATTATAAGAAAGTAATATAGAATATTTAAAATTCTGACTTGATTGCATAGCCATTATGCAGTCCGCTGCAACTCGAAAACAACAGTCAGCACAAAGTGTTGGAAACTGAACTGACACCTTGGTCGGGTTTAGCAAGCAGAAGGCAAAAGGTCTGAGAGCACATGCACATATGAGCTTTTACAGGGAGTAAAGCTTCCAATACGTTGAAATAGACCCAATGCCTCTGTGGCAGGCATGGCAATAGCAGATGACTTCGAGATGTGCAGAGAATAACTGTGGTGTTTGGAAGGAAACAATGGATTATAATTATTTTATTTGTAGGCCAACAATGCAGATGAATCGGAAATAATTGCTAAAATATGTTTCATTGTTTTAATGGCTTCATTTGTGGTTCAAGATAACTATCCTAGGCCTTCCTTTCCGCCATGGAGTTGTGCTTAAGTGGTGTAGGATATTTTTGCTGTTTTACAGTTATATCTTATAAAGAACTCACAATATCAAAAATATGGACTTATTAAAAATTGCGGGGCATAAAATTCTGCATTGAATGAGACCAGGTGCGTATTTTTATGGATTACTTTTTTTCAAGCTTGTACTCATCAAATTTGAATAAATTTTACACAATTATGAAAAATTGCAGTTGGCATAAATCAATGAACATTTAATGACAGCCATCTGATACCCACAACCACCTTGACATTCCTTGTTCCATTTGCTAAAAATGGTGGAGAAAAGAGGCTGTGGAGCCGGTTCCATGGAGGTCAGAATGGATTCACGATCAAACCGAAATCTGTCATCCCCAGAGGAGCGGAATCATCTGGTGACCTAACTTGTAGGTAAGTTCTCATGCAATGTTGGAGGGCTGCTTTCAACGTCGGTAGTAGGATTACTGGGTTGAATTTGGATTTCACCAGGGCTTTGAAAAATAGGTCAAATCACAATTTATCCAAATAATCTCCAGCCATACCTCTGTAGGGGGTTGTTATAAATCGTAAGCCAGCTTTGGCAACAGCTTCATCTTTCTCACGCTCGAATAAAAGTTCGATTTCTTATAAATAACATTTATTTTCGACTAACAGCTCTCTTCTTTCCCTGCTTGTGTAGTGCTGCGGTTGTGTAACATCCACTTATATTGTGGAAAATATTAGTTGCCTTCTGATGTTGTCTGTCAGGTTGAAGATGCATGACCAAATACGTTTGGTGTGGGTCTTCCCTCTTCCAGGTGTGAGTGTACCAAGAGCACTGAGCATAATAAGAACGTTCATATCCTCACAAATTGCCACAACTTCCTCATGGTCATGTAATGCCTCAAGGGCCATGACAATAATCAGGTGGTCTGCATCTTCATTAGCTTGCTTTACTGAGAAGCCTTCATTTTCAATCTTCTTGGTAAGCAAGCTAATGAGACACATTTTATTTCTGTTTTGGGATAGGAATTACTCCTGAGTCATGGTCATCACCTTTAACTCAATAAACTTAACCTCAGGGGTAGTGTGTCTTTTGCTTCAGAGGAGGTGCTTAGCATAGTTAATGCTCTTGATTGGCAGGTCATCTGGATAGCCATCAAACACCACACTTCTTGCAGTTCAGCCATAGTGCCTTTTTAGGTAGGCAACATATTTGGTTAGGACTAATTGGAATGTTGCAGCACTTTTCCACACACCCAGATGGAGAAGAAATTAACCATTGATAACAAAATCTGTTTCTTCCACAATCACATCATTCAGTGATGTGAATAAGCCATATAACTCTGAGTTGGGAGTCTACCTCATTCCAGCTGCATAGAACAGAGACAGTGGATAGGGCACTAGCTCATAATGGAAGAATTCTTGAAGCTGACTGTCGGATTTCTGGAGGAGTGCTGTCTGACAGGATACTGTTTCAGGGTTCACAGGTACTTCTTCCCCATCAATGGTCACCTTAGGTCTGAATCCTGGTATATTCATTACTCTTTTATTTGGACATACTTGACTTCGTCAAAGGTTTGACCAACCAGGCAGTCACCCACCCAGTTAGCTGTGCGGTCTAAAGCACCGCTTTCCAGGTGGGAAGGCATGCTGATCTCCAGCACGAATCTGCCCGACAGATCAGCGTGGCGGTTTGGTATGCCGTCCAGTCTGTGAATGATTTTAAGGCGGTTTCCCATCTGCCATGGCGGATGCAGGCTGGTACCCCTTATTCCGCCTCAGTTGCACAATGTCGGCGCTTGCTGCGCTAACACTTTCTCCAAATACATGTACGCCATGATTACTCTACCATGCAAACATTGGGGCTACACTCATCTGGTGTGGGATGTTCCTGGGGGGGGGGGGGGTTTCTACTGGGGGCCAAACCGCACAATTATCCTGGGTTTGGTGTGGGGCAGTAGTGGGGTGAATGGACTGCTGTAGCCTGCTGTGGGGTTATGAACCACTGAGGGCTATGGAGACAAAGTCTCTCCATCTTTTCTGGGTCCACATTTCCATACATTACAGTACAATACAATCCAATCAGGAAGTCACTGAGGAGCTGCCAATTTAAGAGTCTCAGTAGTAGTTGAGTCATCTCTGAGGATTCCTGTGCTGATGGACATAACATAATTTGTAACAAGGAATCCACTCAATAAAATTCTGAAGCTGTTCATTGTTAGGTTGCAAACTAGCATTCCTTGCATCAACATGTTGCTCTGATATAGTAAGTGATACCCACAAAACTCTTCAATGTGTTGGGTCATTGTAGTAACAGTTGGCATGTCACAGTCCACCTACTAAGAGCACTGTCTGAGGTGCTGTGACCATGAGTGAACCCTCTGGTACTCTTCAAAAAGCACATTAGTGTCAGCTCAGTCATCATGTCAGACCATAAACCACCTCAAAATTTATCTCGACCTTCTGATAGTCACCCACTGAGTGCAAACTATGTACAGTCTTCTTGGAAAATTTTCATTTCAAGGCCCATTATGTCTTGTTGTAAACAGATCTGTGAAGATTTAGTATACACAGATGCTCACTGACATGAAAATACAATAGCACTTTCTTAACAGTAGTGAAGTGCAGTTCCCAGTCGGCACTCCTCTCAGCCTGGATGAATCGCTTCATAAGAGTACTCATGTCGAAGTACATAATCTGTAACTTGGCAGTGGGACCATTTAGCTCTTGCTCTTCAACTTTCTGTGCAAACATCTGTTTCCAAGCATTATGAGCATGGGCTTCCAAAGGAACTTTTTCAGATAGACGCCTCTTCTAGATGCTGGTCTGTTCTCTCATTGTCACTCATTATTGTGAGGATGACATGTGCAAGAGCCAAACTGTAAAATATACATGCATGAACTGCCCTTGAATAACCTCGATGGGCCATCATTTTTCTTTTGATACCTACATGTAAGCTGCGCAGATTAGCTCTTGCAGCCTACTTCCACTCATAATTTAGCCTATGGCTCACAAGAATGATATGAAAAGATGAAACTCTCCCAATCTTACCACGACCACTCCCAGATCAGAGTCTGGAGGGAAAGGTACCATTACCTCACATGCCTTAAAATACAGAGGCTGTTCAATTGTAAGAAAACAGACATTTTGTTTGATTCTTTTGCATTTGCTTATAGCAGTGTGAAGTGTACGCAGTGTTGTAGATTCCGGGCGGTGCTTTGATTAATGAAAGGAACAGTGTCTGTGATTTCAAGTGTGGTTCAGAGCACATTATTTGCTCCATGAAGCCATTCCAACCTGGAAGATCATGTACTTTCCATTTACCAAAAATTCTCTTGAAATCAGCCACTTAAAAGTTCTCTCTCTCAAGTCCTCAAACTTGGAGCTCTTCAAAGATGCTCCAGTATGTTCAGATGTTGTTACTGGAGTTAGACAGAATCCTTCTACCATGCTGGCTTTCGGAACAGCACTTGTTCTAGTAATTACCGTACCACATAAAGAGGCAGAAATTGCTAGCATTACACATTGGATACCACCCACAACATGGAAAATATTACAGGCATCAGTTGTGTCAGCACTGACATGGCATTGTCACATCAAAATTGAGGAAGAGAATATCGGTGGTTAGAACTCTCAGGGTATTTCATATAAGACACCTAAAACATCATGGCCTCATAGTAGAAACAGCAGAAACCAAGTCCACTTGCCATTTGTATAATCTCCGTTGAGTCATATTTCCTCAGCAACCGGTATCCAACCCCAACTTGGAGGGATGAATGAGACTTTCTAGATCTGGTGGGAGATATTACTGCGTGAGCAATAGAAATTACTTTGGCCCTGTCTGTCTGCCATTGATTTGCCTCTCTTTGTGACTGAATCAAGCAAAATTTGTAGGGTTCGTGAAATATCCTCCTCACAGTTTTTCAGAAAGACTTGGGGATCTGGATAACTGTCAAGGCGAACATGTTTGAATGGATATCATCTTAGATTGTCAACTGCTGCTCCAACAAGTTCGAGGCATTCTTCCTCCTCATTTTCATGTTTGGATTTATACCATTGCTGGTGTTACGACTTTCTATGCGTGCTGCGTTGTTCTGTAGTAGATACAGAAGCGAGGAGCAGATGCCCTTCATGAACAGAGAATTCAGGTACTAATTTCTTCTACATCTAATGTCAAATAGTAAAATAATACATAACTTTTTTGCCATATTTTCAGTGTTAGTTGGTAAGAGTAGATTTGAATGCAGAAATATACACACATACAAAAGATTTATGAATCGGTCACTCTTCAATACAATGGCTATTCGGAAGATGTTGAGCCCTGGATGCTATGAAAGCCTGTAAACGTTATTCAGTTGGCAAACACACAAATGCGTGAGCGTATGAATGTTTGAATTTAAGTACACCTGCCACTGAAGCTCCAGAAGGGAGGGGGGGGGAGGAATGCTTCCATCCCATTGGCAACATAATCGTTCATGGCAGCACCCTCGTGCTGTGGTAATGCCTACAGAAAGTGAGGAGACGTAACTGGTGGCGCACATATTTGAAAGTATGGCCAATGGGAAAGCAGCTGATACCACAGCTGGGACAAGATATTTTATCCAGTATTGCGGAATCAGGGTGCTGATATGATGATGTCACTTCCATAATGGTCTGGCAACCTTTCCTTCAGAGATTTCTCACTTACTTTTGGGCCAGGGAAATTTTTCAGGACCTCTTTCAAAGAATACTGGCACTCATGTTTCATGCTCTCAATGGAATTGCAAACATATCGTAAATCGGTAGTGATTTCTTTATCCTGAGTTTTGTTTACCTTCGATGTTTGGTTGAATGTACATGCAAGGAAAATTTTATGCTGTAGTTCTGATGGTACCTCCACTCATCGTTGATCAAATCATTCCCCCAGTCAGGATGTGATTTCTTCCATCCACTGATCTTCCCAGACAGCTGTAGTTTCTAAGACAGCATCTTCAAATACTGTAGTGGTTACAGTATTGACAGCAACCAAGGGATGGACATAGTCTTCGCTGTTTGGAACTGAAATTATCATTGGCATCCACGGTACAAAAAAATGTAGCATGTTGTTTTAAAACTGATGACTGGCTGGCCTGGTCGGATTCCACGTGCAGCTCCTCTTGCACTAGCTTTCTCTGCTACAGCCACAATTTTCTCCTTGGTGTAAGATTTATGACACGAGAAATGAAGTTTTACAGCATCAAATGTGTTAAAAATAGCATAGTTTCCATCACGTCTCTTCTTACTGCACTCCAACAAATTTCTGATTCCTCTTGTCTTCACAGCCACCATCTCATTCTCCTGTATTGTCTTTTTACACAGGACACACATCTGTCGATTTTACATCTGCTTGTTTCGAATTCGCAGTAAAATTAATTGTGAATTTCAAATTTTAGTTATGTAATTTGTTCCTATTTAGTAGATACAAGACTAGTAGTGTGGTGTTGTAGTACTACGTTTTCCTTTACCTAATTTCTGTGTGAACAAGCTGCACCAAAAACATACGCCACAATCTAGAAAATCAATGTTATTTGGTCCAATTTGAAGGGCGAGCTGTACAGAAACAGCTGGTCCAAAAAATTCACTTTCGGTCTCAGCAGGATTTATATCTGTATAATTTTTGCATACACCACTTCATTAATACATGGGTTACTTTAGATGATATTAACAAAAATCAGAAGTTAAAACAGATATTTTTCATGAAAATGTAAAATTTTTACAACTTTGATCATCAAGAGTATGGGAATATACTGTCCAAAAAATATGCATCTGGTATTCATACAGAATTTATTGCTCTACAACTTTTAATAAAAACATGTTTTCGATGGGGGGAGTCATTTACGAGATATAACTGCGAAAACACAAAAATACCCTTTTTGAGGATACATTTTTAGCCCCCACCACTTAAGGACACAACTCTGCCTGTGCAAAAAACGTAGGATCGTCATACTAGGCCAGAAATTAAGCCATTAAAACAATAAAACCCTTTGTGGCAACTATTTCTGATTTGAATTTTAAGCCTATTGAGCACTGACATACAACTTGCACATCCTGAGAAAACTTCACTGGCACTGCTGGAACAGTCCACAGGTGTACTGCCGATCCATAGTGTCCAATGGGCACAATATTTCGGCGATCAGACATGTCGCCATCGTCAGGTACACTCGCACTCGCACTCGCCGAAATATCGTGCCCGTTGGACACTATGGAGTGACAGTGTACCCGTGGACTGTTCGAGCAAGAAATACTCAGGAAGAAACTGAAGAATCACATTACTGAAGCTAATGGCATTTGATATCAAACTACGAAATATTCTACCAAAACGACTCGCTTTTGATAGCTCATCATTGTGCTGCCGAACTGAAATGGTATACTGCACTTTCATAGCAACATGCTTCGACACTGCGGACATGAAATACACGAAGCCATTATCTACCGAGACGTACTTACCTGTCGTTTTACTATAACAAATCGCAGCTAAAATGTCGCATTTTCGGGAGATCCTGAATTTGCTTATGCTTTGAAACAGCTTATATGCCTACCACATATTCTATGAAAAAGAAGACCTACCAAATACGTAGTTTAACTCAATACAATATGGCGGTTCTTACTGTCTGCTAGTAACTTAAAAATGATGTCGCATGTCATTGGCCGCGTCCATCTCCACATGGCAAAAATCTGACGCGCCAGATTCTTCATTCCACACTGTGCCGTCACCAACTATGCGTCCGCGTGTGTTTTCACGTCCCGTGAGAGGAGCAAACGCCCAGCGCGCGGTGTGCACTCGCCGAATAATAACGGGCGGCAGACAGCGCCACTGCGTTTCAATTATCACGCGCATGCGCAGTCGCCGCCACCGAACGGGCCGTGGAGACAGTGCGGCGGCAACGGCCGGCGGCGCACAGTGGTCTCGCGTTTCAAAGAGCGACCGCCCTTTGTGGCGCGGCGCCACCATCGCCCTGCCGACGATCCAGGGACCCCTGAACAAAAGCCGCGCGATAGCGCCCGTCTGCACACCGGAGCACCCGTCACTGCGCTCCCACATTTATTTCTGTGCAGTGCGCCTGGCAGCGGGCGAGAGGACTCGACATCACACAAAAAAAAAAGAAAAAAAAAACACCTGACGGGAAATAGAGGCGGAAAGGTGACATTAGGTGTCGCTTTCATCACCCTCTCACCATTAATCTGTAGCGGATCTTTCAACTCAACACCACTTTGCAGGGGTCTCTGTGCACCGATTACAGTATTATTTGCACAAGTAAATTCGATGTTTCGAAAATTAAACAGGGGTCAATACTCTAAAACGCTATTTCTTTTATATATAAAAATATTAAGAAATTTATTCTCCATCGCAAATTCTTCTGTTTTAGGTACGAAAATATTACCTACGGTTTCCTGATGAAGCTTTGTATGAATGTTCCATAAAAACACGTGAGAACTGCCGGATGTCAGTAACGTCCTGCCACGATATTTCGATGCAGAGTCTTCTGGCCATCTTCAGATGAGTACCATTGTAGTAGTACTGGCGAGTACGCGCTGAGCTCTGCTATTTAAAGCCATACTGAGGTGACGTTGCACATGCGCTGCTCAGCGTGCGCGTTCATAACAACTCCGTGCGCTGCTCCTCGCGCCCTCCACGGTGAAAGCTTGGCGTATCGATATCATTTTTATGCAGATAACTACGTCGACTACGAAGTTTCTCTACAACAAGATTCCAAGCAGAGTTTAGCTGATAACCGCTATGTCGATTGATGGGAGTCTCGTTGTCAGACAATCTTATTTCCAGAGATTCATTAATAATCGAGCTCCAAAAGTTTGATGTATGGGCCGAAATGTTTGTGTCGCTGTAATTCATGGAATGGTCTGTGGGAATACAATGTTCGGCGATTGCGGACTTGGTGGGTTGGAGATGGCGAGTATGCCGTTGGTGTTCCACAATGCGTTCCTGCACAGTTCGTGTTGTTTGCCGTATATATGATTTGCCGCATTCACACGGAATTTTGTAAACACCTGATTTACGCATGCCCAGGTCGTCTTTAACGGATTTCACCAGTGATGAAATTTTGGAAGGAGGGCGAAAGATGACTCTCACTTGATACTTTCTCAATATTCTGCCTATCTGTGAAGAAATATTCCCAATAAGTGGTAGATAAGCAGTCGACCTGAAAACCTCTTCCTCTTCCCTGTTCCGTCGTTTGTAGGTCTGCATCACTCTGTTCACTTGTCTAGGTGAAAAGCCATTCTTCAAAAATACTTTTTGCAGGTGTTCCAGTTCCGCTTGAAGACTGTTGGCGTCAGAGATAGTATGGGCTCGGTGGACCAAGGTTTTGAGAACGCCCATTGTTTGTGCTCGATGGTGGCAACTAGTAGCTTGTAGATACAGGTCTGTATGAGTTGGCTTTCTGTACACCGAGTGACCAAGTGTGCCATCATTCTTGCGTCGCACCAAGACGTCTAAAAATGGCAAACAACCATCTTTCTCTATCTCCATGGTAAACTTTATGTTTTCATGTATGGAGTTCATGTGACGTAAAACATGTCCGAAAGAACACAACCCGCGCATTCGTCTAGTCGGGCAATGGACACACCTCCTGCAGTGCAGATGCGCAAGTACATCCGGCCTACTCGCTGTTTGGTCTCCTCCCCCATAATCAACAAACCAACCAACATCCAACCTCCTGTGGGAATCTCAGAGTAGCGATCGTGGAGGAAATGGACGGAGATTGTGGATGGATAGTGCTCGGTGGGAATAAGGGTCGGCCGCGAGGTGTGCAAGGATAGACCGCACAGCTGCGATAACACTGTGTCTCAGGTAGCGCATGGTTAACACACCTGCCTAGAAGGCAGGAATCCTCGGTTCGGATCCGGTACACATTTTCCTTCGCCACCGCTGATCCCGCGTAACGTCCAGATGCTGCTGACATCAGTAATCCCTTTCCTTTCCTTTCTCCCCCCCCCCCCCCCCACCCACCTTAAATTTATAAATTATGAATATTTGTTCCGGACCATGATTCGAGCCCGAATTTCCCAGTCATCGTGAACTGTCGCCTTAAACATATCAGCTATCAGTGCACACTCCCCATATCGATCCAAACTTCCATATATAACAGTATCTGCATCCCTATTGCTCGCAACATTACTTGGATTGCCACAAGAGGAGACAAACGTGTTCAATGTTGATATTATTATCGTCGTTTTGCCCATCTAGGCTTGTAACACTTACTTTACAATATTTGTTCATTCAGACATGTATGGATGTCTAAAGCTACAGACACTGTAGCAAGTGAGTTGGTCAGTTTCGAGACGTGTCATGCCACAATTACTTAATTTTATACGTGACACAAAAAATTTATTATATCTCCAGGAACCTGGGGAGGTGGATGGGGCGCCGGCCGGTGTGGCCGTGCTGTTCTAGGCGCTTCAGTTTGGAACCGCGTGACCGCTACGGTCGCAGGTTCGAATCCTGGTGGGCGGTTTGCGGGTTTAAATCACCTCGGCGTATGACCATGCGGTGCATTTGACCTGCAGCCGTCGTACGGTGGCGCTGGCAGCAGTCCACATATCCACAGGTGTGTTGGTGCATGTCAGAGTATGGTGTAGCGAGTAAGTGTGAAGACGTTCTCAGACGTGCTAATTAATGGTGGCAATGTGTTGAAAATGGCTCAAAGAACACAGATTAAGGACCTTATGGGGGATAGAATACTAGGGCGACTGGATACTGATCAAATACAGCAGGCTGTAGCACCGACCCTCCGTGTGCCAAAAAGTGTGATCTCAAGATTATGGCAACGACTCTAGCAGACAGGAGACGTGCCCAGGCGCTACAGTACAGGACGCCCACAGTGCACAACACCACAAGAAGACCGATATCTCACCATCAGTGCCCGCAGATGGCTACGGAGTACTGCTCGGGACCATACCGCAGCAACTGGAACAGTTGTCTCCAGACACAAAGTCTACAGACGACTGAACAGGCACGGTTTATTCGCCTGGAAACCTGAAAGGTGCATTCCACTGACCTCTGGTCACAGGAGAGCCGGTAAAGCCTGCTGTCAAGAACACAGTACATGGTCATTGGAACAGTGGTCCCAGGTTATGTTCACGGACGAGTCCAGGTATAATCTGAACAGTCATTCTCGCCGGGTTTTCATCTGGCGTGAACCAGGAACCAGATATCAACCCCTTAATGTCCTTGAAAGGGACCTGTATGGAGGTCGTCGTTTGATGGTGTGGGGTGGGATTATGATTGGTGCGCGTACACCCCTGTATGTCTTCGACAGAGGAACTGTAACAGGTCAGGTGTATCAGGACATCATTTTGCACCAGTATGTCCGCCTTTTCAGGGGTGGAGTGCGTGCCACCTCCTTACTGATGGATAATAACGCACGGCCCCTCCGAGCTGCCATCGTGGAGGAGTACCTTGAAACAGAAGATATCAGGCGAATGGAGTGGCCTGCCTGTTCTCCAGACCTAAACCCCATCGAGCACGTCTGGGATGCTCTCGGTCGACGTATCGCTGCACATCTTCAAACCCCTCCGACACTTCAGGAGCTCCGACAGGCACTGGTGCAAGAAAGGGAGGCTATAACCCAGCAGCTGCTCGACCATCTGATCCAGAGTATGCCAACCCGTTGTGTGGCCTGTGTACGTGTGCAGGGTGATCATATCCCATATTGATGTCGGGGCACATGTGCAGGAAACAGTGGTGTTTTGTAGCGCGTGTGTATCGGGACGGTTTTCTCAACTTGTCACCAGTACCGTGGACTTGCAGATCTGTGTCCTTTGTGTTCCCTTTGTGCCTATGCTATTACCGCGCCAGTTTTGTGTGCTGCGTATAGAGCCATCGATCGAATAACAGTGTGGTAGTGTCTAATTTTGTAGATTGCCATTAGTTGGTAGGCCGTTTCCGTTTTGTTAATGCACGAATGAAGGCTGCCTTATCTGACAGGTTAGGCTGATCCATTGACTTAGGTCGGGGCCGACTAAGGCTTGCCAAACCTCACGCGGGTCTGGCATTCAGATGGCGTATAGGCCAGCCTGCTACATTTCATTTCGTATTGCATAGCTCTCTTCAGTTCTGTAGAATCGTGGTGCCAGCGCTGTTTACCCTTTCGTGGTATGAAGTACGTCCACAGGTCGAGTGACTGTTTCCACAAGAATAGACAATCTAGCAGTCTATCGTCACAAATCGTTAAAAATGAGTGGGAATGGCAGAAGTGAGGGAACAGAACTCTTAATAAAATGCAGTCGCACGTGTGACAGGTACTGCAAATCCTAAGCAAAAAGAATTGAAAAATTTAATTGACAGTGAAAGAGCAAAAATTAACAACGATTGACAGACGGGATGCAGTGTTCTGTACATCAAGAAGCACTATGTGCTAAATTGGTAGACATTCACCTCATGGAGAAATTTGCGCTATAAATATTAAAAGTTCTCAAGCTGCACGCATTATTCCACTATCAGCTGTAACAGTTTTGATGAAAATGAACGAAGGATATGGAGACTTTCTGTAAAGCAAGTTTGTTAAGTCAAGGAGCATTCCGGTATTACTATAAATGAAGGTGGTTAAGTCAAGGGGCATGACGGAACGAATTTTCGATTTACAGCTTGGATTTTTTCTATTTTCTTTCTTTCTTTTTTTGAAGCGAAAAGGGTTTTAGGAGCAAAAATTAGAACACCCAGAATTAATTTCAAACCTCACATTTTAAGTGTATTTGAATGCACACTGTCCACATTAAGACATTGCAGGGCGAGGAACAACTTCTTACTGATTTGACGGGGATGCATTTGAAAAGATAATCGCGTTATAGAAGGGACACGTTGTGACAAACAAAGTCTATTTCCCTAAGCTCACTGCTACTGAAGAAAACGCAGGGATTGAAGAACTCCTTGTGACATTGAAATAATTACAAGGATAGTTTCCTAGACGTTTTGAGGACGCTGACAATCTTACATCAGTTTTCGAGCTGTTTTCGAGACAGTATATGGTTTCATTTGAAAGTCTCTGTGCATGTGAAAATGTAACTGATTGACCTTTAAGTTAATTCCCTTTTTAAAGAAAAACCCTTTTACCTTAAAATCGTCCAGGTCGTCTACACGGATTTCCTCGGGTGGAGTTTCCATGTCTCCACAGTGATGTTGCATTAGTGCTGTAATATTTCTGTCGACACTGGAATGGGCAAATTACGACCAAAGAATTTCTAGAAAATACCCTTACATGGAAGGGATGGGCCCCAAGGTGGTTCAACGGCATTCACCGTTTCATTTCACAAACAACGTATATTAATTATAACCAAACAGAAAACAAACAAATTAGTTAAACGATTAATCAATTGTAGAAGATTACTTTAAGTCATAAATTAATCCAGAATTGCTTTTTCCAATCTCAATAAGATGTAATGTGACTAATTAATAACAACAAAATTAAGATTTAGACTAATACTGTACGATAAAATTTACTTCCAAAAAAAAAAAAAAAAAAAAAGGAAGACCCAGAAATCAAATTCATTTACCTCGGAGAACCGGTCCCTGAGACACAACTGGACAAAGAAATAATTGCAAACTTTAAGAAATTTAATTGGATCAAGTTTACAGGAATAATTAACATTTGATCAACAACATTACCTTAGCGAAATGTGAGGCGGAACACTAATTACCAATCAAAGATGAAATGAATGAAGTATTAACGCCCGAACCTCCTAGATACAAGAAAGTGAAACAGTAAGTAACCTTACGGAACTTTTAAACTAAAGGTTTGGTTATTGCATGAAATATTAAAGGACACAGGCTGGTATCGAACTACTTTGTCCATTAGTTGCGGGAACTAGTCGCAACAGGCAAAGTATACAGACGGAGTCCCTTCGATGATCACGCCGGCAGGAGGGGCCGAGCGGTTCTAGGCGCTGCAGTCTGGAACCGCGCGACCGCTACGGTCGCAGGTTCGAATCCTGCTTCGGGCATGGATGTGTGTGACGTCCTTAGGTTGGTTAGGTTTAAGTAGTTCTAAGTTCTAGGGGACTGATGACCTAAGATGTTAACTCCCATAGTGCTCAAAGCCATTTGAACCTTTTTTTTATGATTACACACAACAAGGTTTGTGTCGCCCTATGTCTAGGCATCCCTTACGGATCGCAGGTGTGTGGACTGCATAGCGCAGCCTCACAGCGAGCCAAGCATGAACCATTACCATAGGCAAGGTAGCCCCACACAACCAAGTACACAAACTAGGTTGGGAGGCAGTCCTACGATAGAAAAACGTATTACTCTAGGTACAAGCGGAAAATCTTGCGTCCACTGCCCAAACGGACCGGCAAAATTTGAACTAGAGTATAAATATTAAATCTTCTTTACCAAAACCTTGCACCAGTCCATTATACTTGGAACTGATACAAATTTTAGCCATCACCCAAAACACCAGAGGCTTAAAACACGCATCAAAAAAAGTTTTGCATCACCTCGGTTCCGAAAGTTCCAGAACCTGTACAGAAAATTGGAATAGAGAACAACATAACCATCATTTCCGCACTTTTTATTGCTCTTGAAAACCACGCATTGCATGTTGTACCAACATACAGCGAGACCTTCAGAGGTGGTGCCCCAGATTGCTGTACACACCGGTACCTCTAACACCCAGTAGCACGTCCTCTTGCGTTGATGCATGCCAGTATTCGTCGTGGCATACAATCCACAAGTTCATCAAGGCACAGTTGGTCCAGATTGTCCCACTCCTCAACGGCGATTCGGCGTAGATCCCTCAGAGTGGTTGGTGGGTCACAACGTCCATAAACAGCCCTTTTCAATCTATCCCAGGCACGTTCGATAGGGTTCAAGTCCGGAGAACATGCTGGCCACTCTAGTCGAGCGATGTCGTTATCCTGAGCGAAGTGATTCACAAGATGAGCACGATGGGGGCGCGAATTGTCGTACATGAAGACGAATTTTTCGCGAATATGTGCCGATATGGTTGCACTGTCGGTCGGAGGATGGCATTCACGTATTGTACAGCCGTGACAATGCCTTCCGTGACCACCAGCGGCGCACGTCGGCCTCACATAATGCCACCCGAAAACAGCAGGGAACCGCCACCCTGCTGCACTCGCTGGACAGCGTGTCTAAGATGTTCAGCCTGACCGGGTTGCCTCCAAACACGTCACCGACGATTGTCCTATTAAAGTCATATGCGACACTCATCGGTGAAGAGAACGCGATGCCAATTCTGAGCGGTCCATTCGGAATGTTGTTGGGCCCATCTGCACCGCGCTGCATGCTGTCGTTGTTGCAAAGATGGAACTCGCCATGGACGTTGGGAGTGAAGTTGCGCATTATGTAGCCTATTGCGCACAGTTTGAGTCGTAACACGACGTCCTGTGGCAGCACGAAAAGCATTCTTCAACATGGTGGCGTTGCTGTCAGAGTTTCTACGAGCCATAATCGTAGGTAGGCGACATCCACTGCAGTAGTAGCCCTTGGGCGGCCTCAGCGAGGCATGTCATCGACAGTTCCTGTCTCACTGTATCTGCTTCATGTCAGAACAACATCGCTTTGGTGCACTCCGAGACGCCTGGACACTTCACCTGTTGAGAGCCCTTCCTAGCAGAAAGTATCAATGCTGCTCGTGCATGAATGTTTGCCTCTTTGGGAGGGTTTAGTGACATCTCTGAAGAGTCAAAGGGACTGTGTCGGTGATTCAATATCCGCAGTCGACGTCTGTCTTCAGGAGTTCTGGGAACCGCGGTGATGCAAAACATTTTTTGATGTGCTTATCTTAGAACCTCTGTATTATGAATAAGCTCATAAATGCAGTAAAATGCTGTTAATCTGCTGACTAAATAGCACAAGAAATTTACAGGCATTTTAAGTATATAATTTGCAATAAAATGTAAACTAGGTTACAAATTTACATTACCAGGATCTGCAACGCTGGGCAACATGTGACATGTAAAACACCGCAATTTAGACCGTTAGAAACTGCTTGTCATATCTTACAGTTTACCACAACTCCAGCAATGAGGCCACGAGCCAGTAACAGATCAGATACACCCAGCAGAACCGCTGTCTAGTGAAGCAGCTGTGGTTTAAATTTAGCAGTCCACGTGGACGACACTTGGACACACCAAAATATCTGTGAATTTCAATACAAGTAAGTACACGAATTTAACACAAATTGCTCAAATGAAAGCTTAGCCATTTCGCATTGTGCATAACCGAAGGCAAACCTGGTGAAGGCTTTTTTTTTAATACAGTCTCGAGCCAAGCTTCCACCACGCTTGAAATACGCTCGTAGCAGGAAGCAGGCTCCAGAGTTCGGGTAGCAGTACCTTCGCTTCCTGAAGATAAGACTCGCTCTCCACAAATATGGCTTTAGTGGACAAACAGAAGGCACCAAAACCAGCTCTGTTCGTCAGCCAATGGGCAACGAAAATGCGGGATGACGACCAGGACAGAGACCATTGCGTAGTGCTTGTCAGCAGTCTAGCCAGGCTTGGTGCACTCGCATCCCTGCCCCTTCGCCAGCTCCCCTTGACTTCGTTTTGCCATCAGCCCCGTAGAGCCACCTAGTCAAACTGCATGACACCGAACCGAAGATACACAAACCGCGATAGATCGACTCGAGATAAGACGCCACGGCTCACAAGGGGAGGCCGCCAATTGTGAAATTCAGATTCGATTCATACTGTGCATAATAAAAGCTCATGGCCAGAGGTGTAATGTGGCAAAGCACCAAGAAGCACTTCTCAGCCGTTGTCGAGAAAATCGACAGTTAAAATAAACCGTTGCGGTGAAATACTCTCGACGATTAGTAATTTTCTACAGCGTCGTGGCGCAGTGGTAAGCGCTCTGGTTCGTAATCCGAAGGTCGCAGGATCGAATCTCGCGCCATGCAATTTTTTTTTTATTATTAGTTTTTTGTATAAAGTATTGGTCCAAATGGCTCTGAGCACTATGGGACTTAACATCTATGGTCATCAGTCCCCTAGAACTTAGAACTACTTAAACCTAACTAACCTAAGGACAGCACACAACACCCAGCCATCACGAGGCAGAGAAAATCCCTGACCCCGCCGGGAATCGAACCCGGGAACCCGGGCGTGGGAAGCGAGAACGCTACCGCAACGACCACGAGATGCGGGCTGTATAAAGTATTAATGAATTGCTTATGCATGTTGGTGAAGGCGGATCGCTCTCCAATTGTACCGCCTCCATTTTTCCGTTTTTTTTTTTTTTTTAACAGGGTGTACCAAAGCTCTCCCGTCCGCACTGATTTTCGATAATGTTATAAGTTGCGCTAGGGACCGCATCTACCTTCTTTCGAAGTTAGCAGGCAACTACGCTGTTATGCGGCGGCTCGTTTCGGCCCATTCATCATCTGTCATTCAAGTGTAACGAGCGAGTAACGGAGTTTATATTTCATACCTGCCACAGCAAATTTGTGTTCGTGGGGTCTCTATTCTAATTCGAACGTTTGACTTACGCTATACGTATTCGTTTCGGAATATCGTTTCTACGTCTTCCGTTAACTATGCGTGGTTAACATTATGAAAACAATTAATAACATTTGTGAAATACAACTTTGTTTGCGGAAAACATAATGATGTTCGAAGTCGCCAGTTTTTCCACGACAAACGACTTTCAACAACTTATTATATGCATAATTGTTGCAACTCATTGCCGGGAATTATATATATGAATTATAAAAAACAAATACTAAAAAAAAAGTTGCATAGCGCGAGATTCGATCCGGCGACCTTCGGATTACGAACCAGAGCGCTTACCGCTGCGCCACGACGCTGTAGAGAATTATTTATAGCAGAGAGTATTTCACTGCAACGGTTTCTTGCAACTGTCGATTTTCTCGACAAGGGCTGAGAAGTGCATCTTGGTGCTTTGCCACATTACACCTCTGGCCATGAGCTTTTATTATGCGCAGTATGAATCGAATCTGAATTTCGCAATTGGCGGCCTCCCCTTGTCAGACATATTTGTATGAAAAACTTTTTTTCTATTATGGAATGAAATAACTCAGTATTATGTGGGAATCTGAACATCAAAAGCTCTGAAACTGACTGCACCAGTCTATATGCCGACAATTTGTACCAGATGAGAAATACACTGAAGAGCCAAAGTAGCTGGTACGCCTGCCTAATACCTAGTTGGGCCCCCGCGATCACGAAGAAGTGACGCAACGAGACATGGCATGGACTCGACAAATGCCTCAATTAGTGCTGGAGGGAACTGACAAAAATGAATCCTGCAGGGCTGCCCATAAATCCTTAACAGTACAAGGGGGTGGAGATCTCTTCTGAAGAGCGCGTTGCAACGCAGCCCAGATACGCCCAATAATGTTCATGTCTGGGGAGTTTGGCGACCGGCGGAAATGTTTAAACTCAGAAGAGTGTTCCTGGAGTTACTCTGTAGCAATTCTGCACGTGTGGAGTGTCGCATTGACCTGCTGAAGCTTCCCAAGTCCGTTACAATGCAAATTGGACATGAATAGATGAAGGTGATCAGAAAGGATTCTTACGTAGATGTCACCTGTCAGATTTGTATATAGACGTATCAGGGATTCCATATCACTTCAACTGCACCAGCTTGAACAGTCCCCTGCTGACATGCAGGGTCCATGGGTTCATGAGGTTGTCTCCATACCAGTACACGTTCATCCACCCGATACCATTTGAAACGAGACTCGTCCGACCTGACAACGTTTTTCCAGTCATCAACAGTCCAATGTCGGTGATGACGGGCCCAGGCGTGGCGTAAAGCTTTGAGTCGTGCAGTCATCAAGAGAACACTAGTTGGCCTTCGGCTCCAAAAGCCCATATGGATGATGTTTCGTTGAATGGTTCGCACACTGACACTTATTGGTGGCCCAGCTCTGAAATTTGCAGTAATTTGCGCAAGGGTTGCACTTCTGTCACTTTGAACGATTCTCTAAAGTCGTCGTTGGACCCTTTCTTACAGAATCTTTTTCCGATCGCAACCATGTCGAAGATTTTGTATTTTACCGGATTCCTGGTATTACGGTAAACTCGCGAAATGGCCGTACGGGAAAATCCCCACTTCTTCGCTTCCTCGGAGATGCTGTGTCCCATCGGTCATGAGCCGACTGTTACAGCACGTTCAAACTCATTTAAATATTGACAATCTGTCATTGTAGCAGCAGCCACTGAATTAGCAACTGTGCCAGACACTTGTCTTATGTAGGCGTTGCCTACCGCAGCGATGTATTGAGACTGTTTACATATATCTGTATCTGAATACGCATGCATATACCAGTTTCTTTGGCGCTGCATTGTATATTGTCTCCGGGGCGCCAAACATAATTAAATAATACTGAAAATTTGCTTTGTTTGTGATCTATGTTGATGCGAAATGCGAAATATAAAACCAAGGCGTATGCCATGTGACTGCATTGTCACTTAAATGTGGTGCATTTGCACATTCCCCCACTTCCCCCTCCTCGTGCTAATACAGCATGGCTTGCTGGTGCGGGAAATATGAATCGTGGCTGATCGCGATGCACATGTGCCAGGGCATGGCTCACGAACCGAATTCGTGGCCTAGGTAATTCAACTTTTACGCCTCCTTCATTTTTCCTACTCCGATCTCCTGTTCTACGTTTGTCATACGGAGTCTGTTCTAAGGATATTTAAAGCCCATCTGTCGCTGCCTGCGTCCTTAGTTGCCTGATCTGTTTTACTGACATGGAGTACGAAAAATCACTAGATCATCAACAAGGGCTAGACGTCAGTTGTAAGATTCACATACTTTTGGCCTAGCCTTATGCCATCTACTGCCCCTGAATGGTTCATTTCTTTTCGACGTTCTCGTATGGCCTTTTCCAAAACAGGGATGAAGAGCAGAGGCGATAGTCCGTGTCGTTCTGTCGATCGTGACCTGATTTTAAAGGCATCAGACGTCTATCCTCCAGTTCCTTACTGTAATTTACTTACGTATTTTTCATAATCTTGGTACATATATTTGGAGATAAAAATTTTTGGACAAAAATTCTACGCAAACAAAAGATTTCCGCAGATACCTGTCCAACGGTTTCCTATTCAGGCACATTTGTGCACAGTCGACAAAATAAAACTGTACGGCTGTCTTGATAAGATGGGGTACCCTCAGTTGTGTACTGCTCACAACATTCAGAACAAAACACGCACTGACAACCGTGTCAGCGCCGGATGTAATACACGTTTAACAATCTGTTCTCTTGACACTAAAACGACCTTACTTGCAGGCCATTCTGATTTACTGTAATCTATACTAGTATATAAAGACAATTCGCTGTTTGACGCAAAGTACTTGACCGAATTATTTCACATTTATATACTATCCTAATTTGAACATTCAGACAGACAGAGGCTATATACTTCTTAATATATACAGTATACAAACATACACTACTGGCCATTAAAGTTGCAACACTACGAAGATGACCTGCTACAGACGCGAAATTTAACCGACAGGAAGAAGATGCTGTGATATCCAAATGATTAGCTTTGCAGAGCATTCACACAAGGCTAGCGCCGGTGGCGGCACCTACAACGTGGTGACATGAGGAAACTTTCCAACCAATTTCTCACACACAAACAGCAGTTGACCGGCGTTGTCTGGTGAAACGTTGTTGTGATGCCTCGTGTAAGGAGGAGAAATGCTTACCATCACGTTTCCGACTTTGATAAAGGTCGGATTGTAGCCTATGGCGATTGCGGTTTATCGTATCGCGACTTTGCTGCTCGCGTTGGTCGAGATCCAATGACTGTTAGCAGAATATGGAATCGGTGGGTTCAGGAGGGTAATACGGAATGCCGTACTGGATCCCAACGGCCTCGTATCTCTAGTAGTCGACATGACAGACATCTTATCCGCATGGCTGTAACGGATCGTTCCGCCACGTCTCGATCCCAGAGTCAACAGATGGGAACGTTTGCTAGACAACACCATCTGCACGAACAGTTCAACGACGTTGGCAGCAGCATGGACTATTAGCTCGGAGACAATGGCTGCGGTTACCCTTGACGCTGCATCACAGACAGGAGCGCCTGCGATTGTGTGCTCAACGACGAACCTGGGTGCACGAATGGCGAAACGTCATTTTTTCGGATGAATCCAGGTTCTGTTTACAGCAGCATGATGGTTGCATCCGTTTTTGGCGACATCGCAGTGAACGCACATTGGAAGCGTGTATCCGTCATCGCCATACTGGCGTATCACCCGGCGTGATGGTATGGGGTGCCATTGGTTACACGTCTCGGTCACCTCTTGTTCGCATTGACGGCACTTTGAACAGTGGACGTTACATTTCAGATGTTTACCACCCGTGGCTCTACCCTTCATTCGATCCCTGCGAAACCCTACATTTCAGCAGGATAATGCACGACCGCATGTTGCAGGTCCTGTACGGACCTTTCTGGATACAGATAATGTTCGACTGCTGCCCTGGCAAGCACATTCTGCAGATCTCTCACTAAATGAAAACGTATGGTCAATAGTGGCCGGGCAATTGGCTCATCACAATACGCCAGCCACTACTTTTGATGAACTGTGGTATCGTGTGGAAGCTGCGTGGGCAGCTGTACCTGTATACGCCATCCAAGCTCTGTTTGACTCAATGCCCAGGCGTATCAAGTCCGTTATTTCGGCCAGAGGTAGTTGTTCTGGGTACTGATTTCTCAGAATCTATGCACCCAAATTGCGTGAAAATGTAATCGCATGTCAGTTCTAGTATAATATATTTGTCCAATGAATATCCGTTTAATATCTGCATTTTTTCTTCGTGTAGCAATTTTAATAGCCAGCAGTGTGTAATATGCAAATATGAAACATTGTAACCAAAACTGACGAAAATTTCTTGATTTCAAATTTAAACTTTGCTATAATAAACGTTCTGCAGACTATAGGCTATTAATTTTTATGTACGAGTATGTAATAAATAAATATACACTGGGTGTCTGTAATTAAAATTCCAATTCCAAAACGACGTAGAAAGAGAACCACTGTTCAGAAAGACATCAGATCTGAACAGCATTTTACTGTCGTAGGGAGAACGTCATGAATGTATATATATCAAAGAAAATGTTACCAATAGATGGCGCTGTAAGCGACCTAACATTTAAGGGTCGGCTAGCAATGACATATGAAACGCAACACGACGGTTTTCAGATTAGACCACGTTTACTCTTATATGTGCATGACTGCACAAGTTCGGCAGTCGACACTTGTGGCACTGTTAGTTACGTTAAGTCCACCCACCACGGCAACGTCGTACCAATCCGACGGGAAAAATCGGTTTTTAGTCGTCCTCTGGGCGAAAACCGCATAAAAAGCAACAAGACATCGATTTTTATTTGTCCTAGGACCATAAACAGGATAAGACGCAAAATGATATCGGATTTTAACTGTCTGGACACTGGCGTATGACATGTTCAATACGCTGTCCACCGTTTTTTGCCACAAGTGGAAAACGAGAAACAGCATGTTTCACAACAGATCTGAGCGTCTCGTGCGTCACGTTCAGTATACGTTCCGCATTGCGTCTTTTCAAATCAGCTTCGTTCGTAATTGAAGCACTGCAAACAACATATTTCAGATTGTCCCACAGGCAGAAGTAACGCGGATTAAAATTAATCGTTGTGGACGTCCACGCTGTAGGGAAATAGCGGTTGACAATTCTAGCATTTCCGAAATACCTCTGCAACAGCCGCTTCACGCTCTGCAGTGGGCAGAGGGGCGCCATCTTGCATAAAAATGAGCACAGCCACACATCCAGGGTTGGAATGACGTTAGTGCTGTAACGGCCTTTAATAAAATGAAAAATGGTTCAAATGGCTCTCAGCGCTATGGGACTTAACATCTGAGGTCATGAGTCTCCTAGAATTTAGAACTACTTAAACCTAACTAACCTAAGGACTTCACACACATCCATGCCCGAGGCAGGATTCGAACCTGCAACCTTAGCGGTCGCGCGGTTCCAGACTGTAGCGCCTAGAACCGCGCGGCCGAATAAAATGAAATAATAATAAACTTCACAATCACGGTGAATGAATATCTGAACTGTGGAATGGATACGAAATTCGAGTTATCGTGTAGTGTGTTGTAACTGCAAGTAGTGTGCTTACTCTGTGTTATTGTTAGCAAAACTTTATACTATTGGGCAATGCAACTCGCAAAAGCTATGACGAAATACGGTTGCTGCAAAGTACATCCAGCCCTTTAGGTACTGAACCATCTGGCCCTGTTCAAAATGATGACTTTAGTCCCTCTGCACAAAACAAATAACTTAAATTGTCTTACCCCAAAAGCAAAAACGGAGTAACGTGATATATTCTGGTCTCTCAAGAAAAACAAAAATGTATGCTAGCTACAGGCTCAGCAGTGTGCACTGCTGGCCATAATACTTGAAATTCTCATGAAATACTTTTGGCTGATAAACAAAAACATTTAAGAAAATTCAACTTCTTTAAAAAATGTGTGACCAGGACACGGATGTGGTACTGATTACTAACACTTATTTTTTGGCAAAATTATATTGCAAGTTAAGTTTGTCTTTTTAAAAACATCTGACAATTGAAGTTACAGTACTCATATTGATTCACGAACAACGAGACTCAAACAAGCATTATCTAACTCCATTAATCCAATATAAATGCAAATCATCAAATTAAATATAGCCCTGTTAACAAATCATAGAAACATTACAAAATGAAATATCAAAGTGGTCTGTGGCTACTGAGCACTTACAAATTATCAGCCAACTCATCTACACTAACGCGCTGGCAAAAGCAGAAATCATAATTATTTAACATCAGTACCATGATTGCATGAAGACTTCTGCTTCCATGTTCAACAATATTGACATACCTATATTAACCTAACACTGGGTGGCTTCACACAGCACACTACAAAGACCGCCTATTACATCGTATTTCCCTCACACACAGCTACCTACAACTGCCAAACGCTCTCTTACTGCAATACTAGAAGTATCTTTGGATCTGCGATGTAAATCCTATCAAAGACATACATCATTTATAAAATCATATTCAGGTGCCACATAAAAATGTGCCCCACTATACTGCTTTCAATACGCAGAGGATTCTCATAGCGTTCTCCAGTGTCGGTAGAGATAAGAGGACCCGCAGGACTCATGTCCACAAAAAAATACTGACCTACGATAAACAATACCGAGTTACGGAGAGACTTCGAGGATTCAGATGGGTATCCCTGGAGGGAAGGCGACGTTGTTTTCGAGAAGCACTGATGAGACAATGTAGAGAACCGGCATCTGAAGCCGACTGCCGAATGATTTTACTGCCGCCCACATACAATGTGCGTAAGGAAGATGAAGATAAGATACGAGACATAAGGGCTCAAACGGAGGCATATAAATAGTTGCTTTTCGCTCTCTCTGTGAGTGGAATAGGAAAGGAAATGACTAGTATTGGTAGAGGGTACTCTCAGCCACGCACCGTTCGTTGGCTTGCGGAGTATGTACGTAGATGTAGATGAAGGTGTAGATGTAGAACCCGCACCATACAATCAGCTTTGCAGTGCGAAACGGGACTGGCTGATGTGTGTGCAGATTTTCAGTTGGTCATATTCTGTAGTTCTGCGTACTGAAATGTCCTTGGAGGCTAAAATCAACGTCATCCGTCCACAAAATGTTTCATGAATATTCACTGTCCAATTCCATGCGAGTAAGATAGGATCCGTCTTTTCGAATTTTGTAATAAGTTACTCCCGGCCCTTAGCAGACATCGGTACAACGCCTTGAGTATCCAGAACTTCTTCAAGCCTATTGGCGCACAGTCACCGTACTTCTAAATGAGTTTTACCAGCAGCGCATCTTCATGAAGACAGTCAAACTGAGGAACAACCTCGCGCCGTGCATCTGCCGCTATGCGTATTCTGCCGCTCACAGTTCCTTCAATCAGTTTTTTTTTATTTTATTTTATTTTTTGTGTGTGTGCATGACGTTTCCTCTGTCTCAGTGTATTTTGTTCAAAATTGACGTCGTTCTGAGCAGTGGTTTTCTTTCTACAGCATTTTGAATGGAACTTTAATTATGGACACAATGTATTTAATATATAATGAGGATACGTTATTGCCAAAACACTGGAAAGTTCTTAATTGGTTTACCACAAATTTATTCTCAATATTCAAATAAGCGTTCACGTAGATCCATACCATATATAGTTTGAACATATATTACGTAGAAATATTAATTTAATCTATCATAGGAAATTTTTTTTACCAAAAAGCGCGTAAAATACCTCATTGACTCACATCAGATCCTTACATGATAATGTAATGAAGATGAGCAGTGCATGGCTCGTGTTCACCCAGTTAATTGTTTGTCATTTTCTATTACGGTAGTGTCGTTTGGTTTTCTTATTCAATTTACTGGCGTCACTAACTTCCTGCCTTACTTTCCTGTGCGTGGCAGTAACAGCGACGATAGTATTTCCGGGTCGTCGGGTGTCGGGTAGTGAGTGAGTGGAAGACGCACCAGCATTGCAGTCGCGAAGGACCAGCAGTCGTGGACGGACCAGCAGTCCATTCGGTCGGCTGGCGTGGAGCAGCAAGCAGGCCCCAACGCGTGGAGTGCTGCTGGAGCCACTAGCGGCGTGCACGCGCGGCTGGAGTGTGGGGTGCTGCTTGCGAGCGCTACGAAGTTCGTCGCCCACCGATCTTGGACATGAAAGTTGAGTCCTCATTAACTTAATATGGAGCCTCAGCTCTTTACATTTCTTCGTTTGACCCTTGTTGTCGCTTTTTGGGACATTCCCGTGAGCAACAACATGTGTGTATTTAAGTCGGCTAAGATTCCAGCCGTCTTCCTGTGAAATTTGGCTTAATTTATTCCCTGTTACGGAAGTTCACCAGCGGTATCTTATCCCTTGTGGCCGTTGACGTTCCGATTACCTGCCCTGATCGTTGACGTAAGTTTAAGCTGTGTATTTTCCTCGTCGCGTTGTTGCTGTCCAGCATGGTGTGTAGTTCGACTGCTGATGTGTTGTTGGTAGTTGTGGGCGCCAATATTCTGTGTGTCGTGTATTGAATTCTTGTGGTCATTTTGCTGGTTGCCTGGAGCGGAACTGATTTGGTTGATTGATCGGTCGGCTGTCTGTTGGTTGGGTTTCCTCCAAATTAAGAAGTCATTGGACAGGCTGCCTGTCTCACCTAAACGGGCGTTAGTGTTACAATCCCAGGCTGATTCTTGGAAACTTCTGAGCGCCGTTCCTTGTGTGTTATGTAGCAATTTCCCTGTTTGGATTTTAGTTATTTGGTTGATGTGTGGCTTTCAGCCGAGTATTAATATCATTTAATGTTCTTGTCTTGCCATTAAGACATGAGTTTGTTCTATTTTTATATGGGGTCTTCAGCCGAATTTTACTGGAGAGGTTTTAAGATAAAGCCTTCTGTCTTTTAGATTGAAACTGTTTCTAGGCCTTTCGCCATTAAATACATTTTGTTTGATATGTGGCCTTCAGCCATGTATTTATATCACTTAAATCAATGTCCTTGTTTTGCCCTTAAGGCATGAGATTGTTATTCTTTATTTTATATGAAATGTTTTAACATACGGCCTTCTCCCCTTTAAAGTTGAAACTCTTCTTCTAGGGTTTAAGCTGTTAAATTATTTGATGGAGAGCGGCCTTCAGCCGAGTTTTAATATCTCTTAAATTAATCTTCTTCTCTTTCCCTCATATTGTTTAATATGCGACCTCCAGCCTAGCTCCATTTAAATCAAATTAGCAAGGCCTTCAGCCTATTAGATTGAAGATATAGAAAATATTCTTGGGTGAAACCTCCAGAAGAACCTTGTATTTCAATTTTGCTCAAGTATTTTGTCTTGAATTTTGAATGTGGCCTTAAGCTGATCTCAAGTTAATCAAAGGCGGTCGATTAAAGTTTTGAGTATTTTGCATCCTTGTTGTAATATTGTGTGCTGATGAAATATATATGTTGAGTGCAACTGAGAGGAACTCATTTTGGTCCCTTTTCAGAACCTAATCCGCTCTGTCCTGCTAGCCCAGGCATCTCAGAACATTGAGATGTACATACGCTATGCATTTTGAGCGTGTATAATATATAAATATACGATATAAAGTAGAAACCTTACGGATTAATCGATGAGATGATATGGAACAAAAAATGTATAATGTCCGGAAAGACGTGGTTTCCATGCTTGAGACCATTTGTTCATTCACACCGAGTTACAGAGACTGCGGTCTAATACGCGCTGTACCATGCAGCCACAGTTACAGTATACACGGTTTCCTCCTAGAGGGCGGTACCGTTCTTCATGCGTCATGCCCTAGCGCCCTCTACTGCCATACTGACTGGTAAGGTTGCGTCCGATTCACTTTTCTTGCTGACGCACATTGTAGTGGATGTGATACATCGTTGTACACAATGGTTCCGTATTCGATTCGAGAGCTTTACGACATAGTGCTTACTTAAAATGGTTCAAATGGGTCTGAGCACTATGGGACTTAACTTCTGAGGTCATCAGTCCCCTAGAATTTAGAACTACTTAAACCTAACTAACCTAAGAACATCACACACACCCATGCCCGAGGCAGGATTCGAACCTGCGACCGTAGCGGTCGCGCGGTTCCAGACTGAAGCGCCTTTAACCGCTTGGCCACACCGGCCGGCAGTGCTTACTTACTGAAAGGCAAATGGCAACGGGAGGCGAGCAGCGAGGTCCTATTAGGAGACATGCCCCGTGGACAATAATCACTACAATTTATGTTTGCAACATTGTCTCGCGGTTTGTCTGAGACAGGGCCGTTTCAGGAAGCAGGAATTCGTGAAGGGCGTACCCGAAATGTTTGAACACTAGACATGGAGCCAAATGTGACAAACACTGTGGAAGGTGACCGCTGTGTCAGTACCAGGCAGTTGGCCCGCCAGTGCAGGGTAAGTCAGACGACCGTGTGGAACATCCTCGCTGAAAGTTGTTACTACCCTTATCACCTACAGCGCGTACAGTACTTAACTAACGACAGACTTTCCACATCGGGAGCAGTTATGATATTAGTTTCTTCACTAAGCAATGATAATTCCGGGATTTGTGTCATCCATCCTGTTCATACACGAGGTCATCTTTACGCGGACTGGTATCTTCAACTATCATAACATGCATGTGTGGGATAGTATGCAGAAGCCTCATGGTATGGTGACAGCGCATCATCAGCATCGGTGCAGCCGGAATGTGTGGCCGTGGTAGTTGGCAACAGTATTTTGGGACCAGTCTTCCTTCCACGTCGCCTAACAAGCCGGAACTATCGGTGTTTCTTGAGGGTGACTTTGCCTCCCCTGCTGGAAGAAGTGCCACTGATGATTCGAAGTGGCTGACACACGATGGAGCTGCAGCCATTTCTAGTTATTTCGCCATCTCTAAAGTATCGTGTATACAGAGCCCGTTCCACACGTGGACACAGTGGAGCAGGGTATTCATGCCTGGCCGATGTGAACGTGTGTGACAGAACATGCTACAGCGCGTAGACGCATATGTTGAGGCACACGGAATCCATGTTCGTATCTGAAACTGTGGCTGCATGGCACTGCATATGTTAGACTGCGGATTCTGTAACAGCGTATGATGGAATAAATGCTTTGTAGCATGAAAATCGTGCATTTGCGGACATAACTTCATTAGGCCTTTTTGTACCGTATTCCCCCATCCATCAATCCCTAATCAATACGTAGAGTTTGTACACGGTGGAAAAAATCACCCTGTACCTGGTATGTGCAATACATACAGTGGGAAGTTGTTATCAAAACACTCGAAAAGTTCTTGACCGACACACATACACACACACACACACACACACACATATATATATATATATATATATATATATATATATATATATATAAAAGTATTTTTTAAACTGCCTGCCTGAAAGGAAGTGTTGTGATGTGCTCTGGGCACATTTCGGGGCAACTCTTCCCGGTCGCCTGCCGGAGTGGCCGAGCGGTTCTAGGCGCTACAGTCTGGAACCGCGCGACCGCTATGGTCGCAGGCTCGAATCGTGCCTCGGGCATGGATGTGTGTGATGTCCTTAGGTTAGTTCTAAGTTCTAGGGGACTGATGACATCAGATGTTAAGTCCCATAGTGCTCAGAGCCATTTTTTCTCTTCCCGTTCTCAAAGGCTAATTTCGGCTCACAAACGGGCGGTTCGGGCAGTACGTGGTGTAGGTTCGCGAACCTATTGTCGATTCCTGTTCATTAGTCTGGTTGTTCTGACGTTGGCCTCTCTATATATATATTCTTTACTGTCGTTTCTTATTAACAATATCAGCTTATTCCCAAGATGTAGCAGGTTTCGTTACGTTAATAGTAGGCAGCAATCCAATCTACATTTGGGTCGCACTTCCTTGACCCTTGTGCAGAAAGGCATGCAGCATACTGCTGCATCCATTTTCAATAAACTACCACAAGAATTCGAAAATCTTAGCTGTAGTCCACCTGCTTTCAAATCTAACCTGAAGTTTCCTCACTGGTCACTTCTTCTATTCTGTCGACGAGTTCCTTGAAAAATTAAGCTGATTCGTGTGGTATATTGTCGATTGCATTTACGTAAACTTATGGCTTGTTCTTTTGGATTTCTAAATATTTTATTTGTCATTACGTTTCTGTTGTAATTTCATGCCCTGGCACGTTCCATGACATTGGAGTTTTGCTCTTCAATTTGGTCCTACGGAACTAGACATGTAACATAAACAGAAAAAACCCATCGATAGATATCGTCGGTGGCAGTCGCAGACGTCGGCATCTTGCACGCTCGATAGCTTCAGGCGGGGCCGTCTCCATATATCGGAAGAGCCCCCCGCCCAGACATACGGAGAGCACACAGGTTTTCTTTTCAGCCATGAAAGTTATTTATCGAAGGGGCTGCTTAACGAGCCTAACGCTGGTGCCCCCGATAACTCCCGTACACCCCTTAGCTCGTGTGCCTGCTCGGACCCTGCTGAAGCAGCGACCCCATGTCCACCCACAGGGTGTGTGAGTGAGGCGAGATGCCAGTCTCCCACGTGTGACGCAAACGCCATCCAAATGTGAGAACAGATCCACAGCGTTGGGGTCACTAGGAGGTGCTTCAGTACCAATGTGACATGACGCTCAAGACATTTAGGAGGTTACAAATGATTCAAATGGCTCTAAGCACTATGGGACTTAACATCTGAGGTCATCAGTCCCCTAGACTTAGAACTACTTAAAACTAATTAACCTAAGGACATTACACACATCCATGCCCGAGGCAGGATTCGAACCTATGAGCGTAGCAGCAGCGTGGTGCCGAATTGAAGCGCCTAGAACCGCTCGGCCACAGCGGCCGGCCTAGGAGATTACTTAATGACAATATTATACCATGAACCTCACCAACTATGGGGCAGTTGTAAACCTGTAACTTCAACCTGGAAAATCAAGAGATCAGGACACACCGCCTATGTAAATGGTGCAGTCAAATTAATGTAAGTAGCGGGTCACTTAAGTTTCTTGACAGAAAAGCGCTGACATCAACTGTAGCACCTTCTTATCCGTGGTGTCATATTAAAGTTGACACAATTGTGCAGAACCATAATTCGTTGATATCAGCTTCAGTACGGATCTATCTCCAAGGCCATACAGGAATCCTCATGCCACCATGTGCCAAGGACATGGAGACACCCTGCTCCCTCCCTCGACCCCCATGCCTGTGCTCTGGAGACAGTGGTGTGCAGTGTTTAATTTATGTGCACGATTTCCTATCCTGTGCAGCATGAAGTGCCCCACTATATCTAGCTCGTGATGGCATTTTTTGCATAGTTGCTGAGTTGCTGCCTTCGCACTTGGGTGGGGGTGAAGGCACCTGTAGTTAGCAGGTGCAACATGATGCTTGTATGCATGTACTGCAGAGTGCTAATAAGTAGAGGTCCCTGTTTGCAAGCATGCACGTGCTGCTGAGTATGCGCCCAACCCTACATCTGCCGTCGATCGTCAAATGTAGAGAATCTGTGATCAGCTGACATCATGATATTACAGTTAAGATGAATGAACAAATTAATTTTTTGAACAATCTGACAGGACAAAAACGTATCACATCAACATACAACCACCTATGTTCGATGTGAATGTGCAATATCCACTTACAGATGGCAGGTGGCAACACCGGCAGTGGACATTATATGAAGTGGATCAGGGGGATGAGCAAAACAGTGTAGTTATTGTCGTAATGCAGAAATGGAGCTATTTGTCCTACATCCAAAAGGACTTGATCATTGGTTTTCAGACCAAGGGTGGAAGCGTTTCCCAAATGCCTAAGTTTGTGTACTGTTTGTGTGCCACTGTCATTAAGGTATACCACGCATAGCGAAATAGCACTATCCAAAATTGGCGCCGGGCCAAATTGGGTACAACACAAGCCATATATCCACAGGGGAGAATGGAGATTGCAAGGATATTTATGGGCTAATATACAGGGTGTTATAAAAAGGTACGGCCAAACTTTCAGGAAACATTCCTCACACACAAAGAAAGAAAATATGTTATGTGGATATGTGTCCGGAAACGCTTAGTTTCCATGTTAGAGCTCATTTTATTACTTCTCTTCAAATCACATTAATCACGGAATGGAAACACATAGCAACAGAACGTGAAAGGGTACAGTACCGCCGACATTGAAAATAGGTACAACATTCTTCTTTATTCTTGTCAGAACAACATATTTTTTGTAAAAATAACTCAATTTCAATTATTACAGCGAAGCGGGATACCAGTGTGGGAAAGAACGACAATTTATTTAATTAATTGATCACATGTGCACTCCCACAAAATGAAGCCCTACATCCAGTTTGGTGAGATCTGTGAAATGAATGAATGTATGGTCGTCTGCTAACCGCAGATAGTGAATGTGAATATATGATCATCTTTGATACGATTCTTTGCTCACCTTTGGTGGAACCAAAGAGATGAAACTTACCTGAGCTTTGAGCGCCTGAAATGTGGCTGACCAATATTGAAGCAAGGTGCTCCCCCACTTCGTCAGAGGTGCGAGATGACCTGAAGAACGGCCATGTTTCAGCACTCTGCCGCTGGATCTAGTGTTTGTAAGACCTGTCTTAGGTGTGCTCCGTAAAGACAAAAAAGTGGAGACGTGGTATGCATGTGAAATACTTAAGAGTACTTTAGAACAATAATTTCTCTATTTCAGGAACTTTTGTGGGGAGAATTAAATGTCAGGCAGGTAATATTAATGGGATCGTAGTAATCTTCGGAAGTGATCAACGGTCACAATGAAACCACGTGTAGCAATAAGTTGAAATACTTCCAAGTGCTTAAGTTAAGATGAATTACTAGCGTGTGTACTATAAGTTGGGAATATTTAAGAAATGGCGTGTGCAGCACTTGTAATTAGAGACGAGTACATCCACGTGGTGAGTACTGTGTGAGTCTCAATCTGTGTATGAGACAAAGGATAAAGAGCAGTACTCGTCCATGGTATCAGTTGAGGACTCGCGTGTGTGATGAATATGTTCTTAATATTACTTTGCGTGTTATGTTTCCGTGTGACGCTTGATTCAAACTATAATACTCTGAGAGAGAAGCAAGGTGAGTCAGCCGTCTATCCAGCAACGCCACTTGACTTGCATTGCACAGGAAGACGTGTATATATCCTCCAGAGTTCGTAGTAGGAAAGAAAAGTTATGAACTGGGGCAGTGTCGTGTGAAACTGGGATGAATACTAATTGAAGTGGGAAAGCTGAAAGTGATGTGATTATAATGTTGTGACTATTCCTTGTGTTGTATTCCATGTTGCAGTGAGGTGTATGTCGTGTAATTTAAGTATGTGTGGTTTGCATGGGAGAGTAGCAAGGTACTTTCAGAGGTAGTGGATTATGCTTGTTCCTTCTGTACCGCTCGGTCTGGAGGAAAGTTTCGTGACGATGGTTGTGAGAGTCGAAGTGTGAGATATAATAAAAAATCCAGCATTCTATCCAGAAAGTGCACTGTAGCGTTAAATAATTACGAAACCATAAGATAGAGCATCACCAATGTAAAGCCATGCCCACTGCGCGGAATTTCTCATGTGTTAATGTTGTAGGTTATAGAATTTGTGTGTTTAGGTTATAGAATTTATCTGAATAAATAAGACTCTGAAAAGAAAAAGATTGGTGGCCTTTTCCTTCAAATTGTATGTTGTCATGATATCCAGAATTTATAAGGTGTGCGCCATTCATATTCAGTGCGATGGCCACGTGTTGATCAAAGCCGTTAAATAAGAAAGAAAATATGGTATTGCCAGTGCGTACTGAACAGTCAGAGTTCTGTAAATTACTGATAGTCAGTTTGCGTTTCCGTTGCGTAATATTCAAACAGGAGAATAACTTGCAACTTAATTGTGAGTACAAGAGTTCATGTTAGTCGATAAATAAGAATGAGTCCCTTCGCTTGGCAGACCACTCATCTTGCAGGCCTGACTGCATGATGCCACAGTATGAGCAAGGCACGTGGGTGCCTCTCAAACGTACCAGCGTGACTTCATACACTTTGCTACAGGAAATGTTCAAAATGTCCTCAGTTAGCGAGGATACATGCATCCACCCTCCGTCGCATGGAATCCCTGATGCGCTGATGCAGCCCTGGAGAATTGTATCACAGCCGTCCACAGTACGAGCACGAAGAGTCTCTACATTTGGTACCGGGGTTGCGTAGACAAGAGCTTTCAAATGACCCAATAAATGAAAGTCAGGAGGGTTGAGGTCAGGAGAGCGTGGAGGCCATGGAACTGGTCCGCCTCTACCAATCCATCGGTCACCAAATCTGATGTTGAGAAGCGTACGAACACTTCGACTGAAATGTGCAGGAGCTCCATCGTGCATGAACCACATGTTGTGTCGTACTTGTTCTAGCAGCACAGGTAGAGTATCTCGTATGAAATCATGATAACGTGCTCCATTGAGCGTAGGTGGAAGAACATGGGGCCCAATCAAGACATCACCAACAATGCCTGCCCAAACGTTCACAGAAAATCTGTGCTGATGACGTGATTGCCCAATTGCGTACGGATTCTCGTCAGCCCACACATGTTGATTGTGAGAATTTACAAATTGTTCACGTTGGAATGAAGCCTCATCCGTAAAGAGAACATTTGCACTGAAATGAGGATTGACACATTGTTGGATGAACCATTCGCAGAAGTGTACCCGCGGAGGCCAGTCAGCTGCTGATAGTGCCTGCACACGCTGTACATGGTACGGAAACAACTGGTTCTCCCGTAGCACTCTCCATACAGCGACGTGGTCAGCGTTACCTTGTACAGCAGCAACTTCTCTGACGCTGACATTAGGGTTATGGTCAACTGCACGAAGAATTGCCTCGTCCATTGCAGGTGTCCTCGTCGTTCTAGGTCTTCCCCAGTCGCGAGTCATAGGCTGGAATGTTCCGTGCTCCCTAAGACGCCGATCAATTGCTTCGAACGTCTTCCTGTCGGGACATACTGGTAGCAGTTACTTCTGTAAAGTATCTGTGAGTATGCGTGCGGAACGATTTGAAGTGGAATGATCTTATAAAATTAATTGTTGATAAGGCGGGTACCAGGTTGAGATTCGTTGGGAGAGTCCTTAGAAAATGTAGTCCATCAACAAAGGAGGTGGCTTACAAAACACTTTTCGACCTATAGTTGAGTATTGCTCATCAGTGTGGGATCCGTACCAGATCGGGTTGACGGAGGACATAGAGAAGATCCAAAGAAGAGCGGCGCGTTTCGTCACAGGGTTATTTGGTAAGCGTGATAGCGATACGGAGATGTTTAGCAAACTCAAGTGGCAGACTCTGCAAGAGAGGCGCTCTGCATCGCGGTGTAGCTTGCTCGCCAGGTATCGAGAGGGTGCGTTTCTGGATGAGGTATTGAATGTATTGCTTCCCCCTACTTATACCTCCCGAGGAGATCACGAATGTAAAATCAGAGAGATTCGAGCGCGCACGTATGCTTTCAGACAGTCGTTCTTCCTGCGAACCATACGCGACTGGAACAGGAAAGGGAGGTAATGACAGTGGCACGTAAAGTGCCCTCCACCACACACCGTTGGGTGGGTTGCGGAGTATAAATGTAGATGTAGTTGTAGACACCTTCGTTCTGGAAATCTGACTCGATACAAACTTACCACGCCACGGCTGTTGCCCCGCGCTAATCCATACATCAAATGGGCATCTGCCAACTCCGCATTTGTAAACATTCCACTGACTGCAAAACCACGTTCGTGATGAACACTAACCTGTTGATGCTACGTACTGATGTGCTTGATGCTAGTACTGTAGAGCAATGAGTCGCGTGTCAACACAAGCACCGAAGTCATCATTACCTTCCTTCAAACGGGCCAACTGGCGGTGAATCGAGGAAGTACAGTACATACTGACGAAACTAAAATGAGCTCTAACAAAGAAATTAAACGTTTCCGGACCCATGTCCACATAACATCTTTTCTCTATTTGTGTGTGAGGAATGTTTCCTGAAAGTTTGGCCGTACCTTTTTTGTAACACCCTGTATAGGCAACTTTCGAGTAACTGACCGCCCCCATGAATGAAGTGCTACCAATAGTGTCTCATAAAAGACCGTTCAGTAAACGTCACTGAGTACGAGCCTCTGTGACAGGCACCTGGTGCATGTATCCTTACTTACTGCTGTTTACCAGTGACGTAGGCTGGAACTTGCACGCCAGTACCGCAACTGGAAATCCTCTGAGCAGCAACACATTAATGACGTGTTATGCTCCACAGGACAGATGGCCGTTGGCGTGTACAGCGTGAAACGTCTTAAAAACAAATACCGTTCAACAGCCATCAGAACGGTCCGGCCCGGAGGAGCCTTATGGTCTGGGGAATGTTTTTGTGATATCCCGTCCGTGACTGCGTCATTCTGGAAATCAGAACGGATCAACACAAGTATGAAAATGTCCTTGGGGACCATGACCGCCCCTGAATGCAGTTCGCTTTTCCTCGGCATGATGGCATCTACCAACAGAACATTGAAACGTGTTACACAGCTCACAGTATACGTGTGTGGTTCGAAGAGCACCAAAATGAGTTTACCATAATCCTCTCGCCATCAAACTCCCCAGATTTAATCACAGCCGAGAATTTGTGGGACTACCTCAACTGGGCTGTTCACGCCATGAGTCCTCAAAAGAGAAACCATGTGCAGAACCTACATGGCTCTTCAATCATTCGGCAGATGGTCACATTAATGTGACTGGACAGTGTAAATGCACAGGCCCCAGCCTCTCTGAGGCAATTACACCAACATGAGATCAGATGTCAGCCATAAGACACACTCCCTCCCAGCTAAATTTTTCAACCTACAGAAAGGTTTTTTATGAAACCAAGAAACAATGGGCCTTTAAAAAGGTAGGTACAATTGTTTCTGTGTGCTTCTCATCCGTATTGGCGTCTACAAATTCACACAGTAAGCAATGTCTGAACTTCATTTAGTTCCTCGCTTTTCTTTTCATTGCTGCCATAGTTGGAAATATTCGTCACAGTTGCAAGTTTTAGCAAATGGATTCCGTAATCTGCTGGAACTTTGCGGTATTAATGGATACTCCCTAGTCATCTTTCACCAAGATGATCCGTTTGAAAGAAATCTATTTTCAGTGTTTGGTCTTCTTGGGGTTCAAGAACCCATGCATTTACTTATTTTTCTCCTACATGTGGCAAGGGCCTTATCGACGTATGCTTTGTTAGTCCATTTGTTGTTGATCTTCATCCTAGCTGCGTCATCCCGGATGTTATCTCGCCACCTAATTCCCGATCTTCCTTTGCTTCGGGTTCCAACTGTTAGCATTCAGAATGCTGTTCTAAGTAGTGCAGAATGCCGTTCTAAGTAGTCTATTCTCTGCCGTTCTTGCTATATGGAAACTAGTTCAACCTTCTCTTCCCTGGCACTTAGACGACTCCATGGTTTTTGTTCACGTCTCGTAATTCTTCATTCTATTGTCCTTCATTCTACGTTAGTTTCATCGCATTCAGGGTGATCAAAAAGTCCGTTAACATTGAACCTTCACGGAATAATGTAGGTAGAGATTTTATAATTGACACACACGGTTGAAATGACATAGGATTTTACTGAAACGGAGAAAGCGCACAAAATAGCCAATAGATTGCGCTTCATATGATACAAAAGCAATAATTGGGATAACAACCGATTTTTACCAAAGACGTTGTTTTTTTGTAAGGAATACTCAATATGGCGGCTGTCGTTCACAACAATACTTGTAGTTGAGAGACAGTCTTGTTCAGCGCTGTTCAGTATGTCAGTAGGTATGGTGAGAAAAAGCCATCGGATGTTGTCTTTCAGCATCCCTACTGAGGTCGTACGTTCGCCGTAGACGTACGGCTGCAGATAGCCGCACAACCAACAATGATACGAAGTGATCTCTGGAGACCTGGGCCAATATGAAGGAAGATGCGACTCAGCGCGCGATCCTCACCAAATGATGTGCGGAAGAGATGTTTTACACGTGTACCAATATCGGTTTCAGCTCCATCATGCATAAAATTAGTACTTTCCAGAAGGCGTTTATCAGTTAGGCCAATGATAATGCGATTCTGTAACGTATCGACGTACTCCGCAAAGTCACGCGGCGACACTGACTTATTGCTGTCCAGTGCCGTCCGTTAGACTTTTCTGCATTCTATTTTGGTTTCATTAAAACACCATCTCGTTTCAGGCATGTGGGTCAAGATTTACTTTTTACCGATATCGTTCCGGAAAATTAGTGCATTTTCAAATGTTAGTGGACTCTGAAGTCACCCTTTACAGATCAGAAAGTTTTCCGTAGTATGTATCATTCGAATAAGAACAGTTTTTTGTCTAAGTATGCTGACTTTCGTGACCGTTGTCTCTTCTGGGATCTTCTTCAGGATCTTCCGGTGTCCACTACTTCTAGAACACTAGCAGTAGTGGACACCGGAAGATCCTGAAGAAGATCCCAATAGAGGGGTCGAAACGTCGATTACTTTAGAGGAAATACGACGTGGCCTAATAACCCAGAAGATTTTAACTTGAGTTCTTTGTCACCTTTCTTTATCTTCACATCCATATAAAGTTACTTTTATAACTGTCGATTGATGGAAGTGAATTTTATAGTTATGACCATGCGTTCTTTTCTTAAAAACTTTACTAAAACAAACTGTTTTGTTAACTGTTGCTACAGGGATTTCTATTTCTAACAGCGCAAATTTTGTGTCCCGCCTGGTAGGCGGTGCGCGGGTCTGCTCCTGTAAACTGAAGGGTAGGCCGAATGTAGGAAGGGAGTAGGAGCAGGTGAGGTAAAAATCTCTCGGTGCTGCTCTCAGAAATGGTTTTATTGTATCACAACAATATTAACTTGAATACACAACGTGAATACCTAACATTGCTCTGAAATAAGCACGTAGGTGCGAAGCTGTACATCAATCAAATCTATCATCGGCTAGAAGTTACAAAGGCAAAATCTGTAATGGCTCGCCCACTGAAATAGAAACAATGTTGCTTGCTCGTCTACTCGGAATCGAAAGGGTAGGGTCCGGAGCGGCGCTCGTAGAGCTGCACAGCGGTTGCTAGAACTCGCCGTCGTCGGTGTCTGTGTCATAGCGCCAACCTAAGAACTTGTACCTATGTCGTGGCACCGTAGCTATCGATACGACAGCAAAGATGTTTCAATCCCAGCACAAAAAAGAAAAGAAAAAGACTTTGACAAAAAACAGGGGTGGTCTCATTCTATTTTCCTTACACAAATTTAAACATTTCTCCAAAAATTTTGGCATATTCGTACACTTTTTAACAGGCAACTCACCTCTCACTCCTACAGTCTCCCCTAACTGTGACTCGCTCACACCTATTGATCCGCTGCTGTAAGTCGCTCATACCCATCCACTCACTTGCCCATTCCCAATCTCTCATTTAGCCCATCTCACTGTCATCAGCTTTCTGTGTTTCTCTGTCACAATCCTCAGACTCACAGAAACAGTCTCCTTTGTTCTGTCCTACTACTACAGTCTCCTCCCACTTTCTTACTGACGTTGCTCAGGAGCGATCCCTTGGAGAACAGACATGGGGCCCCGTTCTCACTCAAAGTAAATTGTATGCTCGTAGGGTGAACATATTTAGCTAAATGTAAGCTGACTATAGCGCTGTAAATTACGTAATTTCTCGATTCGTGGAGTTATAAATTCAAGATTTGCTACCATCTCTAGAAGTAGAAAATACTCTACTACGTTTTAAAGAATTAAATGTGGAGTTTTCTTGGTTTGTAGAGATTGAGAATGTTTAAGGCGGTATGTAAGTTTACTTAATCATGTTTTTGAGATAATATATTTATTTAATGCTGTAATTATTTCCAGTTTGTAGTAACCACAACCAACAGCGCGAACGCCTTGGGCTGCGGATCGGAGCCGCCAGGCGGGGAAGCCGCCGGTGGTGGAGCACGCACCACCGGGTAAACACAGGACGAGTCGGACGACAGACCAACGACAACTGACAACAACCGACCACGACCGACTGAGCAACACAACAAGTAAGAGATAAACAACGGAGGCTTGTGGAAGCCACAACACCAAACACCAAACGTAAACCCACTCGGAACCAGAGCCAGGCAAATGTCAACAACGAGCAGCGGCCAGAACGCGGTACCGCCGAGATAGAGACGCAATCCAGAGCGAGTAGCAGACTGGCTGGACTAGGACTTTTTTTTTCATTTATTGAATTTCAATTCCCCCCGAAGGGGGCGGGCTGGCAGCAGCTTAGTATGCCGCTCTTCAGCCGACAGATTTTGTGACAAAGATCAAGAGAACAAATAATAAAAAACAGGCGATAAAATCGGAGACTTAGAGAGTAACAAGGCAAAAAGAAATCGTGGAACTTAAAACAACACAGGGATGATGACGCTAATAAAAATACATACGAAGCAGACAGGGAAAACAATAGACAATTAAAAAACACACGGCGACAGTCTGGATTCTGTTCGCAAAGGACATAAAATTCACACCTAGCGACAGCATGGTTTCTGTTCGCAACACGAGAAAGACAAACAACACTGAATAGTCACTGGAACACAGCACTAAAAAGTTGGCAAATGTGACACCACAGTCGAGAGCAGGTGGGGGGAAACTGGACAGTAGATGGGAAAACAAAAAAGGGGGGAAAGGAGAGTAAAAGCGAAGGGGGGAGCCGGGAAGGGAGCTGAAGGAGGATGAAGACCCATAAGAGGGGTGGGGGGCAGACGCGACAGGGAGTGGGGTAGGCAGAGGAGGGGAATACAAAAGGACTGGGGGAGAAGGGAGGTAGGGAGAGGTTTAGTGGGGAGAAAAACAGGATGGAAGGGGGGGGGAAGAGGGAGCCCAGGGAAAGGACAAAGGAAAGGAGGGGGATTGAGGATCAGAGTTGATAGGAAGGATAAATGGAGGGAGAGAGGGCATCATCCGGGAGGGGGAGTTGACGGAAGCCACCTCGGGAAAGGAGATGGAGGGTGTAGAGATGGAGGGTAGAGGGGACACAACGGTGAAGACGTGGCAGGGGGCGGGGATGGGAGAGGAGAGGAGCAACCAGGGGGTGAGGGGGTTCAAGACGGCAGGAGGTGTAGAGGATGCGGATATGTTCGAGGAATAGGAGCAGATGGGGGAAAGGAATGAGATCATAGAGGATCCACGTGGGGGACAGGAGGTGGATACGGAAGGCGAGGCGGAGTGCATGACGCTCAAGGATCTGGAGGGACTGATAGAATTTGGGGGGGGGGGCAGATATCCAGGCAGGACTGGCATAACAGAGGATGGGACGAATTAAGGATTTGTAGGTGTGGAGGATGATAGAGGGGTGCAACCCCCATGTCTGGCCAGAGAGGAGTTTGAGGAGTCGGAGGCGGTTGTGGGCTTTGGATTGGATGGAGCGGAGATGAGGTATCCAGGTGAGGTGACGGTCAATGGTGAGGCCAAGGTAGGTGAGGGTGGGGGTGAGGCGGACAGGATGTGCGCAGACAGTAAGGGAGGAATCCAGGAGCCGGAAGGAGCGAGTGGTACGACCTACGATGATTGCCTGGGTCTTGGAAGGATTGAGTTTCAGGAGCCATTGGTTACACCATGCAGCAAAAAGGTCAAGGTGATTCTGGAGAAAGCGTTGGGACCGTTGGAGGGTAGGAGCGAGGGCGAGGAATGCGGTGTCATCAGCATATTGCAAGAGGTGTACTGGAGGGGGGGGTTGGGGCATATCTGCCGTGTACAGAAGGTAGAGGAGAGGGGAGAGGACAGAGCCCTGGGGCACATCGGCAGAGGGGTAGAAGGTGTGGGAATTGGCATGATGGATGGTAACACAGGAGGGGCGGTGGGAGAGGAAGGAGGCCACCAGACGGATGTAGTTGATAGGAAGGGCGTAGGTTTGGAGTTTAAACAGGAGACCGGGATGCCAGACACGGTCGTAGGCCTTTTCGAGGTCAAGTGAGACAAAAATGGCGGAGCGACGGGAGTTAAGCTGGAGGGAGAGGAGATGAGTGAGGCGGAGGAGTTGGTCATCAGCAGAGAAGGAAGGTCGAAAGCCACATTGGGTGTTCGGGAGGCGGTGGTTTTGGTCGAGGTGGAGATGGATGCGCCGGGAATGGATGGATTCCAAGAGCTTGCTGAACACCGATGTGAGACAGATAAGACGATAGGAATAGGCATCAGATGGAGGCTTATTGGGTTTGGAGAACGTCAGGATACGGGAGGTTTTCCACAGGTCGGGATAGAAGCCAGTGGCAAGGATGACATTGTAGAGGGTGGCAAGGAGGGAAAGGAAGGAGGGAGGGCAGTGTTTGAGGTGGCGGTAGGTAACGCAGTCGTGGCCGGGAGCAGTGTTGCGTTTAGTGCGGAGTGTGAGGCTGATGTCCTGTGTAGTGATGGGAGTGTTAAGTGCAGAAGGTGGGGTGTGGCCCAAGTACTGGAAGCTAGGAGCAAGGGGAGAAACAGAGGTATTCGTACGGTCCATGACATCAGGGAAGAGGGAATAATCAAAGTGGGGATCATCTGGGATGGAAAAAACATCAGAGAGGTGGGAGGCAAAGTGGTTGGCCTTACTGAGGTTGTCAGGAAAGGGACGGTCATTAAGGAGGAGAGGGTACTGGGGGGTGGGGCGGTTCCCAGTAAGGCGGTGGAAAGCAGACCAATACTTGGAAGAGTTGATGGGGAGCGTGGTGTTGAGTTGTGTACATGTCTGGCGCCAGGCTCGGCGTTTCTTCGCAACAAGCAGGTTGCGGATGTGTCGCTGTAATTGCCGGTGGCGGGTAAGTGTATCCCGGTCACGAGTGTGGAGAAAAGAGCGGTAGAGGCGGCGGGACTCTCGAAGAAAAAGGACGGCCTGTGGAGGCAGGGCGGGGCGGTGAGGGTGGATGGCTTTGGTGGGGATATGGGTGGCGACGGCGTCAGACAAGGTCTGGTGCAGGAAGGCAGCAGTGCGAGCGATGTCAGCAGGAGACTGGAGGGTAAAGTCGTGGCCGTCAACCTGGGTGTGAATGGAATCCCGGTAGGCATCCCAGTTGGCACGGGAGTAATCATGGACAAGTTTATGAGGGACGTCAGGGCGAAGAGCGTGGCGGGGATGGCGACCGTTAGAGATAGTGAGGAGGACAGGAGCATGGTCACTGCCAATGAGGTCAAGGACATCCGCGGTGATGCGCCCAAGGAGGTTTGGAGAGGCAAGGAGTGGTGTTGGATTCGGGCCGGGTGTGCTGAGGCAGGGGAACCAGGTCTCCCTGGAGAGTGGTGAGAAACTGATGCCACCGCCGGAGGTCGGCAGGATCACGGCTGTGGATATTGAGGTCGGCGGCAATCACGTAGGTGGAGAAGGTGCGGTCAATGTGGGCCAGGAAATCGTACGGGATGGGGGTGCGAGGGCGGACATAAATGGTGGCACAGGTGATGGTAAGGGTGGGGAAGAAGAGGCTGAGGGTGAGATGCTCGGCAGGATTGTTAAGGAGAGGTTGGGGCCGGACAGGGAGGTGCTTGAGGTGGCCTATAGCAACTCCGCCACGCGCGAGAGGGTATCGGTGCGGTGTAGAGTGTAAGGAGCCGTGGAGACGGAGATACGGGGTTGAAGGAAGGTTTCATTTAGGACGAAGGCATCCACGCGGTGCTGACGTAGGGTGTGGAGGAAGAGGAGTTTGTGGGTGGGCAGGGAGCGAATGTTGTGGTACAGGATACGGTACGGTTGTTGTACCATGGGAGTGGAGAGTTAGACAAGGGTGGTGAGGGGGGTGAAGGTGAAGTGGGCCTGGTTGTGGGAGTATGGACTAGGACAGAGCGGGTCCCTATATACGAAACCGGAGGGAGCGGCTATTGGCCGCTGTCTGCACGTGGCGTAGCGGTGGCGCCTTTGCTGCGCGGAATAGCCGCCGCGGAGGCGGAGCCCTCTATGGGCTGACCACGTCCATTTGTTCTGCCGCGTGTTCGACTTCCGTGGCGGAAGGTACTAGACAGTTCATTTCAAAATTCCTAGTCATTATTTTGTATTATTGAATGCTTGAAATCTGCTTTGTGTTTCATATGAGCTAACTACACGACTGGCCGGCCGAAGTGGCCGTGCGGTTAAAGGCGCTGCAGTCTGGAACCGCAAGACCGCTACGGTCGCAGGTTCGAATCCTACCTCGGGCATGGATGTTTGTGATGTCCTTAGGTTAGTTAGGTTTAACTAGTTCTAAGTTCTAGGGGACTAATGACCTCAGCAGTTGAGTCCCATAGTGCTCAGAGCCATTTGAACCATTTTTTTAACTACACGACTCATGGATAGGCCATCATTTGTTGAGCTGCCACTAAGAATGCCGGAGACGTTCCCTGCCTTCGCATAAGTATCTGCAAGTGGTCGAACTGTCTGGTATTGCGCACCACTGTGTAGAGTTATGATCAAAAATCAGAGAACGACATTAGGTAACTGGATATTCGCTCCAGGTTCTGGCGATGATTTGCACAGAAACTCGCGCAAAAGTTGTTGCATTTAGCCTCCAGAAGAAGCCGCTGAAAGCTTATTGTGTAATAACTAAGACGCCAAGGAATTACAGATATTGGCTGCGAGAGGGCATTGATTGAAATAGTGATGAAAGCTGTAAATTTATGCTGGACAAGGATTCGAACCCTGGTGTCTTGCTTACCAGGCAAATGCTCTGACCGCTACGCCACCCGGACACAGTTGTCATTGCGGCTGCTCGGACTATCCTAGCTCCCCTATATTCCCAACTTCTCCGCACAATACCAGCGACCATCATGATGCTGTAAACGGAACCTGAATTCATCCGAAAAAATGACGCTTTGGCATTCGTGCACCCAGGTTCGTCGTTGAGTACACCATCACAGGTGCTCTTGACTGTGATGCAGCGTCAAGGGTAACCGCAGCCATGGTCTCCGAGCTGCTGTAAACGTCGTCGAACTGTTCGTGCAGGTGGTTGTTGTTTTGCAAACGTCCCCATCTGTTGACTCAGGGATCGAGACGTGGCTGCACCATCCGTTACAGCCATGCGGATACGATGCCGGTTTTCTCGACTGCTAGTGATACGAGGCCGTTAGGATCTAGCACGGCGTTCCGTATTACCCTCCTGAATCCACCGATTCCATATTCTGCTAACCGTCATTCGATCTCGACCAACGCGAGCCGCAATGTAGCGATACGATAAACCGCAATCGCGATAGGCTACAATCCGACCTTTATCAAAGTCGGAAACGTGATGGTACGCATTTCTCCTCCTTACACGAGGCATCACAACAACGTTTCACCAGGCAACGCCGGTCAACTGCTGTTTGTGTATGAGAAATCTGTTGGAAACTTTCCTCATGTCAGCGCGTTGTAGGTGTCGCCAGCGGCGCCAACCTTGTGTGAATGCTCTGAAAAGCTAATCATTTGCATATCACAGCATCTTCTTCGTGTCGGTTAAATTTCCCGTCTGTAGCACGTCATATTCGTGGTGTAGCAATTTTAATGGCCAGTAGTGTAGCTCAAGAGGTATGACATGATAACACTGGGATGCGTGAACAAATGCTGCATCACGCACGAAGTTTTAATTTCTTTATTCTTTACGTATCTAGACACTCACACAGTCGGTTCAGCTTAAGGCAACCACTGACAGTTGCAGCCCTTCTGACAGATTTCCAATCCGAAGCGTAAACGGCTGTATGACAAAACAATAGCCGTCTATAGAGCTACAAATAGTCATTACCATAGCGAGATTTGCAAAATCGCCAAGCTACAAACCCGACTCACTTCTTTAAGACAGAAAGTCTGTCTTAAAATATTAATATCGTAACGTAAGAAAACGGAATAATAAAAGTGTAAATGTAATAAAGTGGTCGTTTTCTTACTTTTCTGTATTAATATTTCAAGACAAATTTTCTGTGTGTATGACGTTTCATTACAGAATGACCACTGTATAGGATGCTATCGTTTGTACAACATGATTCAACGTATTTTTCAGTATTATAGCAATCGTATTGTTACGTTAGTACTGTATTTTGTATAAGAAGTTTTAATTATTGCAGTTGATAGGTAGGCTTACACGACAGTTTACATTGACCAGTGATTGTATGTCATGCATTTTATTTGACCGTACCTCTACTTTATATATCCCTTTTTATACGTATTACTAACGCATACGCATTGTAACCTTTGTAAACTTTGTGAGATGTGTTCATCAATGGGGTAGTGCCCGTTATTAAATAAGAATAAAATACATATTGATGTGACAGTGACGGCTAACTACCACTGATTACTGAATCAAAAGCGATATTGTAAATAACTTGTATTTATTGTAAATTATCTCACGATAGAAATTAGATCATATTGAACAAATCATTAATGAAAACAAATTGAACAAATTGTACACTGTTCTTAGATATACTACACTGGTAAGATTGGCTCTCAGCTCTTAATGTTAAGTTGATGCGAAGTTAGATTTAATGATGCCCCTGGATAAGCAAAATGGTAAATGTGATCTGACTGCATTCCTATAATCTCAATGTGTCTGAAATAATACGTAATTCGGACACCACCACCAAGAAACAAACCAAACAACATGCAAAAAGACAAATAACCAATAACGAATCGTAAGCAAAACTGCACGGATGCTCAGTGGATGGCAAGAACACGATCCTAAAACTATTTCTGAACTTTACTGCCGCTGCTGCAAGTTTTACAATACCGTCTACCAGCGTGCTGGCTCCGTCGATACTGTTGGAGCGACGACTGCAGCTGCGACGTCGCTGAATTAAGATAAGTCTCTCAAATACCTTGAGCAGAATAAACTACTCAGAAACTGGTAATAACACAAGCCCTATTTCCTCTAAATGGTATACAACGCTTTCAAGGCTGTCTCAACAACCGTTAAGGTGCAGCCCAGTGTGTCTTGTACTAACGTGCAATACCAGTATGATAGCTCTGTGCACTGGTTGACTACGTTCAATGGTTACTGCCAGCCTATAAGGCGGAATCAACTGCAATTATACTAGTAGTCAATGCAATGCCTACCACGGACGCTGATGTCCTACTGTAGCTGCAGACTCTAGATCACACACAGCACAGTATTCAGAATGTAAGTTCCTGTCTCAGAGCTACGGAACTTTGCGACTGTCCGCTTTCACGGTACAAGACGTTCTCTTCTGCCTCGCTCTCTGCACGATGCCCTTGCAATAATCTTGCCGCCAAACTCTAATCAGCCAATCCCGACGCTGCAAAGGCCTCCCACATAGCAGAGTGATACAATTTCTCCACCTATCCAAAAATTTCTCTTTTCAAGCAGCAGGCGTTGACCCCCAGCGTTTCCCGCACTTTCTTATGAACTGCCCAATCAGAGGTCAGCCCATTTGCCGCTAAAACAGCGCGCGACCGGGTGGCGCCAGCGCGTCAGTTGGACGCTCTCTGTCTGCTCATTTCCCCTCTCTCTCTCTCACTTGGCACTCGGCGGCGTTCCTTTTTTATGCTTGTCGGTCACTGGCCCCATCCCCTGGGACCCCCGGCCCCTGCACAATGCTCTTCCGGCGCTCGCCGGCCTTCGACTCCCCGGCTGTGCCCGACCACTCCTCGCCTCCACTGCCAAATTTACTTTGCTTACACATTACAGCATGCAACTAAATATTATTATTACCAAAGCCCGTATTATTTCAGACATGTGTTTAATCATCACGTATCTCTAATCCACAAAATAAGACTAATTAACCATTATATGAGTTTGTTTATCTCAAATATGCAGAATAATCTGCGAAATGAATGTCACAAATGAAAGCCACCTTTCAACTTATTTTAAAAAATGAAAATTGACTTTTCGTAACAGATTTTATTCCGTTGTAAGCGGGATGATTTTGTTGATTTGTACAATTGCATGAATATGCCGCTAATTAGGTACCGAAATTGATAGTGCAATGAAATTATTCCATAAGTTTGGTGCTGTTTGATATCTTTCTTCTTAAGTCATCAACCAGATGAAGCCCCAGTGTTCCATTTAGAAGAGATGGAATTACAGCAACAGTTCATTTTTTTGTTTTTGTTTCGAATAGAAAATTGGAAAAATGAATACCCGAGCAATTCTGCGTTTGTAAGCTAGTAAACAATAAAGTACAGTTACACTACCTCAGAGTTGTCCTCCACCGTGACACAGCATTGGTATAGTGCGACTATCTGTCAATATGTGGACGCGTGACAGTGGTAAAGGTGGCTTTGTGAACCGTCTCTACATTCATACTTCACCTGAAATTTTATGCTTAGGACACTTACAATGACTGTAATGTTTCAAACAAAGTAGTACTCATACATTTAAGCATGAGTGCAAATTCATTATTTGGGACGAGGTTCCGATGCCCAGTACAGTATCAGCTGAATCGTTAGACAAAACAATGTGAGATTTGGGTACCGAAAGTAGCCATATGGGTGGGAGAAGCATTTTGTTCCCTAAAGACCTCTGTCAGAGCTTACCAGCAATCTCAAGAGGGACGTAAGCAGACGAAGACAAGGCATGTAGGAAAAGATCGTACCTATCACCGCTTATAATAAAACTGGGACTTAAAGCTAATATGAGACTTCTATCTTTCGGAGTAGGTAGCACGCAAGGTATGATCAAAAAGTAATCGGAATTTTTCCTTTTATATAGAATCTTTATTTCTTCATCAAAATCAACTTTGTTCCCTTTACAGTAATCCCCCTCTGAAATAGCACACTTGTGCCAGAGTTTTCTCCAATCTTAGAAACAGTTCAGCAACTCACTTTTCGTCATGGTGGTCGGCTCCTTCAGAAATTCTGTTACTATTTCATCAGTTGTGGCAAAACGACTTCCTTTCATGTTTCTCTTCAATCTTAGGAGCCCATATTTCGGCGTATATGGTGCTTGAGGCAACATAACGGTTTTGTATTTTGTAATTAGGTGGACTGTTAAGGTCGTGTGACTAGTACCTCCCGTCAGGTGGAGAGTTCTCGAGGTGCAAGTCTTTCGATTGGACGCCACTTCAGCGACTTGCGCGTCGATGGTGATGTAATGATGATGATTAGGACAACACAACACCCAGTCTCTGAGCGGAGAAAATCTCCGACCCAGCTGACAATCGAACCCGGGCCCTTAGGACTGCCATTCTGTCGCGCTGACCACTCAGCTACCGGGGTCGGACGACTGATAAGGTAAGGAATGAAGAGTTTTCACACAGAGTTGGAGAGGAAAGGAATATGTGGAAAACACTGATAAGGAGAAGGGACAGGATGATAGGACATCAGCTAAGACATGAGGGAATGACTTCCTTGGTACTAGAGGGAGCTGTAGAGGGCAAAAACTATGGAGGAAGACAGAGATTGGAATACAACCAGCAAATAATTGAGGTCGTAGGTACAAACTGCTTCTCTGAGATGAAGAGGTTAGCACAGGAGAGGAATTCGTGGCGGGCTGCATCAAACCAGTCAGAAGACTGGACGCACACCAAAAAAAATTTCCAAAAAATCATGAACAAGCATTGACGTGTGAGCTGGAACTTTATCGTGATGTGGTATCCTCGAATTGTTTTGCAACAGTTCTTGTCGTTTTCTTCCAATTGCTTTATGTAAACGGCACATAACTACCAGGATATTAATCGCACCACTATAAGGCAGGAACTCAAGCTGCGTTATCCTTTTCGATCGGAGAAAAGAGTGAGAAGAACCTACACATGTGATCGGACTTGTCGAATTTCTTGCGGTCTTCGCTCAGACACGTATAGCCATGTTTCATCACAACCTATAACCTTCATCTGAAGTTCTTGATCGTTGTCGACTTTTTTCAGCAATCCTGAGTGATGACTACGTGACGTCGTTTTTGGTTGAAACTCAACAGTTTTGGAACAACATTTGCTGCTACACGTTTCATGTCCAAAATATCCGAAAAAATTGTTTGGCGTGAGCCAAATGATATACCGACGCCATCCTCTCTGACGGTGATTGGCGATTTTCGAGAACCACTTTCCCTACTTCTTTCATACTGGCTTCAGCAACTGATGTGCTAGAGCGCCCAGGGCGTCGCCGTCTTCAGCGTCTTCACGCCCTTCTTTCACCGAGCAAGGTAGGGCATTGGTTGGGGCACAGGAGTGGTATTCGGGATGTGACGTCTCAAACCGGCGTCCGGGCATACTGATTCAGGTTCACCGTGATTTCCCTAAATCGATTAATGCAAATATCTGGATGGCGCCTTCGAGAGGGCAGGGCCGGTTGCCTTCCCCATCCATCCCTAATCGGAGCTTGTGCTCCGTCTCAAATGACCTCGTTGTCGATGGGCCGTAAAAACAGAAATCTCCTCCTCTTTGACCCTCTGTGAAACATTTTCCACTCGTGAACTCTTGCCTTGCTCATAGTAGATTCGCGAAAAACCCAGTCAACATTTCAAATGCGTGGCTGCACTTTATTCCATTTTTCAAGCAAAAATTATAGCAAATACTTTGTCCCTCTGAGCCGTGCTCTCTCCCAGCTATGCGTTTTCGTAAACTTCGCTGTCTGTCTGTGTTTGGCTTCCCGCCCTTGTCGCGGTTACATCGTGGGTCTTCTTTCTACATGTGGCAGCATTGATGTGTATCTATATTTGCGCTGTGTACCATCTTTGGTTTGGTGCATATAGTTTCTGGCAAGGGGATCTGGAGTGAGCCGTTCGGTTATTGCGAACGAGGGAAGTTCTCCGCGCGGAGCGGTCAGCTGGGGCCTCTGGCACTCCCCGCGCAGTGTCGGAGCGTGTGTGGAGCTGTCCGATCGCTACGAGCTTCGTGGTTCGCCGACTCAGGACGTCAAAGTTGAGTCGTGGTTTCAACTACCCAAGCCACGTCTATTCATGTTGTGATGGTTCGCTTCGGTGGTTCGCTGTTGGGGAGGTTTTCCGGTGAGCAACACCAAGTGGTTCTACTGCTGGGATTTAGCCGCCATGCGGTGCAATTAACTATCTTGGTCGACTACGATTTGAGTGCACCAGTGTAATTTTCTGTCTTGTGGCCGTAAGTGTTCTGGTGCACTGCCCTGGGCACTGACGTAAAATTCAGGCAGTGTTCTTTTGAGCGAGCTAACTATTACCGTTTTTCTAATTCAAGTGTACCAGCGGAATTTTCTGCCTAGTGACCGTTAGTGTTCCGGTTACCTGCTCTGGCCACTAACGTAATATCAGGCAGCGTCCTTTCCTCACTTGTTGTTGCTGTCCAACATGGTGTGTTATTTTGACAGCTGACACGTACTCCAATATGGATTATCACGTTTGTAACATTGCCGATTGGGGTTCTCATGTACTGATTGACGGGAAGCAAGTTGTTGTGCTGGTCGGTCCGTGGCTGCCCCCTGGTTGGGATCCGGCGGATCAAGTATAATTGGGCTCACCACCTGTCTCCCGCAAGTGAACGAGAGCAGACCGACCTCCCCGGAGGCCTTCTGAGTGCCACCGGTGTTTAATTATCTGTTGTCAGATATTTTAAGTTTTAGGCTTACGGTTATTGTTTGTTCCCTAAAATTTTGCAAAATTAATTTTTAAATTTGCCTTTCAAGCTTAAACACTGCGGCTTTCTGCCTTTAAAGAGTATGTTATTATATTTTGAAATTTTGAAGTTTGATTATGGGCTTCAGCCGTTGGTATTGCACCTAGCATAAGTTGGTTTTTTAAATTATTTTGTTGCTATGTTAATGGAATTTTTATCTTGCTGAGTTTTAAGATTTATGTTGTTAAACATGCTGGCCTTCTGCCCTTAAAGGTCTACGGTAATATATTCTGAAGTGTTGAAATTTAATTGTGGGCCTCAGCCATTTGTGTTGTACCTTGCATACGTTGCCTTTCGGGTTTTAAATTATTTTATTGCTATCTTAATTAAATTTTCGATTTTTTTAAATTCTTCTTGTTGGTCTTCTGCCTTTAAAGGTTTATGGTAATATATTCTAAAATTTTGGAAATTAATTGTGGCCCTCAGCCATTGTACTGCACTTTGCGTATGTTGTTTTGAATTATTTTATTCCTATATTAATTGGATTTTTTATGTTGTTAAGATTTCTTGTTGGAGGCCTTCAGCCATGAAAGAGTTTCTGAACTGAATGACAATTAGAAGCAGAAACTGACCTCAACCATTGGCCCTTTGCACAATCCTATTACCTGTTTTGCCCAGCGGATTAGCAGGCGTTTCACCATCTTTCTCGGAAGTAAGAATTTGTCAAGCAGTCGACTGTCAACAATAAACGAAATGTTCAAAACAACTGAATACGCCAACATACATCAGTAATGTGTGTACCAACAAGATAAAAAATTTGAACATCGTATGTGCATGTGAAACTAAAAGAAAATCTCGTTAGTTTCTGATCACTCTTCCTACATTTTGCTAACAACTTCCTGAAAATAGGAAATGACGAATTTCAGGCGACAAACATTAAAATACACATTAACAGGGGCTGTATTTCGGTACCAAACGTCTCTGAATTAATTGAAAAATGCACACCCGTATATCCACAACATGTCAACTAAGACGCCTTATTGGTTTCAGGAAGTTGCATGTATTGTCACCTTCAAATGAACTGTCCAAGTTTGAGACGCCATCACAGATTTTTTACTATGTTGACACGGTGTTACATACAGAAAACAGTGATCTACCCTACTTATTTCTTAAACTTATTGATGCCTCCTGGCGCTCAACGGCAAAAAATAAAAAAAAACTAAATGCTGCTACATTTATTATTTCATTGGGAACTTTGTACATTCCCCAACTTTGTAGCGGTACAAGACTTTGAATGACTAAGGTCAAAAATGTTTTGATCGAGTGCACAATATTAACCAGCTGTGGAAACTAACAAAATGTTTTGAAGGCACGCATATCAATGTAATGACAGAATGATGAGTTGAAAGAGAAAAGGACAGTTATCTAAGCAAGAATGTTAGCTGTAAGTCTTGTAACTTATGTGGAAACGTGCAGTGGAAGCCGCTTTCTTCAGTCTATTAAGAGGTGACACGCATTGTGACACAGCTGATTTCAAGTCCACTGATTTGCGAAATGTAGGTAAAAAGCGACGCAGTCAGGTACCATCTGTAAGCAAGCAGCCCCAAACGCCGTACAGCGAGGCTCTCGGCTGTCAGGGATGGCAGATTTCCAGCAAGCAGAAGAGTCCAGCAAACAGAAGCGTTCCAGACCGCCAAAAGTTCCATATCGAGAAGCCTCAGATGAGCATCAGCCTGTAGCAGACGCCGTGTGGGTGAGAACTGTACTCACCTGAGGTTGTGCACTAAGGAGGACTGGCAAAGCATATCCGTACGCACTGTGCCTCCGGATTAGGGTCCTTGGTTTCCATCGTACATTTGCCTGCTTGTACCTATGACTGTGAGTCACTTTTATTCTAATGAGTTTTCTAATCTAAGGGTTCGATTAGAGCGATAGCATCTGCCATTTCAATGGTTCGTGGTCTGTAGCACCATACATTACTGTGTATGCCCGGATGTTAATAAACGTACCGGCCACCGTGTCCATTTGTCCAGGTAACTGACTGAAGAATCTACTAGCCGCAATAACTCTACTGGCCATTAAAATTGCTACACCACAAAGATGACGTGCTACAGACGCGAAATTTAACGGACAGGATGAGGATGCTGTGATATGCAAATGATTAGCTTTTCAGAGCATTCACACAAGGTTGTTGCCGGTGGCGACACCTACAACGTGCTGACATGAGAGAAGTTTCCAACCGATTTCTCATACAAAAACCGCAGTTGACCGGCGTTGCCTCGTGAAACGTTGTTGTGATGCCTCGTGTAAGGAGGAGAAATGCGTACCATCACGTTTCCGACTTTGATAAAGGTCGGATTGTAGCCTATCGCGATTGCGGTTTATCGTATCGCGACATTGTTGACCGCGTTGGTCGAGATCCAATCACTGTTAGCAGAATATGGAATCGGTGGGTTCAGGAGGGTAATACGGAACGCTGTGCTGGATTTCAACGGCCTGGTATCACTAGCAGTCGAGCTTGCGGGCATCTTATCCGCATGGCTGTAACGGATCGTGCAGCCAGGTCTCGATCCCTGAGTCAACAGATGGGGACGTTTGCAAGACAACAACCATCTGCACGAACAGTTCGACGACGTTTGCAGCAGCATGGACTATCAGCTCGGAGACCATGGCTGGGGTTACCCTTGACGCTGCATCACAGACAGGAGCGCTTGCGATGGTATACTCAACGACCAACCTAGGTGCACGAATGGCAAAATATCTTTTTTTCGGATGAATCCAGGTTCTGTTTACAGCATCATGATGGTCCCATCCGTTTTTGGCGACATTGCGGTGAACTCACATTGGGTGCGTGTATTCGTCATCGCCACACTGGCGTATCACCCGGCGTGATGGTATGGGGTGCCATTGGTTACACGTCTCGGTCACCTCTTGTTCGCATTGACGGCACTTTGAACAGTGGACGTTACATTTCAGATGTTTACCACCCGTGGCTCTACCCTTCATTCGATCGCAGCGAACCCTACATTTCAGCAGGATAATGCACTACCGCATGTTGCAGGTTCTCTACGGGCCTTTCTGGATACAGGAAATATTCGACAGCTGCCCTGGCCAGCACATTCTCCAGATCTCTAACCAATTGAAAACGTCTGGTCAATAATGGCCGAGCAACTGGCTCGTCCCAATACTCCAGTCACTACTGTTGATGAACTATGGTATCGTGTTTAAGCTGCATGGGCGGCTGTACCTGTACACGCCATCCAAGCTCTGTTTGACTCAATGCCCAGGAGTATCAAGGCCGTTATTACGGCCGTAGGTGGTTGTTCTGGGTACTGATTTCTCAGCATCTATGCATCCAAATTGCTTGAAAATGTAATCACATGTCAGTTCCAGTGTAATATTTTGTCCGATGAATACCCGTTTATAATCTGTATTTCTACTTGGTGTAGCAATTTTAATGGCCAGTAGTGGATGTATTGCACAATGGTATATTAATGCAGATACGTTCAGCGGCATAGATGAACACTGTCTGCGAAATATGTTGCGAATAGAATTAGTACCAAAGAAGTAATAAATTACGCACAGTGCAGCAGTTTTTGCTGCATTTCTTTATTTATAACATCATGACTGCTCAACAGTAGTAGATCGGCGGTTCTCACCTCCTTAGCGATAGTTGCCTGATAGTACAGATATGTGTACCAGTTTTTTTTTCTTTTTCTTTCCTTAAAAAAAACTGCCCAGGGTTTTAGGAGGATATTTGGAACATACTCACATACAATGAGGTGAAAAAACCCGTGAGATACCTCCCAATATCGTGTTGGACGCCGTAGTTCAGCGTAGTTCAGCAATTTGACGTAGCATGCACGCAATAAGTCATTGAAAATCCGCTGCAGGAATATTGAGCCATGCTGCCTATATGAATGATTGTGAATGGTCTCCAAGTAGCCGAACATAATCATTTACAGTCTATGATTGGTTCATTTGAAGGTGATGGCACAGTTCACGTGAATCATCCCATTACAGATGGCATCTCCGCCAATGCACTGCTGTTTTATACCTTATATACGTGATACTACAGCCATCTGTATATGTTCATATCACTGTCCCATGACTTCTGCCACCTCATCGTACATTCGTCCTTTTTAATATACATATATGCATTTCAGAGTACATCATCGTTGTTATAATAGACTCTGATTTTACTCTTTGTTTCATGCGAGTCTCCTCAACATTTCTGGCGTTATGGCAGTAAATGTCCATCGAGCAGCATTCTTAATCCTAGTAACATATAGCTGCAACCTTATGTTTGCTGAAATCTTGTTATGCATTATCGCAAGATAACAGAATTGGATTTCAAGATAAGTCACTTCAAAGAAGTAGGCAAATTGACAGAACAGCGTACAATCCATTTATCGTTAAGTACCTCAGTGAGGAACTCTCTAATGGCTTGGTGCTCGACCTCTTATTTATTTATCTCATTTTTCTGGTCTATGAGTAATCAGTCATCTGATTTGTTTGGTGCGACCCGTCATGAACTCCACTCTTGTGCCGACCTCTTCAGATTCTGCGATCGTGCAGAGTGGTTGTTTTCCGGGTTCCGCTGAATAGGTCAGGTGTCCACTATATGCAGGAGGCGCCTACACGGGTAGCAGGGGCTGTGTGTCCGTTTTTTATGTTAGAGGGTCTCGGGAAAACACAAGACGGGCTTCAGTCGCAAAGGGTGCAGGCTGAACACAGGAAAAACGTAGATACAGGTACCACTGGAATAATAGTTGTAAATTGTCGTAGCTGTGTTCAGAAAGTAACAGACCTCCAAGCACTAATAGAAAGCTCTGATGCTCAAATCGTTATAGGCACTGTAAACTGTCTAAAGCCGGATATAAGCTCAGCCGAAATTTTTGCGAAGAACCTAACGGTGTTCCGACAGGATTGGCTAAACATGGTTGGCGGTGGCGTGTTTGTTGCTGTGAGAAGTAGTTTAACTTATCGCGAAATTGAAGCTGATATTTCCTGTAAGTTCGTATGGGCAGAGACCATTCATTATTGGCAACCGGAATAAAGTAATAATTGGATCTTTTTACCGACCTCCCAATTCAGATTAGACAGTTGCTGAAAGGTTGAAAGAAAACTTGAGTCTGATTACAAACACGTACCCGACTCATACGATAGTTGTTGGTGATGACTTTAATTTACCCTCGATATGTTGGCGAAAATGTATGTTTAAGTCCGGTGCTACGCATAAAATGTCATCCGAAACTGTGCTAAACGCATTCTCTGAAAATTATTTCGAGCAGTTAGTTCATGAGCCCACGCGAATAGTAAATGGTTGTGAAAACACACTTGACCTCTGAGCAACAAATAATCCTGAGTTAATAACGAGCATCAAAACCGATTCAGGGATTAGTGAACACAGAGTTGTCGTAGCGAGAATGAGTACCTTAATCCCCAAATCCTCGAAAAATAAGCGAAAAATATACCTATTCAAAAAAGCAGATAAAAATTCACTTGACGCCTTCCTGGAAGACAATCTCCACTCATTCCAAATTAATAATGTAAGTGTATACCATATGTGGCTTACATTCAAAGAAATAGTATCGGCAGCAATTGAAAGACGTATAGCAAATAAATTAACAAACGGACAAGCTCATCCTCCTTGGTACACAAAACGGGTTAGAACACTGTTTCAGAAACAACGTAACAAATATGCCAAATTTAAATAGACGCAAAATCCCCAAGATTGGCGGTCATTTACTGAAGCTTGAAATTTAGCGCGGACTTCAGTGCGAGACGCCTATAACAGTTTCCACAACGAAACTTTGTCTCGAAACCTGCCAGAAAATCCAATGAGATTCTGGTCGTATGTGAAGTATGTTAGCGGCAAGAAACAATCAATGCCTTCTCTGCACGATAGCAATGGAGATACTATCGAAGACAGTGCTGCCAATCAGAGTTGCTAAACACATCGTTCCGAAATGCCTTCCCAAAAGGAGACGAAGTACATATTCCAGAATTCGAATCGAGAACAGCTACCAACATGAGTAACGTAGAAGTAAATATCCTCGGTGTAGTGAAGCAACTTGAAGCACTAATAAAAGCAAGTCTTCTGCTTCAGACTGTATACTAATTAGGTTACTTTCTGAGTATGCTGATGCATTAGCTCCGTACTTAAAAATCATATACAACCGTTCGCTCGACGAAAGATCCGTACCCAAAGACTGGAAAGTTGCACAGGTCATACCAATATTCAAGGAAGGTAGTAGGAGCAATTCACTAAATTACAGGACAATATCGTTAACGTCGATATGCAGTAGGGTTTTAGAACATACATTGTGTTCGAACATTATGAATTACCTCGAAGAAAACAATCTATTGTCCCATAGTCAACATGAAAATATAGTTCATGTTAATAAAGAGCTAGTTGTGTTTCACAGGAAGTGGTGAGTGCTATTGACAAGGGATTTCAAATCGATTCCGTATTTCTGGATTTCCGGAAGCCTTTTGACACTGTACCACACAAGCAACTCGTAGTGAAATAGCGTGCTTATAGAATATCGTCTCAGTTTTGTGACTGGATTTGAGATTTCCTGTCAGAGAGGTGACAGTTGGTAGTAATTGACGGAAAGTCATCGAGTAAAACAGAAGTGATTTCTGGCGTTCCTCAAGGTAGTGTTATAGGCCCTTTGCTGTTCCTTATCTATATTAATGATTATGTAGACAATCTGAGTAGCCGCCTTCATTTGTTTGTAGATGATGCTGTCGTTTATCGATTAATAAAGTAATCAGAAGATCAAAACAAACTGCAAAACGATTTAGAAAGGATATCTGAATGGTGCGAAAGGTGGCAGTTGACCCTAAATAACGAAAAGTGCGAGGTCATCCACATGAGTTCTAAAAGGAACTCGTTCAACTTCGGTTACATTAGAAATCAGTCTAAGCTAAAAGCCGTAAATTCAACTAAATACCTAGATATTACAATTATGAACAACTTAAATTGGAAGGAACACATAGAAAATGTTGTGGGGAAGGCTAACCAAAGACTGCGTTCTACTGGCAGGACACTTAGAAAATGTAACAGAACTACTAAGGAGACTGCCTACACTACGCTTGTCCGTCCTCTTTTAGAATACTGCAGTGCGGTGTGGGATACTTACCAGATAGGACTGACGGAGTACATCGAAAAAGTCCAAAGAAAGGCAGCACGTTTTGTATTATCGCGAAATATTGGAGGGAGTGTCACAGAAATGATACAGGATTTGGCCTGGACATCATTAAAAGAAAGGCGTCTTTCGTTGCAACGAAATCTCACCAAATTCCAACCACCAACTTTCTCCTCCGAATGCGATAATATTTTGTTGACACCGACCTACATAGGGAGGAACGATCACCTAGGTAAAATAAGGGAAATCAGAGCTCGTACGGAAAGATGTAAATTTTTATTCTTTCCGCGCGTTATTCGAGATTGTAATAATATAGAATTGTGAAGGTGGTTCGATGAACCCTCTGCCAGGCACTCAAATGTGATTTACAGAGTATCCTTGTAGATGTAGATGTAGATTAGAGCAGCACCTGCAAACTATGACCTCAATTATTTGCTGGATGTAGTCCAATCTCAGTCTTTCTCTACAGTTTCTACCCTCCACAGCTACCTCTAGTATCATAAAAGTTATTCCGTGATGTCTTAATAGATGTCCTGCCATCCTGTTTCTTCTTCTTGTCTGTGTTTTCCATATGCTCCTCTCCTCGCCGATTCCCCGGAGAAACTCCTCATTCCGTACCCTATCAGGCCACCAAATTTTTCCTTCCGTAACACCACATTTCAAATGCTTCGATTCCATTCTTTTCCGGTTATCCCACAGTGCATGTTTCACTATTATACAATGCTGTGCTCCAAACATACACTTCCTCAAATTAACGTCTATGATAGATACTAGTAGACCTCTCTTGACCAGGAACGTCCTTCCTGCCAATGCTAGGCTGCTTTTCATGTCTTTCTCGCTCTGTTCTTAATTGGTTATTTTGCTACGAATGAAGCAGAATTTCTTAACTTCATCTGCTTCACGTTCATCAATTATGATGATAAATTTCTCGCTGTTTTCATTTCTGCTACTTCTCATTACTGATCTCTTTCTTCCATTTTCTCTATTCTGCTTCTGTACTCATTAGATAGTTCATTCCATCCCGCAGGTCCTCTTTTCCTTCTCCACTTTCAATGGGGACAACAGTATCATCAGCGAATCTCAGCACTGATATATACTTTGAATTTTAATTCCGCTCTTAAACTTTTCTTTTACTTCGGTCATGGCTTCTTCGACGTACTGATTGAACGATAGAGGAGAAAGGATACATCCGTATCTTACACCTTTTTTTTTAACCCGAGGACTTCGTTCTTGGTTTTCCACTCGTATTGTTCCCTCTTGAGAGGATTAGCCATCTTTAAGTATAGATTACATTTATTTTACTCAGAATTTTGTCGAACGGTTCTTCAGGTATGACAAATCCTATGAACGAGTCTTGATTTTTCATCCGTCTTGCTACCATCATCAACCGCATCAGAACTGCCCCTCTGGTGCCTCCACCTTTTCTAATGCCAAACTGACCGTCATCTAACACATCCTCAAGGTTCTTTCCATGCTTCTGTATTTTATTCTTGGCAGCAACTTGGATGAACGAATTGCTAAGCTGATTGTGCGATAATTTTCGCCCGTGTCGGCATTTGGACCAATGATTTTAGAAATTTTGACGGAATTTTCTGTAGTCCTACCGTCTTATTCGATCTTAAGTCTATCATAGCTCTTCTAAATTCTGATTCTAACACTGGGTCACCTGTCTTTCCTACATCGACGGCTGTTTCTCCTATCATGTCACCAGACAGGTCTGCCCCCGCACAGAGGCTTTCAATATACTCCCTCCACGTATGCGCTCTCTCCTCTGCATTTAATAGTGAAATTCCCATTGCCCTTTAATGTTACCACCTTTGCTTTTTATCTTACCGAAAATTGTTTTCAACTTCCTATATTCCGAGTCAGTTCTGCCGTCCACCATTTCGTTTTCAATTTCTTCATATTTTTCATTCAGCCGTTTCGCTTTAGCTTCCATGTACTTCCATGTGTTTTCATTCCTACGGTAGTTGTATTTCTGTGTTCCTGAGTTTCCTGCTTTCATCGATCAGCTGAAGTATTTCTTCTGTTACTCACAGATTCTTCGAAGTAAGCTTCATATACCCATGTTTTGTTTCCATCTTCTGTGAATGCCGTTTTTAGAGATTCCTCTTCAACTGGCCTGCCTACTGAGCAATTGTTTATAGCAGTATCTATAGCTTCAGAGAACTTCAAGCGTATCATTCCATTCCTTAGTACTTCCATATTCTTCTTCTTTACACATTGATTCTTCCTGACAGACCTCTTAAGCTTCAACCTGCTCATCATAAGTATTAAATTGCGATCTGAGTCTATATCTGCTCCTGGGTATGCCTTATAACCCAGTACCTCATATCAAAATCTCTATGAGACCATGATGTAATGTAACAGCATCTCCTGGCATTTTTCAAGTATATCTCCTCCTCTTGTGATTCTTGAACTGAGCATTTGCTGTTATTAGCTGAAATTTATTGCAGAACACGATTAGTCTTTCTCCCCTTTCCTAGTACCAAGCTCATATTCTCTCGTAACTCTTTCATCTGCTCATTTCCTTACAACCGCATTCCAGTCCTTCAATCCCCCTACGTGCTTAATTACTCTTTCAGTATTCTCATATTCTTTCCCCGACTCTTCGTTTTCTACTTGCGACGTCGGCATGTATACATGAACTATCGTTGTCGGTGTTGGTTTACTGTCCATTCTAATGAGAACAACCCTGTCACTGAAACTTTCACAATTACTCACTCTCTGCCCTACCTTTCTATTTACAACGAATTTTACTCCACTTTACCACTTTCTGCTGTTGTTGGTATTACTCCATACTCATCAGACCACAAATCCTTGTCTTCTTCTCATTTCACTTCACTGACCCCTACTATATATATATATATATATATATATATATATATATATATATATGTTGTTGTTGTGATCTTCAGTCCTGAGACTGGTTTGATGCAGCTCTCCATGCTACTCTATCCTGTGCAAGCTTCTTCATCTCCCAGTACCTACGGCAACCTACATCCTTCTGAATCTGCTTAGTGTATTCATCTCTTGGTCTTCCTCTACGATTTTTACCCTCCACGCTGCCCTCCAATGCTAAATTTGTGATCCCTTGATGCCTCAAAACATGTCCTACCAACCCATCCCTTCTTCTAGTCAAGTTGTGCCACAAACTTCTCTTCTCCCCAGTCCTATTCAATACCTCCTCATTAGTTACGTGATCTACCCACCTTATCTTCAGCACTCTTCTGTAGCACCACATTTCGAAAGCTTCTATTCTCTTCTTGTCCGAACTGGTTATCGTCCATGTTTCACTTCCATACATGGCTACACTCCATACAAATACTTTCAGAAACGACTTCCTGACACTTAAATCTATACTCGATGTTAACAAATTTCTCTTCTTCAGAAACGATTTTCTTGCCATTGCCAGTCTACATTTTATATCCTCTCTACTTCGACCATCATCAGTTATTTTACTCCCTAAATAGCAAAACTCCTTTACTACTTTAAGTGTCTGATTTCCTAATCTAATCCCCTCAGCATCACCCGATTTAATTTGACTACATTCCATTATCCTCGTTTTGCTTTTGTTGATGTTCATCTTATATCCTCCTTTCAAGACACTGTCCATTCCGTTCAACTGCTCTTCCAAGTCCTCTGCTGTCTCTGACAGAATTACAATGTCTTCGGCGAACCTCAACGTTTTTACTTCTTCTCCATGAATTTTAATATCCACTCCGAATTTTTCTTTTGTTTCCTTTACTGCTTGCTCAATATACAGATTGAATAACATCGGGGAGAGACTACAACCCTGTCTCACTCCTTTCCCAACCACTGCTTCCCTTTCATGCCCCTCGACTCTTATAATTGCCATCTGGTTTCTGTACAAATTGTAAATAGCCTTTCGCTCCCTGTATTTTACCCCTGCCACCGTCAGAATTTGAAAGAGAGTATTCCAGTTAACGTTGTCAAAAGCTTTCTCTAAGTCTACAAATGCTAGAAACGTAGGTTTGCTTTTTCTTAATCTTTCTTCTAAGATAAGTCGTAAGGTTAGTATTGCCTCTCGTGTTCCAACATTTCTACGGAATCCAAACTGATCTTCCCCGAGGTCCGCTTCTACCAGTTTTTCCATTCGACTGTAAAGAATTCGCGTTAGTATATATATATATATAATCACCCGATTTAATTTGACTACATTCCATTATCCTCGTTTTGCTTTTGTTGATGTTCATCTTATATCCTCCTTTCAAGACACTGTCCATTCCGTTCAACTGCTCTTCCAAGTCCTTTGCTGTCTCCAGCAATATATATATATATATATATATATATATATATATATATTGAGCCTTAGCATTTCCATTTTTATATTTTCGTTCGTTCCTATCAAGTTCCAAGTTCAAAAACCTTACATTCCACCCTTCGAGTCATAGAAACTTATCGCTTCGTTGGTTATTCGATGTTTTTCTCACAGTCACCTCCCATCCTGACAGCCCCTCCAGTAGATCCGAACGTTCACATGTCCTATGGATACACGTCATGTGTCTTTAACGCAGTGGCTTCCATTCTGTTTTGCATCCTCATGATCATTGCTGATTCCTCTGTCTTTAAGGTCGGTTTCCCTCCCCAAGGGTGACAGAGTTCCCTGAAACTCTGTCCGCTCCTCTGTCCTCTTTGACGAGACCGTTGGCTGAATGAGAGTGCCTACTTACGGCTGCCATTGCTGATGATTTTTATTCAAAATTTAATTGCTGGTCGGGTTAGAACCGGCGACCGAGCACGTTTTCAATTACTAACCAAAGATGCTACACCTAGACCACGGATGCTCGAACTTGCGGGAGTCATGCAGTCACAGATTTTGCAGATGTGGAATTAACCAGTCACTTATCGCTGCGATATAAGCAATGTGATTCACAGCCACGTCAAAGAAATGTGGTCCTACCACATGGGTTTCTGACAGTGCAGTCAGTGGTTGGTTGTGTTAAGTGGATTTTCTTTACTGCATATGTAAATATTTCTCGCTTTTTCACTGCGATGTATTTTGGAACCGTCCTACAAAATCACTTTACTCGTTGAAAGAAGAGCAGTGAAGACAACAAGCATCTGTCCACAAGCCCGATGACGCTTTTGCGTGCCATTATCACTAGTTCGTTTACAAACGAAGGTTTAAATATCTTCAACTTCAAATCATTTGTCATATGTGTTTGTAATGTCAAGTATAAAACTCCATATTCCTGTGACAGTATGAGGATCGACAGACCCTGCAGTCTGCTCACACGTTTCCAGTCATTATGATGGTCGTCTTGACTGAGGTTATCTTTTATACAATCAATTGGCAACAGCTTTTTCCCTGTCAGAAAAAGTGTTTTTTTTTTGTTGTTTTTTTATTGTTTTGTTGGAGGTGAATGTTTCTGAAACCTTACAGTGAAATCATGCTGTATATACTTCATTAATTTCCTTGTATGATGTTGTTTGTGAGCCTACGTGGTCATTACGATCCTTGCTTCCTCGGTGTAAGTTGACTCATCGGCCATGATTTAGCCTCCAACAATAGGAAATAATAATTCCCTAACATGAAATTTTCACTCTGCAGTGGAGTGTGCGCTGATTAGAAACTTCTTGGCAGATTGAAACTGTGTGCCTGACCGAGACTCGAAATCGGGACCTTTGCCTTTCGCGGGCAAGTGCTCTACCAACTGAGCTGACCACTCACGAGGCGTCCTTTCTTTCAGGAGTGCTAGTCCTGCAGGGTTCGCAGGAAAACTTCTGTGGAGTTTGGAAGGTAGGAGACATGGTACTGGCGGAAATAAAATTGTGAGGACGGGTCGTGAGTAGCGCTTGGGTAGATCAGTTGATTGAGCAATTTCCCGCGAAAGGCAAAGGTCCCGAGTTCGAATCTCTGTAAGGCACACAGTTTTAATCTGCCAGAAAGTTTCAGTTCATTAACATGTATGTGTCGCTTAACGAGTAATAGGACTTTGTGGTCTCTCTGTACACCTCATGAAATGATCATGATAGTAAATTCGGAGAAATTCGAAAATGTCATGAGGGGTACAATAGAGATTCTTGAAGCATATTCACTGAGATGAGTCAAGGGATAACATGTAATACCGGATCGGACGTTCTTTTACTCGGCATATTACGCCAGCTCGACGTAGCATGGACTCAATAAGTCGCTGGAAGTCTCCTGCAGACATTATGAACCAAACTGCCTCCATAGCCGTCCATAATTTCGAAACTGTTGCCGGTTCAGGATACTCTGCACAAACTGACCCGTCGATTACGTCCCATATATGTTCGATTAGATTCATGTTGGGCTGAATGGGTGGCTAACTTTTTCACTCGAACTGTCCCAACATTGTCTGGGAAGACGAAAGCTATTAATGGCCGCAACTGGGTCTCCAAGTAGCCGAACAAAAGCATTTTCAACCAATGATCGGTTCAGTTGGACCAAAGAATAGAGTCTGTTCCATGTAAACAAAGCCTGCACCATTATGGAGCCACTACTAGCGTGTACAGTGCCTTGTTGACAACGCAGTTCCATGGGTTCGTGGGGTCTGCACCACACTCGAACACTACCATCAGCCTTACGAACTGAAATCGGGACTCCTCTGACCAGACCACGGTTTTCCGGTCGTTTAGGGTCCAGCCGATGTGGTCACGAGTGGCGCTGCAGGCCGATGTCTTGCTGTTAGAAAAAGCACACCTGGCGGTCGTGTAATATTTTTGGCGTAGTCAGCCATCATATTAGGCTCCAAGAAGCTGTTCCCAGACCAGTGGAGATGCAGGAAGTATATAGATGACGAAATGTGGTGTGAGGTACCTATGACAGATGTTAGATTCGGTACCATTCCCGCGAGAAAGACCGCCTGCATAATGCTACTGCTCTGTGATTGGCTGCTGTGTTTGGAGCGAGGGCGCCTAAACGTTAAAGTATAGTTATTATTATTACTTAAACTACTCATTGGAATGACTTCCCTTTTAATATAAATATCTCTCAGCAGCTGACCATCAATCAGTCATTTTAGAATCATAAAAAACAATTCAAATCAAAAACAAAAGACTGACGAAATTGCAGCCTAAGCTCTTCGGAAGCATTCGGATCACGCCTTTTCTGGTATTGCGCGCGAAGTGTTCCGGGCTGTTCGTCACTCTGGATTAGGCAGTCGAGAAGAACAGACATTTTGTCTATCGTAGGATGTGTTTCCAATTTTTATTTAAGTTCCTGTTCGTCACTCTGGATGAGACAGTCGAGATGTGCAGTCATGTTGTCTGTGGCAGGATGTGTTTGCCAGTATTCAGTATTAAAAGATTCACTCCAGGACTCATGAGGCACAGACACGTGCCACAAATAGCGTAAAGATACATTTTCGTAAACATTGTGTTCGATCACGTACTTTGCTGTATCAGAAGGTGTTGTATTAAGATCATGCAGTCTTCTCGTGTGGCTATATTAAAATACGCGAGTGGCATCCCAAAGAAGTGATACGTTATTTCAGAACAGAACCTCGCTAAAAGTCAGTTTCAGCCTCAAGATACAGAACCTACGACCTGCGTGCTGTTTCCTGTGCTAGGGGCATCAACTTGAAGACAGCAGGTTAGTGAACTACAACAGAAAGTTCGTATTCCACACAGTGCAGTGGAAACAACTAGGCGCCTCACGTGTACTGCATGCACAGAACAAATGTGCTCAGTGACACGTCATCTGCAGTAATGCAGAGGAGGTAAAGGAGGATGATCGTTATTAACACCAAGAATCAAGTCATTCTTCCTTTCTTGCCGTAGCTGCCATAGCCCATTAACGCCACATTTCGCCACACTGTCATAACGGATACTTTCGTCGTAACTCCCACAATGATTTCTGCGGTTATTTCACACGAAGTTGCTTGTATATTAACACAGACAACTCAACGCAACGCCGCTGCTATCGGTCGTTAAGAGAAAGCCCTAGAGCACTGCATTGTCCTCGATGAGTGATAATGCCTGAAATTTGATTTTCTCAACACACTCTTCAGGCTGTGGCTCACAGAATGTTTAATTCCCTAACGATTTCTTTAATGGAATGCCCCACATGTCTTGCTCCAAATACCATTCCGAATTCAAGGTGTCTGAATTCCCGTCGTGTGGCCGTAATCACGTTGGTAACCGTTTCACATGAGACACCTCAGTGCAAGTGACGGCTCGGCCCTTCGATGCCTTGTGTACGCCACTGATACGTGGGAGGCGCCGGCGCCAGTTGCTTCCTCCGTTCGATTCACCCGGATCGATTGTTTCCCCTCTGGCGTTGCTTATCTTTGCCTCGTTGGCCGGTGGTGGTGCTGGTAGACTGGCGGGCAGACTGGGTTTTGGCTTGAGAACGGCCGGTACGTGTCGCTGCTCAGAGGGTAAAACTTGTGTTTGCGTGGAGTTAGCTGGATTTGACCGGTGTATGTGGCTCGGGGTGCGGAAGCTGGACTGTTATTGCATGTTCTTGAGGCGTGACTGGGTCATGGTCTTCTACACAGGACGCTGAGCAATGTGTTATTCATTTTGGCTAGTGGAGTTTAACTATGTACCACGAAGCTGTCTATTGAAGAAGCAGACATTCAAGCTTTCCAGTTTTGCAATCGGGCCTACCAATATTATCTCTAGCTTCTACCTTTCCTTATGAGTGTCAATATTGTATGGGAACTGCGACGTACTGGTGTAATAATATTATGCTTTGTGTTGTGACTCGGCAGGACAGCCAAGCCACTAGGAGAGGAAGCCGAAAGGCACGCGTTTAAGCTCACCCAGGCTGGCGTGAGGTCTGGAACAGTTAAAGGAATAGAGACTAGCAAAAAAGGTACCTAACTTCTGGAATACTTAACTTTAATCCATAATGGGTAAACATCGGTCTGGCGGTACATGCATCACAAGATAAATAGCAAATGATAATGGCACCTTGCTAGGTCGTAGTAAATGACGTAGCTGAAGGCTATGCTAACTATCGTCTCGGCAACTGCGAGCGTAATTTGTCAGTGAACCATCGCTAGCAAAGTCGGCTGTACAACTGGGGCGAGTGCTAGGACGTCTCTCTAGAGCTGCCGTGTGGCGGCGCTCGGTCTGCAATCACTGATAGTGGCGACACGCGGGTCCGACGTATACTAACGGACCGCGGCCGATTTAAAGGCTACCACCTAGCAAGTGTAGTGTCTGGCGGTGACACCACACTTTGTATTATCGCTGCCCTTTTAAAACCAGTCTGCTTCTGCTGGGGCAATTTTACATATTTTGAAATTTGAAGTCTACAGTTAATGCTTTTAATCATATCTAATTTGCTTTTGTCTTGATGCGATCTATCATTGCAGAATTGTATCTTACTGTATTCTGGGGCTGTTAACATTGTTTCTTTTGGCTGTGGCTGTGTGCTTGTGCTTTTCTGTTGCAGCACTGCAGCGGGCACCTAGTCCATCTCTAAATCGATGTCCGGAGTACGACGCCTTGGCCGACCAGTACCAGAGGGAACGGGAGGTTCTTTTGACCGCGGGGAAAATGGCAACCGATACGGCGGCCACTGAGTCCTTCGGGTTGCAGTGAGTGGGTATCTTGCATTAAGTTAAGTTTCCTCTACATTGGGACGCCAAGGCATCTGTTCCGTTTGCTATACTCCTTATATATTTACCTACAAAACCACAAAGGAAGTGTTCTGAATTATACCTTACGTGCAGCGGGAGTTAAACTTAGAGAAATACTTGATCGGTAGCGGAGATTGGAAATTATGTGAATTGTCCTATTGCGCTTGCCCAGGTGACCTATTTAAAAGAAACTTATTTCACCTTTATTATTCAAAAGCCCTTTGTTAAATGAAACTGTTTTTTCCTTTTATTATTGAAATGGTTAGAGTTAGCACAGAAGTTATAAGAAGTTCTTGTTTACAAGTAATTCAATCAGAAAGGTTTTCTGTAATGTATTTTTTTTTTTTGACTTGTGTATCCTGTTCGAAAGAAACTTGTTCCACCTTTATTATTCAAGTGCCCTTGTTAAATGAAACTCATTTTACCTTTTATTATTGCAGCGCTTATAAGAAGTTCTTGTTTGCACCTAATTCAATTAGAAAGGTATTGTGCAAAGTATGTTTGTGATTTGTGAATAGCAGACACTTGTACAAAGTTTTTGGGCAAATACCGTGCCCTTTCGGTTAAACTGTTGATCAGTAATAAATTAGTTGTATCTTGTAAGTCCTTTGTACTTATTATTTCACTTGTCACCGGTCTGCACGTAACTACCATGTTACAGCGATCATGCCGCCATCAGTACACGTTGTAATGGTACTTGAATTACGTAACCATTATGGTACCTCACCTGAACCTCTCGATACCAGCAATATTTTACTGTGTTTCTGTAAAGTAGTTGACATATTTCTGAGACAACATTCAGATTTGATTTCATTAATGTAGACGTACTTTGATACATCGATATGTTTATGTTGCAATGATATTATTCTTATGTGTATTCTTGCTTTTGTCACTATGATCTTTGACGTACTTGAAACTCTCATTTTTGGGCGCGTAAGCGATTATTAGTTAGTTGGTTGTTAGAGAGTCGGACCTTGAGAAAGTGAAGTCTTGAACGTCATGTTGGAAAGACGCATATTGTAGCCAGTTTATAAAATGTGAACTTTAACAGTGAGGAAGATGTTTTCAAGTATGTTTTGTATTGTGAAGTGATGTTTTGTGTGTTACGTGATATTGCAGCAAAAGTAATAAAAAAGAAGTGTAACTTAAATTCCGAGTGCTGATTATTTTCTTTTTACATCACCATTGTGCTAACTTTGAAAGGTTTAATCTTCAAGAATGGTTTGTGAAGCGCATCTACAAAACTTTTGAATATAGCAGAATAAAACCCAGGCCTCTTTGCGTCCGAGCTTGGAATCATCACCACCTAGATTTTCGACGATTGAGCCATGATTTTACAACGAGGCCAGCGTGGGAAAAACGAAAAGGTGAGTGCCTAGTTTATTCGTTATTACATGAAATGACTTTATTAACTGTGCTTTAATGACACCTGCCACATAATAACTTTGTTGTTGCCCGAAGATGCAGTATTTAGCAGTGTGAGCAACACCACAATCATTATTAAATTTTGACCTTTGTTGTGATAGGGTTGTTAGAACGCGCATATCGCTACCCCGTAACTTTTGTCATCTGAGAGTAATTCTGTAATGGTAGAGGAAAGAGAGCTCGTGATAAGGTATGCGAATGACTATCCGCCACAAACCGTAAGGTGGCCTGCGATGAGTTACTCCGGATGAAGGAACAAAAACAGCACATAAGGGACTTGGCTGACTATATGGACTGCTCTGCAACGGCGAATATGCAATGGAAATGGGCCAGCGCCTCCGACGGTTACAGTGTCATCAGCGCTCTAATTGCGCACAGGAATTCCACAGCGGAGATTTGAAGCGCTAAATATTCCGTTATTAAACGTAACTTCCTCGATGCCGCGGGCTGCCCGCAGGAGGATCGATGCGGTATGTACGGCATTCTGATGCCGAATGAAATGATGCCGCTGCGCGGCTCCACTAATTATACGACGCGCGGCAACAGATTATCGTCGTCACACAACAAATATGGAGCGCGTGAGCTCGTAAATATGTGACTGCCGCGCTCGCGCGCGCACCTGCCGGGAGGCAGAGGTGTGGCGGTGATAGCGCCCCGCTTGTGCCGCATGGAGAGAGTTGGTGGTGGTGTGGGGGGGGGGTGTTGAGAGGGGGCGAGGGGTGTGAATAATAAAGAGCGGCCACTGCGCGGGACGTCACGGTGGATCGCAGGCCGAAATGCTGACGGGCCGAGTGAGGGATCTCGCCGGTCGGGCTTAGCGCATGTGTGAAAGCGAGCGTGCGAGTGTGTGTGTGTGTGTGTGTGTGTGTGTGTGTGTGTGTGAGGTGAGAGTGCAGCAAAGCGCGTGTCACAGCAGGGCCCCAGTGCGGCGTTTCGGCGCGACGGCCGGCCGCCATTGAGAATGGCTCACCCCTGGCGCGGTCGCCAACGGTGTACAGCATCGTTCTATGGAGACGCGCATTTTCTGGTGTTCTTCCTAGCTTTGTACCTGTCGCGGCAGCCCGGTCGCGAATTTTTGTTGAGCCCGAAGTGAAATGGACTGGAGGCACCCTAATTTTTTTGTTTCCACTCGGCGCCGCGTTTGACGGGAAGAGAAAATCTCTTCATTCTCTGCCATCACTCCCCGCATACGTTCACTGAGTTGCGCTCCTCTGGCTCCTCTGTGCATGCATCATGTGTGTGTGTGTGTGTGTGTGTGTGTGTGTGTGTGTGTGTGCGTGCGTGTGTGTTTGTGTGTCTATAAAAATGTTTCCCCACTGCTGCCGAACGCATGAATCAGGGAGGAATTGCGGGAAAATTAGTTCGTCATGAAACTGAGACACACACACACAGACGCACACACACACACACACACACACACACACACACACACACACACACATACACAGTTGGCCACTGACGTGATTGTTTCGTATTTCAATGTGTACTATGGTGCAAAATAGTAATTTAGACCTACTATTCCGAAATTACGTACTCCTTTCTCGAATGTTGCTGCCCGAAATCCCGTCGCTGATGCTGATTACAGAGCAAGCACAGGGGTCGCTATTCGTGCAGCAGAACTCAGTGCGAATCAGTCTGCCAAATACTCACGCTCACAATCCAAACAAATCAGATTACCCATCGCAATTCTCCAAGAAGAATCATCCCTTCCATGCATTATAAAAATATCTGGATACATTATTCAGTACTTAAATGGACTTCATGGCGTTAGTCACATTTTTATGGTGCGAAAAAGCATTTATTGCAATTCGTTAGTCTTATATAATATACCGTTCGCAGACCCGCCAGGTTAGCCGAGAGCGCTAATGCGCTGCTTCCTGGACTCGGGTAGGCGCACTGGGCCCAGATCGAATCCGCCTGGCGGAATACCGACGTCAGTGTGTGGTTTTAAGGCGGTTTTCCACATCCCGCTAGGTGAATACCGGGCTGGTCCCCACGATCCGCCTCAGTTACACGACTCGCAGACATCTGAACACATTCGCACTATTCCATGAATTACAGTAGTCGCAGACAGCAGGGGTACACTAATTCCGTCTCGGGGGGGGGGGCAAGAATGGCATCTGGCCACCCCTTTACACTGACCTTGCCAAACCCGTTCCTAACAATGCCGACCCTGCGTCAGTGCTTGACATGGCACCAGTGAAAGAAAGGAAGAAAAGAAAGAAATATAATATAACGTTCGCACAAATTGTTCCCTTACTTACGTTTTTCGTGGCATATGAACGACGTCAGCGCAGTAACTACGCTGCCTGCTTGAACTGACAGCTGTAAACAACGGGTGTGTAGCCCAGTAGTCATTTGTGAGCAGGCAGTGTTGTGCAGTGAACGCGCGGCCGTAGAGTGTCAACGATGTTTGTCACAAATCGTAATGGCGCACCATCTCTAAATTAAGTGTTCAAGACTCTCTCCAGAATGAAGGAGAGTGTGTCTGCGAATTTTGTCCCATTTAAAAACGATCAATCACACATTAACTTTTCTAGGAAAAGTCATCATTGCTAGTGAGCAGAGTTGGTGTTACCGATACGAATGTACCACAATACGACAGAGTGTGGAAATTTACATCAAGACCAGTGGTTTGAAGACATAACCGACATTCATGTGACACGCGAGTTGGACAACATCCAAAACAAGGACATTTCTGACAGTTTCATCAGATTGTGTGAATGTTCCGTGCATTGCAATCAAGTGGATGGAGATGATACATAGCACATGAAGCATTAAAACCACCATCTTAACAGTTTTCTTCTTTTCATTAATGAAGGCTCCCGAATTTATGCACTGATGTGGTACAGTGTAATATGGTTGTACCTCCAAATACCAACATGCTAAATACATTAGCCAATGACCTCGTGTCTGTTTCTCATTATAGAGCGCTTGCTTTGATTTTTTATAATGGTGCTAATAGTGAAGTCATTTACATATAAACTAGCGCTCATAAAGGGATAATTCCTCGGCAGCTTCATTCTGTTCTACCGCTGCTGCTGCGGTTGGGCAGCGCTGGAGGGTCTGGGCCGGCACTTCGTGCTGACTGGAACTGAGCCTGCAGAGCTGTTGGGCCCAACTTATATCCCCGATGTGATCAGATGCTGCGTTCCTATTGGCTACCGCCAATTTAAAGCGCCTCTGGTGGAATAATTGTGTACCAGACCAGTTGCTTGGTCCTCTGGATTGGAGGCAGACGTCTCTTGTGAGGTGGAAACCAGCCTGTGAATTGTTTAAGTGGTAGGCAGTAATAACAACAGCACCAGTCTGCCTTATTTACAGAATGCAGCTTGATACCATTCTGCTGCACTGCCATTATCTGCCGGACTATTTCATTTCTTCTTCAGGCACTCATTCAATATAACTCCTTCCCATTCTGCATGGAGGAGGCTAGGGGCACAGTCCTCGGCCATATGCTTATATCTTTTAAACTCGTGACTGTCAGACACCAACAGCTCTTCGACAGAACACATTTCGCACAGCAGCAAGAATGGTGAGCGAGTCATGATGGGATGACAAAATGGGTTGATGGATGGGGCAATGGATGGGGATGAGCAGTTCAAGCTCTTCAATGGCATATATCACGAATACGAATATGCTTCCAGTGATTGCCTCTTTAGTTTTGGAAGAGTGAATGCTTCATTTGGAATATCTCAGAAGTTTGCACATGTGCATGGGCATGTATTGGTTGGCTCCGTCCCTCTCCTTTGTCACAATCCGCTGAACCAAATTCTTCTGCTTCTTTCTCTTACACTCTTATGTTATCATAGTCTTCCATTTCAATGTGGTGAACTGTAGCTACAGTCATTCTTCGAACGCATATATATAATACAGCTATTGAAAGGTACTCTATCCCTCACATTGATCTCATTTATTGAAATCATAGCGATGGTTCCACAACGACAGCTGAGCATAGACTGAACCTGTCCCACCAATTCTGGCCATGTGAATGGACAGAAAAAGAACTACCACCCAAATCTGAATTTTCAGCGAATTTCTGTCAGAGGGGCTGTGGGTGGCTCTGGGACAAAAAATTACCACAATTTTTGAATTTCCCTCCAAAATTCGAAATTCCCGCCAACAGAGTAGATGGGGGATGGGAGTGGTCAGGGACGCATGTACCAGCTGAGGAAGACACATGATGTCATCTTGGGGTGGGGATGGTGGGTGGAGGGTGGGGGTGATTAATTGACAATAATTAATATGAATATCAATTTGATATCAAAATTGCACCTGGAGCCACATCATCCCACTACTGAAGTGCTTGATAGAACTCGTGATTAATGATCGATCTTTATATATTTTTCACGCAGCGGACGCATTTGAAAAATTCCCTTTTCGATTTTTTTCATATTTATCTGGCAACTGTTCCACTGGAGCTTTGTAATTTCCTACTGATTTCACCCTTAAGTCACACATTATTGTGATTTCTTCTTCCGTCGATCAGTTACAGTACTTCCTGCGGTATCTGCAGTTTCTTAGTAGTTGCATTTCGTAAAAATACATTTCTCTCTCCGATGTCTATGATTAATCCTTTATAGAGATGTTCTTTCCATTCACTAACGCAGCATCTGCAACACAAAGCAAATCATCATTAATCAGTACCTCAGTATCTCCCTCCTTGTAATTTGACGGTTTTCTTAACCGTCAGACTATGCTTTATCATTACTAGAATGTGATCTACGATCTTATAGTCCAATATCTGATTTATGAATGTATGTCTCACCATGTTGTAATCCAAATAGTATAGCCCCACGTCTTCCGGCCTTTTCGAAGTATACCGCCTCCTCTTATCATTTTTGAAGAGTTTATTTGCTATTATTAGCTGATATTTATTGACATTATCAAGGGTGTCTCCTCTTTCAGTCCTGTTACAGAGCCCGTATTTCTATTTCTTGCCCTTCTGTAGCGCTCACATTCCGCGATGATTACTAGATTTTCTTCTCCCTTCACATATTTGATTACCTGCTCTATTTCCTCTTATACTATACACGATCACCTTCTGCTTGTAACGACGGCATGTACATTTGAACTGTAGTTGTTTGTTTGTTGTTGATTCTGATGACAAAAGTACCGTGCTATATTAAGACTAGTCGTTGTTTAAACTTCTGATCAAAAATCTGGAAAAGCACTTGACCGATTTACTTCAGACATTTAAACGATAGTGTAACGAACATCAAGAAGGACGTGTGCTGGGTATGTATTTAAGAATTGTACGTTGTTACCACAAATCTAGTACTTGACCGATTTACTTCAAATGTCTATATAGTAGACATTCGGACAAATAGATGTTATACACTTTCTTTTTTTTAAATTGTGATATACAAGTATATACGAAATATCTGAGAACTAATTTGAAAGTAAGTTCCGATCAGTCGCGAAATGTAAACCATAGTGAAAATCAAAATGTTTTATTTGCTACAGTTTGCTACACTTTCCAGCTGTTTCTCGCCCCTTCGACTTAGACATTTGTCGTTGTGTTGTACCAACTTTCCAGTACCCACGTCATGGAAGGCAGCCGCCTGTGCTTTCAGGCACTTCTCTGGTCTACTCTGCAGTTCGTCATCTGTGCGAAAATGTTGTCTTCATAGCCAGCGTTTCACGTGAGTAGAAATGACTCTCAGAGGGAGCCAAGTCCAGGCAGTATGTTGGGCTTCCAAACAGTTCCCATCGAAAAACGCTGCAGGGGCGTCATCATGGCCCTGCAGTGTGAGGCCGAGTTTTGTCATGAAAAAAGAAAAGCATCACTGTTATGTCGGGTTGCATGAAATCAGGCGAAACCTCTCAGTGGCCACCCTTACTTGGGGGGGGGGAATACTGTTGTTGTTGTCACCTTTACATGCTCTACTACAGACATTGCCCAACATATCAGTGCGAAGTTTTGTTGGCTTTTCACTGCCGTTTCGATTTCGCAAGATATCGAATCTTACTTTCCGAGTAGACCTCGTATAAAGAAGAAAAATCTCGAAAATTTCTTGACCAGTCTAGGAATGACATAGGCTATATTTCTTTTTAATGTACACAATAAATAAATACATGTTATAAATGTGGAAAGATTATTACCAATAATCTCTAAAAGAGCTTGATCGATTTGCTTCAAAATTTTACACGGTATTATAACGAACATTGCGATGAACATAGGCTATATATTTTAAATGTAAATAGTATATAAACATACATGTAATATATAAAGGGCACATTGTTTCTACAAATCTCGGAAAGTAGGCTGATCTACCAAATTACTCCAATTTTTACATGGAAAGCTCTTGACCAATTTACTACAAACTTTTACCCAATGCTCCAGTAAACATTAAAGTGGACACAGGTTATATATATATATATTTTTCAACAAGCAATGTACGATATTCCCGATTAAACCGATTGTGACAGATACATTGCTGTGCTGTTCTCTGCTATGAAAATGTGCGGTTTTGTTTTCTTTCTCTCGATAGACAAAGAGAGGGTAAAGGTGGAGATGGACTGAGGCAGGGGGCAGAGGCAGATTCGGACGTACATCCTATTCTCATAGATATAAAGCAACTGCGAAGCATTGCTATGTTGGCTAGTTTATAATAAAATCATAAGTGAAATGATGGTATGGTATTGCCGGGAGGCCCATCCGGAGAAACTCGCCTACCGAGTGCGAGTCTTATTACAGTCGACGGCATAATGGGCGACTCGAGTGCCGGTGAGCCGATGATGAGGATGAAATGGTGATGAGGACAACACAACACTCAGTCAACGAGCGGAGAAACTCTCCAACCCGGCCGGGAATCGAACCTGGACCCGCTGCATGGGAGAGAAGTGTTACCATTTTCCTTTCTTTTTTTCATTTTGTTCATTATTGTTCGTTGTATTTGATTGTAGCGGACGTCACACGACATCCGTTGAAGTTCCTTGTACAGAAACCAGATGGCAGTTTGAAAGGGTACAGTACCGCCCGACATTGAAAATGGGTACAACATTCTTCATTATTCTTGTCAGAACAACATATTTTTTCTAATAATAACTCAATTTCAATTAATACAGCGAAGCTGGATACCAGTGTGGGAAAGAATGACAATTTATTTGACTGATTACATATGCACTCCCACAAAATAAATCCCTACATCCATTTTGGTGAGATCTGTGAAATGAATGAATGTATGGTCGTCTGCTAACCGCAGATAGTGAATGTGAATATATGATTATCTTTGAGACGGTACTTGGGTCACCTTTGGTGGGACCAAAGAGATAAAATTTACCTGAGCTTTGAGTGCCTGAAATGTGGCTGACCAATACAGTAGCATGGTGCTCCCCCACTTCGGGAGAGGTGCGAGAGGACCTGAACAACGGCCATGTTTCAGCACTCTGCCGCTGGATCTAGTGTTGGTAAGACCTGTCTTAGACGTGCTCCGTAAGGACAAAAGAGTGGAGACATGGTATGCATGTGAAATACTTAAGAGTAGTTTAGAATAATAATTTCTCTACTTCAGGAGCTTTTTTGGGGAGAATTAAATGTCAGGCAGGTAATATTAATGGGATCGTAGTAATCTTCGGAAGTGACCAACGGTCACAATGAAACCACGTGTAGCAATAAGTTGAAATACTTCCGAGTGCTTAAGTTAAGCTGAATTACTAGCGTGTGTACTATAAGTTGGAAATATTTAAGAAATGGCGTGCGCAGGACTTGAAATTAGAGACGAGTACTTCCACGTGGTGAGTACTGTGTGAGTCTCAATCTGTGTATGAGACAAAGGATAAAGAGAAGTACTCGTCCATGGTATCAGTTGAGGACTTGCGTGTGTGATGAATATGTTCTTAATATTGCTTTGCATGTTATGTTTCCGTGTGACGCTTGATTCAAACTATAATACTCTGAGAGAGAAGCAAGGTGAGTCAGCCGTCTATCCAGCAACGTCTTGGCTTGCATTGCACAGGAAGACGTGCATATATCCTCCAGAGTTCGTAGTAGGAAAGAAAGGTTACGAAGTGGGGCAGTGTCGTGTGAAACTGGGATGAATACTAATTGAAGTGGGAAAGCTGAAAGTGATGTGATTATAATGTTGTGACTATTGCTTATGTTGTATTCCATGTTGCAGTGTGGTGTATGTCATGTAATTTAAGTATGTGTAGTTTGCGTGAGAGAGTAGGAAGGTAGTTTCAGAGGTAGTGGGTTATGCATGTTCCTTTTGTACCGCTCGGTCTGGAGGAAAGTTTCGTGATGATGGTTGTGAGAGTCGAAGTGTGAGATATAAAAAAAAGAAAAAGATCCACCATCCTGTCCAGAAAGTGCACTGTAGCATTACATAATTACGAGACCATAAGATAGAGAATCACCAATGTAAAACCATGCCAACTGGGCGGAATTTCTCATGTGTTATTGTTGTAGGTTATAGAATTTGTGTGTTTAGGTTGTAGAATTTATCGGAATAAATAAGATAGTGAAAAGAAAAAGATTGGTGGCCTTTTCCTTCGAATTGTATGTTGTCATGATATCCAGAATTTATAATGTGTGCGCCATTCATATTCAGTGCGATGGCCACGTGTTGATCAAAGCCGTTAAATAAGAAAGAAAATGTGGTATTGCCAGTGCGTAGTGAACAGTCAGAATTCTGTAAATTATTGATAGTCAGATGTGCGTTTCCGTTGCGTAATATTCATACAGGAGGATAATTTGTAACTTAATTGTGAGTACGAGAGTTCATGTTACTCGATAAATAAGAATGAATCCACTCGCTTGGCAGACCACTCATCTTGCAGGCGTGACTGCTTGATGCCACAGTATGAGCAAGGCATGTGGGTGCCTCTCAAGTTATAAGAGTCGAGGGGCATGAAAGGGAAGTAGCGATTGGGAAGGGAGTGAGACAGGGTTGTAGCCTATCCCCGATGTTATTCAATCTGTATATTGAGGAAGCAGTAAAGGAAACAAAACAAAATTTCGGAGTAGGAATTAAAATCCGTGGAGAAGAAATAAAAACTTTTAGGTTCGCCGATGACATTGAAATTCTGTCAAAGACGGCAAAGGACCTTGAAGAGCAGCTGAACGGAATGGACAGTGTCTTGAAAGAAGGATTTAAGATGAATATCGACAAAAGCAAAACGAGGATAATGGAATGTAGTCGAATTAAATAGGGTGATGCTGAGGGTATTAGATTAGGAAATGAGACGCGTAAAGTAGTATATGAGTTTTGCTATTTGGGGAGCAAAATAACTGAGAATGGTCGAAGTAGAGAGGATATAAAATGTAGACTGGCAATGGCAAGGAAAGCGCTTGTGTAGAAGAGAAATTTTTTAACATCGAGTATAGATTTAAGTGTCAGGAAGTCGTTTCTGAAAGTATTTGTGTGGAGTGTAGCCATGTATGGAAGTGAAACGTGGACGATAAATAGTTTGGACAAGAAGAGAATAGAAGCTTTCGAAATGTGGTGCTACAGAAGAGTGCTGAAGATTAGATGGGCAGATCACGTAACTAATGAGGAAGTATTGAATAGATTTAGGGAGAAATGAAGTTTGTGGCACATCTTGACTAGAAGAAAGGATCGGTTGTAGGACACGTTCTGAGGCATCAAGGGAGCACCAATTTAGTATTGGAGAACAGCGTGGAGGGTAAAAATCGTAGAGGGAGACTAAGTGAAGAATACACTAAGCAGATTCAGAAGGATGTATGTTGCAGTAGGTACTGGGAGACGAAGAAGCTTTCACAGGATAGAATAACATCCAGAGCTGTATCAAACCAGTCTCTGGACTGAAGACCACAACAACAGCCCTTCACTAAGTTTTTTTATTACAGAGAGCAGCCAGCTCTCTGACCGAACACGCTGAGCACTAATCAGCTAAGCTGGCGGACACAATACAAGCAAGTTTTATCACATACGAAGTAATATGATACCGGTTGGCATATTGTACGCAGGGTCACGTTACTAAGACAAAGGACAGACTGATTCCAAAAACCCGCCAGCAATATTTTCCTCACGTCGTCAGTAAAAGACACGTTTAATCTAGGAACTCGTCCTCAGAGCCGAGTCACGCGTCCCGGAGTTTAGCTGCTGCACTCCTGTCGGCTGTGATCGATTACAAAACTCCAGCAGCCACGACGCCAGACGAGAGCGGTGGCTGTTTCGTTCTCCAGTGGATGATAGCGGCAAGGAGGTTCCGCCGAGCGCTTTTTCTGAGGCGGGCAACTTTACACGATGCCACTGACTGCAAATGGGTGGCTCGCGGAGGGGTAAAAATTTAATATCAGCCAGAGAGACGGGGCTGAGTACATTCAGAAGCTATTTTCTGTGCTCCCCATCCCTGTACCCGCGCGGTATGAAACAGCTCACGGCAGGTGACAAGGCACTTTGGCAAATGGATGCTTCTTGTGAATCCTCGCTTCGAGATAAGTCTCGTTGTGGGGGAGAGAGGCAGCTTCAGCTGCCGCACCCTACCTGTAGAAGTATACACAGTGGAACCTGGAATACACGACGCCTTGCGACAAAATTTGGTGGCTTTAGAAGAGAAAAAAGTGTTTACAGAGTCACAGACTAGCTTGCCGATTCCATTCGAAGTGTGTAACACCCATTTTTGAAATATTTTGTATCTGTATAGTTATTTCTATATCAATTAGTAGTGCTGCTTATGTAGAGTGTTGTATCTGTCATGGAAATTCTTTGACTATGTATACATGTTTCAGTTAAGTGAAACTTTTGAACAATGTTGTTGCTTGTGAATTTAAATTACCACTAAAATGATTGTTATCTAATGTATTGTAAATGACTTGCTCCATAGTTAGGAAAAGTAGGGTAGAATGTAAAAGATATGGGGAAGGCCCGCAGCTACGGAAGTAGCCTGGCGGAGTGGAAAAGATGTGGCTGACACGCAAGTGGCAACTCGTTCTTTGTGACTGCTCAGCCCAGACTTCTCTGGGCTGAGCAGTGCTGTGGCTAACATCTCGCTAGCAGCAGCGAATCATTGTGGACCCTATTTTTAGAATTAGGAGGCCAAAAGTCCTGAAGGGCAGTATTTATATGCCTCGGATGCTGTATTTGGTGATACCATTAACACAGCATGGCTTTTGGCCCTATAAAACATAATTCTGACGCCAACAAGGTCTGTAATAGGGCAAGGCCAACAGTACAGACATGACTGCATCGGCACCACGTTAACTGTCACTGCTAATTACGCCACCAGTGCCACGAGCATTCCACTGAATTGTTTATATTTGGCGGTCTGGATATGGACCACGTCGAGGTGAAATTTTTTTGATTTTGATAATAATCATCGTGTTGTTAAAAGCTTTACCACGCACCCATGATTATCCCAGCCCACAAACCTGGACAGGAATCCTGTCCTAGTGAATTTAATTCCGAGTGTCCTAATTTATTATGGAAAGACTTATTAGGCAGCTTGTAAGGTGTCAGGCAAATCCAACACCTTCCATGCAAAACATGACATGATAGCAAATCAGGCAATATGTCAAATAGCTCTGAATAAACCCTGACATTTAATTAACCAAGTAATACGATCAATGAGTGAGCAAATGGAATACCACAGACTAACACAAGAACTCCTAAATGCATGTCATACCTTCCCTCCATGAGACAGATGCAGTTCCGAGGGGAGAAACGAGAAGCTGAGAGCAGAGCCGTGTAGGCTAGAAGGCCCTATGATAAGAGCGGGACAATGGGATACGCACATCGCCGGCCGACCGCCGGGAAGTCCCTCCCCCAGCCCATGTTAAAAGATAGAGCCCTCCAGAAGAACAGTGTAGATCTTACGATAACACTAAAAGGGCCACACCAGCTGCAAGTTTTAGCGCCAGACTATACGCGTCTCTGTTATGTATCAAACATTAAAAACATTGCCCCACCACGAAAAGTACAGAGTTTCTCATTGGATTTACAGAATTGTTGAAGGCGGAGCTTAAGGTTAACATTGAGACGCTGATTGGTTAGTTGAAAACACAGCCAGATACCTTTTTCTTAAACCAAATTCGGTAAACAGTAGTAAGGGTAAGTTCGAGGGAGTTGCTACCGAGACGGCGAGGTGTGTGGAGCTGCGCCGCCCGCCGCCCCTGATGCTGACTAACCACTGACAAGGTAATGAATGCATGCGATGCCGCATAAGAGTCATCAGGCTTCACTCAGAACTGCAGATGTCTCATCTGTTACATCCCCTTTTTACATAATACTAGCGTCGATCGTCAATTAAACTTCGTGGCATTCACATTTGCTACTTGAAGTTAAAATCTGAAACGTGATCATTTTTCTGTTATATAATTACTGAGAAGGCACATCAGCCACTGTAATTTATGACAAGTTGAATAAGTAATTAAAGGTAATTGGGGTCACTGTAGACCATTTTACACAGTTTTTTCTTTTATGAAACTTAATTTAAACCTAGATTGTAGATGTGATATGGCATAGGTCATCCTTCGATCCATTATAAAACTTGGAAACCCATTCAGGGAATATTCGTTCACATTTTTGTTGAACGCAGTTGGCTTTTATCGTCCTGTATTAAAATATTTCCTTTTATCAATAGTACAATTTATAAACAATGTTTTGTGAGTAGAATAAAAATTCCAATGGTAAACTTAACTGCTTTCTCGACGTTATTTTACCAGCTAACTAAAAATAGGAAAGCCTTGAACCCCTTCCACTAAATTTAGTTAGTATTAAGATTTTTATGCAGGGAGTGCAGTGGAGCTGACATTGAAATCATTAAGTATTTGATTATATCACCGCTAGTCTCACTGAACTCTTCTGAACTCTACATGTCATGTGTGGTCTGGCATCTCCTTAACAGCAACAGGTCCCAGGTTCAAACTAGTCAGTTCCCTAAAAAACACGCTCAGGGCGTCGTTGCGCGAAAGTGGTTGGGAGACACGACTTAGAACAGACAGACACCATGCAGAATGTTACAAGCTGTGAAATTTGTTAAGATTCCTTTCTAATGTGTGGAGTTATAACGTGTGAAGTTCAGTTTTATAGTTTGAGAAATACTCCAGTTCCACTGCAATTTTAAATCAGTCTGTAGTTATTTTCATCAACCAATTTGCCTTACTTGAAAAGCTGCCTGGGAACATTAAATTTAATCCGAAATGAAAATGTTTATTAATTGTTGCATTTACGCACTTTGATCAGAATTACAAAGTTTATCAGTGTTGATTGCATGAGAAAGTATTTGAATTTAATTTAATGTTGTGTTGGCATTTATACAGTTAGCTATATTTTGGACAGGTTAAAGTACTGCTTATCACATCATATTTGTTATTTAAAGAGTTATACTTTGTTGTGCTTTACAAATTTAATAATGAAGCAAAGGAAACGCTCCTTCAGAGCCAGTGTAGTTAGATTTACATTATTTTTAAATGCTTCAAACAGAGTTTAAGGGAGAAGTATTTACTGTATTAGCTATTGTAATGCAACTTGGTTAATGCACAGGCATAGAGACCCTGTGCTAAGTAATGAAGTTATATAGTATGATAATTAACAGACGCCCTGATTTAGAACAGAATCATTTCATGCTCTTACCTGTTCAGTATTGCTACTAGTTTCATGTGGTTCTATACGTACGTGTTGTTGAGAGGGATATGTAGCTGTTTGCTGACACATTGGCCATTTGTTTGTCAGATTTTAAAGCTACTAATACATTTATCTGCAAGGTTAGGTTACTGTATTGCACTGTGAACAAATACACTTTGTGATCAAAACTATCCGGACACCTGTCTGAAAATGACTTACAAATTCGTGGGCACCCCCCATCGGAAATGCTAGAATTCAGTATGGTGTTGGCCCGCCATTAGCCTTGATGATAGCTTCCACTCTCGCAGGTTTTTTCGGGGTTGGCAGCCCAATCTTCACGGAGTGGTGCACTGAGGAGAGATATCGATGTCGGTCGGTGAGGCCTGGAGTTCCAAAACATCCCAAAGGTGTTCTGTAGAATTCAGTTCAAGACTGTGTGCAGGACCGGCCGGAGTGCCCGAGCGGTTCTAGACGCTACAGTCTGGAACCGCGCAACCGCTGCGGTCGCAGGCTCCAATCCTGCCTCGGGCATGGATGTGTGTGACGTCCTTAGGTTCTAAGTTCTAGGGGACTGATGACCTCAGAAGTTAAGTCCCATAGCGCTCAGAGCCATTTGAACCATTTTTGACTGTGTGCAGGCCAATCCATTGCAGGGATGTTACTGTCGTGTAACCACTCCGCCACAGGCCGTGCTTTATGAACAGGTGTTTGATCGTGCTGAAATATACAATCGCCATCTCAGAATTGCTCTTCAACAGTGGGAAGCTATAAGGTGCTTAAAACATCAATAGAGGCCTGCGCTGTGATAGTGCCAACCGAAACAACAGCGGGTGCAAGATCCCTCCATGAAAAACACGACCACCCCATGACACCACCGCCTCCGAATTTTACTGTTGGCTCTACACACTCTGGCATACGACGTTCACCGAGCATTCGCCATACCCATACCATGCCGTCGGATCGCCACACTGTGTACCGTGCTTCGTCACTCCACACAACGATATTCCACTGTTCAATCGTCCAGTGTTTACTGTCCTTACTCCAAGCGATGGGTCGTTTGGCATTTACCGGCGTGAGCAGCCGCTCGACCATGAAATCCAAGTTTTCTCATCTCCTGCCTAACTGTCATAGTACTTGCAGTGGATCCTGATGCAGTTTGAAATACCTGTGTGATGGTCTGGATAGACGTCTGTCGATTATACATAACGACGCTCTTCAACTGTCGGCGGTCTCTGTCAGCCAACAGACGAGGTCGGCCTGTACCCTTTTCTGCTACACGTGCCCCTTCACGTTTCCACTTCACATTGACATCGGAAATAATGGATCTAGAAATGTTAGGAGTGTGGAAATCTCGCGTACAGACGTATGACACAATTGACACCCAGTCACGTGACCACCCATTCCCCTCTCTCGCGATGTCTAATGACTACTGAGGTCACTGATACGGGTACCTGGCAGTAGGTGGCAGCACAATGCACCTAATATGAAAAACGCATGTTTTTGGAGGTGTACTGATACATTTTATCACATCGTGCATAAAGAAAGAGTTCAATATGTGTGTCAAAGAATGTTAGGTTAGCCTTAGCACTGCCTTCTGCTTTACTGTATTGCTTGACATAAAAATGTCTAATTAGGTTGGCGACCGATATTGTAATATTACAACTTGCTTTTGTACTGGGAGGACGTTTGTTCCATGACCCACGTGTCTGCTGTTAGTTTAATATGCTGGTGTGTTTCGGAAACGAATTCCGATTTCATAGTTCTGTTTCCATTAGGTTATCTCACGGTCACTACTTTCAAACATTCCTCGCAGATGTATTTCGTTAAAATCGATTGCCGTTAAAGATGGTCGGTGTTGCCGTTGCAAGTGAGGAGCGCCTTAACAACAAATTTTGAAATTTTTGTTTGTTTTTGTGTTCTCAGGCGTACATGTAATGTGCGACATGAATTATTTCGTTTCAGATCTATCAAAGACAGTAATATCATAAGAAAATTTGCACCTTGTATGTACCTAACCGCCAATGGTTATCGTTAGCTTATACGCATAGTGCTGTCACATCAATGTGAGCACCTTTCGAAAGCCTGACTAGCCACCTTTTGCAGCGCTACCGCTGCGGGACGTGCAGGAAGAAAGTCAATGGAAGTCTGATGGGTACCAACAGGTTGAGAAAATGGTTCAAATGGCTCTGAGCACTATGGGACTTAACAGCTGAGGTCGTCAGTCCCCTAGAACTTAGAAATATATAAACCTAACTAAGCTAAGGACATCACACACATCTATGACCGAGGCAGGATTCGAACCTGCGACCCTAGCGGTCGCGGGGCTCCAGACTGAAGCGCCTAGAACCGCTCGGCCACACCGGCCGGCACACCAACAGGTGCGTGAGAGTTCTCGGTTGAGGATCCATGATGGGAAGAGCGAAGAGCCTGATCCTAGTGGTCCCACAGATACTCCGTTGGGCTTAAATCCGGGGAGTTTGGTTGCCAGGGGAGTACGGTAAACTCGTCCTGGTGCTCTTCGAACCAAACACGTACACTGCGAGCTGTGTGACACGTTGCCTTGGCTAGCTGGTAGATGCCGCCGTTGTTGTGTCTCGGAATTCTGCCTACTCGGTTCGCTAGACAAACAATCAGACAACTCATCTTACTGAGTTTTATAGCAAAAGGACATTTACAGATACTTAACTTTGGCAATTACAAAAATGTGTCGCAAGAAATGCAGTGACTACTGATGTCTGGCTGACGAAAGTCTTTCCTGGACAGCTATCGAACTGGCTAATGTTGAAGCTGCTATAAAAGTGGCTAATTTTGGCGCCGTTATCCAAGTGGGCCGCCACTTCTTCACGTAGGGGCGGTTGCTGTCGCGTTGTCGTCCTGGAAAGGATTTCGGTCAGCGTGCGATTGGCTGACTTCTTCCCACAGACTTCCCTTTCCTGTCGTTTCCGACCGGTGTGCCAGCGCTTGACTTTACGCCGTAACAGTCGTGCCGAGGAAAATCAAGCTGCATGAGGGGGTGGATATTATCCCCAACTATAGAATCATACTTATATTAATCCTTTGTGACTTCCAGAATGACGAGATTACCCAGGAAATACTACGAGAACACTCTCCACCCCATAAACGTTCAGTAAGACACTCTTCAAACTGTAAATCACCGCAGAATTCGTGTTCTAACGTCTATAAAAGAACAAGGACAGTGAAAAAGAATCAAACGAATTCAAAGTTACTGTCCCTTTGTAGAATACGCAGCCTATTTTCTTGTAGATCTTGTTACAAGCGATAAATTCCAAACATCTAGTATCCTGCTGCAGTCCCGAGTTTGCATGTAACTCTGGCAAACTGATGGGAACCATATAAGCCGGATGCTGTGGCCAAGCGATTCTAGGTGCTTCAGTCCGGAACCGCGCTGCTGCTGCGGTCGCGGGTTCGAATCCTGCCTCGGGCATGGATGTGTGTGATGCCCGTAGGTTAGTTAGGTTTAAGTAGTTCTAAGTCTAGAGGGCTGATGACCTCAGATGCTAAATCCCATAGTGCTTAGAGCCACTTAAACCATTTGATTTGGAACCATATACGTAGCGACCTAAGAAACTAAGTTCCACGCGTCGTTCCCCGCTAGGATCATCACGCAAGACAATGGCGCTTCGTCAGACGAAAATATATGCAAAGTACATGTTCTGGATTTCTCGCAGACACATTTCTGCTGCTGTAATACTAACAGTTGCATCACACTATGGAAGTAACGTGGCGCTGCAGTTGGAAACGCACATCACAGCTGAAGTACGCAGTACAATTCTAGTGGACAAAACGTCTGAAGTGCACACACATGCACTGCGCAATTCCTGCTCTACATGGACCACCTGTAATGCCGTATCCAACCGTAGTGATATGGTACCAACAAATTGGCCAAGTTTGTTGGTCCACCGTACGGTCCAGATCCTGCACTATGCCATTTCCATCTTTGCGGCAGACTGAAACATCTGAGGGAAATTGATTTTCTAACGTGACCACGTTCACCCAGCGGTTTTCGTGTGGCCTCGATGACCAAAGAGCAGAATTCCATCTTGGAGAAACTGTTCCGGCAGCTGTTTACAGACACCTTCTGGCGGCCGCTGACGAATAGAGTTACGCGTTTGCGTCACTATGAAACGAGCTCCACATTCTGTAAATGTTACTTGACCTGTCATAACAATATGCAACTTTCTTTTCAAAGACCCGACGTATTTAATAATACCCACCTTCGCTTACCATCTACGACCTTTATATTTCGAATACTGATTCATACCAGCTTTTCCTAGGTTTTCGTTAAAAATTTGTGTGCATGAACACGTGTATTACGGCATATCTTTATGAAAATCGGTAGTCCTAAGAACGAAGTTCCTATTGAACTGGAGCTAGTGCTAAGGGAAAACGCACCGGAACACCGGTTTTTAACACTAGAATCACTACACGTTCTCAAGGAGTTTGCATGACGACAGACAAGTGAGACACATTTCAGAACTATGCAGTAGTTCGCTGTTTTACCAAAAGTATGCAGTCTCAAACAGGATGCTGTAGGAAAATAAAATGGCTCCTAAGAACTGCCTAGCAATGCCGCGTTCTTCATTTGTGTTACGAGGATACAGCCATAAGCCGACTACTTCTTCGAGCTATTATACCAGCACTATCAGACCAAGAAATTCATCAGTTACTAGGATTTTCTTGGAGCCAACGTCCGGTTAGGTGTAGACGCTTGGTAACAGAAGTCAGCCAGGATCTGTGGGAAGAAGCGTCAACAGCAGGTACGGGAGACTCTCCACTTCGAAACTACTACGTCATATTCAGCGAAACAAGGCTTGCTATTTCGTTGATAGTAAATTTCATGGTGGAGATGTGCTATACGAAGTGTTGCGAAATTGCAACGGTACTTCTACCTAGATCAGTTAATTACGTCAAACTGCACTATTCTGAATGTCATTTTTCTACACACACACACACACACACACACACACACACACACACACACACACAATTTGATTGAATCGTTCCTACTATAGTTCCAGCACTAAAGTGAATTTGACATACCGTCAAGTTCGTTTCTCGATCACGCGTTCTAACCAAGTTATTGCATAATTATTTACAACAGTAAAACAAAATCTGTTTGTAGTTACTCTGCGCTACAATGAAAGTTATTGAAATCAAATTACTATATTCAAATGCATTTACAGTACGTAGTTCCGCAAAAAATGTAGTTTTATAAAAATCGAATGACTGAAGGTCAGGCGGCTATATGAGTTGGCTCACATTTAGTTTTCAGATCATTTATAATATTCCAAAATCAAATGAAACCATGCAGTGATTAAATGTTTTGCACCGAGATCAGGCAATCTACTTTGCGTACTGTAGGCATTCTTACTTTCCGTGATTGCAGGGAAAAAGAGCAGAGAATTTGTGCTTTTATGTAGGACAGAATTCATTTAATTTTATTGATTTTTAAGTACGTGTGTTCCAGCATTTTTTTGCGCGGTGTTCAGTGTGAACGTTTCGCGGACCCTGCCATACACTAAATATACTGAAAGTTGTTTCTAAAGATACCCATTGTTATAGATAACTGTCAGAATCTAGCAGACAAGTTTTGCTACTATAATGTTTTTCAAGCAATATTTTGTCGTGGAAACAAATAATTCTTCCGGGCGAACGTGGTAGAAATGGACGACAGATTGCATTAGGAATGTTCACGACGACTGCCATGGAATCCTCTTTCCAATATAGTCACAGTGAGTGGAGTACAATGTCCACCATGAAAATTTTGAGAGGAATCCGTGTGTCTGATGCCCAAGGTTTGAAATGACTTGTTTTGAAGCTGATACCTATTCTTACACAAAAATTTATTCAACATTTCACACATATTTATGCAGTGCCACAGGTAAATGCTAAAACATTAAATTTAGGACTCTTTTCTTTGATTGCGTCCTTTACACATTCGAAAGAACTTCCGTAGGTGTTACCTCAAACCATGTAACAAACCTAATGACGTAAATGGCACCAATCAGCTATAAGACAAGCCATGAAAGTGTTCTAGAACAATTTAGAACAATCTCTGTGTCGAAATACAGTTCCGGCAACATTTTTTTAGAATATTTGTCAGATACAGTTAATATAATGTTTCTGAAGATCAGTAATTACGTGAAAATTTTAGTAATAACATGTGATAACAAAGGTTACAAAATTTGTAAACATAAAGAATGTCAGTGACATGCTAATAGTGAAATAAATAAAAATATAAATAGGGATATACGTTTTACCTGTTTTTAAAGCTGTATAGTAAAAGTAGCAAGAATAATGCAAATTTATTTTAGAGTATTTTCTGCTGATTATTTGCCAATCAATTTTGAAAGCATAGGACCGAATTTCGAGAATATATCGATATATAAACGGAAAACTGTAGTCACGGAGAAACTGCACCCAAAGACTGGAAAACTTTGTAACATCCACACATCTATACCAATAAAAATGTAAATGTTCATCTATTCAAAATCGTGTGTCAAGTTCCTCATGGATTGCTTTGAAATTCTGACACAACGTTGCATTTCAGTAGTCATGTCTTCTTATATACCCACTGGACCGCCATCTGATATAATGTAATAAACGGGGAAACGTCACAGAAATATAAACATTAGTTTGTTCAGAATCGGTAATTTTTGAAAGTTCTCAATCGATCACTTTGAAATTCTGACACACCACTGAATTCTAATATGGAGGTGCTTTCAGGTACCAAATTCCTTAACATACAGGGTGAGTCAGTAACTACTGCCACGAAGAATAACTCCGAAAAGATGATAATAGGAGCCCACCTGGTCAGCCGTGCGGTCTAACGCACGGCTTTGCGAATTGGGAAGGAGCACCTGGTCCCCGGCACGAACCCGCCCGGTGGGCCTGTGTCGAGGTCCGGTGAGCTGGCCAGACTGTGGATGGTTTTTAGGCGGTTTTCCATCTGCATCGGCGAATGCGGTGTGGTTACACTTATTCCGCCTCAGTTACACTATGTCGGCTATTGCTGCGCTTACGCCACAATTACTCTACCACGCAAACATAGGGGTTACACTAGTCTGGTGTGAGCCGAACCGCACAATAACCCTGAAAGAGTGGTTCGGTGTGGGATGGCGGAGGGGTGAAGTGGACTGCGGTAGTCGTCGTGGGGTTGTGGACCACTGCGGCTGCGGCGGGGACGAAGCCTCTACGTCGTTTCTAGGCCCCTGGTTAACAGACAATACGATACATTACAATGATAGGAGCTGAAAACTTTGTGGGACGAAAGTTGCATGGGATAAAGGGAGTCATAATATGACGTTGGTTTTTTGCTGCTAGGTGGAGTCACTTAAGAGATATGAAGAACGACTTTGCTTTTTTAAATGGGATGCTATAATTTGGTACTTATTTTCTGATAGAAGCTATCCAGACGAGACGAATCCAGTGATGTGTAATAGTAAAATCAATTGAAAGAAATCAGCCCTCGGTCACTATTTTTAACGAATTAAACGGGTTTCAACACTGCTCAGAATTTCAATCAAAGAATGGTCTATAACATGGTCACAGAATTGCGACTAAAAACGTATGATAGTATAAGTATGGAATCATCGTGAAAGACTGGAGTACTTGTATGTCACTTATAAAATAATAGCTATGTCAAAAGGGCATTAGTCACAAAGATATTTAAGATAAAGAAAACTGTGATGGCGAGCCACACTGCTGTTTTCTTTCAATTGTAACTATTCACGGTCTCTGAACGTGCAGCCACGTACAAAATTTTATAATAGTAAAATCTTTGATGGTCAACGAAGGTGACAATGGTGGCATGAACGTCCATGTACAGAACGTTTCTGAAGTGATGACCACTGGTATCAATGCAGTGGTGCATTCGTCTTATCGTGGACTGAGTGGTATCCCTTATCACATCGGCACTTATCGAAGCACATGCTCTGACAGTTCTCTCTCGCATACCTGTTTTTAAAGTTCTAGCTCTAGTTCTGACAGCATTTCGTTGGCATTGTCCGTAAATGACAAACCTATCGACTTGTTCTTCGAAGGAATACGTCATTCACATTCGCTTAATTAGACGACACTAGTAGTCTCACCGTTCCTATTAGTGTTGTACTGCGAAACCGTCGAATGGTGTCTGCATGTGAATGGCACGTTAGATGGATACGCCGTATTTGGCGGTCATTTACTATTTGTACGATATACGAGAGAGGATTGTCAGAGCATGTACTTCGGTAAGTGCCGAAGTGATCAGGAATACCACTCAATCCGTGATACGATGTTTGCAGCACATTGCATTGATACCAATGGTGATCACTTCGGACACCTTCTGTAAATGGACGTTCATGCCACGTTCGTTGACCTTCGAATGTAGCACATCATTGGATTCGTCTCGACAGCCGCTATCAGAAAATAAGTACTACACTATAGCATCCCATTTAGAGAAACAAAGTTGATCTTCATATCTCTGAAACTACCCCACCTAGCAACAAACAACCGGCCTAATGTTATGGCCCCCGTTGATCGATGCAATTTTTGTACTACAAACGTTTCAGCTACTATCATATTTTCGAAGTTATTCTTGGTGGCAATAGTTAGTGACTCGCCCTGTATGTACGCGAGGATGAGCTCCGTGGTAATATTCGGCAAAATATCCGGCCATTGAACACCCGACTACCAGACCTGTAGGATGGTCAGACATCTGGTTCCGTCATCCGGCCGCACAGCTATCTCGTATAGCAATGTTGTGCATTGCAGAGAGGTGTATTGTTGAATGTCGGGGACGGTGTGTTTCAATAGAGTCCACCAACATATTTCTCTCGTGAATTGGCCACGACGAGCAAAGTAGAGTACTCGGAATCTACACGTAGACTTAACGCAGAGTGGTTACTCCTAAGTTCCCTTCTCAGATGGACCACGGAAGGTGAAAAATTACGTGTAGGTGATATAAGAACGTAGGCTTCCGCGGCCGGTGTCATAGTGATTAAAATTCTTCTGGGTATTATGCCGCGTCATTGCTAAAAACTAACAACAATAATAAACTAAAACCGACGTTTCGGCCGAATTGCAACGGCCTTCCTCAGGGCACGACTGGTTTTGTATGGGGATAGGTGCTGCTATTTATTACAGACTATTGGTGTCTGACGTCACTGTTGTGAAACTCTGATCTGGTGGGCTTATGCCTGTCATCTACGTACTTCCCCTGGCGGGGAAATTATTACGAACAGATAGATGGAGTGGCAATGGGTTCTCCGCTCTCCCCTGTAGCTGCGGATATCTTCGTGGAAGAATTTGAGCAAACGGCCGTAGCTTCTGCTCCATTACGTCCCAGTTGTTGGCTACGATATGTGGCCTCACAGTGAAGCGGAATTGGGAAACTTCCTCCAGCACTTAAATAGCCTGCACAAAAATATAAAGTTCACACATGAGACTATAAACAATGGTATCTTGCCATTTCTGGATGTGGAAGTATACAGAGCTGCCGAAGGTAAACTGGGACACAAAGTGTACCGGAAACCAACGCACACTAATCGGCACCTGCACGCAGAGAGCCACTAACACCCAGATCAAAAGTAGTCTGTTAAAAAATGGTTCAAATGGCTCTTAGCACTCAGGGACTTACCAGCTGAGGTGATCAGTCCCCTAGAACTTTGAACTACTTAAACCTAACTAACCTGAGGACATCACACACATCCATGCCCGAGGCAGAATTCGAACCTGCGACTGTAGCCGTAGTGTGGTTCCAGACTGAAGCGCCTAGAACCTCTCAGCCTTTCCGGCCGGCCAAAAGTATTCTCTCCTGCATACGTTAACTGCCCGAGCCTACCGGATAAGTGATGAAAATAACATCAAAGAAGAATTAAAGGAGCTGCAACACACGTTTCATGCCAACGGCTGTGGTGACAACATCATAAGAAAGGTAGCTAAAACCAAAGGGAGTAGAACACGAGAAGAAGGCAAAGAAGAGAAGCTTCCACAGGTACACTTACCATATGTAAAAGGCTTCAGTGAACGGCTAGGCAACGTCTTCCACCGACGAGGTTTCAAACAGATTTTTCGAAGCAGTCACAGGATCCACGAAATGATGGGTTCCACCAAGGATGTAATCAACATTCTTAACACTGCAGGTGTTTACGAACTACGGTGTGAGTGCGGAGCTCCCTACATAGGAGAAACAGGGAGACCTATCAGCTTACGAGTAGCAGAACACGAATGCTATTTACGATTACAACAACATAATAAATCGACGATAGCGGAACACCACCATGACTGTGGACAACCTATCAGGTTCCAGGAAGACCGAGTCCTGGCGAAAGAAATGTGGATGCGAGAACGCAAAATACGGGAGGCGATTGAAATTATTAAGCATCCTGACAACATCAACAAGATGGCTACAAACTCCCGGCGTCCTGGCTGCCGGCCATCCCAGTCCAGCGGGGCGCGAGCGATCGCGGGGCAGAAGCTACACGGGACACGGACGTATCTGCACAAACAGCTGTAGAGCAACTGTCAGTCCACTTCCGCGCACACCACGAGGAAAACTTGCCGACCAGAAGCCGAACGCTGATTGGCGGACAGCTACCAATCGTTGACGACATAGACATCCACGAATAGTCTCTTTCCTTCCATCTTCCCTTACGTCATGACTAGCCAATGATATTAGAGGGCCAATTAAAAGTCTTACAACAGTAACGCCAGACACCAATAGTCTGTAATAAATAGCAACACCTATCCCCATGCAAAATCAGTCGTGCCCTGAGGAAGGCTGTTGCAATTCGGCCGAAACATCGGTTTTAGTTTATTATTGTTGTTAGTTTTTAGCAATGACGCGGCATAATACCCAGAAGAATTTTAATCACTACGTGAAGGTGGTTGCGTAGTATAGCTGTGGGTGTATTGGTTCAGCTAATGACGTCAGCAGATGGGAAACTTCGTCTCTGGGCTCCAAAGTAAACATGTTTCTGCCTCATTCGAATATTTTCCACGCAGTTTAGCGGTGTAGCGGCAGGAGTAACAACGTGCCTTGCTTCACAGGAATAATTGGCTCCTCCCCCTCCCCATTCCAAAAACACACAGGATCATCTGGACTAATTTGCATAAAAAGTACTCGCGAAACGGCTGCTAAGCGATGCAGAGGTTGTACCGCCGGGATTTGAAAGCCGTAAATCTTATTTAGAATTCGGTCGCCGAGCGCGATGCTGCGAATTACCTCATTGCCCAGCAGCGCAGTTTTTGTGGGACGTGTCAGCGTGTTAACGCACTCCGACCGACTAGTGAACGGCAGAATCAATCAGCGCGCTATTTCATTAACATTATGGAAACGCGCGGCATCCCTTCAAACCGCGGCCATTAGTTTATTGGCGCGCGTGCGCGCGCGAAACATGCTGATAAGCCGAGCTAGGACCGCCAAACAGGGCTGGAGCAGTTGTACGGAGAGTCTGCATCCAGACTTCCATTCGTCTGTTTCATTTAGCAGCAGCGTTATCTATGCCCGCAAGGGGAGCAACGCGTTTCTCTGCGTCATTCACACTCGGCATCACTGAAAAAACCTCTTTTAGAATATACAGAGTGAGCGAGGGGAAAGGTATACGCTTTGGGGCCTGTGAGGTAGTGTCGTAACTTATCGGTACTGCCGGAGCCGGCGCCTAGATGAAGATTCCTGCTGGCGCCACGAGCGGAGGTTGGAACCTCGCCAGCATCAGCATGACCCGAACAATGATGATCGCCAGGACGGCCACCTGGCCACTTTCATTTTGTTCGAGATTAGTTCCGTGTTGCTAGTCGGTGGCAAACGCTGCACCGAGCTATCGATAACTAGCTCTAACGGGAAACCATACAGTGTGACAGGTACATGTCCCGTTTGAAATGTCTATTCTCAGGTAGTTTTGGCCATAAATGTGAATTAAATTGTGAATTTGATGAATGTACTCAACGTCTTAATAGCGATATAACCATAACATTGTAAGTCTGTTCCTGAGACAACAGATTTTTGTCAGAGAGGTTCATCTACATCTAAATCTACGTGGATACTCTACAAATCACATTCAAGTGCCTGGCAGAGGGTTCATCGAACCACCTTCTCAATTCTCTATTATTCCAATCTCGTATAGCGCGCGGAAAGAGCTCTGATTTCGCTGATTTTATCATGGTGATCGTTCCTTCCTATGTAGGTCGGTGTCAAAAAAATATTTTCACATTCGGAGGAGAAAGATGGTGACTGGAATTTCGGGAGAAGATCCCGTCGCAAAGAAAAATGCCTTTCTTTTAATGATTTACAGCCCCCAATCTTGTATCATTTCTGAGACCCTCTCTCCCATATTTCGCGATAATACAAAACGTGCTACCCTTCTTTGAACTTTCATTCCTATCTGGTAAGGATCCCACACCGTGCAGCAGTATTCTGAAAGAGGACGTACAAGCGTAGTGTAGGTAGTCTCCTTAGTAGATTACGTTTTCTAAGTGTCCTGTCAATAAAACGCAATATTTGGTTAGCCTTCCCCACAACATTTGCTATGTGTTCCTTCCAATTTAAGTTGTTCGTAATTGTAATACCTAGGTATTTACTTGAATTTACGGCCTTTATATTTGACTGAATTATCGTGTAACGTAAGTTTAACGAGTTCCTTTTAGCACTCCTGTGGATGACCTTGCACTTTTTGTTATTCAGGGTCAACTGCCACTTTTCGCACCATTCAGATATATTTTTCTAAATCGTTTTGCTGTTTCTTTTGATCTTCTGATGACTTCATTAGTCGATAAACGACAGCATCATCTGCAAACAACGGAAGACTGCTGCTCAGATTGTCTCCAAAATCTTTTACATTGATAAGGATCAACAAAGGGTCTATAACACAACTTGGGGAACGCCAGAAGTCACTTCTGTTTTACTAGATGACTTTCCGTCAGTTACTGCGAACTGTGACCACTCTGACAGGAAATCACAAATCCAGTCACATAACTGAGACGTTATTCCATAAGCACGCAAGTTTACTACGAGCCGCTTGTGTGGTACAGTGTCAAAAGCCTTCCGGAAATCGAGAAATACGGAATCCATCTGAAATCCCTCGTCAATAGCACTAAACACTTCCTGCGAATAAAGAGCTAGTTGTGTACGACAAGAACGACGTTTTTTAAACCTATGTTGACTGTGTGTCCGTTTTCTTTGAGGTAATTCATAATGTTCGAACACAATATACGTTCTAAAATCCTGCTGCATATCAACGTTAACGATATAGGCCTGTAATTTGGTGGATGACCCCTACTACCTTTCTTGAATATTGGTGTGGACCTGCGCAACTTTCCATTCTTTGGGTACGGATCTTTCGTCGAGCGAACGATTGTTTATGATTGTTACGTATGGAGCTAATTCATCAGCATTAGCAACCTAATTGGTATACAGTCTGGACCAGAAGCCTTGATTTTTTTGAGTGATTTAAGTTGCTTCACTACTCCGATTATATTTACTTCTACGTTACTCATGATGGCAGCTGTTCTCGATTCGAATTCTGTAATAGTTACTTCGTCTTCTTTTGTGAGGGCATTTTGGAAGGCTGTGTTTAGTAACTCTGCTTTGGTAGCACTGTCTTCGATAGTGTCTCCATTGCTGTCGCGCTGAGAACGCATTGGTTGTGTCTTGCCGCTTATATACTTCACATACGACCTGAATCTCTTTGGACTTTCTGCCAGGATTCGAGAGAGAGTTTCGTTGTGGAAACTGTTATAAGCATCTCGCATTGAAGTCCGTGCCAAATTTCGAGCTTTTGTAAAATGTCGACAATCTTGGGGATTTTGCGTCTGTTTAAATTTGGCATGTTTGTTTCGTTGTTCCTGCAACAGTGTTCTAACCCTGTTTGGGTACCAAGGAGTATCAGCTCCGTCGTTTGTTAATTTATATGGTATCTCTCAACTGCTGCTGATACAATTTCTCTGAATCTAAGAGACATCCGGTCTACCCTCGTATCATTAACTTGGAATGAGTGGAGATTGTCTCTCGTGAAGGCGTCAAGTGAATTTTTATCTACTTTTTTGAATAGGTATATTTTTGGCTTATTTTTCGAGGTTTTGGGGATTACAATATTCAATCTCGCTACGACAACCCTGTGTTCACTAACCCCTGAATCGGTTTTCATGCTCGTTATTAACTCAGGATTATTTGTTGCTAAGAGGTGAAGTATGTTTCCGCAACCGTTTACTATTCGCGTGGGCTCATGAACAAACTGCTCGAAACAATTTTCAGAAAAAGCGTTTAGCACAATTTCCGTTGACATTTTATTCGTACCTCCGGAACTGAACATGTATTTTCTCCATCATATCGAGAGTAAATAAAAGTCACCACCAACTATTATAGTATGAGTCGTTTGAAATCAAACTCAAGTTTCCTTTGAACCCTTCAGCAACTGCATCATCTGAATTGGGAGGTCAGTAAAAGGATCGCATTATTTTATTCCGATTGCCAACAATGACCTCTGCCCATAATAACTCAAAGGAAGTGTCGACTTCAATTTCGCGACAAGTTAAACTACTTCTGACATCAACAAACACGCTACGGTTCTTCGCAAAATTTTGGTTGAACTTATATCCAGCTTTAGCCAGCTTTCAGTGCCTGTAAAGATTTCAGCTTCGGTGCTTTCTATTAGCGCTTGGAGCTACGACAATTTTCAACTGTTATACAAATGGTTCTTGTATCTGCGTTCTTCCTGTGTTCAGCCTGCACCTTTTGTGACTGAAGACCTTCTTATGTTTTCCCGAGACCCTCTAACCTAAAAAACCGCCCATTCCACGCCACACAGCCCCTGCTACCCGTGTAGTCGCCTTCTGCGTATAGTGGACACCTGACCTATTCAGCGGAACCCGAAACCCAACCACCCTTTGGCGCAAGTAGAGGAATCTGCAGCCTACACGGTCGTAGAACCGTCTGAGCCTCTGATTCAGACCATCCGCTCGGCTCTGTACCAGAGGACCGCAATCTGTCCTGTTGACTATGCTGCAAATGGTCAGCTCTGCTTTCATCTTGCAAGCAAGACCGGCAGCCTTTACCACTTCTGTTAGCTGCTCGAACCCAGAGATAATCTCTTCTGACACACATCATTGGTACCGACGTGAGCAACTGCCTGCAGTTGGCTACACCCTGTGCGCTTCATGGCATGCAGGAGGACCCTTTTCACATCTGGAATGACTCCACCCGGTATGCACACGGAGTTCTCATTGGTTTTCTTACCCTTCTTGTCAGCCGAGTCCCTAAGGGGCCCCATAACGCGCCTAACGTTGGACCTCCCAACTTCCAATAATCCCACCCTCTGCGATTGCCCGGATCTTGCAGGCTTAGTGGTTTCCTCTGAAAAAGGACAGGCGACAGCATCTGGCTCAGCGACAGTGTCAGCCACAGACAGCACCTGGAACCTGTTTGTCAGACAAACCGGGGAGGCCTTACGCGCGGCCGCCTGGGAAGTCTTTCGCCGCCTGCTTTGCCCCGGGGCGACCTCCCACTCGACAACGGGTGAAGGGTCAGCCTCAATGCGAACAGTAACTGCGTGTGCCAGCGATGAGAATCGATCGGAGGACTCTGACGTGTTGGACCTCCGTTGGAGCTCCACGGCCGGCCCCCAACAGTGGTGCCCATCCACTGCAGCCTCAGGCTGTATAACCGAAGCTTGAAGCTGAGAGCTAAGTGTCACCAACTCGGCTCGCATCCACACACAACAGTCGCAGTCCATGTCCATACTAAAGACCGTGGAAAACTAAACTATGCAGGTAAGCGGACTATCGGCACGTGCTGTGCAACTCTACACCCTGACGGAAACGCACAAACCGTGTCTAGTAATACGCAGATATTCGAAAACCTAACTACCGAAGCACTCAGTTGAAACTAAATAATTTGCCCCTGATTAGGAACTTGTAATATGTCACAAAATCGGTTTATTTGCCGACACAAACGAAAACGCGACAACTATGGCCATTAAATATTTAATTTACAAGCAGAAACTCAAGAAACTAGACATTAAAGCACGCAGATGATGCTATAAAATTCGCTCCTGGTTAGGAACTCGTAAAGGATACAAAAACGGTTACTTCCACGTTGCTCTGTGTGTCTCGGTCTGAGAGGGGTTAGTTTTACGTTGTCAGAGTATCAATCTGTATATGTTGCACACTCTGGCTATGTACTTGCTTTGAGAAGGACGTAAGCTGGCCTGCCGTTTAGTGGAGGCAGCATTATTTGAAAAGAATTCTGTATTAATTTATTCTGAGAAAAAAGAAATTTGCGAAACTGAGATGATGTGTCTGTGACTATGTCAGAAGGGAAGTTTCCTAAAGTAAACTAGATTTTTGTAATTGTAGTTGTGTGGTTTCTTCCTGTTAGAACACTGCGTATAACTGAAGTTTGGTGTAGAAGCTTTATAATGCAACGTATGATTTTATGTTATTGGACGTATGAATTAAACAACGTCTTCAGTCACAACTTTTTCGTGTTTTATTAACTACACGATGCATTTCGGACCCTGTGGGTTCATCGTCAGGTGTAATTTTTCTTAATATATCTTTTATTTCTTCTCCTGAATGAGGTGAAACGCATTTTCCACATAATCCAAGGAAACCATTTTTAACTTTTAGTACCGGCAAACATTCTTTTCTCCGTCGTTTGAGTACATGTCACTTCATTCAGGATGTACATTTGCACACACACATGTGTGATGTCTGAAGAATTAATCCGCGCTTTGAGTAGATACTATAACGAGACAGTAATTGCGGTTCCTGCCTGACTGAAGAAACAGTCAGGAGAAACTTATGGTCAGCGAGTGACACACTTACAACGGACTGGATGGCAGTGCACGTGTAAATGTGAGTGTGACAAATAATGTAGTGAATTCATGATTCGTTACCCCATTTCTCATAACTTGGGTCATAATAGAATAAGGGGATATATTGTCAAGTATCCCGACCCTTTCTTACAAGAAGTTTTGCAGATCGCAGACTGTCAAGACTCATGGTATAGTGCCGTGTATAGTTTCCAATAAGTAATATTTGTGCTGCAGCACCTCTGGATAGGAATGCGCGGCCGCGTAAAGAGGTCCCAACTCACCATAGAGAACCACGTAAACTACCAGGCCAAGGAAGTAGCGGCGTGAAGTCTCGCACTCCCTGCTTCTCAGCGTAAAAGCGTTGTAAGGTTTTCATATGTTTTCTCATGTTCTAAATAATTCACCTTTAATGTTCACGGACAAAGGCGAATGGGCGCACTGCCTGAGTAGCGAATAAGTCCTTTACTCCGTGTTTAGTTATATCTGTGGTCTGTTCAGCACTGGGCCATTCTTATTTGTGGCATAGTAGCCAGCAGCTGAGTTTTCCAGTGAAAAAGACCTGTTATTTATGCATAGGAGAGAAGACATCTGGAATTCTTTAAGATAGAGCTGAAAACACGTTTACAGGCTGTGACGCCTAAATACGCAGATATGAAACACTTTTTAAAAAGCAAATCCATTAAAACAAAATACAAATGAAAATGAAAATGCTCTTACGTAGTATGTGTAGTGGTATCTTTCAAGAGCCGCGCGGTCTAGGTCAACTTGTCGCGGATTGCGCGGCTCCTCCCGCCGGAGGTTCGAGCCCTTCCTCGGGCATGAGTGTGTGTGTTGTTATTAGCATAAGTTAGCCTAAGCTAGTTTAAGTAGTGTGCAAGTCTAGGCCCGATAACCTCTGCAGTTTGGTCCCTTAGGAATTCACACACAAAAATTCAAATGGCTCCAAGCACTATAGGACTTAACATCGGAGGTCATCAATCCCCTAGACAGATCTATTTAAACTAACTAACCTAAGGACATCGCACACATCGACACCCGAGGCAGGACTCGAACCAGCGACCGTAGCAGCAGCGCGGTTCCGGACTGAAGCACTTAAAACCGCTCGGCCACAGCGGCCGGCAATTCACACACATATTTTCATCATTAAAGAGTAACATTGCTCTATGTAACCCCCTTCAACCGCAATGACCGCCTCCAATATTGTCCTGAAGCGATCGTACGCACTCTTTAAAACAACTCTGTCCATAATCGAGAATGCTGCTCCGATAGCGGCGCGTAGAAATGCGACATTAGGGTCCGTCGTCTTATAATTCTCTCGACTACGATCCAAACATAATCGTCGAGGGGGTTCAAATCCGGGGTATTCGAGGGCCAAAACTTCATTGACCACAACATGTCAACTTTACCTGAGAGCCAGTTTTGGACCAAATGGTTCGTATGTGGTCCTGCTCTCCCCAGTTCCTCAGATCTCAGCCCCCTACTCTTATCGATGACTGCCGCTGTTCGTGACACGCGTTTCATTGAATGGGGTTTCCTTGCCGGCTTAGCGGAACCTACCTCAGACTTCTCCGACGCATTATCCTTGGCCACAATATCATAAACAGTTGATCTTGGGTACCCGAAGTAACGAACTGTTTCAGCGGGCGAACGCCCAGCGCGAAGACTTTCGATAATCGTGGGTCTTCGACTATACTTCGGACTCGTCCGTAACATCTAGGCTATTTTGAGGTTCTGACTGTTTTCTAGATGCCTATGATTTCAAGAACGCCAATCGTGACCTCCGGGGGAACTATGATATGGAGGGAATTTCAAATTGAAATTTGTCCGAATTTAAGTGCTGCACCGTGTATAACACTTTCTTGTCCCTTATATTGATAGAGAAATTTTGGAAATTTTGGACTAATTTTAAGAGGCATGCTAGTAGTTTATTTGCAATGAGAGACTTTTGTGACTGCTAGTATCTATTTATGTTGTGGAGTCTTTTTCTCAGTAATCAGAGTTTTGCTTCTCAAGAATAATTTTCTTTAGAGTAAACACACCTCCATGATTCGTAGCAAAGCTGTGAATATGGTGTCTTGTGTGTGCTTTGCGCCTTACGTCACACGAAGTCACAGATTGTTTCTGCTGCATTTGCTGATTTTGTATTTGCTTTCGAGAACATCAGTAATCCAGACGAAAAACAGCATGCTGAGCTAGAGGTAAGCCACTCTTATTTTCAGGGCAGATCTCAACTGGAATTCTAGTGCAAACAGTGTGTAGTCAGGATATTCAGTTGTCGCGCTAGCAAGCAAATTAACTTTTTGTCAACAGTTATTTTCTCCCGAGTAGAGTAGTAATTCAGTTTTGTGGATATTCCGTGTCAAGCACTGCACTTCATATCACGTAACTGTCATAATCCACTCCGGCACTGAGTTTTAGTCATATAGTTTTCACTGAGCGTACAATTAGTTTCTTTTGGCACTTAATTAGATTACTTTTTTTATTTCAACTTTTGCATTTCATCAAGATTATAATTTTATGTCACGAAACTGTTCAAATGAGCAAGAGCCAACCAACAATCGATTTTGCTCAGCAACTGAATACGATACCTGAAGTACACGTTACATGAGGGGAAGTTTTTGAAATCAACATATTCAGCTTTTTCAAATACAGACAATTTGTTCTGTGGTGTCACCGCCAGACACCACACTTGCTAGGTGGTAGCTTTAAATCGGCCGCGGCCCATTAGTACATGTCGGACCCGCGTGTCGCCACTGTCAGTGATAGCAGACCGAGCGCCACCACACGGCAGGTCTCCAGAGACTTACTAGCACTCGCCCCAGTTGTACAGCCGACGTTGCTAGGAAAGGTTCACTGAGAATTACGCTCTCATTTACCGAGAGGGTAGTTAGCATAGCCTTCAGCTAAGCCAATTGCTACGACCTAGCAAGGCGCCAATTATCCTTTGCTATGTATCTAATGAAGCATGTACAGTAACAAGACCAATGTCACCAATTGTGGATTAAAGTTAAGTATTCCAGAAGCTACGTACTTTTCTTTATAGCATTCATTACGTATCCTGTTTCAGACCTCACGCCAGCCTGCGTGAGTTTAAGCGCGTGCCTTTCGGTTACCCGTCACTGTGGACTGGCTGTCTTGTCAGTCCACAACATGTTCATAGTAAGTTTATAGCGCCACTTATACCTGCAACTCATTCTAGGTGTGGCAAGACGAGATATGATCAAGCCGTATGCTTACAGCAAAAGAAGGGACCCCTCTTCTAATATGCCCCCCATGGAACACAAACTTTGCTGTACTTGTTGTGCATTCTGAAACGAACAGAGCTTCTAGCATAGTACAGAAGTGTGGTAGTTCGTAGTTCACGACATCAGTAGTTTCTTCTTCAGTGTAACACCACTCCAACAAATTCATTGTGGTCGTTGTGATAGCTAGCCAAACTATTCATTTGCAATTATGTGCTGGTGGCTCGATTTCTTTGCTCAGCCCCAAGAGTTACGATGATCTTGGCAACCCCAAGGAGCAGAAATCACACACTACGCTGGCAGCATATAATGGTCAAGGCATTCTAGTGCATCCTGACGCATGCCAGAATTTGCAAAAGACTGTGACATTTCAGGTTTCGCGTTCACGGAACAGTCGCAAATTAAGTGTGACAATTATTGAACTATGTTAAACAAACGTAAATTAATTACAAAATACGGCGTGCACGCACTTTATTCAATAAGTAAACGTTACTACAGATATTCAGATTTAGGTTATGACATGTTCGATATCCCTGCTATCACTGGTGTTGATGTAGCGCAGACGAACAGCGAAATTCTGCATGACCCGCTGAAGTGTCGGAACATCGATGCTGTCGATGACCTCCTGAACAGCTGTTTCCAGCTCAGCAAGCTGTACCCCTTGTCTTTAGTATAGCCCCGCAGAAAGGAGTCGCATGTGTTCAGATATGGAGAATATAGGGGCCAGTCGAGGCCCAAGCCAGTGGCCTCCGGGTACCCCGGAGCCAGAATGCGGACTCCAACGTGCTCCTCCACGATATTAATCACTCCTGTTTCGACCGGGTCCAGATCCGTTTTGCATGAACCTCATCTTGTCGACAAATTTGTCACTTTCGATAATGTGGATGAAATCATCTGCCAAAACCTTCACATACCGTTCGGTACATCTACATCTACATCTACATTGATACTCCGCAAGCCACCCAACGGTGTGTGGCGGAGGGCACTTTACGTGCCACTGTCTTTACCTCCCTTTCCTGTTCCAGTCGCGTATGGTTCGCGGGAAGAACGACTGTCTGAAGGCCTCCGTGCGCGCTCTAATCTCTCTAATTTTACATTCGTGATCTCCTCGGGAAGTATAAGTAGGGGGAAGCAATATATTCGATACCTCATCCAGAAACGCACCATCTCGAAACCTGGCGAGCAAGCTACACCGCGATGCAGAGCGCCTCTCTTGCAGAGTCTGCCACTTGAGCTTATTAAACATCTCCGTAACGCTATCACGGTTACCAAATAACCCAGTGACGAAACGCGCCGCTCTTCTTTGGATCTTCTCTATCTCCTCCGTCAACCCGACCTGGTACGGATCCCACACTGATGAGCAATACTCAAGTATAGGTCGAACGAGTGTTTTGTAAGCCACCTCCTTTGTTGATGGACTACATTTTCTAAGCACTCTCCCAATGAATCTCAACCTGGTACCCGCCTTACCAACAATTAGTTTTATATGATCATTCCACTTCAAATCGTTCCGCACGCATACTCCCAGATATTTTACAGAAGTAACTGCTACCAGTGTTTGTTCCGCTATCATATAATCATACAATAAAGGATCCTTCTTTCTATGTATTCGCAATACATTACATTTGTCTATGTTAAGGGTCAGTTGCCACTCCCTGCTCCAAGTGCCTATCCGCTGCAGATCTTCCTGCATTTCGCTACAATTTTCTAATGCAGCAACTTCTCTGTATACTACAGCATCATCCGCGAAAAGCCGCATGGAACTTCCGACACTACCTACTAGGTCATTTATATATATTGTGAAAAGCAATGGTCCCATAACACTCCCCTGTGGCACGCCAGAGGTTACTTTAACGTCTGTAGACGTCTCTCCATTGATAACAACATGCTGTGTTCTGTTTGCCAAAAACTCCTCAATCCAGCCACACAGCTGGTCTGATACTCCGTAGGCTCTTACTTTGCTTATCAGGCGACAGTGCGGAACTGTATCGAACGCCTTCCGGAAGTCAAGAAAAATAGCATCTACCTGGGAGCCGGTATCTAATATTTTCTGGGTCTCATGAACACATAAGGCGAGTTGGGTCTCACACGATCGCTGTTTCCGGAATCCATGTTGATTCCTACATAGTAGATTCTGGGTTTCCAGAAATGACATGATACGCGAGCAAAAAACATGTTCTAAAATTCTACAAGAGATCGACGTAAGAGATATAGGTCTATAGTTATTGTGCCATCAAGCAACATCACACCGATTATTGCCGGCCGGTGTGGCCGTGCGGTTCTAAGCGCTTCAGTTTGGAACTGCGTGACCGCTACGGTCGCAGGTTCGAATCCTGCCTCGGCCATGGTTCAAATGGCTCTGAGCACTATGGGACTTAACATCTATGGTCATCAGTCCCCTTGATCTTAGAACTACTTAAACCTAACTAACCTAAGGACATCACACAACACCCAGCCATCACGAGGCAGAGAAAATCCCTGACCCCGCCGGGAATCGAACCCGGGAACCCGGGCGTGGGAAGCGAGAACGCTACCGCACGACCACGAGATGCGGGCGGCCATAGATGTGTGTGATGTCCTTAGGTTAGATAGGTTTAAGTAGTTCTAAGTTCTAGGGGACTGATGACCTCAGAAGTTAAGTCCCATAGTGCACAGAATCATTTGAACTGAACACTGGTTTGATGTAGCTCTCCATGCTACTCTATCCTGTGCAAGTTTCTTCATCTTCGAGTAACTACTGCAACCTACATGCCCCTGAATCTGTTTAGTGTTTTCATCTCTTGGTATCCCTCTACGTTTTAAACCCTCCACACTTCCCTCCAGTACTAAAGTGGTAATTACTTTATGCCTCACAACGTGTTCTTCCAATCGATCCCATCTTCTAGTCAAGTTGTTTCACAAATTCCTTTTCTCCCAAATTCTATTCAGTACCTCCTCTTTAGTTGCATGATCTTCCCATCTAATCTTCAGCATTCTTCTGTAGTACCACATTTCTAAAGCTTGTATTCTCCTGTTGTCAAAACTATTTATCGTCCATGTTTCACTTCCATACATGGCTACATTCCATAAAAGTGCTTTCACAAAAGACTGCCTGACACATAAATCTATACTTGATGTTAACAGATTTCTCTTCTTCAGAAACGCTTTCCTTGCCATTGACAGTCTACATTTTATACCCTCTCTACTTCGACCATCATAAGTTATTTTGCTCCCCAAATAGCAATCCTACTTAAGTGGCTCATTTAAAAATCTAATACCCTCAGCATTATCTGATTTAAGCCGACTAGATTCCGTTATCCTTTATTTGCTTTTGTTGCTGTTCATCTTATATCCTCCTTTCAAGATACTATCCATTCCATTCAATTGCTCTTCCAAGTTCTTTTCTGTCTTGGCACAAACGGCAGTGATGCTCAATTGTGTGCTGCTTTCAAATATTTATTTACTGAAGGCTGACGCAGAGCTTCTAATTTTATTGCGCGGTTCTCCATGTAAACAATGCACAGCCTCTCTTCTTCAGGACTCGCGCTGCACAACGCGCGCTCCTTGAACAGGTTGCTCACGAACTTTCACAATGGCAGGACAGCGGCGTTAATGCAGCCAGTCACAGCTGGGCAGTGGGCATCTCCGCTAGTACTCGTCAAGAAGCAGTCATGAAAATTTAAGGCAATATTGAACTCCCATACAGCGATTGATTCATATCATTTGCCTCGACCTCATAAAGTTTGGACCGTTTGGCTTCTGTAAGACAGATTTACTCTATGCCTATCTCTAGATTCCTTTAGATGAAAAGCCACATTAAGTGGTTTTATTAAGACGCACAGGGCTCTTCAAACTTATTCGTTTGCCTATCGGTAGCGCATATGCACCAGCAATTTTCCAGCGTTCTTTGGAACAAAGAACTATATCTGTGCCTTCGAGGACAAATTATTTAGAGGATGTAGCGGTAACAGGTCGCACAACATACGAACACCTTAGTAATTTGAGCACCCTGTTCCGTTTCCAGAGGCAGGCCTTAAATACAACAGAGTCATGTGTGTACTCTTTCAAATAAACACTGAGTGCTTGGGACACATAATTAATTCTCAGGGTGTTCATCTGAAGTACTCGCTCTTGTGGATCATTCGTGACCTCAGATCTCCAAGGAAAGTTACTGAACGGTAGTCAGTGCTAAGGAAGCCGCTCAGATTGCGGTACGGTTGCACCACCTTCACCACAATAATGTTCCTTATGTGTGGCACTGCTTTTCGGTATCCAACGGTGCTTTCCTCAGTGGTCGTTGCCTAGTTCACTTCGATCTCTGGAAAGTTATAGTTTTGGTACTGGATGCGTCTTCGTACGGCATTGGCGCTATACTATCACACATGATTCATTCTACCGACAGACTAATAGCCCTTGTCTCAAAATTGCTTAATAAAACTCAGAGCAAGTATTGGAAAGCAGAGAAGGACGCTCTTGTCATCAGCTATTTCATTAGTATTTGTATTCTACTTGGTCACCAACGACAGGCGTATGCAGTCACTTTTCAACCAACCCAAGCCTACTCGACATCGCACTGTGCAGAAATCGCACAGTTGGAACCTCATCTTACCGCACTAAGAACAGGAAATAATGTACAGGCCCACATCCAAGAATGTTAATGCAAACTCGCTTTCGCGTATTCCCTTGCTACCGAATGCAGACTTCGAGGCATCAGAAGATTCTTGTTGCGACATTGATGCGCAGGACTCAGGTGCACTGGTCCGGTTTCCAATGGATCAAAGGAAGATCGCTCAGTCTACAGCAGCGGGTCTGAACATGCAGATTCAGTTGTGCTACGTTTGCACTTGTTGGCCTTGCACAATGAATCAAATTGTCAGCATGGAGCTTCGCCGATACTCAACATGCAGACATGACTTTGTCTGCAAAGCCGTGAATCTGAATATCCGCAAGTTGTGATTCCAAAGGTCCTCCAGGGACATGTTCTTAGATTGGTTCATCGGGGTCACTGGCACTTTGTCCACACCAGACAATTAGCTCGCAAGGTTTTGCATGGGCTTGCAAATATAGCACACGATGTCTCACTGCCAGGCTCGGGCGGAACACCAGATGGTTCGTTGATTGGCTGAAGCCTGAATCGCCTTGGATTTTGTTGGACCCTACTGGAACATTCGTTGGCTTACTGTCGTCGACGCATATATCAAGTTTCGTTTTGTGTTTCCCATGCACTTGACTACGACACATTGCACTCTTTAAGCCTTACAGTCCATATTTTGCCTTGACAATGTACAAGACTTGCTCGTGACTCACAACGGGCTCAAATTGTGTCTCCAGAAATTGAGGACTTCTTGTACAGAAAACGTGATTCGTCTCATCACCGGCACGCCTTTTCGTTCTCAGTCCAACGCATAAGCGGAATGCTTCGTTCGCACTTTAAGCAGCAGATGGATAACTACTATCCATCACGAACCTATGCTGGTCCTCTTGCCGTCTTACCGCTCCCACCATCGTAACAGCGCCTCGCCGCCGGAACTGATTCCTGGACGGCTCCACACCTTGCTCCAGCTGCTCCACCCACCACGATGGGCGGCGCCTACCCAGATGTTTTTTTTTTTTTTTTTTTTAAGATCATACAGCAGCCGGAAGCGCTGTGAACGCGACATTATCGTGGAGTTGCTTCGCAACTGCAAGTTTTTGATACTGGGTCCTGGCGGATTGCAGCGACGGCACTTGAATCAACTTCGCCCCTGTAAATTTCATGATTCTGCCATTAACTATGTTCACAGAATGAAAGATGCCGTTGCGATTCGACCAGCTGGCGTTCCGGGATGGTCGCACGAACAGCAGGCTGCACCAGTGAAAGCCTTGGTACCCGTCCCATCATCTCTTTCACTTCCTGCATCCATGACTGCCCCCGCCATCCACTGTCGTTGTAGCAGTCGTCACTACAGGACGATGGTGAGCAGGTAAACGAGTGTAGTATTGTAGTATTGATGAAGATTCCTGTGGGTGCTGCGAGCGGTGTTTCAAACGTAGACGCCAAAAGGCTGTCCTGACCAATGAACACTGTCAGGACAGTGGTATAAGCAGCAGGCACCTAGGCAACTTCTTCTACTTCGAAATTCGACCCGTGTTGCTAGTTGGTGCCTAACGTTACACCAAGGGGTCGATAGCTAGCTGTGGTTTGCATACATCAGGGGCACTGCCCCACGATGACATCATGACTTTTCCCCAGACGGAACGTATGTTCCCCTCAGGAAACTCCCAGCCCCCTCTCCTCCTCCTCCCCTTCCACACCCTTCCCCTCTCCTTCCCCACCCCTCCTGTGATGTAAGTCAACTGGGGAAAATGGTGGGAATCTCGCTCAGTCCGTGTTGAGCTACTGGACTGTGGCGACCACACGTTCCACTCACCTCCTCTCCGTGGCCCCTCTCCTGGAAATAGCTAGAGACTGAAATTTGGCGGGAAATTAAAAAAAAATGGTGGGAATTTCAAATTTGTTTGTTGGAATTCTTTCTGTGTTCACCTTGAGGTTCAGAGACGAACTGACTTAGTTTACAACCCCACTAGTAAAGGCCACTGTTTGGCTTCCCCACTCCACCCCACCACCACCACTACACCCCGCCCATCCCACTATCTCACATCCCCTACCCACCCCAACTTGTGAGGGAGCTTCAGTCAGTGTTGGACTGCCAGGTAGGACAAATGAAAGTCTTTATTATTTTGTACACAATGCAGAATATTGCTTATTTAATCAATGTGAGCTGCCACTGATGGAGCACTAGACAGTAGCTTCATCAGGTTTCGTCAATAACTGCTAGATGTGGAGTGAATATTTTCGCTATTTCTCAACCACTGAAGAATTGCTGCAGTCAGTCTAGCCAATAGCGCTATATGGGAAGCATGGTTCGTAATATTATTATGACAGCAAGCTATCACTGAAGTACAATGGAATCGCCTCCTGCAGATTTACATGTAAACACCTGCCAGATGCAGAGAGGATATTCTCTCTATTAGTACAGAACTAGAGGGTTGCTCCAGCTGTTCTGTCCGTTAACTCTATATGGGAAGGATAGGTAATAATAATAGGACTGAATCACAGGGGAGGAGCCTCTTGACGATCTAAAAGTGTACAGCTTCTGCTGGGAGGAACATAAGGATGGGTAATAATAGTATTATAACAGTGACCCATGGTCCCACTGCGGCTGTTTGTTTATTTTTTCTTTATTGTATTTCGATCCCCCCCCCCCCTTCAGAGGGGGGAGGGGGCTGGCAGCAGCGTAATACGTCGCTCTGCAGCCTGCAGATAAAGTTAAAAAACATAATCAGGAAACATAACAATGAAAAGAGTTGATAAAAGTGACTGTTTCAAACTGGTACATCGCAAAAAAGTTGTGAATAAAACATAAAAAAGACAAAGAGGACAGTGACGCTGGTTAAAAACACTTAGGAAATAGACAGGCACAATCACAAAACGCGTCGACAGTCTGGTTTCTGTTTGCAGCGCTTTAAAAAGGGGACGCACAACAGTGAACACTTACGGAAAACACTGCACTATAGAGTATGAAGGTATATTATATGGGGGGGGGAGGGCCTGGAAGGATGAGGTGGGGGCCTAAAGGGGGGGAGCCGATGGAGGGAGAGGGCACAGAAAAATTGGGGAGCAGTGTGGATGGGAGAAAAGAGTGGGGAAGACTGTGGATGGGAAAGAAAAAGGACGTGGGGGGGGGGGGGGGGGAGGGAGAATGGAGTGAAGGAGTGGGTAACTTAAAAAAAAAAAACCAGGATGGAACAGGGGCGAGAGGGAGCGCAGGAAAAGGACAGCAGGAGGGAGGGATTGGGAGGTGAGGACCATAGTCGATAGAGGGATAAATGGAGAGAGGGCATCATCCAGGAGAGGCAGTTGTAGCCACCTCAGGAAAAGAGTTGAAGGGTGTCGAGGTGGAGAGTAGGGGGGACACAACGGTGAAGGCGCGGCAGTAGGCGGGGTTGGAGAGGAGAGGAGCACCCAGAGGTTGAGGGGGTCAAGTCGGCAGGAGGTGTAGAGTACGCGGACATGATCGAGGTAAAGGAGCAGATGGGGGAAAGGAATCATGTCATAGAGGATCCACATGGGGGATGAGAGGCATATATGGAAGGCGAGGCGGAGTCATGGCGAGGATCTGGATGGACTTACAGAATTTGGGGGGAGGGGGCGGATATCACTGCACCTGTAACATCCTGCCCCTATAACAGGACTCGTGAAGCAGCAACATTTGGAAATGAAACACGCTTATATGTATTACCGAGTAACAACTCGCATCCTAGCCAACAAAATCATAGGGAATACATAGTAAGATATTTTTTACGAGTGTAGTGCTCATCATCTTAACTGAACACGGCGTCTCAAGACGAGAAAGGAAACTGACCAGTCACCTCCGGACCAGTCCAGCACCATCTACCGAATGTACATTTAAATTCGTCCTGCTAAACAGCGTAACATCTTCGATATATTTTTTATTACCAGTATCTGTAACAAGAATGTCTAGATTCTCCAGTAATAAAAGCCATCCAATGCTTCTCGCTGCAACTATTGCACCTCCTTTTATACTCTAAAGATCCACAATGATCGCACTTGATCACCAAAACTACACTATTTTGTAGGATAGATGTACGTTGGATGGAGGGAAACAGTCCTTTTTGAGTATCTTTCACATGTACGGGGTAGAACAGCACGTTACTCGGACAGTATGGTTCAGCCCTGTACTCGAATGAATCCAGTGACTTCCAAATTCATATTCTACAGCTGCATTGCATTTGCTGTATTTTCCGTATGTATGTATCGTAGATGGCTCACATAACCCAGAGTAGACCCAAGTTAGTGTTGAAGTGTGGATCCTCCACACATTCCTGGAGCGATATTCGGAGGTGGATCCACATTACGCAACACCCTGGATGGGGTCTGAAGTTGGATCCGCCACATGCTCTATCTGGAGCAAAGTACGGAGGTGGATCTACAATACAGTACGACCAGGATAGTATTCGAAGGTGGATCCATCACGCATTGTGTCCAGAACAGTGTCTAGGGATATCGACCCACAATGCGATACTTCCAGGAAAAGTTTTGGAGGTGGGTCCATCACGCTATAGCGTCCCCAGTGCTATATTACGAAAAGACTTAAAAAACAGTATTTATAAAGAAGAGACATTTAAAAATTGAATAATATATTTTTATCACGTAGCCGTAAAATAATAATAATTTCTCTGGGTAGGTTTCGATTGCAAAGGAATTATTTATAACAAAATGATCTAAAGAGATGACAAGATACGCTCTTTTGTTAATTTTTTAGTCGTCTTCACTTCTTTTGTCTTGATTGTGTATAGACGGACATCTTGCGAGTGCTGGCAAATGTAAGCGTATTTGTATGAGCTAAGCATATAATATATTCATTTAATATTATTGTGCACTTTTAATTTGTGAGAGGTGATCCCGATTTCATGTCCGCCTTCCTTGAATTAACCTGCATTCAAGTAATTTACAGTTCAACAATCTCAGCGGCCGATGCAGCCAACGACGCCATTACGTGGCGATATTAACTTATGAAAAATTAGCGGAAGCGAAATACTCGCCCGCTATTAACATAATATTAATTTTTCTCCACAGCCGCACTAAGTTGCAGAAATACGTAGCTTTAAGATTCTTATTTTCAGTACCATAGCCGAGAGCCAGAGCCAGGACTCCGACTACAATACAATGGTTAACGGAGGTAAGAAAAATACTCTCGCGCGTGTGTGGGCCGCATTTGTAATTAATAACTAACGATTTCTTGCTTTAAAGTGAACTGACTGGCCGAAGAAATTAATATGAAAAGTTTATTACCTTGTTCAACTTACATGCTCATGTTTTAAAAGATTCAGCGAGTCTAACAGTCATTAACGTAACAAATAATTTGAGATTAATATTGTTAAAAAGGAGAACTACAGGAATGCATTTAATCGTAAATCAAAATAAAATGAAATATCATTTTTATTAAGGCCCATCACGTAAGTCGGCAACAATCAAAAAGTAATAATAACAATAATAATATATTAAATTACAACGGCCGACGGACGCGAGAACGCCTTATGTCCAGGGATGTGTTCTATGTTCGAAGGTTGATCGACTAGTGGGAGAAGTGGGTCACGGGAGCGATCCGCGACATGGACGTACAGAAAAGAGAACAAATGCAATGCAACTGTAGAACATGTGATTGGAAGTAACTGGATGCATTCGAGTACAGTGCTGTTCAAGTGCATCCGACTAACGTATTGTTCTCTCTTGTATATAAGAATGATACTCATGAAGCGGACACTCGAAATGGTAGAACACAGTCGAAATCCCAGCTGTAGACGAATTGTTGCACTGTTTGGTATTCTACAAACACGAGCAGAGAATGAAACACTTGCACGTGAAAGATGATCCCAAAGGAAAGGAAATCTATCAATGGATCATTGCCAATGAACGCTGTATTCTACGTATTCTGTTTACTGATGAGTCCAAATTTACCCACAGTGGCACCAATAATTCAGCAACTCTCACGTGTGGCCGGATGAGAACGTGCACGCTGCTGTGAAAACAAATTTCCAGCGACGTTTTTCAGTGAACGTGTGGTGCAGTATTATTGATGACCAACTCATCAGTCCAGTTGATGTAGATAACCTCGTGTTGCAGCAGGGGATCGTGATTTTCCTCAAAATGTGTTACCAGAATACTTGGATGATTTTCATTTGACATAGCAACGTCGTATGTACTTTCAGCCCGATGGAGCTACTCCACGTTCCGTATCACAGTGCCGCACTAAAACATATCCTGGGAGTTGGATCGGTCGCCGTGGAGTCGTTTGTTGGCCACCGATGTCACCCCATCTTACTGCATTAGATTGCTGTTTGTGGGATTGGCTTAAGAGCGAACTCTACAAGCGCAAAGTGGACACAGAGGAGGAAAGTCTCACCTGTATTTTCCTTCCATGTGCTCAAGTGCTGTGTGCTGTACTTAGATTAGCGACACAGCAGCTGTTTACAAGAGCTGCAAACTGCATTATGGTTGACAATGGTCGTTTTGAATGTCTTTTGTGAGGAAATGTACGCAATTAAACAAAACACTAGACCGCAATGTTTCATTCACTGTCACTGCTTTTATCCTATTCTCCAATGTTTTCATTAGTTTTGCGACGGGGCGGTAAATAAAGAAGTGCGGTTGAAGCGTTCTCACTAATGTGCATATATAAATGTTCGTTAAAAATGTTATTGCAAGTTTGGCTCTCACGTAAGTCTCAGGGGATGATATCCACACTTGAAGCATTAGTACACTGTTCCACACCCGCGCATTTGTTATAGTTTTTGAATTAATTATTCACTCAGACATAAGTACAGGTTAAGCTAGGGAACAAGAATTAGGCGATTATTATATCAGTTTTTCATGACACAGTTCAATCACTATTTATTGACGTTGTTCTTTCTTTCACACAATGAAATTAGCACTGGTGAGACGGTTTACAGTTTTACTTTAATAATAATTTGACTCCTAGCCCCCAATAGGAGTAATGTAGGCTGCTATAAACGAAAATTAATCAATTCGAACAGAACCACAAGTCCCACTGTATTCTTTGTTCTAACAGTGTTGGCGCGAAATCACAGATCGCCATATGTTCACTTACGACGACTTATAGCTCGTAAATCGTACTCACCCAAAAAATCGTAGCACTTCCAGTTCACCAAATATATGCTTGCACACTTGCACTATTAAACAACACTGTATGTCGAAATAAATCGGCGCGGATAAGAATTCTCAAACGACCACATGGGCCACCCTCAAATGGGGCTCGCTCGCCACCCACCATCCAAAACGACTGACCAACGACTGTCCCTGGCCAAGATGGCCGCTCGCTTATATAGTCTCGCACGTCCACCCCCCTGGTTATTTGAGTACCAATCTCACCAGTTAAGGTTACAAATTTGGATACATACATCCCTCGACAGAAATAAGTACACCATCGGAACCGCGCTAAAAAGTACACCTTATTTTCTATTTACATTAATTAGGATTATTCTATCGCCCGTAAATCAAGTTTGTTTTTTGCAAAATTTCGCCATTTAGCGCAGATTTGTTTGTTTACATCTGTGCTACAAAGTTTTAACATAGAACTGCATATAGCAACGTTTTTAGACGCAATCTATTGCGATCTACACTTTGCGCTGCTCAAAATAATCGTATATATAATAATTAATTAATTATGGGCGATAAATGTTAATAATAATTTGCAAACAATGAAAACTATTGCAAGTTAAGTGTATATTATAGGTTAACTAGTTTAAAGTACGTGTGATGCCACCCAAAATATTATGTAGTGCCGTTCTGCACGTCATGAATTTTCTATTGTATTTTATAAACAATTTTCCCTCAAACTTTGTTTATTGGTCTTCACGGGCTTAATTATTTATGAATCTTAACATATGACTACGGCACTCGAACCGCTATGACGAGACGTTTTTAATGAGATCACGCTCATCCCTGTAATTTGTTTTGTATTATTTTTATTAATCTTTCGGTATTCGTGATATTAACCGACTTTGAAGTTACCATAACTGTTGCGTCTAGTGACTTGAAATAAAGATCGATCTTTCAGAAGGTGCATATTGCTGACCACAAACCACTGCCGCATTGCTCTTCATCGTAAAGTTACATAGTTTCCGCGTAATGCGCGAAAGACCAAACAATGCCCCAAGCTGCGGGCCACGTGGCCTCCCAGCGGCTCAGACCATCTCACCGACCGTTGCAAATCTCGCGCGGGCGCGCCACGCGCTTTCGCGAATCGCGCACCATGTAGTGTGCTCGCTCTCCACAAAGCAATCCTTGCATACTGGAGATATTCATCTAGTAACGGTAGTTTGTACCGTCACAGTTTCCTCGGAAACTTAAGAATAGGACGTATTTTCATCAGATGTTTCTTGTTCAGAATGACTAACACTATCACCACTCAAAGATTGTGCTTCACATCCTGATTCATCCTGAACTCGTATGCTTTTTACATCAGCTGTTGATGTGTTAAAAGAAGGATTCTAGCGATTTTTTAAATATTGAATATCCGTACTAACACTGTCTGAAGTATGCGGGCACCACTATGTAATTTGAAAATAACTAAAAGGAGGCGGATGGTACCGTGTCGTCAGCAGAGAAACAGTAACGGCGGAACCGGTGGATCAACAGAGCTCAGTATCTTCCATCGTGGGAGGATTCATCTGATGTCACCTCAGTAACAAATCCATCGGGGACATCTCAACACTACTAAAACTCCCTGAATCGACAGACGCTAATGCGATTGTGAACTGGAAACAGGAAGCAACAACTGCAACAAAACCTTGACCAGATAGACTTGTATTGAAGGACAGGGACCGCCGAGGATTGTGGAGTGTGGCTATAAAAAATTGCACGAAATCAATGGAAGGCGTCACTAGTGAGTTGCAAAGAACTTGCGGCAGTCCAGCTAGCGCTTGGATTGTGCATAGGGTCTTAAAAGGAATAGGCTATTATGGTCGAGCAGAACCTCACAAGCCACATGTTTTTTGTAGTTAATGCTATGCTATGTTCCAGATGGTGTGCAGAGCGACGACATTGGCTAGCGGAGGAATGAAAACACGTGATTTGGAGTGATGAAGCACGCTGTATCCTGTGGCAAACCGATGGAATGGGTTTGGCGAATGCCCGCAGAACAGTACCTGCCGTTACGTGTAGCGGCCAACAGTGAAGTACGGACGGAGTGGTGTTACAGTATGGGACGTTCTTGGTGTTTTTTGAGGGTAAGAAACTGCTAAATGTGGAATCATACGAACATATGTTAGAAACTGGTGTGCTGGCTGCAGTTCGGCGACTATGACTGGTGTGCCAGCATGACAGCTCTCCTCATCATAAAGCAGCATCAGCGAGGCTACATTGTGGGACAATAACATTCCTAAATGGACTGAGCTGTCCAGAGACCCGACCTGAACCAATGGAAAACCATTGTAACAGGTTAGGGGGTCGACTCTGCTCCAGACCCCAGCGATCAACATCACTACCCTCTCTAGTTTTGGTTCTTGAGGCAGAAACTGCTGCCATTCCTTTACAGACACTCGGACATTAATTTAAAAGAGTGCCTAACGGAACCAAAACGTCACTAAGGTGAAGGAAGGACGCAGAACCGATGAACGTACACCAACACGCGTCCGGATGGTTCTGACCAGACAGTGCACCATGGTTCTCTTGCTGGCTCCAAGTTCGAGAGAGAAATGTGAAACTTCGTAAAGATTTCACAATAACCTACATACTAGTGGTGAGTAGAAAAGGAAATGTCGTTTCCCAAACATTTGTAGAGAAAAATGGAAATAATATGCTGATGTGGATACTCACAAGCTGTGTGGTACAACTGATAGAAAAAATGATACGGGAGATACTTTGCTACCTATTTAGCTAAGATAATGTTAGAATTACAAGCATGTCGGTAAAGCGAGGATCTTCTTTTCTCCCACTATTGAAGGCGTCTAGTAGGAAGACTGCGTTTTCAGGATTTGGAAAATTTTATTTTATTAACCTCTGACAAAAAAAATGAAGCACCACAAAGTAATTATCTCAATGCGACGAAAATCGGTAGATATGACGAACATATACGGAAAAACGAAAGTTTACAATTTCAGAAAAATTGGATGATTTATTCAAGAGACAGAGATTAACAAACAGAGCAAGTCAATAAGGGACTGGTCCATCTCTCGCCCGTGCCAGCGGTTATTCGGCCTGAAATTGATTGATAGAGTTGTTTGATGCTCTCCATAGATATGTCATGCCGGATTATGTCCAATCGACGCGTTACATCGTCAGAATCCCTATATGGTTGGAAGGCCCTGCCCGTAATTCTCAAAACGTTCTCAGTTGAGGAGGGATTCGACAATCTTGCTTCGAGATGTAGGCTTTGGCAAGAAGTAAAAATCCTCGCCGTGAGCGTGCTATCATTGCCTTGCTAAAATGTATGCCCAGGAGTAGTTTCCATGAAGGGCAATAAAACGAAGTCTAGACTAGCATCGACGTACTGCTGTATTGTGAGGATGTCGTGGATGACAACGAATGGGGTCCTGCTATGATACAGAATGACACCCTAGAGCCGGCCGGTGTGGCCGAGGGGTTCTAGGCGCTACAAGCTGGAGCTGCGTGACTGCTACGGTCGCAGGTTCGAATCCTGCCTGGGGCATGGATGTGTGTGATGTCTTTAGGTTAGTTAGGTTTAAGTAGTTCTAAGTTCTAGAGGACTGATGACCTCAGTAGTTAAGGCCCATAGTGCTCAGAGCCATTTGAACCATTTTTTGACACCCGAGACTTGTAAATTATTGAGCGCAGCAATCAGGCGTCCTTATTTGATTGCGCAAATCCAAATTTCTGGTAGTAGCTAGCCATTCTCAATGCACTATTTTTTATTCTCAATGCATGTACGTCCCCGCTGTTCGGGCATCACAAAATGGTTCAAATGGGTCTGAGCTCTATGGGACTTAACTACTGAGGTCATCAGTCCCCTAGAACTTAGAACTACTTAAAGCTAACTAACCTAAGGACATCACACACATCCCTGTCCGAGGTAGGATTCGAACCTGCGACCGTAGCTGTCACCCGGTTCCAGACATTAGGGCCTAGAACCGCTCGGCCACAGCGGCCGGCGTTCGGGCATCAGTCACAGTTCTTTGAGTGACTGACACCCTCACAACAGGGACATACATGCATTGAGAATGAAAAATAGTGCATTGAGAATGGCTAGCTACTAACCGAAATCTTGATTTGCATTATCAAATCTAAAAAAGACGAGTGATTGCTGCTCTGTATAATTTATAAGTCACATACAGCCGCTGAGTGCATCCACTTTCCGAATGGAAGGTAACGTGACACCTGAGACTGCTATTTATCGCTGTCGGGTCTTACGCTGTGTCTCCGGACACTTGTCATCAGAGCTCAGTCAATGAGATTCCAGGCCGAAGCTGCGTCAGGTGGTGCTCCGGGTATCAGTGGGATATCAATCTGACAGTCACCCGCCTTGCTGTCCGACGCAACAACCAGGGGAGTGGTCTAGGGTGCCATTCCATTTCACAGCAGTATTCCTTTGGTTGTCAAAGCACCATTCATATGGCAGATATGTACGTCGATGATATTCTACGCCAGTTTCGTTACGCTTCATGAGAAGCAATCCTGTGCTTACATTTCAGCAATATAATGCCAGCCCGCTAATGGCGACAGTTTCTAATGCTTGTCAAACTCTACCTTGGCCAACAAGGTCGCCGAATCTGCCCCTAACTGAGAACATTGGAATCATTTTGGGCAGGGGCCTCCAACAGTGTCGTGATATTGTCGATCCAAGGCACCTGTTGGACAGAATTTCGCACGCTGTTAATTAGTATCAGGTCCAACAACTCCACCAATCAGTGCGAAGCCGAATAACTGTCTTCGTAAAGGCCAGAGGTGGATGAAAGCATTATTGACTTGCTCAGTATGTGAAACTCTTTCTCTTGAATAAATCATCCTATTTTTATGAAATTATAATCATTCGTTTCCCTGTCAATGAACGTGGTATACACCGATTCACATCGCATTCGGGTAATTCCTTTGTGGTGAGTGCTTTTTTATTGTCTGGTCTCTGCCAGGCACTTAAATGTGATGTGCAGAGTGTCGATGTAGATGTAAAGTGTATTTAAGTCCGTAGACGGAGGGCACATTCGTCAGAGGAAACGGAGGGATGCAAATCGTGAACACCGTCTGTGTGTGAAACGTGTGGACTTTGTTCTGTGTGTCATCGTATTCTAACTGCTTGTGTATTCTCTGAGGCGGAATACGGGAGCCAGCCTTCCATTTGCCTATAGAGCGTGTGAAAACCACTGAAAAACCTCACTCAGATCGGCCGGTGTTCCAGCCCGTGGCCGTTGTCAACCCGCCGCAGCGATTTCATCCGGGTTTCTTGTCTCGCAAGCTACAACCCTGTGCGTTGCGCTTTACCCTTTTTTAATTCCCCAGTATTAAAAATATTTATTCACATTTTAAGATATGCATACAGCTATTACACTATAAAAATGTTACAGACAAAAGAAAACCATACAGCCACAGGCTTCTCATCTAATCAGGAGCTTAGAAGATCTGCCTCAAGTTTATGATCAAACATACGAGCCCCACACAACAGATCCGTTTGGTCAATGAGCTACTAACAAGGGTACCTCCCCATCGCACCCCCCTCAGATTTAGTTATAAGTTGGCACAGTGGATAGGCCTTGAAAAACTAAGCACAGATCAATCGAGAAAACAGGAAGAAGTTGTGTGGAAGTATGAAAAAATAAGCAAAATATACAGACTGAGTAGTCCATTTACCAGATATGCAACATCAAGGTTGGCTTGACTTCAGGAGTGCCGTGGTCCCGTGGTTGGCGTGAGCAGCTGCGGGATGAGAGATCCTTGGTTCAAATCTTCCCTCGGCTGAAAAATTTTCCTTCTTCATTTTCGCAAAGTTATGATCTGTCCGTTCGTTCATTGACGTCTCGTTTCACTGTAATAAGTTTAGTGTCTTGTGTTTTGCGACCGCACCGCAAAACCGAGCGATTAGTCGACGAAAGGACGTGCCTCTCCAATGGGAACCGAAAACGTTTGATCGCAAGGTCATAGGTCAACCGATTCCTCCACAGGAAAACACGTCTGATATATTCTATACGACACTGGTGACGGCATATGCGTCACATGACAGGAATATGTTGTCGATCCACCTAACTTGTACACTTGGCGAATGGGTAAAAAAATTCTTCTACCTTGCCCGATTTATGTTTTCTTGTGGATGTGATAATCACTCCCAAAAAAGTGATGAAAACACAAGCGTTTGTCACATAAACTGAAAATAAAAAGTTAAACTTTTTAACTGAGGGAAGGCTTGAACCAAGGACCCGTTGATTCACAGCTGTTCACGCTAACCACGGGACCACAGCACTCCCGCTGTTGCTCTTTCCATGTTGTTGCCTATCTTGCGCATGGTCTACTCAGGTTGCATATTTTGCTTATTTTTTCATAGTTCCACACAACTTCTTCCTTTTTTCTCGATTGATCTGTGTTCAGTTTTTCAAGGCCTATCCACTGTGCCAACTTATAACTAAATCGGAGGGGGGTGCGATGGGAAGGTTCCCTTGTAAGTATGTTTTAAGAAGAGCGGTTGGTGCCATAGTTTAAATGATCGCATCCTTAGGCTGTACACGATTATACGAAGAAAGGAATATCAAAGAAGAAAAAACGAAAAACAAATTTAGTAGTCAGAAACAACAGAATAAATTGCATGTTTGCCCAATCACAAAGCCGGCTGCGGTGGCCGAGCGGTTCTAGGCGCTTCAGTCCGGAACCGCGCGACTGCTACGGTCGCAGGTTCGAATCCTGCCCCGGGCATGGATGTGTGTGATGTCCTTAGGTTATTTAGGTTTAAGTAGTTCTAAGTTCTATGGGCTGATGACCTCATAAGTTAAGTCCCATAGTGCTCAGAGCCATTTGAACCATTTGAACCCAAACACAAAAAGGCTCCTCAGATGCACTGTGATATTCTTGAAGCATTTCATTACCTAACATTTGCAGTCATTACTGAATCTGTAACGTTTAGTAGCAAATGTGTATCTATAATTCACATATTCATTCGCGTTCCATTCCCCTCAGCGCATTGCACAAAGCCATTGCTGCATCAACCACATAGTTTGTCATTTCTTACTGTTTTTAAATATGAAAACTTTCTTTTTTTGTATTTTTTGTGTCAAGCACTGCATACAAATTTTGTTCCCTTTTTGGTTGTTTATAAATACGAAAACTTTGTTTTTACATTTTAGGATACACTGCATTTAAAGTTTACAAACATACGCAAACACTATAGCGACAAGTACAGTGCTTCCGTTTAGGCCTCTTATGGAATCACGACGAGAGAAGTGTAGGGTACTTCTATGATCAAACATTTGAGCGTCTCGCAACGTATCTGACTGGTCACTAAGGAAAGAAATACTGTCAAGGAAAGTCATTAATCGCATATCTTTGTCTTTAAATATTCATACCGGTAACTTTAAATAAATAGTTCAAACAATGGGGCACCTTAATGTTGTGTGCTTCTATAAATAATATATGGACAAGAGAACATACATTTTATTTTACACACTACACTCAGCTGGCGGCTACACGGGCAGCGGAGGCTGTGCGGCTTTTTACGTTAGAAGTCCTTGGGAAACTGCGGGGTGGGCTGCAATCGCGAAGGGTGCATGGCAAATACAGGACGTGCTTGGATCAAGGAACAGTCGGAATTGTAGTTGTAAACTGTTGTAGTTGTGCTGGGAAAGTCCCTGAGCTACAAGCGCTAATAGAAAGCACAGAAGCTGAGATCGAAAAAAAATGGCTCTGAGCACTATGGGACTCAACTGCTGAGGTCATTAGTCCCCTAGAACTTAGAACTAGTTAAACCTAACTAACCTAAGGACATCACAAACATCCATGCCCGAGGCAGGATTCGAACCTGCGACCGTAGCGGTCTTGCGGTTCCAGACTGCAGCGCCTTTAACCGCACGGCCACTTCGGCCGGCAGCTGAGATCGTTATAGGTACAGAAAGCTGGATAAAGCCTGAAATAAGTTCTGCAGAAATTTTTCCGAAGTCTCAGACGGTGTTCAGGAAAGATAGATTAGGCAGAATTGGTGGTGGAGTGTTTGTGTCTGTCAGTAGTGGTTTATCTTGTAGTGAAGTCGAAGTAGATACTCAGTGCGAATTGGTATGGGTGGAGGTTATACTTAACAGCCGAACTAAGTTAATAATTGGCTCCTTCTACCGACCTCCAGACTCCGATGATATAGTTGCTGAACAGTTCTGAGAAAATTTGAGTCTCGTAACAAATAAATACCCCACTCATACGGTTATAGTTGGTGGGGACTTCAACCTTCCCTCGATATGTTGGCAAAAATACTTGTTCAAAACCGGTGGTAGGCAGAAAACATATTCCGTATTGTCCAAAATGCTTTATCCGAAAATTATTTCGAGCAGTTAGTCCACGAAACCACGCGAATTGTAAATGGTTGCGAAAACACACTTGACCTCATAGCCACAAACAATCCAGGGCTAATAGAGAGCATCATGACTGATACAGGGATTAGTGATCACAAGATCGTTGTAGCTAGGCTCAATACCGTTTCTTCCAGATCCACCAGAAAAAAACGCAAAATAGATTTATTTAAAAAAGCGGATAAAGTGCCGCTAGAAGCTTTCCTAAGAGACAATCTCCATTCCTTCCGAACTGACTATGCAAATGTAGACGAGATGTGGTTCAAAATCAAAGATATAGTAGCAACAGCAATTGAGAGATTCACACCTCATAAATTGGTAAGAGATGAAACTGATCCCCCGTGGTACACAAAACAGGTCCGAACGCTGTTGCAGAGGCAACGGAAAAAGCATGCGAAGTTCAGAAGAACGCGAAATCCCGTAGATTGGCTAAAATTTACAGACGCGCGAAATTTGGCGCGGACTTCAATGCGAGATGCCTTTAATAGGCTCCACAACGAAACATTGTCTCGAAATTTTGGTAGAAAATCCGAAGAAATTCTGATCGTATGTAAAGTACACAAGCGGCAAGACGCAGTCAATACCTTCGCTGCGCAGTGCCGATTGTACTGTTACCGACGACTGTGCAGCTAAAGCAGAGTTATGGAACGCAGTTTTCCGAAATTCCTTCACCAGAGAAGACGAATGGAATATTCCAGAATTTGAAACACGAACAGCTGCTAGCATGAGTTTCTTAGAAGTAGATACCGTAGGGGTTGCGAAGCAACTCAAATCGCTTGATACGGGCAAGTCTTCAGGTCCAGATTGTATACCGATTAGGTTCCTTTCAGATTACGCTGATACAATAGTTCCCTACTTAGCAATCATATACAACCGCTCGCTCACCGATAGATCTGTACCTACATATTGGAAAATTGCGCAGGTCGCACCAGTGTTTAAGAAGGGTAGTAGGAGAAATCCATCTAACTACAGACCTATATCATTGACGTCGGTTAGCAGTAGGGTTTTGGAGCATGTACTGTATTCAAACATTATGAATCACCTCGAAGGGAACGATCTATTGATACGTAATCAGCGTGGTTTCAGAAAACATCGTTCTTGTGCAACGCAGCTAGCTCTTAATTCGCACGAAGTAATGGCCGCTATCGACAGGGGATCTCAAGTTGATTCCGTATTTCTAGATTTCCGGAATGCTTTTGACACCGTTCCTCACAGGCGACTTCTAGTCAAGCTGCGGGCCTGCGGGGTATCGTCTCAGTTGTGCGACTGGATTCGTGATTTCCTGTCAGGAAGGTCGCAGTTCGTAGTAATAGACGGCAAATCATCGAGTAAAACTGAAGTGATATCAGGTGTTCCCCAGGGAAGCGTCCTGGGACCTCTGCTGTTCCTGATCTATATAAATGACCTGGGTGACAATCTGAGCAGCTCTCTTAGGTTGTTCGCAGATGATGCTGTAATTTACCGTCTAGTAAGGTCATCCGAAGACCAGTATCAGTTGCAAAGCGAATTAGAAAAGATTGCTGTACGGTGTGGCAGGTGGCAGTTGACGCTAAATAACGAAAAGCGTGTGGTGATCCACATGAGTTCCACAAGAAATCCGTTGGAATTCGATTACTCGATAAATAGTACAATTCTCAAGGCTGTCGATTCAACTAATTACCTGGGTGTTAAAATTACGAACAACTTCAGTTGGAAAGACCACATAGATAATATTGTGGGGACGGCGAGCCAAAGGTTGCGTTTCATTGGCAGGACACTTAGAAGATGCAACAAGTCCACTAAAGAGACAGCTTACACTACACTCGTTCGTCCTCTGTTAGAATATTGCTGCGCGGTGTGGGATCCTTACCAGGTGGGATTGACGGAGGACATCGAAAGGGTGCAAAAAAGGGCAGCTCGTTTTGTATTATCACGTAATAGGGGAGAGAGTGTGGCAGATACGATACGCGAGTTGGGATGGAAGTCATTAAAGCAAAGACGTTTTTCGTCGCAGCGAGATCTATTATCGAAATTTCAGTCACCAACTTTCTCTTCCGAATGCAAAAATATTTTTTTGACCCCAACCTACATAGGTAGGAATGATCATCAAAATAAAATACGATAAATCAGAGCTCGAACAGAAAGGTTTAGGTGTTCGTTTTTCCCGCGCGCTGTTCGGGAGTGGAATGGTAGAGAGATAGTATGATTGCGGTTCGATGAACCCTCTGCCAAGCACTTAAATGTGAATTGCAGAGTAGTCATGTAGATGTAGATGAACAGGAAAATGCAGGCCACTGAAATTGGTAAGTCCTCTTTTAGAATAACAAAGGCTGTTACGAACTGAAAAAAGTCAGATTTACCTGTCAAAACCAAAAGAACAAAACTGACTTCTAGTATACCACTCGATCGTCAATAAAACGTGGATTTACCCCGGAATACCCTGTGGAGGAAAGGTCACGGACCAAGTAAAATCACTTAGCGTCTAGAGTAATAAATGTAAGGCGTGCGAAGGAAATAAATGGAATATCTATAGGTTGATATATTACAGTATATAAATGTGTTGGTCACTACGAAACATAAAATGCAATAAGAACTAAATTTATATGCAATGCTAAAAACTTGTTATATCACAGAGAACTGATTGTTATCAACTCAGTACATAAATTAACACTCTGTACGCCGCCTTGCATTAGGTAGGGGGAGGGGGGATAGGGGAGCAAAAACCATGTGAATACCTGCTTCTGGCCAAACGTCAACGTGAAGTACCATATACGTTTTAATGAGTGAGTTTGCAAGTATCAAAATACGTGAGATAAATAGCCGTCCGTACATTTGGATTGGATTGACTTAGAAGCTTACATTTATTACACGCCCAGGATATCATATACCTTAGTATGTGACATCAATTTTAACATGTTATGCCTACGCGTTCCTGAGTAAAAGCAGTCTTAGCAGACGGACGGGCAAAAAGATGGATGTAAAATGACAAAAAATATTTACAAATAAACAGTTTTAGTACTTTTCCCTTTACTCGCACTGTGAAATGTTGCTTCTTGTCGAATTTCAGTATACTAGAGCAACGGGAAGTACCCTACAGGTTATGATGGGTGTGTTTGTGATTCTCAAAATACACTCCTGGAAATTGAAATAAGAACACCGTGAATTCATTGTCCCAGGAAGGGGAAACTTTATTGACACATTCCTGGGGTCAGATACATCACATGATCACACTGACAGAACCACAGGCACATAGGCAACAGAGCATGCACAATGTCGGCACTAGTACAGTGTATATCCACCTTTCGCAGCAATGCAGGCTGCTATTCTCCCATGGAGACGATCGTAGAGATGCTGGATGTAGTCCTGTGGAACGGCTTGCCATGCCATTTCCACCTGGCGCCTCAGTTGGACCAGCGTTCGTGCTGGACGTGCAGACCGCGTGAGACGACGCTTCATCCAGTCCCAAACATGCTCAATGGGGGACAGATCCAGAGATCTTGCTGGCCAGGGTAGTTGACTTACACCTTCTAGAGCACGTTGGGTGGCACGGGATACATGCGGACGTGCATTGTCCTGTTGGAACAGCAAGTTCCCTTGCCGGTCTAGGAATGGTAGAACGATGGGTTCGATGACGGTTTGGATGTACCGTGCACTATTCAGTGTCCCCTCGACGATCACCAGTGGTGTACGGCCAGTGTAGGAGATCGCTCCCCTCACCATGATGCCGGGTGTTGGCCCTGTGTGCCTCGGTCGTATGCAGTCCTGATTGTGGCGCTCACCTGCACGGCGCCAAACACGCATACGACCATCATTGGCACCAAGGCAGAAGCGACTCTCATCGCTGAAGACGACACGTCTCCATTCGTCCCTCCATTCACGCCTGTCGCGACACCACTGGGGGCGGGCTGCACGATGTTGGGGCGTGAGCGGAAGACGGCCTAACGGTGTGCGGGACCGTAGCCCAGCTTCATGGAGAAGGTTGCGAATGGTCCTCGCCGATACCCCAGGAGCAACAGTGTCCCTAATTTGCTGGGAAGTGGCTGTGCGGTCCGCTACGGCACTGCGTAGGATCCTACGGTCTTGGCGTGCATCCGTGCGTCGCTGCGGTCCGGTCCCAGGTCGACGGGCACGTGCACCTTCCGCCGACCACTGGCGACAACATCGATGTACTGTGGAGACCTCACGCCCCACGTGTTGAGCAATTCGGCGGTACGTCCACCCGGCCTCCTGCATGCCCACTATACGCCCTCGCTCAAAGTCCGTCAACTGCACATACGGTTCAAGTCCACGCTGTCGCGGCATGCTACCAGTGTTAAAGACTGCGATGGAGCTCCGTATGCCACGGGAAACTGGCTGACACTGACGGCGGCGGTGCACAAATGCTGCGCAGCTAGCGCCATTCGACGGCCAACACCGCGGTTCCTGGTGTGTCCGCTGTGCCGTGCGTGTGATCATTGCTTGTACAGCCCTCTCGCAGTGTCCGGAGCAAGTATGGTGGGTCTGACACACCGGTGTCAATGTGTTCTTTTTTCCATTTCCAGGAGTGTATGTGACACAAATGGCCGTACCTTTCGGTTGCACTGATTTAGAAGCTTACATTTACTACAATACCAGGAGATCTTATACGTTATTATGTGACATGAATTTCAATCTGATACGTGTACCCATTCACTAGAAAACTGTCCGCCTTAACATGAGGATAACAAGTGACCAGAAAATTTTTTCTAATGTTATAATTACAAATAAAAAAAATTCGGAATTTTTCCTTTATTTTTACTGTGAATCATTGCTTCTTGCCAAAACTCATGACTCTAGGTCAACGGGAAGTATGTTGCAGTTTTTCATAAGTCAGTTTGCTAGTATGAAAGTTTGTAATATAAATGGCCGTGTCTTTTGAACGCATTGAGGTTAAATATTTTACACCGACAAGGGACCGTAGATCTTAATACGTGGCATTAATATCAACTTGATACGTCATCCCTTTCCTGACAGAAAAGCTTTTTAACAGTTGACCAGACAGACAGGCAGAGGGCAGTACGAACAACTAAGTGATCCTATAAACCTTCCATTTTTACCAAGCCCTAAAACCTACATATATTTGTCAAAAAACCTTAACATTTGCGCAGAATATGCGCACGGTGTGTATGAAATGAAATGATCACTTAAGCTTACTTTAGCTCTAGGAAAAGGCTGAGAAGTAATTTCGGACGTTTCCCAAGGTAGTGTTATAGGCCCTTTGTTGTTCCTTATCGATGTAAAACGATTTGGGAGACAATCTAAGCATCCGTCTTAGGTTGTTTGCAGATGATGTTGTCGTTTATCGACTAATAAAGTCATCAGAAGAGCAAAACAAAGGGCAAAACGATTTAGAAAATGTATCTGAATGGTGCAATAGTTGGCAGTTGACCCTAAATAACAAAAAGTGTGAGGTCATCCACATGTGTGCTAAAGGTAATCCGTTAAACTGGGATTGCACGATAAATCAGTCGAATATAAAGTCTTTAAATTCAACTAAATGCCTAGGAATTACAATTACGAACAACTTAAATTGCAATGAACACACAGAAAATGTTGAGGAGAAGGCTAACCAAAGACTGCGTTTTATTGGCAGGACACCTAGAAAATGTAACAGATCTACTAAGGAGACCACTACTCTTGTCGGTCCTCTTTTAGAACACTGTTGCGCGGTGGGGATCCTTACCAGATAGGACTGACGGAGTACATCGAAAAAGTTCAAAGAAGGGCAGCACGTTTTGTATTATCGCGCAGTATGTCACACAGTGTCATTGAAATGATACAGGATTTGGGCTGGACATCATTAAAAGAAAGGAAACTTCTCACGAAATTCTGATCACCAACTTTCTCCTCCAAATGCGAAAATATTTTGTTGGCACCGACCTACATAGGGAGAAACGATCACCACGATAAAATAAGGGAAATCAGAACTCGTACAGAAAGATACAGGTGTTCGTTGTTTCCGCGCGTTATATGAGATTGGAATAATAGAGAATTGTGAAGGTGTTTCGATGAACCCACTGCCAGGCACTTAAATGTGATTTGCTGATATCCATGTAAATGTAGATGTAGGTACAACTTTTTATATTTACTCACTGTTTTTCATGTAAGTATCGTACAGTTCGCCCTAATATCCCAGAAAAATACAAACCTTTCGGCCTTCCGAGGATAGTTCGATAACCGCCTTGTGTCACTATAGCACTCTTTCCCGCTAATTTGCCTGTATTTAACTGCACATTTCGCTATTGTAACCTGTGTCATTATTTCTTCAGTAAAGAAAAACGCAAACTTTGTAAATTTTTCGGTATAACATTAATTTCTGTACGAAATATTTGTGTGTGATATTTATCAGGAAATGTTACACTCAGCGACATTAATATACTAATGTGAAATCACTGGAAGAGAGAGATAGAGATCACGTGAATAAGACAAATGAAACGAGAAACGACGGGCGCTTAGCGCAATAACATCTTCTATGTTGCCTGAATTGAACATCAAATGTACGAATCTGGGGATCTGGAGGACCCAGGAGCCAACAGCGAGAAATACAGGGTGAGTCACCTAACGTTACCGCTGGATATATTTCGTAAACTACATGAAATACTGACGAACCGATTCCACAGACCGAATGTGAGGAGAGGGGCTAGTGTAATTGTTTAATACAAACCATACAAAAATGCACGGAAGTACGTTTTTTAACACAAACCGACGTTTTTTTAAATGGAACCACGTTAGATTTGTTAGCACATCTGAACACATAAACAAATACGTAATCAGTGCCGTTTGTTGCATTGTAAAATGTTAATTACATCCGGAGATATTGTAACCTAAAGTTGACGTTTGAGTACCACGACCTTTTCTCACATGATACCTTGCGAACCATGGATGAAGGGTAGCCGGGCGGAGTGGCCGACCGGTTCTAGGCACTACAGTCTGGAACCGCTCGACCGCAACGGTCGCATTTTCGAATCCTGCCTCGGGCATGGATGTCTGTGATGTCCTTATTTTAGTTAGGTTTAAGTAGTTCTAAGTTATAGGGGACTGATGACCTCAGACGTTAAGTCCCATAGTGCTCAGAGCCATTTGAACCATTTTTTTGATGAAGGGTATCAGACGGATGCCATATTCCTTGACTTCCGGAAAGCGTTTGACTCGGTGCCCCACGGCAGACTCCTAACTAAGGTACCAGCATATGGGATTAGTTCCCAAGTATGTGAGTGGCTCGAAGACTTCTTAAGTAATAGAACCCAGTACGTTGTCCTCGATGGTGAGTGTTCATCGGAGGTGATGGCATCATCTGGAGTGCCCCAGGGAAGTGTGGTAGGTCTGCTGTTGTTTTCTATCTACATAAATGATCTTTTGGATAGGGTGGATAGCAATGTGCGGCTGTTTGCTGATGATCGTCGTTGAGTGACTGTAGGAGGATACAAGATGACTTGGACAGGATTTGTGATTGGTGTAAAGAATGGCAGCTAACTCTAAATATAGATAAATGTAAATTAATACAGATGAATAGGAAAAAGAATCTGGTAATGGGTGGATACTCCATTAATAGTGTAGCGCTTGACACAGTCACGTCTATTAAATATTTGGGCGTAAAATTACAGAGCGATATGAAGTAGGACAAGCATGTAATGGCAGTTGTGGGGAAGGCAGATAGTCGTCTTCCGTTCACTGGTAGAATTTTGGGAAGATGTGGGTCATCTGTAAAGGAGACCGCTGATAAAACACTAATACGACCTATTCTTGAGTACTGCTCGCGCGATTGGGATCCCTATCAGGCCGGATTGAGGGAGGCGGGCTGCTAGATTTGTTACTGGTAGGTTTGATCATCACGCGAGTGTTACAGAAATGCTTCAGGATCTCGGGTGGGAGTCTCTAGAGGAAAGGACGCGTTCTTTTCGTGAATCGCTACCGAGGAAATTTAGAGAACCAGCATTTGAGGCTGACTGCAGTACAATTTTACTGCTGCCAACTTATATTTCGCGGAAAGACCACAAAGATAAGATAAGAGAGATCAGGGCTCGTACAGAGGCATATAGGCAGTCATTTTTCAAATGGTTCAAATGGCTCTGAGGACTATGTGACTTAACATCTATGGTCATCAGTCACCTAGAACTTAGAACTACTTAAACCTAACTAACCTAAGGACATCACACAACACCCAGTCATCACGAGGCAGAGAAAATCCCTGACCCGCCGGGAATCGAACCCGGGAACCCGGGCGCGGGAAGCGAGAACGCTACCGCACGACCATGAGCTGCGGACTAGTCATTTTTCCCTCGTTTTGTTTGGTAGTGGAAGAGGGAGAGAAGACGCTAGTTGTGGTACGAGGTACCCTCCGCCACCCACCGTATTGTGGATTGCGGAGTATGTATGTAGATGTAGATGTAGAGGTGGGGCAACCGCAGCTATGAGAATTCATCTTGGGTATTCATAACCACTTCAACAGTATTTAGTCCTTTATTACTAGTTGACAACCAGTTTCGTGGCCCTAAAAGCCACATGTTCAGGTGAACATATTAAAACATTAGAGCGGGAAAGCTCGCAATATTTTTACCCAACATTCGTTGTCTGTCAAAACAAAACAGCTAAAAGCCAGTATGATATAGATTAAAAACTGCCAGATTCCTGTATAGTGGATGGGTCCAAAACAAATCGTACCATAGTGATCGCTTCTCCGATCTATATGGAACCGCGTACAGGGGACGCTGCCGCATCCAAGAGTGTAGAGATTGTATTCGTTACATAATTGCTGTACACTTCTAGATGTGAGTAGATACCTATAATTTTTCTTGGGATAAGATAAGTTCACTTATAAAATTCTTATTTATAAAAGTTAGTTATTGTAGCATGACACGCCTCGAAACTTATTTATTTCAAAAATGACGATTGTGGAAACTTGCTCCTGCTGTCCTACGAAATCGCAAAAAAAAATGGTTGAAATGGCTCTGAGCACTATGGGACTTAACAGCTGAGGTCATCAGTCCCCTAGAACTTAGAAATACATAAACCTAACGAACTTAAGGACATCACACACGTCCATGCCCGATGCAGGATTCGAACCTGCGACCGTAGCGGTTGCGCGGTTCCAGACTGAAGCGCCTAGAACCGCTCGGCCACTCCGGCCGGCCACGAATTCGCACGCCAGACGATAACTGCAGGTGTAGCTCCAGTTTGCCTAGTACACAGGCAGGTTGGTTGTAGGCCCTCAACTGGCCTACCCCTGACCAACACACTGTCACCGAGGAAGAACCAGTTTCCATTAGAAAACAGAACAGACCTCCACCTCGGCCTCCAGCGTGCTCTCGTTTGATACCACTGAAGTCGCAAACGGCGGTGGTTTGCAGTCCGTGGAATATACGCTGCGCGACGTTTGGCTCGCAGCTGTCGTTGAAGTACACGGTTTGTAACGGTTCGTCTTGTCACTGCGGTGCCAGCAGCTGCCCACATTGCTGCTTCAGGTGCAGTACGATGCGCCCGAGCCACACTCTGAACGCGATGATCTTTCCTCTCGGTAGTGCCACGTGGCTGTCCGGAGCACGGTCTTCTTGCGGCCGTACGTTCTGGTGACCATCGCTGCCAGCAGTCGTGTACAGTAGCTACATTCCTTCCAAATCATTACGCAGTATCGTAGAAGCAACAGCCAGCATCTAGCAGCCCTACTACACGATCTCTTTCAAACTCAGTGAGGTATTAATAATAACATCCTTCTTCTTCTTCTTCACGCGATCAGGCCCAGAGGACCGCGCGCCACCACAGTTAGAGCTCTCCATCCGTCTCTGTCTTCTGCTATCTGTCTCCAGTTTTCCGTGACTCCCAGCTGCAACAGGTCTTCTCTCACTCCATCGATCCACCTCTTTCTATGTCTTCCCACTGGTCTGCTGCCTGACGGGATCCAGTCCATTGTGATTTTGGGCCATCTTGTTGCCTCCATTCTAACAACATGTCCAGCCCATTGCAGTCTTTTGCTTCTCATCACTCCCAAGATGTTAGGCTCCTTGTACAGCTCTTCTAATTCAGTGTTATGGCGTCTTCTCCATTCTCCAGTAGTCTGATCTCTGACTGGTCCAAATAATTTCCTGAGGACATTTCCTTTCAAATTTTAGCAGTCGCTTAAGGTCTTGTTTTCGAGTGCTCCAGGTTTGAGAACCATAAAGTACTACTGGCATTATTAATGTCTTATACAACCGTAGCTTTAGTTGTTGCGAGACACTTCTACATTTTAATATAGCGTCTGGAGAGTGATAGTATCTGATTCCCGCCTGCAGTCGTGCTTTTATCTCTGCTTCAGTTGATGTTACTTCTGTAAAAAATGATCCAAGGTATTTGAACTCTTTCACATGTTTATAGCTGGTGTTGTTCACAATTAAATCTTGAGAGTTCTGGATCTTTCTTCCTATGGTCATATACTCTATCTTTTCTGAGCTAATTTGTAGACAGATCCTAGCTGCCAATAACTCCAAAGTCTGGATACTTCTCTTCAGATTTTCTTGTGTGCATGCTAATAGTGCAATGTCGTCTGCATAGGCCAGATATGTAATGTGTTCATTACCAATTTGAATGTCCTTGATGTTTTCTTTGTTGAAATCCTGCATTACCTTCTCAAGTGCCAGGTTGAAGAGGACAGGTGAAAGCCCATCTCCTTGGCGTAATCCTGTTACAACTTGGAAGCTTTCTGTCATTTGATTGCCTACCTTAACCTTAAGTTTTGTGTCTTTTAGGCATACCTCTACCAGTTTGACCAACTTCTTTGGTATACCAAACTCTGTCATAGTTCTAATCAAGCTAGGTCTATGTATACTGTCGTAAGCCTTCTTGAAGTCTACAAACAGGAGATTTATCTCTCGTCCGTATTCGTACATTTTTTCACAGACCTGTTTTAGGACAAAAATCTGGTCCGTGGTTGATCGCCCTGCCTGGAAACCTCCTTGGTATTCTCCAATTATGTCTGTTGCTATAGGTTTTATTCGTTCTCATAGGCAGTTGAAGAAGATCTTATAACAGGTGTTGAGTAGCGCTATGCATACGGATTTGTCTTTCTTTTTATATATGGGGCATATCACAGCTACCTTCCATTCCTCTGGTATTTCATGTTTTACCCAAATTTGCTCGACTAGCTTGTGGATTTTGAAACAGAGGATTTCGTCTCCAGCCTTGAGAAGTTCAGCAGGAATGCCGTCCTCACCTGGACTTATACCATCCTTAAGGTTTTTAATCTGCTACCTTATCTCTTGTCTAACGCAATTCACCACGTCCAGTCTCAAAGTTGACTCAAGCCCACGACCGTTACAGCGTGTATTTAGAACAAACCTGATTTGCATACTCGTGGTGGCGCTACTATTCCCTCCCTTACGCAACTGGTGAGAAATCTGAATACACATAATCTTTCAGGTAAAAAAACACGCCAACCGAATTTCGTTTATGTCGCACACCTCCTTGGCGTTACGATCTTTTTTCGGTTAGTATTATTACACCTTGTGACGGAATGAATAGGGCCTATGTATTTCTTCTTTGAATGTTTCTGCTTCTTCAAGTGAATATGATTTGTAGTCTTAGTGTCTAAGGCATTCTTCCCTGCAAATGCTAAGACTGCAACAGTGGTTACCGAAGTGTGTTCACACGCTATAAGCAGGTACAATACATTTTAACAGAAATCAATGTACTACAGTCATCCTCCGCCTCGAAAGTAAATTAAAAGCAAATGATACACACTATTATGCTTTCCTCATTGGATACGTCAGTGAATTCTGTACAATGAAAGTTAATTAAACGTAGCAGCATTCAGTGTTGCTGAATTAAGTGCTCACTATACCACACAGTCCTACGTATATCTATACACTTGGAAGTACAATATTTTCGCTGCATGGTAGCACCTGGCACATTAACTTCATACTCTCTCTATGCTACAGCAAGACATACTCAGCTGGAAAAAGAAAGACTATTCAAAGCAGAAATATGTTCAGTTCATGACAAGATGTAACAAAGTTGAATATCAGTTCTGTCAGAAACTAGTTACATAGAGTACGCCATGAAATTCGAGAAAGTACGAGAAGCAGATGCCAACTAAAATAATGTAGAATGCGAATAATATACTTACAATGCATTTAAATATAGCAGTTCACGCACTGAATCGTAGCCAAGAATGAATGCCCACAGAACAATACCCGACGAAAATAGCTTCTATTTTGTATGAAATAAAAATATGAAATCATTCACTCCACCCAGAATTATGGATGTGAACAAAAATCACGCAGAGTGCAAGCAGCACATTCACATTGTAATTCAAAAAGTGAAAAAGTCATCATCAGGAACATAATGCGACGATATCACTTAATTAAGATGACGGACTGAGAAGCGCTCAGCACACCAGATGGCCCGGCATCGAACCAAGATTGCGTTACCGGCAGTCAAAATGGTTCAAATGGCTCTAACCACTATAGGACTTAACATCTGAGGTCATCAGTGCCCTAGAATTAGAACTACTTAAACCTAACTAACCTAAGGACAGGCAGGATTCGAACCAGAGGCCGTAGCAGCCGCATGGCTCCGGACTGTAGGGACCAGAACCGCTCTCCCACAGCGGCCGGCGCCGGCAGTCCATACGTGAATTTTCGCCACGTGACTTCCGTCGTTGAAACGTGAATGGAGATAAGCGTACCAAAGGAAGAGGTTGAAATTGTGTACTCCACTGAATAACGTGTTTTTCTGGTACTTGACTACCACAAGTTGGAACACAGTCCTACCGTAACAAGGCGCAGTTTCCAAACACGATTTAATGCTGCAAAAAGATCCGATGTGGAAACCACTCGCACGCTCTACACCACACTCCGACGGACATGCAATCTGGCTGTTGATCTAGCAGGCAATGTTGGTAACAGATAAACTGTAGTTGGCCACGGTTTCTGGAACTGTTCCGAAAAATCCAAGGAAATCCGTGCGATGAATTGCGGCAGAGACTGGTTCGAAGCGCTCTAGCACGCAGAAAACATTGAGACAGAGCCTAAGCATGTTTCGATTCAAAATTAAAAGCCAACAGGCCACAACTGTACGAGCTATGTGACAGAGGGCTGACATCGAGAAGCAGATTCTCACAATGATTGCTTATGAAGGTTTTGATGTTGGCTGCATCTGGTTTACAGATGAAGCACACTTCTATCTGAGTGGAGTCGTGAATAAACAAAACTGGCGGTTTTGGGGTTCAGAAAATCACCATATGTGTAAAGCGAAATCATTGTTTTCTCCCGAAGTTCTTGTTTGGGGTGCAGTGTGCAGCAGAGGTGTTATTGACCGCTTTTTCCTGCAAGAAACGATCACTAGTTAACGTTACGTTGCAATTGTGGAATAGTTTGCCTCTACACACTAGCGTTGAAGGCGCAGAGTTGTTCATGGAAGATGGGGCCAGGCAACATCACACGGGACAGAGGTTTCGTTTTCCTGGTGCGTACTTCTGGAATAGAGTCACTGTATTGGGTTCCTGCAAACTAGCTAGCGCCGGGAAGGATTGGCCATAATTCCAAATATGAATTCTTGTGACTACTTTTTGTGAGCCATTATCCCCCTTTATTATTATTTCGTCCCCCTTGTCCTAAATGGACGAGGGGGAAGGGGTGGGCTGTACCGGGTGTTTCTGGTACAATGATATACTGTTCATCCAAGAGCATTTTTAAACGTATAGTAAATATGAGAGAAGAGCGACATTAGCAATTTTTTCTTTTTTGAATTAAAAGTCGAGAATGGACATCTAAGAAACGAAAATATATACATTTTAAAATCACATCAGAGAATGGAGAAATCTTTCAAAGGAAAAGCACTTAAACACTTAAAAAGCTTGGTTGATAAAGTAAGAGATCCTGGGAGAGGAGTGGTCTAGCGGTTCTAGGCGCTCAGTCCGGAACCGCGCGACTGCTACGGTCCCAGGTTCGAATCCTGCCTCGGGCATGGACGTGTGTGATGTCCTTAGGTTAGTTAGGTTTAAGTAGTTCTAAGTTCTAGGGGACTGATGACCACAGCTGTTAAGTCCCATAGTGCTCAGAGCCTGGGAGAGGACGCCAAATGGAAAGCTTCTATTTATGTATCTAACCTAGACTGAAATAAAAAAAGGAATGGAATTGTTAATTAGAACTCAGGGAGAAGTTGTTATCCAAATCACAATAGATTTATTCATTATTAACATTACAAGACAACAAAAATGATGAAAGAAGCATTACACAAACATTTTTTATTTAACAAACGCTTTCATTAACATGGGCTCCATAGTGTACAAAGTAATCACCTGGGGATCGACACACGACGCAAACCAGAAAACTAATCGCTTTATCTGACTTCATACACATGAATCCGGGTTATGGCACAAAACTATGCCACCACCAAGCATCTATACTCTACAATTCAAAAAAGAAAAATATGGTTCGAAAGAACAGGGTGCTGAGAAACATATTAGAGCCCTACGCCGTAGCAGCGAATACCTTTACCATCGGCACACTGTGATGTTTATGCTGACTGAAGTTGTGGACGGCGGCAATCTGTTGTTAATGGCGTGTTCCCGAAAAATGTAAGTACGCGGTCTCGCGTTCGGTTAATTCGGAATGCAGGTACTTTCCTATGAGCCTCTGAAACCAGAGTGGATTCCAGTGTGCAGGTGGACCCGTTTTCTGGTCTGACAAATCAATTTGACTCCTTGGCACGACTGTGCGTGACGGAATTTGTCAAATGTTTAGATGGCTGACTCAAGACAAATAAGGACACCCACGCTTCTCTCGTTGTGTGCGTGATAATGTAAGCAGTACCTCTGATACGGCTACGAAGTTCAGTACCTCTGATGGTTCAGAAGGCGACTGGCACAGGCTCTAAGTGACACACTAGCACCGTTTAGGTAGAGACCTGCTGTTTTCACTAGTGAAGTGCCAGTACAAGAGAGTTTTTCCATTCTGACAACTTCCTCCTCAACTCAGTACCAACAGCACATTTACATTTTAGGCTCCTCGCACTTTCCTACAAGCCAGCCACGAGCTGTAGCCCAGCATTCTTAGCTGGGAGAGCGGCCTTTGCTCTGCAAACACCGATTTGACCAATGAGAGGCTTTAAAGTTAATTGGAAAGAAAAGGAAACAAGATCCAGCTTCACAGCCTCTTTCTCACGCGTTTGCATATCTTGTGCTAACAAAAATGCAGTCCTCCATAAACTGCTTGTTATCTCCCTGTTGCATCCATTTCAAAGTTTACCAAGAACGGCCGTAAACTCGCTAAAAGCCTCATGCTTTCACAAATACGTTTTGAAACAGAGTCTGGACGTCTGGGCACCAGTCGCCTTGCCCCACGGAAATTTGCAAAAGGTTCACAGTTATTTTGTCGGCTTCCTAACAAGGGCCCATCCTCTGCTTTATTGGCCCGTGCAGCGGCGACTTCTTGGCGCTAGGCTGTATACCTGGATGAACCTGCCTCCCGTCTGGTGACAACTGAATGTGTTTTCACAAAGAGACAGCAGAACTCGGCCGTTCGGAAATCTCAGCTTCCGCAGGAAAGACGCGCTTTGTTGGGTCCACCATCGCCGCAGCTCTTAATGAAGTCGTTTAAATTGGCACCCTATTCCTTTGAACGCAGGTAAAACTTACCGTCGTTCCTTCCTTAGAGCACGCAAACAGGACCATTAACTACTGCCCACCATTTCATCATAATGTATGAAGTCAAATTGCGGATCATATTACGTAAGAACATGAAGCTGCATAACACTGAATCAGAAGTGAGAGTGCCCTGCAATCTCTCACACTGCAATTCCACGCAATATGTGGAAGATCTGCACTTCAAGAGAGGTATGTGTTTTGGTAGGAGAGAATGGTTTCCCTTGGGCTGAGGGGTGTGAGTAGAATAGACAGAGGTCTGTTAGGTAGGAAATCTATGGAGATGAATGTAGGTGTTGGTGTGGATAGTAGGAAGACAGAAGGTGAGGTGTAGTTTGGTGTGGGTATGATAGTGGTAGCAAGAGGAAAGGGATCAAGACAGGTGGCGAGGGAAAGTGGGAGACAAGCCCTGGTGTGCAGGGGCACACATGAGGAAGAGCTAAATCTGGTGGAGGGATAAATATCAAGGCGGTTCTCATTGAATCGGAGAAGATTTGATTGAATTTGATTTTGGTCGTGTTCTGGTGTAACATCAATCGCCGGCACTTCAGGCGGGAACATCAGAGCAGAGAGCCAGTAATACGCTGACTGACCACTCTGTAGGACGATACCGAGACGGAAGCGGCATCTAGACGAAGAGAATATAAGCCCCGCACTGCCTCGCAGCAGCCGAATTAGACAAGTGGGCAGCACATAACAGGTCGCATATGGAGTGTGTTGACGTGCAGGGACAGTGGGACGTTTTTGTGGCAGCATACGAGGGTTGGTGATCAGAGGGGACCAATGGGGGTTACTGGAATCTATTTTGCGGGTAGTATAGCAGATGGGGAGGTTTGTGGGGAACACCATCCCAGCACAGTGGAAGAACTTGAACCGCCGGTCTGTGTGGCATCTGAATCCATTTCTGTTGAAATACAGGACGTGATGGCGAATTTCACTGTTATTTTGCACGTCTGTACAAATTTGGTATTAACATCTTACGTCTTCGACAGTAATAATATCTTTTGTTGAACCCCTCTACCGATATTAGTTTAGAGGTAGTCAATTCTGAAATCAAGGACTCCATCGCTGGACACACTTTACGAGGGTGAGTGAAATGAAAAACTTAAATACTTTTTAAATATTATTTATTCTCATAAGTAGACTTGCTGCTGTGACTTTTTAACATAATTTGCCCCATGCTCAATGTAACGGCATCCGCATTCGAGGGTTGGATTCCCTCACTTCCTCATCGAGGACTCGCACTGCCTGGGCTACTCTCAGGGTGTATCTTCGACGTGGAAGAGCCCCACCTTTTCGTTGCCGTGTTGTCTGCTCGCCGTCACTACTGCTCGCCGTCCGGTCCTCCTCGCCGCCGACGCCGCCGCCGCCGCCGCCTGCCGCCGCCGCCGCCTGCCTCCGCGCAGCCGCCGCCTGGTCGCCACCGCCACCGCTGTCGCCGCCTGCTGCCGCGCCGCCGCCGCCGCTCGGTCGCCGCCTGCCGGTTCTCGCCGCCGACGCCGCCGCCGCCGCCGCCTGCCTCCGCGCAGCCGCCGCCTGGTCGCCACCGCCACCGCTGTCGCCGCCTGCTGCCGCGCCGCCGCCGCCGCTCGGTCGCCGCCTGCCGGTTCTCGCCGCCGGCCGCCGTGCCGCCGCCGCCGCCGCTTGATCGCCGCCTGCCGCCGCCGCCGCCGCCGCCACCGTCGCCCTTCTCGCACGCCGCCACTATCATTTTCACCTCTCCCTCCGCTGCTTAAACCACCATCACATGGAGCTCATCCTCCACCCCCCTTCCCGTTCTTCCTTCTCTCCCTGTCCACCCCACCCCTGCGCCATTTTCGCCTTTAAATACCCCCAACTCCTCCTCCCTCATCACTGTCGCCCCAACGACAGCAAACGACTTTCCGCCGCTCCCTGCACCGCCTCTGACAGGCTCCAAGCCAGCAAGGATTTCGGCTCGACGTTCCACAGTCTCTGTGACACCCACACCCCCTCCCTCTGTGTCATCCGCTGCTCAGGGTGGTACTGCCCCCCTCCATCTCCCCCAGCAACCTATCCCCCAGCCCCTCTCCACCATGTCGTGACCACGAAATCTTCAAAGCGCCCGAATGTTGACCCTTCCCCCAAAATCTCCTTCAAGAAAACCCCGATCCCCATGACCCCCCCACCCCCATGGACGCGACCCCGACCCGCGCCCTGCCACTCCTGCCACCCACACCTTTGTCCTCTCCAATCCTGACCCTCAATTCCTTGACGCCCACTCCCTCGCCATCCAGAAATACTACCCCAATGCCCCCACCTCTCTTCTGATTCCGCGCAAGGACTCGGTCCTCATTAAATCCCCCAATGCTTCCTTCCACACCAATCTCCTCTCCTGCATCCCCTGTATCCAATTTGGCCAACGTGCAACCCTCACCCCCTACCACACCCCGTCCTCTCCACGTCAGCCTCAACCTCCCCGATGTCCGCCATCCTTCATTGCTGTGATCACGAAGCTTAGCCCCATGATCACGGAGGCTGAAGTGTTGGCGGAACTCAACTCCTGGCCCGACATTGAAATCCGCTTGGCCCGTCGCATCTTCAGTGATGCCAGGCCGACTTTTCTCATGCAGATATTCACCAAATCCTCCTCCTCCATTGACCACCTCCTCACCAAGGGAGCCCTCATCTACAATCGCCGTCATAAGGTGGACCCCTCCCATTCCCCAGTCCAATCCTACCCCTGCCAATGTTGCCTCACATACAACGACCACGTTACCTCTGCCTGCAAGAACCCCCCTACTTGTCCCCACTGCAAAGCTTCACACTTCCTGAAGAATGGCCCCAACCTCACCTCTCCCACCTCCTGCAACACTTGTAACGAGTCACATCCTACCTACTCCTCAAAGTGTAAAGCAAAACCTCCTCCAGTCACCCCTGAGCTCACCTTCCCTGTCCGTCCTGTTGATGACCCCAACCTCCCAAAAACTCTCTCCGCCCTCCACCTACTGCTGAGGACATCATCTATTTCATCACCATCGTGCTGCAAAACATCCACCCCTTCCAGCACTCCCACACCCTTTGCCAAATCGCCCTCGCTGCCCGTCCCATCTTCCATCTTACCACCTATGCCACATACTCCCACAACCAGGGCCACGTCACCTTCACCCCCCACACTACCCTCGTCTAACTCTCCTCTCCCATGGTACAACAACCCTACCGTATCCTGTACCACAACATTTGCACCCTGCCCACCCACAAACTCCTCTTCCTCCACACCATCTGTCAGCACCGCGTGGATGACTTCGTCCTAAATGAAACCTTCCTTCAACCCTGTATCTCCATCTCCATGGCTCCTTACACCCTTCACCGCACTGATAACCTGTACCCTCTGGCGTGTGGTGGAGTTGCTATAGGCCACCTTAAGCACCTCCCTGTCCGGACCCAACCTCTCCTTAACAATCCTGCCAGGCATCTCACCCTCAGCCTCTTATTCCCCACCCTTACCACCACCTGTGCCACCATTTATGTCTGCCATCACACCCCCATCCCGTACGAGTTCCTGGACCACATTGATCGCACCTTCCCCACCCACGTGATTGCTGCCGACCTCAATATCCACAGCCATGATCCTGCCAACCTCCAGTGGTGGCATCAATTTCTCACCACCCTCCAGGGCGACCTGGTTCCCCTGCCTCAGCACACCCGACCCGAATCCAACACCACTCCCGATGTGGTCCTTGCCTCTCCCAACCTCCTTGGGCGCATCACCGCAGATGTCCTTAACCTCATTGGCAGTGACCATGCTCCTGTTCTCCTTACTATCTCTAATGGTCGCTATCCCTGCAAAGCTCCTCGCCCAGACGTCCCTCCTAAACTTGTCCATGATTACTTCCATGCCAACTGGGATGCCTACCGGAACTCCATTCACACCCAGGTTGACGGCCACAACCTTACCTTCCAATCTCCTGATGACACTTCTCGCACTGCTGCCTTCCTGCACCAGTTCTTGTCAGACGCCATCGCCACCCATATCCCCACCAGAGCTATCCACCCTCACTGCCCCACCCTGCCTCCACAGGCCGTCCTTCTCCTTCGAGAGTCCCACCGCCTCTACCGCTCTTTTCTCCGCACTTGTGACCGGGATACACTTACCCACCACCGGCACTTACAACGATACATCCGCAACCTGCTTACTGCGAAGAAACGCCATTCCTGGCGCCAGACATGTACACAACTCAACACCACGCTCCCCATAAACTCTCCCATGTATTGGTCTGCTTTCCATCACCTTACTGGGAACCGCCCCACCCCCCAGTACCCTCTCCTCCTTGATGACCGTCCCTTTCCTGACAACCTCAGTAAGACCAATTACTTTGCCTCTCACCTCTCAGATGTTTTTTCCATCCCAGATGATCCCCACTTTGATTATTCCCTCTTCCCTGACATCATGAACCATACGAATACCTCTGTTCCTCCCCTTGCTCCTAGCTTCCAATACATGGGCCACACACCACCGTCTGAACTCAACACACCCATCACTACACAGGACATCAGCCTCACACTCCACACTAAACGCAACACTGCTCCCAGCCACGACTGCATTACCTACTGCCACCTCAAACACTGCCCTCCCTCCTTTCTTTCAGTCCTTACCACCCACTACAATGTCATCCTTGCCACGGGCTTCTATCCCGACCTGTGGAAAACCTCCCATATCCTAATGTTCTCCAAACCCAACAAGCCTCCATCTGATACCTCTTCCTATTGTCCTATCTGTCTCAGATTGGCGTTCAGCAAGCTCTTGGAATCAATCATTTCAAGGCGCATCCATCACTACCTCCGCCAAAACCACCTCCTCCCCAACACCCAATGTGGCTTTCGACCTTCCTTCTCTGCTGATGACCAACTCCTCCGCCTCACTCATCTCCTCTCCCTCCAGCTTGACTCCCGTCGCTCCATCATTTTTGTCTCCCTCGACCTTGAAAAGGCCTACGACTGTCTAGCATCCCAGTCTCCTGTTTAAACTCCAAACCTACGCCCTTCCTATCAACTAGATCTGTCTGATGGCCTCCTTCCTCTCCTGCCGCCCTTCCTATGTTACCATCCATAATGCCAATTCCCACACCTTCTACCCCTCTGCAGGTGTGCCCCAGGGCTCTGTCCTCTTCCCTCTCCTCTACTTCCTGTACATGGCAGATATGCCCCAACCCACCCCCCCCCCTCCAGTACACCTTTTGCAATATGCTGATGACACCGCATTCCTCACCCTCGCTCCTACCCTCCAACAGTCCCAACGCCTTCTCCAACATCACCATGACCTTTTCGCTGCATGGTGTAACCAGTGGCTCCTGAAAATCAATCCTTCCAAGACCCAGGCAATCATCATAGTTCGTACCACTTGCTCCTTCCGGCTCTTGGATTTCTCCCTCATTGCCTGCGCCCATCCTGTCTGCTTCACCCACACCCTCGCCTACCTTGGCCTCATCATTGACTGTCACCTCACCTGGATGCCTCATCTCCACTCCATTCAATCCAAAGCCCACAACTGCCTCTGACTCCTCAAACTCCTCTCTGGCCAGACATGGGGGTTGCACCCCTCTACCACCCTCCACACCTACAAATCCTTAATCCGTCCCATCCTCTGTTATGCCAGTCCCGCCTGGATATCTGCCCCCCCCCCACCCCAAATACTATAAGTCCCTCCAGATCCTTGAGCGTCATGCACTCCGCCTCGCCTTCCGTATACGCCTCCCGTCCCCCACGCAGGTCCTCTATGACCTCATTCCTTTCCCCCATCTGCTCCTATTCCTCGAACATATCCGCATCCTCTACACCTCCCGCCGCCTTGATCTTCCTCACCCCCTGGTTGCTCCTCTCCTCTCCCATCCCCGCCCCGTGCCACGTCTTCACTGTTGTGTCCCCCCTACCCTCCATCTCTACACCCTTCATCTCCTTTCCCAAGGTGGCTTCCATCAACTCCCGTCCCGGATGATGCCCCCTCTCCCTCCATTTATCAGCCCTATCAACTCTGATCCTCACTCCCCCTCCTTTCCTCTGTCCTTTTCCCAGGCTCCCTCCCCCCCTTCAATCCTCTTTTTTTCCCCCCTCCACTCTCTCTGCTCCCTTTCTCCACCGGGTCCTTTTGTATTTCCCTCTTCTGCCTCTTCTCATTCCCTCTCGCGTCTGGCCTGCCCCTCTCCCCCCTTATGAGTCCTCTCCCTCCTTGGTTCCCCCCTTTCGTTTTTTCCTCTCCTCCCTCCTTGTTTCCCCCTCCTCCAGGTTCCCCCCCCCCCCCCCCCACATCTGCCTTTGGCTCGGGAGTGTCATTTTGTGCCGCCATTTTCGTGCAATATTTTACAGTGAGTGCTCTACAGTGAGTGTTCCGTGTTGTGTCTTTTGGGAAGTGTTGCAAACGGCTATCATACTGTCACTGGGTGTGATTTTTTTATCTCTTGCGAACAGAAACCAGACTGTTTGTTTTAATTGTGTGTCTACTATGTTACTTGTCTGATTCCTGTGTATTATATTAACATTGCCAACCCCATTGCTTTCTGTTTTAACTTTCCGCCTTTTTCCGCCATTTTACACTTTAAGTCACCGTTTTATCGCCTGTTTTTCTTGTTTCTTTTCTTCTTCCGTTTTTAAAAAGGTCTGTAGGCTGTAGAGCAGCGTACTAAGCTACTGCCAGCCCGCCCCCTTCGGGGGGAATTGAAACTCAATAAAGAAAAAAAGAAAAAAAAAGCTCAATTTAAGTACTCCAGCCCTTACAAAGTGCATAAATTCCTTTAGAATAAATTTTTTTGGTACTCCACGCGACCACCCATGCACCACGTGGCGTACCTCTTCATGAGAACGGAACTTCTTTCCTCCCATTGCGTCTTTGAATGGTCCAAACATATGGAAATCACTTGGAGGAAGGTCTGGTGAGTATGGTGGATGAGGAAGACACTCAAAATGCAGGTCTGTGATTGTTACAACTGTTGTACGGGAAGTGTGAGACCTTGTATTGTCATGTTGCAAAAGGCTACCTGCTGACAGCAATCCACGTCGCTCTGATTTGATTGAAGGCCGCAGATGGTTTGTTAGGACATCTGTGTATGATGCACCGGTGACAGTGGTCCCTCCAGGCATGTAATAATGCTCCAAAATGACGCATTTTTTGTTCCAAAAGGGTGTCAGCATGACCTTCCCTGCTGATGTTTCTGATCGAAACTTCTTTGGTTTTGGTGATGAGGAATGGCGCCCGCCATCCCTTGCAAGCTCTCTTCATTTCCGTTTGGTGGAAGTGAACCCAGGTTTCGTCTCCAGTAACGATTCTTGCAAGAAAGCCATCACCTTCTCGTTCAAAGCGCCGAGGAAGTTCTTCACAAGCATCAACACGTCGTCCTCTCATTTCAGGAGTCAGCTGCCGTGGCACCCATCTTGCAGACACTTTGTGAAACTGGAGCACATCATGCACAATGGGGTGTTCTGACCTATGGCTAATCTGTAAACATGCTGCAATGTCATTCAGTGTCACTCGGCGGTTTTCCTTCACTATGGCTTCAACTGCTGCAATGTTGTGTGGAGTCACAACTCGTTGTGCCAGACCTGGAGGTGGAGCATCTTCCACTGAAGTCACACCATTTGCGAACTTCGTACTCCATTGGTAGACATGCTGCTGTGACAAACATGCATCGCCCTACTGATCCTTCATTTGTCGATGAATTTCAATAGGTTTCACACCTTCACTGCGCAAAACAGAAGGTCCCGAGTTCGAGTCTCGGTCCAGAACAAAGTTTTAATCTGCCACGAAGTTTCATATCAGCGCACACTCCACTGCAGAGTGAAAATCTCATTCTGGGAACATCCCCCAGGCTGTGGCTAAGCCATGTCTCCGCAATATCCTTTCTTTCAGTAGTGCTAGTTCTGGAAGGTTCACAGGAGAGCTTCTGTAAAGTTTGGAAGGTAGGAGACGAGGTACTGGCAGAAGTAAAGCTGTGAGGACGGGGCGTGAGTCGTGCTTGGGTAGCTCAGTTGGTAGAGCACTTGCCCGCGAAAAGCAAAGGTCCCGAGTTCGAGTGTCGGTCCGGCACACAGTTTTAATCTGCCAGGAAGTTTCATATCAGCGCACACTCCGCTGCAGAGTGAAAATCTCATTCCGGAAACAGAAGGCTGTCCTTCCCTGGTGCAAATCACAAGTGGGGTGGCCATCTTTATACTGATACTGCGAAGGTATGTGTGCATCTGCACTATGCTGCCACCTACAGGGCATCGTGCACGCTGTTTGTAGCACGCTTACCAACTTACAGGATAACGGCGCGAAATTTCGATTTGTTATTACAAATTTAAGGTTTTCATTTGACTCACCCTCGTATTTGTTCTTTTCTTTTAACAGTGGAATTCCTAGTGCACTCTTAATCATGGTGTCTTTGCTTTTAATTTCACCGAGAGTTCTTTCGACTTTTCTGTATGTTCAATCTGCCCTTCCGACGACTGCTTGTCTGTCAAGAGTGGCTACGCTCGCGGGTAATACTCAGCCGCTGCCGCGCACCACACCTAGCCACGGCCACTTGTCGCGTCATCAGCCCAGCGCGAATGCTGCCGCTATCGCCGGGGCCACTTGAGACGGGATCGGCGCTGCGCCGCGCTGTGCGGCGCGACTTTAATTATTTTGTAGCGTCGCCGAGCCCTTCAGGAGCAAACTTCGCCGCTCCGGGCGGACCTGGCTCTTCAAAGTTTTACGGCGGCACTAGTCTCTTACGGCGCAGCAGATTACATTACGTAACGCCGTGTCCTGCAATATTCCCCAAGTTAACGGAGCCGCGTTGCCGGTACCACCCCTGCCACCCAACCCCCCCCCCCCCTTAGGCTCCCGCTCTTTTCACCGTCGCCTGCACAAGGTAGAGCTGCCAACGACGACCAGCCCCGTCACCCCCGTGCCCCTTCCAGCTCCACTTCGTCTTTCTCTCAGGGACTAACCCGCTCCCGCCGTATAGCGTGGTACAGGAATGCGCAGCTCAGCTGTTAAACACTGGCCCCGGAGATCTGCGAGACACTCAATTTACTGTGATTCCCTAAGAACAGCGCGGCAAAGTGGAGTGCGAGAACCTCCAAGGAAATTCAGTCAGTGGAGAACAGCCACAGCGAGAGATGCGCGCCTTTCTGAACCAGTGGCGTGACTCCTCTAATGCTTCAGTCGATCTCTGAGTGACACATTCGTCGCCACTAGTGAAATATTTTACATCGTTGCGTTAACGGAAAACTGAATAAATCACGGAATAATGTAGATAGAGAGGTACAAATTGACACACACGCTTGGAATGACACGGGTTTTTATTAGAACAAAAAAAAAAAAATACAAAAGTTCAAAAAATGTCCCACAGATGGCTCTTCATCCGATCAGAGAGCAATAATTAGCATAACAAAGTAAGACAAAGCAAAGATGACGTTCTTTACAGGAAATGCTCAATATGTCCACCATCAATCCTCAACAATATGTGTAGTCAGTTCAAAAAATGTCCCACAGATGGCGCTTCATCTGATCAGAAGAGCAATAATTAGCATAACTAAGACAAAGCAAAAATGATGTTCTTTACAGGAAATGTTCAATATGTCCACCATCAATCCTCAACAATAGCTGCAGTCGTGGAATAACGTTGTGAACAGCACGGTAAAGCACGTCTGGAGCTATGGTGAGGCATTGGCGTCGGTTGTTGTCTTTCAGCATCCCTAAAGATGTCAGTCGATCACGATACACTTGCGACTTCAGGTAACCCCGAAGCCAATAATCGCACGGACTGAGGTCTGGGGACCTGGGAGGCCAAGCATGACGAAAGTGGCGGCTGAGCACACGATCATCACCAAACGACGCGCGCAAGAGATCTTTCACGTGTCTAGCAATACTTTTTTTATTTATTTATTTTGGTTCTCTAATAAAACCCCATGTCAATCCAAGCGTGTGTGTCAATCTCTATCTACATTATTCCGCGGTTTATTAAGTTTTCAAATTTATAACTAACTTTTTGATCACCTGGTATATTGCATACATGTAAGTCAGTTTTTCTATGCTATTGTACTCCATAAGACTCCAGATAGGGTGTTAAATTTATGTTCTTCAGCCATATGGCCTGATACTGGGTCCCTAAACACGTCGACAAGTTCATTGGCTTGCTGCAGTACTCATCCTAACGACTTAGTTGACTCACTGGATATCACAAATCGAACACAAACTGCGCTTGATACTTTCGGAAGTTTTCCAAGTCAACTCAATACAGATATTAAATAGCAACAGGGCGTTTCCCAACATTTTTACATCACTCCTCATCCATAACCACGCCCTTAGTAGTAGTGGGCATTATTCCTCGTGCAGTATTTTTATACAAAGAATACGTTACAAATCTGACAAATTTGCTCCAAATTTCCCCAGATGTTCTGAGTTACGCTACAGTGTCACAGTTCATCTTTTCGAATAATAAGTAACCAATAAACCTCCTATTTTGTAAAGACTCGAATTCCTCTACTAAAACAGTTTAAATCTACTGATTAGCTCCAATAAGAGTCAATGTTTTGAATATTGGACTTTATATTCATGTAGGCGAGAAAAATTTAGGATATGTTTTAGCTGAGTATAAAGTCTGTTGTAAGTCGCTAAGTGTTTTCATTGTGAAATACCTGTTACTATAATTTGGCAATTTGCACTCAGTATTAAGAAAACTTATTTTTCCACGCACCGCAGTATTTATGACTCATTCTCTTGAAATCTGACTCGTACAATGATATAATTTTGCATGTACATGCAATGGTATATGTGGATATCGTCTGCAAAATGTGTTGTGAATAGAGTTAGTAGTGAAGAACAAACAAGTTGCAACACGAAGCCTAATGCATCAGTCTCCACACATGTCAGTGTTTATCATGTCCTATCTCCTGAACTGTGTGTTGTACAGTGATATCATTTTGCAGGTACTGTTGTGTGTTGCCCATAGAGTCAGCTGTAAAGAAGCGACATATTAAACTGTCATGTATGTCTACATCTACATTTATTCTCCGCAAGCCACTCAACGGTGTGTGGCGGAGGGCACTTTAAGTGCCACTATCATTACCTTACGTTCCAAAATACCGCCCATGAAAAAGGCTCTTCCTGGACTGATACTTTGGGTCCTATTGGTAAAATAAAGATGGAGTCGAGTGTTTTGGATAGTCACGTATGGTTCGCGGGAAGAACAACTGCTGGAAAGCCTCCGTGCGCGCTCGAATCTCTAATTTTACATTCGTGATCTCCTCGGGAGGTATAAGTAGGGGGAAGCAATATATTCGATACCTCATCCAGAGACGCACCCTCTCGAAACCTGGACAGCAAGTTACACTGCGATGCAGATCGCCTCTCTTCTAGAGTGTGCCATTTCAGTTTGCTTAACATCTCCGTAACGCTATCACGCTTACCAAATAACCCTGTGACGAAACGCGCCGCTCTTCTTTGGATCTTTTCTATCTCCTCTTTCAACCCGACCTGGTACGGATCCCACACTGATGAGCAATACTCAAGTATAGATCGAACGAGTGTTTTGTAAGCCACCTCCTTTGTTGATGGACTACATTTTCTAAGGACTCTCCCAATGAATCTCAACCTGGCACCCGCCGTACCAACAATTAATATTATGGTCATTCCACTTCAAATCGTTCAGTACGCGCATACTCCCAGATATTTTACAGAAGTAACTGCTACCAGTGTTTGTTCCGCTATCATATAATCATACAATAAAGGATCCTTCTTTCTATGTATTCGCAATACATAACATTTGTCTTTGTTAAGGGTGAGTTGCCACTCCCCGCACCAAGTGCCTATCCGCTGCAGATCTTCCTGCATTTCGCTGCAATTTTCTAATGCTGCAACTTCTCTGTATACTACAGCATCATCCGCGAAAAGCCACATGAAACTTCCGACACTACCTACTAGGTCATTTATATATATTGTGAAAAGCAATAGTCCTCTAACACTACCCTGTGGCACGGTACATGTTACTTTAACGTCTGTAGACATCTCTCCATTGAGAACAACATGCTGTGTTCTGTTTGCTAAAAACTCTTCAATCCAGCCACACAGCTGGTCCAATATTCCGTAGGCTCTTACTTTATTTATCAGGCGACTGTACCGAACGCCTTCCGGAAGTCAATGGAAATGGCATCTACCTGGGAGCCTGTATCTAATATTTTCTGGGTCTCATGAACAAATAAAGCGAGTTGGGTCTCACACGATTGCTGTTTCCGGAATCTATGTTGATTCCCACGGAGTAGATTCTGGGTTTCCAGAAATAACATGATACCCGAGCAAAAACATGTTCTAAAATTGTACAACAGATCGATGTCAGAGATATAGGCCTATAGTTTTGCGCATCTGCTCTACGACCCTGTACCTCTCTGTACACCTGATCTGGAGTTTTGCTGCATGACCAGCGAAAATGTAATAAGGGACAGACTTTTTTCTTTTCATCATTTTGTGTTGGGAGACAGTCAAAAAAGTTCCATGTAAGTTTGAAATAATATTTTTTCATTGCAAACCACCAACTGGTGTCATTCTCATATACTGGATGAACATAGTCGGGGAATTGGCATATAGTTAGCTACACTTCTTTTTCACGGCTTCTCACCACGCGGGCTTGCGCAGTGGTTGCACACTGGACTCGCATTCAGCAGAACGACTGCTCAAACTCGTGTCCAGCCATCCAGATCTAGGTTTTTCGCGATTTTCCTAAATTGCTTCAGGCAAATGCCAGGATGGTTCCTTTCAAAGGGCCTATCTCTTCCTCCTCACCTCTCTGCCCACATCCTTCTCTGCTTCTCTCTGCCCATCTTCTTCTGTACCCCTCTCTCTGTACATCCTTTACTGGCCTGACTGTGCATCCCTTTCATCTTTGCCCTCCTCTCTGGGGCCGTTGTATCCTTCACTTCCTCCTGTGCATCTCCTCTCCCCTCTCTCTCATCCAGTCCTCCTCCCCCTCCCTATACTCCTCATTCTGCCTCAGTCTATCTGTCTCCTCCTGGCCCCCCATCTGTCTCCTCCTGTCTGCTCTCTGTACACCTGATCTTGTCCACTTTACTCTATTCATCTCCTCCTTCCCCTCTATCCCTATCAATATTCTCTTACCACCTCTCCCTATCCATCTCTCCTCCTCTCTCTCCTTGTTCCTCCCCTTGCCCTCCTCTATCACCCATCCATCTGCCCTCTTTCTGTCCATCTACTTATGTTCTTGCTCTGACGATCCCACCTGACCTCCCTCTTTTCCTATCCATCACTCCCTACCCCACCTCTGTGTTCATGCTCTCCTCTACTCATATCAAACCTCCATACATACAGACCTGCACGACAGGTCGATGAAGCTCCCCACTACTACTGTCAGAACATTCCTATCATCCTGGGCTGCCAACAGATCAGCAACTTGAAAATCATCTTTTTTTTCACTGAAAATAGGCTGCCCTCTAAAGCAAGACGATGAGGCAGGCCCATACTGCTCCAACATTCCTGTCATGCAAGACAGCCTAAACGCTAGCAATTGCAAAACCGTTTCTTGTTATGATGTGTAGCCTGCCCTAAAATGAAGGTCGATCAGCCAGGTCGGTACTATTCCCACACAACACACCGTTATGTCAACAGAAACATTACATCGACACTGTCGAATACAGACATTACACTAACGTGTTCCATGCCAAAGCTAAGGAAACCGGACGGGAAAACTAAATAAGCCTCCTCCTGTGCGGGAATCACATAACTGTGAGAGCACTATGGGAAGCAGTCACTGGGACATACGGAACATTGGGGTCTCTTCATTAAACGTGCTCAGACAGCTGAAGCCGCTAAGGCGACCACTTCCTTGCAAAGTCCTCGTACTGAACAAATTTTAGTATGTTTCAAGGAAACTGTAAAGCTGTGGTGGTACTGATTTGCGAATAAATTTCTTGATATCCAGTTAGAGTGCGCTCAGAAACTTTCGAGAGCCAGCTTTTCAACGAGAGAAATAGGATTGTACCAAAATCCCATACTGTCACTCCCAAAGGGATCTCGACGACAAGATTAAACTAATTCCAGTGGACATAAACTCGTTTAAACAATCTTTCCTCATTGCTGCCGCATTCACGCGTGAATGGAGCAGGAAGACCCATAATAACTGGAATGTGAGGAAGTACTTTTAACCATGCACTACTCAGTGGTTTACGGAGAATAGATGTTGACGGACATTCGATGTATTGGTAAAACAGAGATTTGGTTAACAAGTATTAAAGTGTAAAACGTTTGCCGGGACAGATTTGAACACTAAACGCAATGTATTTTACGTTTTTTCGATGAAATGCAGACTAAAGTTTGAAACGTCTATGTGAAGTCGTTTCATAAGACGCTTGTCGAATTCGGTACAACTTCTTCATTTTACTACCTGATTTTAGCTCAATTCATGAACTCTTTCAGAAAGACTGAACACTCAAATCAGGCCTATTATATATTATATGTGTGTTTTAATGTGGGGTTTTGGTTTTGTTTTGTGTGAAACGCTGAGTTGGTCATCGACTGCTGGGAGCAGACGATGTTGCTTCTAGCTCGAAGTAGAGCACCGGATGACCAACTTAGGTTTCCAGTACCTAAACAGACGCCCGTGGTCTAGGGGTAGCGTCTTTGATGCATAATCGAAACGTCTTCGGTCCCGGGTTCGATCCCCACCACTGTCTAAATTTTGATAAATAATCAGCATTGACGGCCGAAGACTTCCGGCATAAGAAGTCAGCCCCATTCTGCCAACGGCCTTGTCAAAGAGGGCTGAGGAGCGGATAATTCAGGGCACTCTCTTGTTCTAGGGGTGGGAAATTGCCCCTAAAGGCGGAAGAATCAGCAATGATCAACGACATGAGGATGCAGAAGGCAATGCAAACCACAGCATTAAAGACACGTAACGTGTATCCACAGGACATGTGGCCTGTAATTGAAAAAGTGTCATGATGATCTCTCCATTGGCAAAAGATTCCGGAATAGTCCCCCATTCGGATCTCCGGGAGGGGACTGCCAAGAGGGAGGTTACCATGAGAAAAAGATTGAATAATCAACGAAAGGATAACGTTCTACGAGTCGGGGCGTTGAATGTCAGAAGCTTGAACGTGGTAGGGAAACTAGAAAATCTGAAAAGGGAAATGCAAAGGCTCAATCTAGATATAGTAGGGATCGGTGAAGTGAAGTGGAAGGAAGACAAGGATTTCTGGTCAGGTGAGTATCGGGTAATATCAACAGCAGCAGAAAATGGTAGAACAGGTGTAGGATTCGTTATGAATAGGAAGGTGGGGCAGAGGGTGTGTTACTGTGAACAGTTCAGTGACCGGGTTGTTCTAATCAGAATCGACAGCAGACCAACACCGACAACGATAGTTCAGGTATACATGCCGACGTCGCAAGCTGAAGATGAACAGATAGAGAAACTGTATGAGGATATTGAAAGGGTAATGCAGTATGTAAAGGGGGACGAAAATCTAATAGTCATGAGCGACTGGAATGCAGTTGTAGGGGAAGGAGTAGAAAAAAGGTTACAGGAGAATATGGGCTTGGGACAAGGAATGAAAGAGGAGAAAGACTAATTGAGTTCTGTAACAAGTTTCAGGTAGTAATAGCGAATACCCTGTTCAAGAATCACAAGAGTAGGAGGTATACTTGGAAAAGGTCGGGACATACGGGAAGATTTCAATTAGATTACTTCATGCTCAGACAGAGATTCCGAAATCAGATACTGGATAGTAAGGCGTACCCAGGGGCAGATATAGACTCAGATCACAATATAGTAGTGATGAAGAGTAGGCTGAAGTTCAAGACAATAGTCAGGAAGAATCAATACGCAAAGAAGTGGGATACGGAAGTACTAAGGAATGACGAGATACGTTTGAAGTTCTCTAACGCTTTAGATACAGCAAAAAGGAATAGCGCAGTAGGCAGTACAGTTGAAGAGGAATGGACATCTCTAAAAAGTGAGACCTGAGTTTCTTCTGGCTTATACAACTTTCAAATAACTTCCGGGAATTCAGCCCGGTAACACTTTCAGCGACCGCCGATATTTCGGCGGAAGAACACCCCGCCAATTTCAAGGCAAATTGCAACGGACACGCGGCGTACATGCAAATTTAATACCGATAATCTCCGACAGAAGCAGGAAAGATAACACACACACACACACACACGCACACACTGAACACTAGTGCCACCAAAGATGACCAAAGTCAGAGCTATCGATAGTGAGACTACGAATTCGCAGGTGAGGCAGCATTGACTCTGTTCCTCTGTTTTTTGACAAGGGAGAGAGGCGGATTCCAAACAGAGTTTAAACAGAAACCTCCATCCCTGTTAACAAGGTTGCTCGCTAATTAAATCTCAACTGCCTCTCTAATGACACTGTCCCAATAGCTAGAGGTGCATGCCAATATCTCGGTGTTATTATGTAATATGGGGTGACCAGTATCCAAGCAATGTTCGTCAATAGCAGTTCTATTTGGCTGCTGTAATCGTGTGTGCCGTTTATGCTTAGTACATCTGTCCTCCACGGACCTGATAGTTTGACCAATATATGCCATGCCGCAGCTACAAGGACTACGATATACACCCGCCTTACGCAGTCCAAGATCATCCTTAACGGAACTCAAAAGTGCTCTAATTTTAGATGGAGGTCGGAAAACACATTTCACATCGTAGAATTTGCCGGTAGTTGATTTTATTAGTTCAATTGAACAGGCAATTTGCAAACTACCTCCTGACGCTGCAGAGGAAGTTAGGAGAGAGGCATGCCGTGTTTTGGCTAGGTCTCGTCCACCCAAGAGTAATGTAACAGCAGCAGAGAGGGCTGCTTTACGCTCTCTCAAAGTTGATCCCAGTATTGTTATTTTACCCGCTGACAAGGGCAATGCCACCGTTGTTTTAAATAAACATGATTATGTACAAAAGATGCAACGTTTACTATCTGATTCAGCGTATCGCAGAATCGATGCTGACCCCACGAAAAGTGTTGAGAGAAAGACCAACAGCCTCCTGAAGAAAAGTGGTTTCTCGCAGGACACAATCAAGAGGCTTAACACCTATAGTGCCGTTCCCCCTAGGTTATATGGCCTTCCAAAGGTTCATAAGGAAGGGGTTTTTTCCGTCCTATAGTGAGTAACATCGGCGCTCCGACATATCGTGTATCCAAGCATCTTGCTTCGCTGTTGAGTCCACAAGTAGGACGGTGTGAACATAATATCAGGAACTCAGCTGATTTTTTACGTCGTTTGGAGGGACTGAGGCTGAATGACTCTGATATTTTAGTGAGTTTCGATGTGGTCTCTCTCTTCACTCGTGTTCCTCTGTCTGATTCGTTGCGGTTAATTGAAGCCAGGTTTGGTGCTGATTTAACTAATCTCTTTAGGCATGTGTTGACATCCACTTACTTTTTATTTAATGACCAGTATTACGAGCAGACAGGTGGAGTTGCGATGGGTAGTCCGTTGTCTCCTGTGATCGCAAATTTATTTATGGAAGACTTCGAGGAACGTGCATTGGAGTCGGCGCCTTTAAAACCCGCCTGTTTCTTTAGATACGTTGACGATACCTTCGTTGTTTGGCCTCACGGTAGGGAGAATTTGAATGTCTTTCTAGAACATCTGAACTCGATCCACACGAACATTCGTTTTACAATGGAGGTGGAAGAGGATGGTTGCCTTCCCTTTCTCGACGTGTTGGTTAGGAGGAAGGATGATGGATCATTGGGACATGCAGTCTACAGGAAACGTACTCACACCGACTTGTACTTACAAGCTAATAGTTGCCACCATTCGGCTCAGCGTGAAGGGATACTTCGTACCTTGGTACACAGGGCACATGTCATTTCTGACGCTGAGACTTTGCCAGCTGAGCTCTCCCATCTTGAAGTTACATTTCGTCAAAATGGTTATAGTGATAAACAGATTGAACGTGCGTTGCGCTATCGACCAACTGTACATCAGGTGATTGATGATAATTCTGAGTCAACACATAAGTCTACTGCCTTTTTGCCTTACGTAGGAAACTCGTCCAATAAGATCGGTCGTATTTTACGGAAATACGATGTGAAATGTGTTTTCCGACCTCCATCTAAAATTAGAGCACTTTTGAGTTCCGTTAAGGATGATCTTGGACTGCGTAAGGCGGGTGTATATCGTAGTCCTTGTAGCTGCGGCATGGCATATATTGGTCAAACTATCAGGACCGTGGAGGACAGATGTACTGAGCATAAACGGCACACACGATTACAGCAGCCAAATAGATCTGCTATTGCCGAACATTGCTTGGATACTGGTCACCCCATATTACATAATAACACCGAGATATTGGCATGCACGTCTAGCTATTGGGACAGTGTCATTATGGAGGCAGTTGAGATTAAATTAGCGAGCAACCTCGTTAACAGGGATGGAGGTTTCTGTTTAAACTCTGTTTGGAATCCGGCTCTCTCCCTTGTCAAAAAACAGAGGAACTGAGTCAATGCTGCCTCACCTGCGAATTCGTAGTCTCACTATCGATAGCTCTGACTTTGGTCATCTTTGGTGGCACTAGTGTTCAGTGTGTGTGTGTGTGTGTGTGTGTTATCTTTCCTGCTTCTATCGGAGAACCGAGGTATTAAATTTGCATGTACGCCGCGCGTCCGTTGCAGTTTGCCTTGAAAATGGCGGGGTGTTCTCCCGCCGAAATATCGGCGGTCGCTGAAAGTGTTACCTGGCCGAATTCCCGGAAGTTATTTGAAATCTCAAAGAAGGGCCATCACAAAAGTTGGGAAGGAAAACATAGGTACAGAGAAGGTAGCTGCGAAGAAACCATGGGTAACAGAAGAAATACTTCAGTTGATTGATGAAAGGAGGAACTACGTTCCGGGAAAATCGCTGAGGAATGAAATAAATTGAATGTGCAGGGAAGCTAAGACGAAATGGCTGCAAGAAAAATGTGAAGACATCGAAAAAGATATGACTGTCGGAAGGACAGACTCAGCATACAGGAAAGTCAGAACAACCTTTGGAAGAGGAAACAGCAGTCGACTTAGAAGAGATAGGGGATCCAGTATTAGAATCGGAATTTAAAAGAGCTTTGGAGGACTTACGGTCGAATAAGGCAGAAGGGATGGATAACATTCCATCAGAATTTCTAAAATCATTGAGGGAAGTGGCAACAAGACGACTATTCACGTTGGTGTGTAGATTAAATGAGTCTAGTGATTTACCATCTGACTTTCGGAAAAGCATCATCCACACAATTCCGAAGACGGCAAGAGTTGACAAGTGCGAGAATTATCGCACAATCAGCTTAACAGCTCATGCATCGAAGCAGCTTACAAGAATAATATACAGAACAATGGAAAACAAAATTGAGAATGCGCTAGGTGACGATCAGTTTGGCTTTAGGAAAAGTAAAGGGACGAGAGAGGCAATTCTGACGTTACGGCTAATAACGGAAGCAAGGCTAAAGAAAAATCAAGACACTTTCATAGGATGTGTAGACCTGGAAAAAGCGTTCGACAATATAAAATGGTGCAAGCTGTTCGAGATACTGATAAATGTAGGGGTGAGCTATAGGGAGAGACGGCTCATATACAATATGTACAACACCCAAGAGGGAATAATAAGAGTGGACGATCAAGAACGAAGTGCTCGTATTAAGAAGGGTGTAAGACAAGGCTGTAGCCTTTCGCCCCTACTCTTCAATCTGTACATCGAGGAAGCAATGATGGAAATAATAGAAAGGTTCAGGAGTGGAATTAAAATACAAGGTGAAAGGATATCAATGATACGATTCGCTGATGACATTGCTATCCTGAGTGGAAGTGAAGAAGAATTAAATGATCTGCTGAACGGAATGAACAGTCTAATGAGTACACAGTATGGTTTGAGAGTAAATCGGAGAAAGACGAAGGTAATGAGAAATAGTAGAAATGAGAACAGCGAGAAACTTAACATCAGGTTTGACGGTCACGAAGTCAAAGAAGTTAAGGAATTCTGCTACCTAGGCAGTAAAATAACCAAAGACGGACGGAGCAAGGAGGACATCAAAAGCAGACTCGCTATGGCAAAAAAGGCATTTCTGGCCAAGAGAAGTCTACTAATATCAAATACCGGCCTTAATTTGAGGAAGAAATTTCTGAGGATGTACGTCTGCAGTACAGCATTGTATGGTAGTGAAACATGGACTGTGGGAAAACCGGAACAGAAGAGAATCGAAGCATTTGAGATGTGGTGCTATAGACGAATGTTGAAAATTAGGTGGACTGATAAGGTAAGGAATGAGGAGGTTCCAAGCAGGATCGGAGAGGAAAGCAATATGTGGAAAACACTGATAAGGAGAAGGGACAGGATGGTAGGACATCTTCTAAGACATGAGGGAATGACTTCCATGGTACTAGAGGGAGCTGTAGAGGGCAAAAACTGTAGAGGAAGACAGAGATTGGAATACAAGCAAATAATTGAGGACGTAGGTTGCAAGTGCTACTCTGAGATGAAGAGGTTAGCACAGGAAAGGAATTCATGGCGGGCCGCATCAAACCAGTCAGTAGACTGATGACCAGAAAAAAAAAAAAAAAAAAAAAAAAAACTGAACAGAGAGGTTTACCCATCTTAGTAGAAGGCTGTGTACGAAGGCTGTTTTTGTGTGTGAGGTTGGTGACGGAGGGCTACTCCTCTTGTAGCTTCCGCTGCACGGGGAGCTAGGTAATCTCGAAAGAGAAAGCGGCACTCTTTGGTGAACGCTCGGTGAGTACAGATCGTAGCTCTTATGGTAGGTTTCAGGTGATCGGAAGCAGGTTGAGTTAGGACTTCGTTATGTTTCACTGTTGAAATACTTAAGAACTCCAGCTTAACTGAAGCGTATGAAGCGAGTTATTTTTCCGAATGTGCCATGATTATATTGCTTTAAATAGGCGTTTCTTTGGGTGTTTGAGTTAAAAGTGTGGAAGTTACTGTGTTCATTTTGAACAACGATGAAGTAGAATTTCAGATGGTAAGTCTGATTAGGGAAAGCTGGTTAGGATCACTTCAATCGTACATGAGTGTAATACTGTGTCGAAGCGAGTAAGATTTTTAATGATTTTTAATCTTATATTTTGTGGAAGTTGCTTTTGTCTCTGTGTGTCGATTTTGTTCCACGAGTTTGGTAATCAGTGACTCTTCTGGTCTACCAAGGCACTGCAACAGGCTTTATTTTAACAGTTTGCTTGTTTAATGAGATATAATTTCTGCAAGAATATCTATTCTTTCGTGCGCTTTCTACAAAGCAGCACAACAGTTTGATTCGGAATGCACCACGTGCTCTAGTTCGGCCGTTTGCAAGCGGCAGACGCAGTTAGTATGTTGCATAATTATCGCACAACATCGTGCATTGGTTAAACCTCTGTCCAGAATAGTGCTTGGGAAGAATCGTAATGCGAATCTCACTCAGACATTTTTATGGTATGAATGCAAAGGAGATGATAGTATCATTGTCTCCCACCCCCATTTTCTGTTTTTCTTCTTGCTGTAGTTAAACTGTGCTTTGTTACAAATGGTTCAAATGGCTCTGAGCACTATGGGACTTAACTTCTGAGGTCATCAGTCCCCTAGAACTTAGAACTACTTAAACCTAACTAACCTAAGGACATCACACACACCCATGCCCGAGGCAGGATTCGAACCTGCGACAGTAGCAGTCGCGCGGTTCCGGACTGAAGCGCCTAGAACCGCTCGGCCACATCGGCAGGCGCTCTGTTACATTCTCACGTAATTCTTACTTAAATATTTCTAGTCAGGCACCTGTTATGTGTAGTTCGAATGTGCAACTAAATAGTGACATACAATAAATAACCTACCCGATAGATAAATTCTGTGTTGTTGATCCTACTCACTTACTCCGATTTCCAATCCTTAATTAATCAAGTTGCTTCATGCACGACATGGAGTGCTATATATCTGGCTACTTAAAGGAATTTGGATACCAGTAATTAAATTATTAAAGTAATTAAAGTAATAATTTTCCAGCTCCACTTTTTTTCTAAATGGTTAGGGAAGGCTTGGGCTGGTGGTGACCCTGAATTTCTGAATTTTACCATTATTCGTGTGAGAGAAGCACCTAGAAATGCGAGATAACGTACATGGCTCGATGAGAAACGTCGTAAAGATAGTAATACGTTACAAGTTGAAGAAGCCAAAAAGCACAACGAAATTAAAGAGATGGGACCTGGATGAAAATTGCAACTGGAGATTGTGGAACGGACATTAATACGCATAGACAACTACAGGACCTTAGGCGTAAGATACGAGTGAGGAATGTCTTGGTGGGGGACGGATCTGTGCAGTTGGCAGGCCTGCCTGGGCTAGTGGGCCTCAGAGCCTGCCGCCTGTTGTCCGTCTCGGCCCATTGTGGCCGTAATGGAGCAATTTCCCGCCATGCCGTCCCCCTCATCCCCTCTCCCCCACACCCTCTGTGCAGTCCATGACGGAACCAATCTGCTCCTACGACTGTGTCTGAATTAAGTGAAGCATTTCAGTGGCAACCAGTTTCATCTCACTGCGAATCGTGTACTTTAACATCGCCAGACAGTACAATAAGTTTATTGTAGGGTTATTTTAAATGTACATTCTTTTAGAACTGGAGTTTCACAACAATTCTGAAGGTAACAGGGATAAAATACAAAGAGCGAAGAGCTGTCTACTATTCATCCGGAAACCAGACTCCCTTTATAAGATTACAAGAAAATTAAAGAGAAGCAGAAGTTTGGGAGTGATTAAGAAATGGTTATTTAATCAGCACGCATAGCCTTCAGTAAAGGAAACCAAAGAGAAATTTAGGAGGAGAAGTAAAGATAATGGAGAAAAATAAAAACGTTGGTGTGTATCGGCGAAATTGTAATTCTACCGGAGACGGTGAATCACATGTAAATGCGGTTGAACGAAGTGAACAGCGTCATCTAAAGACAGTACAGGATGAACATCACCGAAAGCAAAACACGGCTAATGAAATGAAGTCGTATTAAATCAGCTAATGCTGAGGGAATTACATTAGGAAATGAGACAGTGAAAGTAATACATTAGTTTTTTTTTCATTTGCGTAGCAGACGATACTTGAAGTAGAAAGTTTACAAAATGTAGAGTGGCAATAGGAGAAAAATCGTTACTGAGAAAGAGGTATTTGTTAACATCAAGCATAGATTTAAGTGTTAGGAAGGCTCTTCCTAAGGTATTTGTGTCGAGTGTAAACTGTTGTGAAACGTAGATGATAAACAGTTTAGAGAAGAAAAGAATAGAAGCTTTTGAAATGTGGTGTACAGCAGAATGCTGAAGATGAGTTGGGTAGATCGAATGACTAATGAAGAGATACTTAAGCAATTTGGGGAAGATAGAAATTGTTGATGGTATTCACCAACAATCGTCAATGGCAGTGGAGTTCACAAGATGCAACATGGATAAAAAAAATATTGAAAAACCATTTCACAACTTGACTGAAACAAGTGATCGGTTGCTAGTACACGTCCTGAAGCATCACGGATTTCGTCAGTTTGGTGATGGAAGATAGTGGGGTGGGGGGTCTAAAAATTGTAGAGGGAGACTACCCCTTGCCTACAACAAGCATTTCTATGTAAGCAGAACTAGTTGTACAGAGACAGACAGGCTTGCACTCAATAGACTGGTGTATCGAACTGGATCAAACAAATCTTCAGAGTGAAGACTGTAACAACACAACATAATGAGAATTACAGGAATTAGTGGGTGTTAGGAAGCTCCACTCAAACACCACGAGACATCTGTGAAAAGTAACATACTGGTAGGCAGTAATTGCATCTGTACTGCGAACACCAAAGAGGCTTGCGGACACCAATATATGATAATAAGATAATAAATAAAACCTGCTGAAGACGGAGAAAGTTCTCCGAAACAACTATGGGTAGTAAAATCAAGAAAAAGTCGGAACGACATTTCCTTATTAAATATAGCGAACATGGTAAAATAGGTACTTGGAATGCTACTACCAACTAGTTGAAAGGGAAAGAAGAGAAGCAATAAAACAAACAATCTGCAGTGTCAATCACAAACTCATTTACCCAACACACCTTTAATATTTCATGCACTTGTCGAAGATGGGAGTTTGGGTTTGTTAAGATTTTATTCTGACCAGCGTCTAGCACAAGTAATATTAATGCATCAGATATCGGTACGCGTGCGGACAGCCTGCGCTATTTAATATCTTCCAAAACACCGCTCATAAGAAAGTCTCTTCCGGGACTGATATCTTGGATCCTGTTTGTAACAGGAAGGTAGAGTTGAGTGTTTTGGATAGCTCTTCGACTAGGAACCATTTGTAGAGCCAACAGAAGGCTCGTCTTACTGTAACTACCCTGCAGCACGGGCTCAAAGTTAGAATAGTACACATTTTCTCCAACTTAGGCAAATGGAGAAGATCGACTGATGCTTTTCACATTGTATATGGTGTATCGTGTGTCTTACGTGGCTTGTGGCCTTTTCTCGAGAAACCCCCATAACCTTGATTTTTGGGTACCAAAATCAACTTGCTGATTCCATGACTGGTATACACGCCAAATGCCTTAAATTTTGCGATCTAGTTCTCGAACAATCTTGAAAATTTTCTTTATTTCTTTAAACTTTTCCTGAAGTTGCCCTACTTGTACACGCAAAAATCACGCAAAGTCCAGTGTGAGGCTAAAACGTAGTTTATAAAGTGATGTAGCATCGAGATACATCCTGTAAAACGTCTCCGTTAACATCAGAACGGTTCTGGAAACCTCATTTTATGCTTGTAAAATTCCGTCTGAGGTGTAAAAGTAGTTATTTTAATGTCACTTAATAACCATCAAACTTTTACTAAATCATGAAGTGACTTGCTCCATGGTATCAGGTAAAGGAAGGGAACCAACGGAAAAATGCTACTGTCGGAGCACAAAAGAGGCTAAAATGCCCCATTCCACCTTCCTCATCACCTTTAAAAATCGTCCCAAAAATTTTTTCATTTGAACATATTAGCGCCTTTTTACGCTGAGGGAGAAAGAGACAGCGACAGCGGGAAAGAGACGCAAAGGAGATGAATACTGTAAGGTAGTAGACCTTGGTCGTGGTATAGAAAGACTGTAGAAGACTATGGCTATGTGAGAGAGCTGGAGGGACACAGTGGCAGTGGAACATAGTGGACAGTGACAGGACAGTGCTGAGATATTGACGATAAGTTGGACTAAATGTGAGAGTGGCATGGGGAAGTGGATGGATATGAGCAATTTTACAGCGACTGACCAGTGGGTGTGAGTGAGTTACAGCTGAGGTTAGAGAACGTGGATATGTTCGTACGCCAAAAATTTTGGAAAATTTTTAAAGGCGCTAAGGAAGGTTAAATGAGGCAACTGCTACCCCCGCTTTTGAGTCAGAGTCTTTTAAAACAGAGTCCCTTTTTAGTGCTCCGACAGGAGCATTTTTCCTCTGGTACTTCTTCGAATGATAAAATACCCTCGCATGGCTGTGGTAAATAAGATTGAAATACAGTTTTAAGCTTTTTTCCCTACTGCACATTTTCGACATCGTAGGTATTTTAAGTCCCTGAAATACACCCCACATGTATCGTCGGTAAATGCTAATGTAGACTAATGCGCCAGCACATTGTGAGCACTCCCTAGCGCGTGATAGATTGCCGCCTGGTGGCCTCGAGTATACGACAAGCGCTTAAGGAGCGTGCGTGAGTCGAACAGAGTCGGGTGGGGAAACATTCTAGCGAGGATACGCGCCGCGAATGGAGAAATCTACTGACAGAAGCGACGTTGAGAAAGTGCTGATCGTTATAGCCTAGCGCCTGCGAACGAGCGCTTGTAATCTCCGAATCTGGTGGACTGTCCCCGTGCTATCGTCGTCACCATCTACGCAAAGTGGTTGGAGAAAGGCTATACCGCGAGTGGATGTGTTGGATGTACACGGCTCATTACAAAACTTGGAGGACGGAGAATTACCTGCTCTTTCACGGCGACAGGTGGCTATCTGTGGCATATAGTACTACAGCGTACAATACTGGTCCAGACTCAAGTTTTTTTGGAGCCCACTCTTCAGTGCATATTTTGAACATGAGGCTGCGCAGCAGATGACCTCTACCTGCTCCAATGTTGACCCATCGACTTCATTAGTCGGTATTGCACAGGGCACGAGATCATGCAGATTAGAACCTAGATCTATGGAAACGTGTCGCCTGGGCCGATGAATAACGTTTCTTGTTACACCAGGTCGATCGTCGTCTCGAAATACGTCGTGACGCAGGGCAAGTAGCTGCTCAGAACACGCACGGTACGCACCAGGGACGCAAGCTGGTTGGGATAGCATTGCGTAGTGGGAAATATTCATCTATGGCACTAATCAAAGGCAGTGAGAGAACTGTGCACTGAAAAGGTATTAATCCCGGCCTCTTGGATCCCTCCACGCTTGATGACATCACTCGCAGTGGTGGTCCAACCGTCAGGATAACTGCAAACTTAGAACCGTACTAAAGTGGTTCCTAAGAAATTATACAAAAAGTCCATTAAAAAACCATCATCATCATTTAAGACTGATTATGCCTTTCAGCGTTCAGTCTGGAGCATAGCCCCTTTATGAAATTCCTCCATGATCCCATATTCAGTGCTAACATTGGTGCCTCTTCTGATGTTAAACGTTTTTTTTTTTTTTTGCTCATCAGTCTACCGACTGGTTTGATGCGGCGCGCCTCGAATTCCTTTCCTGTGCTAACCTCTTCATCTCAGAGTAGCACTTGCAACCTACGTCCTCAATTATTTGCTTGACGTATTCCAATCTCTGTCTTCCTCTACAGTTTTTGCCCTCTACAGCTCCCTCTAGTACCATGGAAGTCATTCCCTCTTATCTTAGCAGATGTCCTATCATCCTGTCCCTTCTCCTTATCAGTGTTTTTCACATATTCCTTTCCTCTCCGATTCTGCGTAGAACCTCCTCATTCCTTACCTGATCAGTCCACCTAATTTTCAACATTCGTCTATAGCACCACATCTCAAATGCTTCGATTCTCTTCTGTTCCGGTTTTCCCACAGTCCATGTTTCACTACCATACAATGCTGTACTGCAGACGTACATCCTCAGAAATTTCTTCCTCAAATTAAGGCCGGTATTTGATATTAGTAGACTTCTCTTGGACAGAAATGCCTTTTTTGCCATAGCAGGACTGCTTTTGATGTCCCCCTTGCTCCGTCCGTCATTGGTTATTTTACTGCCTAGGTAGCAGAATTCCTTAACTTCATTGACTTCGTGGCCATCAATCCTGATGTTAAGTTTCTCGCTGTTCTCATTTCTGCTACTTCTCATTACCTTCGTCTTTCTCCGATTTACACTCAATCCATACTGTGTACTCATTAGACTGTTCATTCCGTTCAGCAGGTCATTTAATTCTTCTTCACTTTCACTCAGGATAGCAATGTCATCAGCTAATCGTATCATTGATATCCTTTCACCTCGTATTTTAATTCCACTCCTGAACCTTTCTTTTATTTCCATCATTGCTTCCTCGATGTACAGATTGAAGAGTAGAGGCGAAAGGCTACAGCCTTGTCTTACACCCTTCTTAATACGAGCACTTCGTTCTTGATCGTCCACTCTTATTATTCCCTCTTGGCTGTTGTACATATTGTATATGACCCGTCTCTCCCTATAGCTTACCCCTACTATTTTCAGAATCTCGAACAGCTTGCACCATTTTATATTGTCGAACGCTTTTTCCAGGTCTACACGTCCTATGAAAATGTCTTGATTTTTCTTTAGCCTTGCTTCCATTATTAGCCGTAACGTCAGAATTGCCTCTCTCTTCCCTTTACTTTTCCGAAAGCCAAACTGATCGTCACCTAGCGCATTCTCAATTTTCTTTTCCATTCTTCTGTATATTATTCTTGTAAGCAGCTTCGATGCATGAGCTGTTAAGCTGATTGTGCTATAATTATCGCACTTGTCAGCTCTTGCCGTCTTCGGAATTATATGGATGATGCTTTTCCGAAAGTCAGATGGTATGTCGCCAGACTAATATATTCTACACACCAACGTGAATAGTCGTTTTGTAGCCACTTCCCCCAATGATTTTAGAAATTCTGATGGAATTTTATCTATCCTTTCTGCCTTATGTGACCGTAAGTCCTCCAAAGTTCTTTTAAATTCCGATTCTAACACTGGATCCCCTATCTCTTCTAAATCGACTGCTGTATCTTCTTCTATCACACCAGACAAATCTTCACCCTCATAGAGGCTTTCAATGTATTCTTTCCACCTATCTGCTTTCTCCTCTGCATTTAACAGTGGAATTTCCGTTGCACTCTTAATGTTACCACCGTTGCTTTTAATGTCACCAAAGGTTGTTTTGACCTTCCTGTATTCTGAGTCTGTCCTTCCGACAATCATATCTTTTTCGATGTCTTCACATTTTTCCTGCAGCCATTTCGTCTTAGCTTCCCTGCACTTCCTATTTATTTCATTCCTCAGCGACTTGTATTTCTGTATTCCTGATTTTCCCGGAACATGTTTGTACTTTCTCCTTTCATCAATCAACTGAATTATTTCTTCTGTTACCCATAGTTTCTTCGCAGCTACCTTCTTTGTACCTATGTTTTCCTTCCCAACTTTTGTGATGGCCCTTTTTAGAGATGTCCATTCCTCTCCAACTGTACTGCCTACTGCACTATTTCTTATTGCTGTATCTATGGCGTTAGAGAACTTCAAAAGTATCTCCTCGTTCCTAAGTACTTCCGTATCCCACTTCTTTGCGTATTGATTGTTCCTGACTAATGTCTTGAACATCAGCCTACTCTTCGTCACTACTGTATTGTGATCCGAGTCTATATCTGCTCCTGGGTACGCCTTACAATCCAGTATCTGATTTCGGAATCTCTGTCTGACCATGATGTAATCTAATTGAAATCTTCCCGTATCTCCCGGCCTTTTCCAAGTATACCTCCTCCTATTGTGATTCTTGAACAGGGTATTCGCTATTACTAGCTGAAACTTGTTACAGAACTCAATTAGTCTTTATCCTCTTTCATTCCTTGTCCCAAGCCCATATTCTCCTTTAAACTTTTCTTTTACTCCTTCACCTGCAACTGCATTCCAGTCGCCCATGACTATTAGATTTTCGTCCCCCTTTACATACTGCATTACCCTTTCAATATCCTCATACACTTTCTCTATCTGTTCATCTTCAGCTTGCGACGTCGGAATGTATACCTGAACTATTGTTGTCGGTGTTGGTCTGCTGTCGATTCTGATTAGAACAACCCGGCCTCTGAACTGTTCAAAGTAACACACCCGCTGCCCTACCTTCTGCTGCTGTTGATATTACCCGATACTCATCTGACCAGAAATCCTTGTCTTCTGCTACTTCACTTCACTGACGCCTACTATATCTAGATTGAGCCTTTGCATTTCCCTTTTCAGATTTTCTAGTTTCCCTACCACGTTCAAGCTTCTGACATTCAACGCCCCGACTCGTAGAACGTTATCCTTTCGTTGTTTATTCAGTCTTTTTCTCCTGGTAACCTCCCCCTTGGCAGTCCCCTCCCGGAGATCCGAATGGGGGACTATTCCGGAATCTTTTGCCAATGGAGAGATCATCATGACACTTCTTCAATTACAGGCCACATGTCCTGTGGATACACGTTACGTGTCTATAATGCAGTGGTTTCCATTGCCTTCTGCATCCTCATGTCGTTGATCATTGCTGATTCTTCCGCCTTTAGGGGCAATTTCCCACCCCTAGGACAAGAGAGTGCTCTGAAGCTCTATCCGCTTTTCCGCCCTCTTTGACAAGGCCGTTGGCAGAATGAGGCTGACTTCTTATGCTGGAAGTCTTCGGCCGCCAATGCTGATTATTTATCAAAATTTAGGCGGTGGCGGGGATCGAACCCGGGACCGAAGACGTTTTGATTATGAATCAAAGGTGCTACTCCTAGACCACGGGTCTATTACTTCAAAACCATCCTTAACCGAATCCAGGTACCTTCTCCTTGGTCTGCCCCGACTCCTCCTACCCTCTACTGCTGAACCCATGAGTCTCTTGGGTAACCTTGCTTCTCCCATGCGTGTAACATGACCCCACCATCTAAGCCTGTTCGCCCTGACTGCTACGTCTATAGAGTTCATTCCCAGTTTTTCTTTGATTTCCTCATTGTGGACACCCTCCTGCCATTGTTCCCATCTACTAGTACCTGCAATCATCCTAGCTATTTTCATATCCGTAACCTCAACCTCGTTGATAAGGTAACCTGAATCCACCCAGCTTTCGCTCCCATACAACAAAGTTGGTCGAAAGATTGAACGGTGCACAGATAACTTAGTCTTGGTACTGACTTCCTTCTTGCCGAAGAGAGTAGATCGTAGCTGAGCGCTTACTGCATTAGCTTTGCTACACCTCGCTTCCAGTTCTTTCACTATGTTGCCATCCTGTGAGAATATGCATCCTAAGTACTTGAAACCGTCCACCTGTTCTAACTTTGTTCCCCCTATTTGGCACTCAATCCGTTTATATTTCTTTCCCACTGACATTACTTTCGTTTTGGAGTCCTTACATTTCTGATCTAGCTCTGAAATATTACTTTGCAAACGTTCGATCGAATCTGCCATCACAACTAAGTCATCCGCATATGCAAGACTGCTTATTTTGTGTTCACATATCTTAATCCCATTGAAAAAATAAAATAAATAAATAAATAAAAAAAACAAGCAACCTATGGATAAGTAAGGGAATTAAAAACTCATGTAAGAGGTAGAGGGAAGTTCGTATAAGGACCAGAATAAGTCAGTATCCCACATTACTGATGATGATGATGATGAAGTCGCATAATCTCGTAGAGGTGGTTTGCCATTGCCTTCCTCCGACTGTAACAGGGATGAATGACGATGATGAAGTTGACAGAACAACACCCAGGCTTTCCCGGTGTAATGACTGATAATACTCTTCTCGGGTCTGCAGACGGATCGTGAAGTCGTCTTGACACAATATTTCTGTGGTCCATTCGTCCACCATCTTCAGGTGAGTATGTTGTTGCACGAACTCGGTGGAACTCAATTCAGACAGCGAGCGAGAGGCCGCGAATGGCCAACAGCGCTTGCGAAAGAAATCGTCTTTAGCGAAAGTGAACACAGAGTGCCCCAGTGGCTGAAGCTAGCGAAATCGATAAGTGGCTATCAAAAACTATTGTTATTGCTGAATCAAAGACTGTTGTTTTTTAATGTCTGATAAAACAGAGGCCTAAATTTTACTTAAAGGGTAACTCTCCTCTCTCTTTACACGACTGTCAGATAGTCGAATTTCAATGGATTCTCTTAAAACACAGTCCCAATAGCGAGAAGCAGGGTCAACCACTTTTGTATCTTCATATACCATTCTGTGGCCATCGGTAGGACAAGGTTCAGGTACAACGGATTATTTAGGCTGAACAAAACGTGTGAGGCGTTAGAATTCCAGACATCGGTGCTGAACGGTAAAAAGTGATCAATATAGGCTTTCCCACAATGGCAGAGCATCTTATACACACCGGACTTCCTCAATCCCGAGTCTTCCTTTACTGAGCCAAGCAGCGCACTTTGAATCTCGCATCTTTTTAACATTCTTACTAGTTTCGACGATACACTCCTAGCAAAAGGTAGAGAAGCCACCGATTTACATATGTCTTGCCATGGTTCCGGTGCAGGTCGAAATTGAAAAGCACGACGGATCTGTTGCTCAGGATATCCATTTAAAACATCTGAATAATTTTTGATGGCGATTTATCGGTTTTGCCGGCTTCCACCACTGGTGCTATATGCAGGGTGTTTCCGTAAGAGCGTGCAAAAATGTAACAGGACAAAGAGAATGCTCCACTGCACAATTCAAGGTAGGGAACCTGGGATCGGAGAAGTCAGTTTAAGGAGATGTGGAAGTAAGCTTCTCTACTCCTTTGTCTAGCATTACTGAATGGTTCAAATGGCTCTGAGCACTATGGGACTCAACTGCTAAGGTCATTAGTCCCCTAGAACTTAGAACTAGTTAAACCTAACTAACCTAAGGACATCACAAACATCCATGCCCGAGGCAGGATTCGAACCTGCGACCGAAGCGGTCTCGCGGTTCCAGACTGCAGCGCCTTTAACCGCACGGCCACTTCGGCCGGCTAGCATTACTGATTTCCAGCTTATTTACAGCTAACATGCCCACATGTTTACACGTACGGTGCTTTTTATTTACGTGTACATTCTTTATTTCCTGCAAGGAAACGAGGAGGACGAGCATGACTATGAAAAAAATTATGAAAAATTATGAAAATATACTCTAATTTAGTAAGTAAAGTCCTCAGTGATATGTATTATGTATCACTGCCACAGGGGATTTTTTCCAGACATATTAAAATATGCAAATGTTAAATCGCTATATAAGAAGCTGACAATAAATATTTTAATAATTATTGCCCAGTTTCCTTATTGGCATGTTTATCACAAATTTTGAAAAAGTAATTTACTCAAGAGTAGTCTCATATCCAAGCAGAAACAATTTACCTGACATACTACAGTTTGGAATAAGGAAGGGTTCTCCACATAGGAGGCTTTTTTTACATTCACCTACCAAATTTACTACCTTGACGCTATCAGTACTAACGTGTTTTCCGTAACGCATACTACCAACAGGGGGGGGGGGGGGGGGTACTTCATGCCCACCACAAAAACGTTTCAAAGGAAGTCGCTGATTCCGGTGGCCGAGCGGTTCTAGGCGCTTCAGTCCGGAACCGCGCGACTGCTACGGTCGCAGGTTCAAATCCTGCCTTGGGCATGGATTTGTGTGATGTCCTTAGGTTAGTTAGGTTTAAGTAGTTCTAGAGGACTGATGACCTTCGGTGTTAAATCCCATAGTGCTCAGAGTCATTTGAAGCATTTTAAAAGTCGCTGATTCTTGTTAACTCTTACTAACAATGTCTTTTTTTAAATAGGTCCTAATGTATAAGAAGCGCTCAGTACTTGGAAATATCTTTTGGGACAATTTTAGCAGTTTCCCGTAATGTGTACGTAGAGAGGAGTGGTATTTTATGACCATCACAGAAAGATTAAGAAATACAGATTTTCAGTATTTTAAACATAGCTGCACAACAGCAACGGTTCCACGTAATAAAATTATAAGCAGCCGACCAGTTGCAATGGATAAAGAATTCTTTTCCTAGGTTTCGACAAATATAAATTTGTCTTCTTCAGAAGGTGGCAATTTTACATTAGTAAGGATTAATGTTCCATCGCCGTTTTTACAAATGTCGGCATAGATCCATTTGTCAAAAATGAAATATAGCCCTAGAATTGGGGTTTGTCACGTAAATATAAATTAGTACATGGATCTTGCAGAGCTCACAACCGAATACAGATTTCGTTCACTGTCATTAAGTTTTATTCACGACCTACTATTTAAAGATACACAGAAGTGTAAGATGGGCCCTGAACTCGAAAATATGAATATGACGTTGGGTGCGAAAAGTCTCATTTACTATTAAGACTGGAATTTTTGGGTATTCTTTAACTGAAAAATTCCAAACAACAACGGAATCTGATGTAAGAAATCATTACAAATAATAAATATTTTTTTAAGATTCTTTTAAGATGTAAAGTAAATGACTAGGTTGCAATACTTCCAAAAGATAAGCACAAAAAATGAATATCGAGAGTAGCCATTTTTGTGATCTTTGGAAGGTGTGTTTGATTGTGTAAATCGTGTTACACTTTTTGTGGAACTGATGGCTTTACACACAACTGGTTTGAATCACAGTTAACAAACACAATGCAAAAAGGCGTTGTTAATAATTGAAACAAATGATCGAAATGTAGAAAACCTTGGTGACTGGGCATAAATGACACTGGCTTTCAGGTCAAGGGTAGAAGCATTTCCGAAACTTCAAAGTTTCTAAAAAGTTCGCGCGTGCTTGTGGTCAAAGCACACCGTGAGCGGCAAAATGGCGCTATCCTGTGGCTGCAGTCTCGAGTCTCGCGGGACGGTGTGTCGAAGAGCTGCCCAGCTCTGCTGCGTGCCGTCCCAGTAGCTGATACCCCCCCCCCCCCAATCTCCCTCCCCCTGCCAAGCAGTGCAGTGAACGCGCCGTCCACGCTCGCAGCGCGGCGTAGCGGTTTGGTTAAGGACAATACGTGCGCAGTAGTTTTGCGACTGCTGCTCCTTGTCGCTTCAAGTAGTGACTCAGTGACAGTATAGCGAGCAGCCCAGTAGACCTGAATCGCGTACGGAAATCAAGTGCAGAAACCATCACCCCTGTGGCAGCCAACAGGAGACGTGAGACGACATGGGTAGGTCGCAAACAGCTGCTCGGAGCACCTCAGTGGAAATTGCATCCACAACTGATGATTAAACTCCGGTTTCCCCTCCAACTCAGTCAAAACTTGGACAACACAATCTCTGAATCAGGAGCAGAGCTCAAGGCCAAGCATCTGTCGACAACTGTACTCTAGACTAAGATACAAACATTTTCTCCTTGTCTTCAAGTTGACAGTAGCTGAAGCAAAGGTTGAACTACTGCAGGAGAAGAAAAGGCAACCTTGGTCCGACACCCGAAAAGCATCAGACTCTGCCAGAGAGATGCAAGTAGACTATCTAAAACAACAGTTAGCGAAATTAAAGACTGAAAATGATGAACACACACTAGGGAGCTGCAAGAACAAGTTAGCGGATTCACCACAAAGGTGATCGAGAAAGCTCAAAACCAAGCGCAGATATTAAATGAAACAACCGGTTTACTCTTACCAGTCACTGTTTATTTACCTCCACGACGCGTTTCAAACGTTTAAACCTCCAATCATCAGGCAGATTTACATTTGGTAGCATGACATGTGTGTGTGTCTGCTGTGTTACGATTTTTTGGAGGAACCTGTGGCTCTGTGTTTCCTTTCTCCCACTAGACAGAGCCAGAAGGCAAGAACATACCGACACACAGTGGAGATGACGGATCGAAAAGTCATATAGACATCTTACTCTTAAGTAACGCTGCCAGAGGATGCGTAATGGATTGGAAAATAGAAGACTACATTGCTGTCAGTGACCACCACGCGAACACTTTCAGATCAACAAGAAATCAAATGGCTCTAAGCACTACGGGACTTAACATCTGAGGTCACCAGACCCCTAGACTTAGAACTACATAAACCGAAGGATATCACACACATCCATGCCCGAGGCAGGATTCGAACCTGCGACCGTAGCAGCCACGCGGTTCCGGACTGAAGCGCCTAGAACCGCTCTTCCACAGCGGTCGGCTGACTAACAAGACAAAACAACAAAACCAACACAGTCACACCCAACACAAAGATGACTGACAGAGACTAAGAAAAATAGTACAAGACAGAAACCTTGAAAGCATCGACTGAAGCACTGACTTCGAGCCATACAGACTAACCAGCCCCGTAAAAACGCACAAAATTCATTCATACCAACGACAAAGAACACAAAACGCACACAAATACCATGGACAAATGAACTGATTAGACTAAAAAAAGGAACTTGAAGAGCGAGATGATTATACCAACGGTCAATAGCAGAATGAGGTAGACAAAGAAGTCTGGAAGCATATAGGCTCGTATCGGACCAATAGAAAAATCAATTGATCAAAACACGTAAACAACTCTGGGACAGACGTGTGGCATCGCAAATACAGTCAGACATACGCGGAGAACCATACAAAATAACTACGTAAAAAATAAAGAGCCCACTGGTTCTGGGAACGCTAAGACAAGATGACGGCGCGATGACAAAGGTGTGGAGACAAACAGCCAATTCCTGCTGCACAAGCTCCTACCTGATGATCTCGTCAGTACTGACACACACTAACATGCGAGAGGAGCTGAGCGCACCATACAACACCCTCACAGTCACCTGTACTTTTGCCGAAGAAGAGGTGGCGATAGTGATCTCAGAGCTCAAAAATAAGAGAGCATCTGGACCAAACAGAATTTATTTAGATGTATTAAAATAGATAATACCATATATCACCCCAGTCCTTACAACTCTGCCAAACGACACTCTACGGTTGGGTCGAGTGCCTACAGTTTGGAAGGTCTCTAAGACAATCGCAATAGAGAGGGCAGCCGACAGGGATCCATCAGATCCCAAGCCACATAGGACAATATGTCTTATAAATACACTTGTCAAGCTCCAAGAAAAGCTCTTGTGCAGGATTTTAAAGGTGCACAGAGTTCTCCATGGCCTAAGCCAACACCAGTTCGGCTTCAGAGAGGGAAAGTCGATTGATGATGCCATAAACCAAGCGTTACAAACAGCCAACAACACCAGGCTAACTATGCAACGGCAATTATGATTGACATTCCGGGTGCCTTTGATGATTTCCGGTGGCCCGCAATGTTCAAGAGATACAGACAACCTGGAAATACCCGAAACACGATACAACACTCCACTAGAATACTGTAAGAATAGATGGTTGGATGGCGGATGAACGGCCGAAAGGTAATCAAACGAATTACAGAATGTTGCCCCAAGGGTCGATCAGTGGCACCATCTTCTGGAACATCACTACTGAACCCCTTCTGCGACTACTGGAGGGAACAATAACGACAGATGGAGTTCCCGCATACGCTGACTACTTTCTTCTCGTAGTGCCTGCTAACAATAGTTCCCAGCTAGAAGAAAGAGCAAATGGAACACTGAAAACAATAAAACAGTAGTGTCACAACAACAGACTCAAGATAGCCAACAGCAAAACAATATACACTCTACTGAAAGGGTCTCGCCAGAGAAACCATAGTGTTAAAATAGGGGACACAAACATCAAACGAACAGTCACCACAAGCTGTATTGAGGTACACACAGAAGAAAGGCAAAATTTCCATGAACACACGAGCACAGTCGCAAACAAAGCAGAAAAAATACTACCCAAACTGGCAAGACTAAATTCAGAAAAGTTTAAACTCCCCTTGCCAGTTACACGGATATACCATTACGCTCTCTTCGAGTCAGTACTTAGCTTCACCGCCAGAACGAGGGCTCACAGGTTGAGCCTATCAACAAACTGAACCCTCGTCAGACGAGGACAAAGAAACGGCTTACTTGAGCTATCGGGAATTTTCGGTATCACCTCAGTGGACTCACTGTGTGTGGTGCTCGGTACCTAATACACAACAGACATTACGATACGGATGCGTACTGGCTTGAGGTGTGAAGGCACAACTAGGTTCGAACTAGCAACTGGCACGAAAAGCCAATTAAAAACTGGAGAATAGATACCTGGCAAGGTGAGTGCGACGCATGTGAAAAGAGTTACTAAACACAGCCCTTCGAAATTCCTTCACCAAGGATCCTAAGTAGATATTCCAAAATTCGAATCAAGAACAGCTGCCAAATGAGTAACTTAAACATAGATATACTCAGAGTAATGAAGCAACTTAAATCACTTAACAAAAGCAAGTCTTCCGGTCCACACCAATTAGGTTCCTCTCAGAACATGCTATTCAAGAAAGATAGTAGGAGTAATCGGCTAAATTACAGGCTCATCTCATTAACGTCAATATACAGCAGGATTTTGGAACATATATTGTGATCGAACATTATGAATTACCTTGAAGAGAACGGTCTGTTGACACACAGTCAACACAGATTCTGGAAATATCGTTCTTGTGAAACAAAACTAGCTTCATATTCAGACGAAGTGTTGAGTGCTACTGACAAGGTATTTCCAATTGATTTCGTATTTCTAGATTTCCAGTAGGTTTTTGACATTGTATCACACGAGCGGCTTAGTGACGTTGCGTCATTATGGAATATCGTCTCAGGTATGTGACTGGATTAGTGATTTGCTGTCAGAGAAGTCACAGTTCGCAGTAACTGACGGAATGTCATCGACTAAAACAGAAGAGATTTCTGACATTCCCCAAGGTAGTGTTATAGGCCCTCTGCTGTTGCTTATCTACATAATCGATACAGGAGACAATTTTTTTAATCATTTGCGACGTAGAGATTTTGATAGAGTGAAAGCTCTTAAGAATGTCTCTGATTTTTTAAAGTCAGCGATACAATTGACGAGAATTTCTCTTAATCTCGATCATCAATGGGGTAACGAGAATGGAAAGGAAGAGATCACAGGCCCAAAACGTTTCCGTTTTGTATACTCCCGTAATATTGTTGGAAAGAATATCTGTGACCCCGTTATGCCTACAACTGACAAGCGTTCCGCATTTAGCGGTCACTTGTCAGCGGCTGTATTGTTCCAGTCCAGTTTGTTTCCAAAACACAAGCTGTTATCCTCTGATAAAGAATTTCAGACAATTGTTAAATCATTTGGCCTGAATGAAAATGAACTGCAACAGGAATTGATTGTCATATTCAGTTGATGTGACTTCCAAACTGCAAATGTAGCTTTAACACTTCTGAACTATGCGTAGTAGAATAATTTAGAAGCTGTTTTACTGGAATTAGTGAATCTATTACGAATTATTTGCACAATACCAATGACAACAGCGGAAGAATAATTTAGAAGCTGTTTTACTGGAATCAGTAAATCTATTACGAATTATTTGAAGTACCAGTGACAACAGCGGAAAGTGAGAGGTGTTTCTCCACACTGAAAAGAATAAAGACTTTCACTAGAAATACAATGAAAGAAGAGAGAATTGACATATATCGGTTGCAGCCACGGAATAGTAGTGGCTGTGCCGTTGTTTGTCTTTGGGTGTGGAGTGTCTCTTTCGCGCTGTGATCAGGGAAAGGGCTGAGCAGCTTATGAAAGATATGAATTTGCAGTTTTTTAATTTTATTCCATAAATTACTGTCCTGCCAGCAGAAAATATTAAAAACTATATATTTGTGTGAAAATTTATATACTCGTATTTTGGCATCAGTGTAAGAAGCTGTATTACATGATGGCTTAAATCATGTCACTTTTTAATTCACTAAATGCAATGTTTTCCCCATTCAAGAAACGTTAAGAGACAAAGTATTACATGGGATTGTTTGGCGAGATGTGTCGCCTCTCGTAATCTGAAGCCCATCGGCTGCCACTTCTGTAGATGTAGAAGGACCGCAGGCTACACCAGTTCTTTCCCGATTTAACGGAGGGATTAAAACTCAAACATACCGATCTGAGCCGCGGAAAGATCCATTTCTCAACAGGACACGGCCATTATCCCACGCGCTTAAACCGGATGACTCTGAGGCAGACAATAATATGCACATGTGGGAAAGAAGGCTTCCCAGAACACATTGCTTTTTTCTGCGGACAATATACCAACATCAGACACGTATTACACTTAAACCTCAACTTTGTCCAAGAGACCATAGTCACCTGCTCATTGACGAAGACCAGTGTACCATGTTAAACGCGTTCACTGACTATTTATCCAAAGCGACGTGTAGAGAGCATGTTCGAGCCACACAACAAGTCCACACGCAAAGCCATGACGGAATCCAAATGACGGAAGATCGCATTGATTCCGACTCGGAATCATGTGATTATACTACCGTAGATGAAAATGAAGAAGTACCCTAAATAGACAACACAATAGCTACGAAATGACATTAATCTTAGCAACTCTGTATCCAAATAGAAAAAGAACAAAAAATGTTCAAATGTGTGTGAAATCGTATGGGACTTAACTGCTAAGGTCATCAGTCCCTAAGCTTACACACTACTTAATCTAAATTATCCTAAGGACAAACACACACACCCATGCCCGAGGGAGGACTCGAACCTCCGCCGGGACCAGCCGCACAGATAAAAAAAAAACATACTGACAACAAATTGTAAAGGAAATTTTTAGAGATTAAGGTGTAGTTAAAAGAAAATCTTGAGTAGATGTTGGATTTAGATGAAGAGGTGTGATCGGCGGTCAGCGGCTTGATGGTCAATTCCAAGACGCTCACCGTCATACACACTTGGTGAAAGCACATTCTTCCACTGTCATCTACCCTGAATTCTGTTTTTATTCTTCCTATGAGTATGGCTATGATTTCCATTTCGATATTCCAAAATTTTGTTAATTTCATAGATTAATTTTAATTTTAATAATTAACAGCCTCAGTTACATAAATTATCGTCAGATTGGGGATTTGTAGTTTTAGCTTGACGACGTCCACTATGGAAAGACGGTAGTTACTGTTATTCTGAAGAACGTTGGGTTATCCCGACTGAAACCTAGGTAACTTCTAGGCAAACGGTGCAACTGAGGCTGTTAATTATCAAAATTAAAGTTAATATATACACAGTTGTTGATAGGGCCGCGAAATGTTCAAGTTATTTAATTTCATGAATATTTCTCTCTGCTGCAGACACAAATGACAACAGATGTTCATCAAGAAAAATTAAAACAATAGGTAAACAAACCAAGAAAAAATAAAAAACATAAAGAAAACAAAAGCAGAAGAAATACAATAGCCTACCTAGACGTGGCGGACATGGGAAACGGTGCGAAAGGAGGTGGTAGCCGGCATTATAAGTTGATATTATCACAGACCCCACGACCCATCACAGCGGCTAATGGACAATAAGACAAATAAAGACCTTTCCTGCATATGTGTCTCTGAAGCAGGCGTCTGGTTCGTCCACCCATGATGACTGTTGATCGTTGACGACGAAGGCTGGAATGTGTAAGTCAGCACCACAACAGAACTTTCACTGAGCGGCGACAAGTGGGCTTGTAAGATGAATCACGTTCTATGCTAACTCCGACAGATGACCGTCGGTGCGTACGGCGCAAAACGTCTGAAAGCAAACACCCTACAACGAGGATGGAGCGTTACGGTCTGGGGGATGTTTCAGTGACATTTGCTGGGTGATCTCGTCATTCTGGAAGCCACAACGGATCGACGCAATTAAGCTTCCATCCATGAGACCCATTTCCACGCCTACATGCAGTTTGTCTTTCGGAGGCACGATGTCCTCTGTCAGTAAGATAATGCAAAGTGTCACACAGGTCGTGGTGTAAGTTCGTGGTTCGAAGAGCACGAGGATGAGTTGTTTACCGTGTTCCCATGGCCACCAAACTCCGCCAACTGGAACCCAAACGAGAACTTATGAGACCGTATCGATCGAGTTGTTTGCACCATGGATCCTCAACCGAGAAACACAGCGCGGCTGACCACTGCATTAGAATCATCATAACTCCACATTCCTGTCGGTACCTTCTAGAACATCACCGACTTTCTTCCTGCACGCCTGTCAGCGGTCCACGCTCCACAAGGTGGTCACCCACAATTTTGACTCGTCGTCACGTTAATGTCACTGCACGGTGTTCATACGTACATATACACGAAGCTTGCTGATAAGTAAGGACTCCGAATTTTTTGATAAAAGCTCTTAAAGTTGTTAACATTCTACATCTCTATTCTTCATTTCTACATATTTCCACCCTTCTGTCGCTAGACGGCTCCGAATTGTAGCATATAGCATGGCGGTTGTAACGTAAGTACGAAGGCTGTCCAGAAAGTAAGTTCCGATCGACCGCGAAATGGAAACGACTGTGAAAATCCGATAAAGCTTTGCGAAGATGTTTTGGGCAGTGTCTCTAGTATGACACTAGGTGGAATTACGTCGCTCTTTTCATTCCTGAGCTCACAGTGAACGCGTAAAGATGTCTAGAAGTTAGTGTCTCCCGCCAAGTACGAGGGCCTGGTGAGAAATTTCCCCTGAAGGTATGCAGCCAACATTACATAACTGTCGTGCGGTTTCTTCTTCAAGACAATTCTCAGCCGCATTCTGCAGGGGCAATGAAGATGTTCCTGCATCGTTTCAATTGGAAATGTTTGATTACCCTCAATACAGCCCGTAATTGTCTCCCACTGAGTTTCATCTCTGCTCACACGAACCGCTGGCTATGAAGACAACATTTTGGCACAGACAACGAGCTTTAGGCCAGCGTAGAGAATTGGCGGAAAGCACTGGCGGCTGCCTTCTATGATGAGGGCACTGCAAAGTTGATACAACGATATGACAAATGTCTGAGTCAGAACGGCGACTACATAGAGAGGTAGCTGGGAGGTGTAGCTAACTGCTACAAATAAAACATTTCTGATTTTCACTGTGGTTTTCATTTCGCGATCAATCGGAAAATTACTTTGTTGACAGCCTTCGTATATCGGTGCGTGAGAAATTGCGTGCTATAATCGCATTTCGAATTCGGAAACTTCGTTCACAAATGGAACACCCTCTCCTTCACCATGACAATGCCACACCACACACGACCACCGAGACATCAACAACAATCCAACGCCTTGGGTTCACTGTCATCGATAATCCTCCATGCAGTCGCAATTTCAACCAATCGTAGTTTCATCTGTTTCCAAAACTTATGAACAAGCTATGGTTATTTCACTATGGCAGTGATGAAACGCTGCGAGCCGTGGTGAGGTTGTGGCTCAGTCAACAAAATCACTCACTGTATAGTGACGGTATCAACAAACTGGTCTTTCGTTGGGAAACATGTGTTCGTCGTCAGGGTGACTACGTTGTGAAATATATTTGGACAGACAAAGAACATAGATGTAGAATTTTGATAACGTTTGTGCCGTGGCGCGCAGTCGGCTACCGCGGCAGAGTTAAACGGCGCCTGCAACTTAGTGCCGGCGCGTTCCGCCAGCCGGCGCTAGAGGCGTTCCCGCCAAACATTCAATCAGCCGCGATCTACGCACGCGCACGAGCCTTTTTCCGGCGCGGATGGTCACAATATGATATCACCATCCATCAGTCAGGGATCGCCAACGGCCGCCAATCATCACTCCGGAATCATCGGAGGAAGACTGGAGCCGTCGTGTTAAATAGCCGGAAGAAAGGGAAAGCAGGCGTCTGTCGACCCGCCGCCTACTGCCGCCCGGAAGATACTTTGACGCAGCCGGAACGTCCAGGTGCCAGGTCTTCACTATGCCGGCCATCGATCCCGGACTCTGCGCCCGTCTATTTCCTCGGCGTCCGCCGGAAAGTGTCGAGAGAAAACCCGACAAAGGAAAGTAAATTCTGTTCAGTTGCTAATATTTCAATTCAATAAGGTGACATATTCTTTGGCTTGTTATAAAATTTTGGTAGGAGAAGAAGCCTTTTGTTTTCGAAGAAAGTTTATCTTTTTGTAAAATTAAGCGGTGGCCTTGCTCCATCTACCAAAAGTTTTTGTTCGACGTGGATGTTAATCTGTGGTTAAAAAGATTTGTGAGTTTTCACATAAGGAAATTCGGAGGCATTACTTTTAAGTACGCTCTCATAACATATACTCAACTTGCAGCAACATTTCTCAGCAGATATGTCGTGATGCTATTGGAGGGACGAGAGACGCTGTACTTTGTTCTACAGAAGTGATACGTTAGACCAGATAGTTTTCACTGGTGTTGTTACAGACTGGGGCTGCAAGCCATCGTTGCTAAAGGACATTCATGTTTGTTGAAAGTTTAGAAATAAGTTCTCACATTCACTTGCATTCTGATCCGCCTTACTGCCCCAGTGTAGACCGTTGCACACTTAAAGTAAATGTGAACTGCTTACGTAACTCTTTTTTATCATGTTGTGCTCGGATTGACTTCTTAAATTTGATATATGGTTTAACTCCTAGTCAATGATTGGGCTTAGCTCAGAGCATTTTAGGATTTATTTACACTAGTGATACGATCTTTAGCCGAGCAGTCCATTTACTTATTTACACTACTAACCATTAAAATTGCTACACCAGGAAGATGACGTGCAACAGATGCGAAATTTAGCCGCCAGGAAGAAGATGCTGTGATATCCAAATGATTAGCTTTTCAGAGCATTCACACAAGGTTGGCGCCGGTGGCGACACCTACAACGTTCTGACATGAGGAAAGTTTCCAACCGATTTCTCATACGCAAACAGCAGTTGACCGGCGTTGCCTGGTGTAACGTTGTTGTGATGCTTCGCTTAAGGAGGAGAAATGCGTAACATCACGTTTTCGACTTTGATAAAGGTCGGATTGTAGCCTATCGCGATTGCGGTTTATCGTATAGGGAAATTGCTGCTCGTGTTGGTCAAGATCCAATGACTGGGTTCAGGAGGGTAATACGGAACGCCGTGCTGGATCCCAACAGCCTCGTATTACTGGCAGTCGAGATAACAGGCATTTTACGCGCATGGCTGTAACGGACCGTGCAGCCACGTCTGGATCCCAACAGCCTCGTATCACTGGCAGTCGAGATGACAGGCATCTTACGCGCATGGCTGTAACGGACCGTGGAACCACGTCTCGATCCCTGAGTCAACAGATGGGGACATTTGCAAGACAACAACCATCTGCACGAATGGTTCGACGACGTTTGCAGCAGCATGGACTATCAGCTCGGAGACCATTGCTGCGGTTACCCTTGACGCTGCATCACAGACAGCAGCGCCAGCGATGGTGTGCTCAACGACGAATCTGGGTGCACGAATGGCAAAAGTCATTTTTCGGATGAATCCAGGTTCTGTTTACAGCAAAATAGCGGTCGCATCCGTGTTTGGAGTCATCGCGGTGAACGCACATTGCAAGCGTGTATTCGTCATCGCCATACTTGCGTATCACCCGGGGTGACGGTATGAAGTGCCATTGGTTACACGTCTCGGTCACCTCTTGTTTGCATTGACGGCACTTTGAACAGTAGACTCTACATTTCAGATGTGTTACGACCCGTGGAACTACCCTTCATTCGATCCCTGCAAAATCCTACATTTCAGCAGGATAATGCACGACCGCATGTTGCAGGTGCTGTACGGGCCTTTCTGGATAAGGAAAATGTTCGACTGGTGCCCTGGCCAGCACATTCTCCAAATCTCTCACCAATTGAAAACGTCTGGTCAATGGTGCCCGAGCAACTGGCTCGTCACAATACGCCAGTCATTACTCTTGATGAACTGTGGTATCGTGTCGAAGCTGCATGGGCAGCTGTACCTGTACACGCCATCCAAGCTCTGTTTGACTCAATGTGCAGGCGTATCAAGGCCGTTATTACGGCCAGAGGTGGTTGTTCTGGGCACTGATTTCTCAGGATCTATGCACCCAAATTGCGAGAAAATGAAATCACATGTCAGTTCTAGTATAATATATTTGTTCAATGAATATCCGTTTATCATTTGCATTTCTTCTTGGTGTAGCTATTTTAATGGCCAGTAGTGTAACAATGTGCACTGTCCATTCACATTAATGTGACATCTGTCGCAAACCTGAATAACCACTTTTCCCAGTGCGGACGTGCAGGAAGAGAGTGAATGAGTTTCCAGGAGGTACTGGCAATAATGTGGACCCATGCCGACTCAAGAGCTGCAGCCAGCTACGCTGATTTTCTCAGCTGAAGATCCAAGTAACGATGAGTCCGATTCAGATTGATGGCAAAGGAATATGGATGGTAAAGTCATTGTGGTGTTCTTCAAACCTCACACATAATCTGTGAGCTCTGAAGTTGCATTTTCCTAGTGGTAGATGCCACCGTACCGAGGAAAAACAAACTGGATGTAGGGGTGAACATGGTCCTCAAGGTTAGATGCAGACTTGTGTTGATCCACCGTGCCTTCCACGATGACCAGATCACTCGAGGGATGCCGTCCGGCCTCCTGGACCCTTCCGACGATTGTAGCAGGTTGTTCAGTATCAGACGTTCCACGCCGTACTCGGCAACGGACATCTGTCCGTTGGAGGATGAAACATGATTCATCTTAAAAGGCTGCCTACCGCCAATCAGTGGACGTCCAATTGCGGTGTCAGCGTCCCAATTCCATATTCCGTCGCCAGTGAACAGTAGTCAGCATGGGGGCGTGAACCAGGAGCCTGCTGGCGAGGCCAACACGCAGCAAAGTTTTGGACTGTTGGGAGTCCTTTAGTTCAGGTGCACTATCAGTTGCTCAACAGTCGCACGTCGCTTCGCCAGTTTATATCCCTGCAGCCCGTCGTTCATCCCTGTCATCAATGGCCCGTAATGCACGTAAGACTGTAACCATGGCGAATATCATTTTGGGTTGCGCGCAAACGCAGGGACCTGCGAAGCAATATGGAATCTCCAACTCATGTTAGAAGATAGGTTAGAGGAGGGCAAGTCTATGTTTATAGTGTTTATTGATTTTAGGAAATTTTCGACAGTCACATAAAATTTTTGAGATTTGCCGAAGAGCTCTTAGCCTATATTAAATGATCAGTTCTTAGTTCTGCCAGAGGACTTGGAAAAGCAGTTGAACGGAATGGATACTAGCTTTAAAAAATGGCATGAACAGCAGAGGAAATTAAATTAAGAAATGACCCCACGAAAGTAGTTGACATGTTTTGCTATTTCGGCCATAAAGTAATAGTTAACTGGCGAAGAAGACAGAAAATACACACTGGCAACAGCGAAATAACTCTTTCTGAGAAATAGAACTTGGTTAACATGTAATAAAAATTTGAATATTGAGTAGTCATTTCTGAAAGTATTTGTCTGTAATGTAGCTTTGAACAAAAGTGTATTCTGACGTCCAACAGCTCAGACAAGAAGAGAATGGAAACGTTTGAAATGTGGCGATGCAAAAGAAAGCTGAAGATGATGGATGCATCGAATAAGAACAGATCAAGCACTGTATCAAATTGGAGGAAAATGTGCACTGCAGTGTAATTAAAAGAATGGTTCAGTTCATAGGCTGCATCTTAACTATCAAGGCATCAACTATTTGATGGAGAGAGAGAGAGAGAGAGAGAGAGAGAGAGAAGGGGGTGGAGTGATAAAAATTGTAGAGGGAGACGTAGCTACAGTACAGAATGCAAGTTCAAAATTATGTAGGTGTCAGTATATATGTAAAGATGAGGTGGCTTGCACAGGATAGACCAGCGTGGTGTCTTGTATCAAACGAGTCATAAAAGGAACCAAGCTCTCGTGGCCTGTCGCTTTCCATATTTTATTTTTTTTTGCCTTGATTCAAATTTTTCTCGTTAAATCCCCGAGTGACTAAATGTGAAATGACAGAAACCAAATCTTGTTTATGAGTAGGTGAAGCTAAGAGCACATCAGCCCACAGGAGAAAATGAAGGAAAATATGTGGAATATGAAGAATTCTTGCCTTGCCTGAAACAGCATCCCTCAGTTACAGTGTACAGCATGTGAGGGTGGCGGAGAAAACAGCCAGTGGTGGCAACTCGGCACCCAGCAGATCACAACAAGTGCTATATCGCCTCTTCAGGGAGAACCAGCCGGGGAAAAAGGAGCCATGGCACTGGTAACCGTATCGGTGTGCCTAGTATGTAGGTATATTTGAAAATATTCTTAATACTACTTCAACCTTCTGCTTTACGATCACTAAGATCTTTATCATCCAAGGATGTTTATCTGTGTTCCTTTTTTGTGGTGTTTTGTGGTGTGTACTGTGCTCTGCCCCCATACGTTGTTTTCAGACTTGACACGAGTCCTCATCGAGAATGCCATAATCAGCGTGGCATAGCACTCTAGTCACGCAGTAGTTAGTACACCGGCAATTAGTCATATGGTGATGGGTAGACAAGAACTGAATTTCATTGTGTTACTAGAATAATTTATAGTGGGCCTACGGTTAATTATGGCTCTAGTATACTCTTTTTCTATGTCTTGAACTTGTATATATTAACTGTTTTGGGTGAACGTTTTCTAGGCCATAAGAGAGGTCGATTTTTGTACCCTTACCAGTCGGGTGCTATAGGATTATCTTGTGCCACATTAATGTTCGCACATAAGATGGCCAAAGTCTGGTAAGTATGTACAGTTCATTGTAAGCTTTCCAGTCATGAATTGTTCCGACAATGTAATGGGAACATTACAAATTCGACTGCACACTGTTGTGTTGGCAGAAGAACCAACACCGTGTTACTAGTGGAGGCCGAAATGCACGCGTTTCAGCTCACGCAGGCTGGCGTGAGGAGGGAAGAACTATATTGACGTGAGGTCATGACAAGGAATTAGAATTCAGAAAGCGGACGTAATTAGTTTGATACTTAACCTTAATCCATTAATGATGAACGTCGCTCTTGATTCACAATATTATCTGTTCAGAATACATTCTTGAGGAATATGGCGCCTTGCTAGGTCGTAGCAAATGACGTAGCTGAAGGCTATGCTAAAGTGTCGTCTCTGCAAATGAGAGCGTATGTAGACAGTAAACCATAGCTAGAAAAGTTGGCTGTACAACTGAGGCTAATGCTAGTGAGTCTCTCTCGACTAGACCTGCCGTGTGGCGGCGCTCGGTCTGCAATCACTAAGAGTGGCGACACGCGGGTCCGACGTATACTAACGGACCGCGGCCGATTTAAAGACTACCACCTAGCAAGTGTAGAGTCTGGCGGTGACACCACACACACAGTAATATTTGGAACAATGGCCGATGAGAATCCATCAGTATTGTGAAGGCGAAGTGAGACAGGCTGCACGAAGTAAGCTGAAACCAACTCCGGACTCTCCAGGCTCGACGGAGACGCCTGGGGCGGTGTCAGTGTGCCGACAGGCATCCCGCCGAACAAACACCGGGGCTCTTCCTAATTCCAGAGCGGCTTAGTGGCCTTGGCGGAACAAAGCCATCGGCCAAACCGACCGCAGTATATACCTGGGCACTTGCCAGTGGCGTCAGACTGCAAGGCACTTGACCAGAAGTGGGCTTCCCTCAGACTCCATTTCGCAGCAAATCGACTAGTAGCTGACGCACCTGTACGATGAAAACAGCATTGAGTTATCGAATCGATATCTCTGGTGTACGCTGATGACGCACTCTGTCGACACTAAGGTTTTTTCATGCTTCTATCCCCCATGCTATTGACTGGATCACAAGCTCTATGCAGTTTGTGCTAAAGAGGGTGGACACCTGTATCCTAATTCAATTTATCTTCTCCCAGAGAAACTAAAAGATGAGCAATCGGTGACAAATCACTCGATCTGAAATTCGGTTTTCAAGTTCTTGTCGCTGACTAACAAATCAGTTTTCAAATAACTTCCGGGAATTCAGCCAGGTAATACTTTCAGCGACCGCCGATATTTCGGCGGGAGAACACCCCGCCATTTTCAAGGCAAACTGCAACGGACAGGCGGCGTACATGCAAATTTAATACCTCGGTTCTCGGACAGAAGCAGGAAAGATAACACACACACACACACACACACTGAACACTAGTGCCACCAAAGATGACCAAAGTCAGAGCTATCGATAGTGAGACTATGAATTCACAGGTGAGGCAGCATTGACTCTGTTGTACACGCCAGGAGAAACTCAGGTCTAGCAAATCAGTTGTATCAATCCACCAAGGCCACCCTGTTCCTTCCTCTGCCCGCAATTAACCGTTTTCTTTCCTCTCGTCAGACAGCTATCTCATAATCCTGTCATTACCACATGGCAGTAGTAGGGTAGAGGGGTTCTCGGTGCAATTTTGACATCAAATTGATATGAAAATTAATTACATTGATCAATTAATCACCCCCAAACATGCCCACCCCTGCCCACCCCCTCTCGCCCCCAACCATTCCCATTCCCATCCCAGATGACGTCACGTGTTTTTCTCAGCTGCACATGTACCCAGCCCCCTCTCCCCTTCCCGACCCCACACCCTCCCCACAACCAACCCTATTGACGGAATTTCAAATTTTAGCTGAAATTCCTTTGTCCCAGGGCTGCGCTGACATTCCTCCTCAACCCCACCCAGGAATTGGCGGGAAGTTAAAAATTGGCAGTACGCTTTCTGGGACTCGAACCCTGGTCCTCCTGGGTGTAAAGCCCAAGTGCACCCTCCTAACACAATTAAACCACCAGAGGCCCTTGGAACTGACGGGAGATTTAAAATGGCGGTGCCCTTTGCGGTACTCGAACACTAGCCCTCCTGAGCAGAAAGCCCAAGTGCATCCCCAACACACGGAAACTGTGTAGATGTGGGAGAGGAAGGTTAGGTTAGCGTACTTTACATATTTCGGTCGCGAAACTGACGCAAAGATCGATCCTAATTACGTGATTAACTACCAAGATCAGTCCTAATTACACAACTATCTGCATAGTGTTGCACAAAGATGGCATAAAATCGCAATATAACTCAAAAACTAAGGATACCATGCAACTGGTGTTTCCTCCTGGAACAAATTTCGCAATACCACTCGAAACCAGCGACAGAAACACTCAGACTCTACCCTAGACATACAAGCTGGCGGGTAAAAGGCTGGGGTGTAAGGTAGTATGTTTATTCTTTTTGGTGGGAATTACGTTCAACTGACTAGATGCCGGTGTTGGACACATAGGAGTTTAAAAAATGTTTTACCTGCAAGCATACAGAACTATCGTTGTTTAACATCAGAGATCGCTTCAGATGCCTACTAAAAATCACCCCGCAGCCCAGGTAATCGAAGCCAATACACGCTATCACAGCTGATGAAAAAAATGTGTCACATTTCTAGTTCGATTTTGTCATGGTAAAAAAGCAGCACTCATAATGAACGGGTCATAATGCAGCACATGTGCTGGGGAAAATCGTCGTCCTAAAAGACTGCAAAGGCGGCGGTAGTTGAACATGCGTTCTCCTCGATGTACAATCAAAAACTCCCGAAAATCGCGGCCCTCTCCCCTCCCTCCCTCCAGGGAGGGAGGGAGCTAATCCTCCGATAGCCTCACGGCACACGCTGACCACTGTCCACCTTGAGGTGATGGTCCTTTTCCAATACAAAAGCAGGTACGGTTACCTAAACAATAGGAGGTAAAAGGACGGCTGTCCCAAATGCAACTTGTTCGTCTGAAGTATAGTGACACAGCCACCCCTAATAGTTATGGGGCGCACCTGACACAGACTAGGCAGGCCCCCACCGCCCTCTCGTTCTGTGATGGAAAACACTTATATTTAACGTCAACAATTCCTTGCACTTTGTTAAAAGTATTTCCTGGAAAGACCGGACCCCTCTGGAGAGCAACAAAATTCCAGAGACTGGTCCAGCTGGGACCGAGGGAGAGCCACAGTCTCGTAGGGAAATCGTCCACCATTCTGCGCTTGACTATTTCACGTCAACTCGATTCCTATAATAAAGCAACTATTAAAAAAAAGAAAAAAACGTTCGCGACAATAATAAACGTCCTCTATGCATGGAAATAGATAATGTCCATTTTCATTTAGTTTTATGAGTAAAATCAGTATAGTTTTTTACGTTTGACTGCACTCGAATCTCATTATTTTGTGATGTACACTGAAGTGTACCGCCACCGATCACGAATGGTCGGTCGAGACATACCCACCCTGAGTAAAATCAGGAAATTCGACAATTTTGATGCGAAAACTACCGATCACCGCAGAATGTCCTCGTTATTGCGAAATTAAATTCATCATGAGAGTCACTTTGCATGGCGAATAATTTCTTTTTTTTCTGTAGTCGGATAACACTCACAAGAAATGACATCTGAAGCTGATCACGGAGGGATTCTACAGCCCACAATATACATTCCGCATAAGGATCGTGCTATTAAAAACACGATCGTCGCGACTACGTTATCGTCACCCTGTATAAAAAGTGGTCTTGAGTGTACAGGTACACACAGGAACCACTGATAGTGTTACGCTTTCTAGAAATGTTGTCCGTGATTTGGAATGAAGTCTATCCGTTCAACCACATACTTGCGTTGAATCCTGTACAGATATCTTTTAATGATTGCAGCCACTGGTGAACTTTCGTGGCACTCTCATATCTCAAAATGAGTCACTTACCTATCTGCTAAGGATCCCATACGACAAAAACTCCAGCTATGTTTTTTAGACAGTCCCTCTGCATCTTGTAGCTGCACCTACCTCTATACCCCCGCCATCCATGCAGCTTAGTCCATCCTTATAAGGATGTCGGAGAGGACTATATCTAAGACCTTCTGCATCCTGTGGAGAAACAAGACGAGCTGAGTTATGCGGCAGAAGCTCGTGTTGACCACTCAGTAGAAATGGGACCACGATGTCCTATCTCCAGCAACTGTGTACAGCGTGTAAGACCAGCGCCAAACGAAGCATTCACCTACAACACAAGCTAGTAGGATAGTACGAGCAGTTACATTTGTGTTTGTTGTTGGGTAAATTAGGAAGATTACACGTCATACATGGCATGGAGGAAGGACGAAGGTTTTGCGACACATCTCCAAACTACATACAGGTAGTCCGAAACAGATCTGTGTCTCTCAGGGTGCATTCATGTCTATCACCGAAACATATGTGATGATAATATTAAATACACAGGTACTGGTTCACTGGAGCGGGTGGTTCGTGATCCAAGTCGCTTCCACAGACTGGTGTACACTTTCATGACCTGTACTACGGGATGACCATATCACACTATCAATCACACAAGAGGGTTTCTGTATTGCTCCTTCATAAGCAGTATAATACTTTTTTTTTCGTTTGTAACACATCCAATCAGTGTAGAACATCATATACTTGCGAAACTTTTTCCCAGCAGCATAACACCAGTTGTGCCGGCCGGAGTGGCTGAGCGGCTCTAGGCGCTACAGTCTGCATCCACACGACCGCTACGGTCGCAGGCCCGAATCCTGCCTCGGGCATGAATGTGTGTGATGTCCTTAGGCTACTTAGGTTTAAGTAGTTCTAAGTTCTAGGAGACTGATGACCTCAGAAATTAAGTCCCATAGTGCTCAGAACCATTTGAACAATTTTTAACACCAGTTGTATGGCATCGTCAGTTTTTGCGCTGTATTACGATTTTGTGCCATCCTTGTGTATCGTTATCCATATAACTGTGTAATTAGACCCGATCTTTGTGATTAATTACGTAATTAGAATCGAGTGGTATTGCGAAATTTTTTCCCAGCACGATAACACCAGTTGTATGGTATCGTTAGTTTTGCATTGTATTGCGATTTTATGCCTTCCTTGTGCAGCGCTTAGCATGTAGTTGTGTAATTAGGACCGATCTTTGTGATTAATTACGTAATTAGGATCGATCTCTGTGCCAGTTTCCCGACCGACATAAGTAAAGTACACTAAACTAACCTTCCTCTCCAACATCTAGTTTCAATGTGTTGGGGGTGCACTTGGGCTTTCCGCCCAGGAGGACCAGGGTTTGAATACCGGAAAGAGCGCCGCCATTTTTAACTTCCCGTCAATTCCAAGCACCTCTTGTGGTTTATTTGCGTTAGGACGGGTGCACTTATGCTTTATGCCCAGGTGGACCAGGGTTAGAGTCCTGGAAAGGGTACTGCCAATTTTTAATATCTCGCCAATTTCCGAACAGAGGTAGGGAGGGATATCAGCACAGCCTTGGAACAAAGAAATTATCTCCAGAATTCAAAATTCCTGCCGAAACGGTTGGTTGTCGGGAGGGGGCGTTAGGAAGGGGAGAGGGATTAGAGGTCTGGGGGAAACGTGCAGCTGAGAAAAACACGTGACGGGCGGAGGTGGGCCTAGTCTGGGGCGGTCGGTGGGCGGGGATGGGCGGGGTGGGGGTGATTAATTGATTAATTTATTTAACTTGCATATCAACTTGATATCAAAATTGCACCTAGAACTCCACTACCCTACTACTTATGGCGTGGGGTTCACAAAGGAAATGAGGCACACACCGTGTTTCAATCACGACTGAGACACTTACGGTGACTTCGTGCGATGGCTGACGCAATCTCCAATGGTGCAGTCTACCTATGATGATGAGCTACTTTGCCACTACGTGAGCCACCTAGGCCGAATGCCGTTACTTCTGTCGACCCGGAAGGATGTCTGGTGCTGTCCACTGGTACCTACCCCGGCTGCCTCTTCCGAGGAACATCTAGGTGACCCCCCTTGCCACTAGCCCCATCTTCTCCTGACCACACCGAAGCCAAATCGCATTCCTGGACCACTGTCACAGGGGCAGGCGACTCGTGTGAAGTGAGTGGAAGGGTGAAATGTAAGCATGTGGTATGTTCTTTGTTTCGGTGCTGCGAATGGCAGTGGCAGAACGTATTCCCGCAAAGCGGCGCGACCACACCGACGCGAACTCACATACCTGGAACACTGACCACTGTCACGGAGGAAGACGACTCGTGTGAAGTCAGAGGAAGTGTCAAACGTAAGTGTGTGATATGTTCTTTGTTTTTGTACTACCTATGGCAGGGGCAGCTCCCACAAAACGTAGTCCCGCCCCACCCGTCAAGACAAGGACGCGAACACACTGACGCTCAACTCGCAACCCTGGACCACTGTTACGGAGGTAGACGACTCGTCTGAAGTGAGTGGAAGGGCGAAGCATAAGTGTGTGATATGTTCTTTATTTTGGTATGCCAATGGCAGTGGCAGACCATAGTCCCGCAAACCATAACCCCCTCCTCCCCCCCCACCCCCCTCGTCTTGCCAAGAATAGTTGATTGTTCCCCAATCCTGAGACCTTAATAAACTGTGCGTTGTAATGTTTGACAGTCTTTATATTGCCAAACTTATCAGTGTATTATATTTTCTTTTTCCTTCTTTAGTTTTCCACCAATAGAGGGCACTGGACAAATAATATCTTTCCGTGCCTCTCAGGACCGTAAACACTATTTCACAGGTTTTCTCAAATAATTCGTCGAGATGGTTCTAGTTCTTTAAATTTTTGGTAAATCAGTTAAGAAGGATTTCTTCAACAGAGAGCCTCCTCTGAAGGATTTCATACAATACTAATCATCAATGATTTTTAAAAATGAAACCCTGTCTCGTGTTTCATTTGGAGAGTGTAAATTCCTTTTGTACATTTGATGCCTTTGTGGCAACGTACTTAGTTCTATGGGCCATTCTGTTGTGATGTTCTTGTTTTGATGTTCTGAACTGTCTCATAGAACGTGACCCATGATTATGATTACTTATCACGACCTACAAAATCCCACACTAGCATCCACTATACAATCCTCATTTGGTAAGGGTGCTGTATGTGTGCAAGTCAACAGAACAACTCCGAAGGTTAAATTATTGTAAAAAGGACATTTATCTTCTTGTAGGATGGCGATTCTGTTTGTGTTGGTGTAACGGCTCCATATGAGCCGCTGCATGGTTCTATGAATGTTAAGAGCAGTGTAGTCAACCATTGTTCAGAGCTTCGAATACGGCTACGTTGGGTCAGAGAGGCATTAGTGGCCACTGGTCAGCACCCATAGTGAGGTTGGTACAAGTAGAAACCGCTTACGCTCTCTGAGCCCTTTCGGCCACCGTGTGTTAACTCAGGACGGCAGAGACTATTGGTTTACTCTTCCGCAGAGCGCCGGTGAGTACGGATTCTCTGACTAGCATCTCTGCTGAGTTGAAATGTGTGAGAGCTTTGAGTTTCCGGTAGTCACTCTGGTGCGTGGCACTGATAATCATGCCGCACCAACTAATTCAATCAGGGAAAGGTGTTAATTTCACTAGTGTTCACTTTATTCGTTGAGATATTTTGTGCAACTATAACTTGGCCTGGACGAGCACTGCCACCACGTGATGTACAGCTTTAGTAAGTTTAGCGTATTATGTATGAATGTGTTGTGTGCTTTGTGGAATGCTTGTGCTAAATTTTATTTAATTTACCGTCATATTTGTGTTTCATTCCCAAGAACTTAGTAGCCCGTACTCTGGTGCACCACGTGTTTCTGCGTACACCATGAGGCTCCACTTCGACATAAACACATCTCGTGTTCCAATTGAAGCCTCAATTTCATGACGGAATAGATGTGTTCTGATTTGGTAAACTTATTTACGAAATTACTGAGTTGTACGGAATTTTAGAAGTGGACTTTGCTCTCTGAAATTGACCGTTAAAGGCAGTCGCGCTATGACCTAGTGAGATTAAATATGTAATAGGGAAGCATTTATCTTAAATTCTGTCATTCGATGTGTGAGTGACCGATGTGAATGTTGCCCGTGTGATCTTGATAAATCGTATCCAGTAACTTTACTTTTTTGCCCCACATGTGTCAGTCCAGATGCTGCGCTGTATAGTGTGCCATGTGTCGAAGCACGCGCTAGTATCCCAAGTAACTGTATTTTAACTTCTATGTGAGTGTTACTGTTAATGAGGAAATAAATATGAATTATTCCTTAATTCTTTGTAATTACATCTTACTGCGCCATTCCGATCCCTAAACACGATCCTTAAAATCAGTCAGTTTGCACTCCTCTTAGCAATGTTTCAATGGCATTTATCCTGATTATTGTATATCCAATATATGGATTGGTATTTCTGATCAGCCAGAGTGAAGGTGATCGTAAAAATTTCTGTCACGGTAGTTCAGGCAGAGTCTGCCTGTTAACACTTGGTTCAAAATGGCTCTGAGCACTATGGGACTCAACATCTTAGGTCATAAGTCCCCTAGAACTTAGAACTACTTAAACCTAACTAACCGAAGGACATCACAAACACCCATGCCCGAGGCAGGATTCGAACCTGCGACCGTAGCAGTCCCGCGGTTCCGGACTGCAGCGCCAGAACCGCTAGACCACCGCGGCCGGCGTTAACACTTGGTGACACCGGTGGGATTTGTTTATCGTTTCGCGTTCCCACTAGTTCAGTCGGGTCTGTGCGATATGCATCAAGGGCTCTCTTTCCCGATCGACATTGTTCTTAATAGTCAGGGGTAAGGTGTTAAGTCATACTCTCAGTCACAAATTTTGTAGGGCTCTATAACATGACAGTTGATCCCACTCCTGTAAGTGAATTCAGCCAACGTCTCGTTTCCTAAGTAATATCGCTCTTATTTATATTCGATTAAACACTTGTGTCTGGTAATACTTTAGGAGTCCTATCAGTAGATCACTGTATGGTACCATAATCTTTTTATTGTTTAGTATTTATTATTAGGGCCATCTGCCAGATACGAGTGATCAGATATTAAATTATCATAAATAGAATTATACGGAAGTGACAACTTTCAAACTGACCACAAACAGGGTGATATTATAATTTCCTCCATAAATTGTCTGTTGCGTGATAATAACTTCGGCAGTTAAAGGGGGTTGAGTGTATTAGCCTAACTAATACAGATTTCTTTCATGAATTTGGGTAGGATGACCACCTCACCACCCCACCACCTCGCAACTACAACAGGAATAACATCAAAAACATGGTGTATCACAGAAAACACTTAGCACAAATGTCGCCAAAGTCTTAGTGGCGTGTAAACAAAAAAAAAAAAAAAAAAAATGTTCAAATGTGTGTGAAATCTTATGGGACGTAACTGCTAAGGTCATCAGTCCCCAAGCTTACACACTACTTAACCTAAATTATCCTAAGGACAAACACACACCCATGCCCGAAGGACTCGAACCTCCGCCGGGACCAGCTGCGTGTAATCTTGAATTCCCATATGGGAAATAAGTGGTTGTGTTTTCATTTGTTATTAGTTCTCTGTAAGAAACGTTGAGTGTAGTGTTCACAAGTCACATTTTGGTTGTGAAAGATCAGTGTTGATTTCCATTCAACGCCGATCAAAACGCTTGTGTCTTATATGAAATCCCCTCTCCGTTTGCAAATGCACCTGACCTTATTGGAGCCAAATATTGCATATGAGGACAGTAATCGTGAAATATTTGGAGGTCATAGGTAATGCTTGAAACTGTAGTCCATTATTGTGTAATGACCATTATAACTATGATTATTAGTGAGAAGTACTGAAATTCTGAACGGTAGTGATTCTTCGTACAATTTCAAGCGTATATTAATATGATGTTGCTAATGGTAATCAGTAATGTGATAAACTGATGAGGGAAAACACTGCGATTACCAGCTCAAAAGCTTGTCTGTTCTTGTTTGGAACGAAATACATGGCTGATTCTATCAGGGATGCAGGAGTTTGTTAGTGAGTTTGTGGAGGTATGCGGCATTAGATGTACACGCACAGGTCTTGTAATTCGCATAAATAAAGGGCAATGATTTGCGTATGCGATGATGGGTTCCATAGGATTTACATCAGGCCAATTTGGTCAATGCGATTTCACTGTAATGCTCCTCAGACCGCTGTAGCACGGTTCTGGCTCTGAGACAGGAAAACGTATACTGCCGAAAGATGACATCACCGTCGGGGAACACATCAAGCATCACCGATGCAGGTGGTTACCAGCTATCAGTGTGTTTTCAATTACTACCATGGGCCTCATGGAAGCACAGGAGAATGGCTCCCACCAGCCTGCATCCCTGGCGCACTGCACATTTCGAGCTTCCGTTCACTTCTACGACGGCGTTTGTGGAGACAGAACGTCGACCTAGTGTAGCAAAAAGTGATTCGCTAGAAGAACCGGCACATTCCCACCGATCGACGGTCGAATCCCGATGGACGCGTAATCACAGCAGTAGCAATTGGCTATATCGTTGGGTCAACACGTGAACATGTAGAGGTGGTCTGATACAGAGCTCAATGTTTAACAACGTAGGATGAACAGTGTGCTCCGAAACACTTGTGAGTGCAACAGCATTGTACTCGTTTGGCAGAGGTGCCACAGGCCACCATTTGAACCACTTTACAATGCAAACAAGCCTCCAGATCCCATGTTACGTGAAGAGTCGTGGACGTCGAACCATTTAGGGCCTAGTGGTTGTCTCACTATCCTTCAGCCTCTTTACGTAGATGGTGACGATAGTAGCACGTGAGCATTCGACCAGCTTAGCCGTTTTCGAGCTACTAGTTCACAGGGTTTGCGTAAGAATGATCTGCCCTTTGTTAAAGTCGCTTATCTCAGTGAATTTCCCCATCTGCAACCAATATCTTCGTTCCCCCATCCGTCTCTGGTCAGCTTACAGACTTTTGTTACCGTGTCACATGCGCGCAACGCCACCAGGGTGCCTATTCTGTATTTTTCCGCCATTGTGCCGATCGTTTCGGTACTCAAAATCACCGATCGGTCTAGTACTCGAATTAGAGCCCGTGCATTATTCAGTATGCATTTCGGTAGCGATACCGTTCGGGTCTAGAGAACCGAAGCACTGTTGTCGGTTCGCGTTGCGCAAGCCAATCAAAGCAAGCGGCCGCAGATCCGCGCATGCGCACTGCAGCGCGCACAGAACCACGAACACAAAGCGGCTAGCAGACAACACAGGCGCGCTACTCTTCCAAGTACAGAAAATTGCGTTAAGTTGCCATAACGCACGACGCCGCATTCCATCGAGCAGACGTGCCCCTCTTCATCGGTCTTGCCTCCTCCTTAACAGTATCAGGTGCAGTATATCCATTTCCCTGATTCTCGCCTGAAATGCATATAAATTTTTATAGTTTCCCTGACCGCCTGTTCCCATGCATGCATAATAACGATAGCGTATTTGACTGTATTCTGCAGTTTTCGTAAATGCCGCATTACGTCATCTTATTCTCATTCACACTGACATCTTGTTTTGGATTTTACGTTCCGGAAAATGAGTTAGGAATAATGTGTAGTACCACATTGTACTAATACATCTATAAACACACCCGAAAAATTGATTCTGAGAGTTTCAAAGAAGAAGAAGATAAACAGAATGTAGTTATAACACGCTCCTAGAGATCCAAAAGATTAAGTAGCCCTCTTCACTATATGATACGTCAACGATTTGGGTCTTCTCGGGTATGCAGCCGGATCATAACGTCTTCATGACACAATATTTCCGCGGTCCATCTGGCCGCCATCTTCAGGTGAGAGTGCTGGTGCACGATCTCGCCGGAGATTGTGTCATGAAGACGTTATGATCCGGCTGCATACCCGAGAAGAATATTATCAATTATTACGCTGGGAAAGCCTTCGTAGCCAATTTGGGTCTTAATAACAAAATTGAAAAATCACATTTTCGAGAGCTCCTGCAGTTCGTCGAAGTTTATAACATGCATCTCATGAATGAAAATGTTTCGTATATGGTGCTACAATCTAAAAATATTACAGCGGTGATCTTTCATCTCTGTCTACTGTTGTTGAGGATTCGATCGCAGATAAATACCTGTGACAAGCAAGATTATGAAGATGACTTCTGCTAGTTACATTCCCAGTAATTTAAGTTGTTCTCTTAGATTCCTGTCTAACCGCAACTCGGAAATAGTTACATATTCGGAAAAAATGGTGAATTATTTCTGAGAAGAAAAAAATATAAAGGTCACTGTCGGTTGTTTCACTCATAGCAATTTCATCTCCAGCAATTTCATATTTCGTTTTCTAACACACAGAAATCACGAAATCATTACTGAGGAAGTGCGCCCTTACATGTAAGTAATAACGAATATTGCAGAAAAATGTTAACTTACACGAATAACAATGTCTCAGAACCTGTTGCATATATGAAGAGAAAAAAAGAAATTTTTTTCACACATCTGTGCTCGAACCCGTGTTCTTTCGTATGGGATTTCCGCCTGCTAACCATTTAACCACGCCAAAAAACTGGATGATGGCGCTCAATTTTTGTATTATTGTGTAGAGGAACATATGCTGCCTTCGTTGCCAAACGGGGATGTTCAAAAATGTTCAAATGTGTGTGAAATCGTATGGGACTTAACTGCTAAGGTCATCAGTCCCTAAGCTTACACACTACTTAACCTAAATTATCCTAAGGACAAACACACACACCCATGCCCGAGGGAGGACTCGAACCTCCGCCGGGACCAGCCTCACAGTCCATGACTGCAGCGCCGGAGACCGCTCGACTAATCCCGCGCGGCAAATGGCGAATGGCTCTGAGCACTATGGGACTTAACATCTATGGTCATCAGTCCCCTAGAACTTAGAACTACTTAAACCTAACTAACCTAAGGACAGCACACAACACCCAGCCATCACGAGGCAGAGAAAATCCCTGACCCCGCCGGGAATCGAACCCGGGAACCCGGGCGTGGGAAGCGAGAACGCTACCACACGACCACGAGATGCGGGCGGCAAATGGCGAAGCATAGGTCAATAATGAGTGATAGTTTGGAAAGTTTCCAATATCAGGCTTCGCATAATTCCATTCCATTGTTACTTGGAAGTTGTAAACACGTTTCGTTAGTTACTAACTAAACCACTTGTGGGAGAAAGAACACAAAGTCACTAGTAACGTCAGGTCACACTCATGTAATATACGTAAGCAGAGCCGATCTCTTGCTATTTTATGATCTTTAAACTCTTATTTGCATTAAAATAACACGTGTTATGAGAGAATATTGACGGAAAACTTTTTTTTTTTTTTTTTTTTTTTTTTTTTTTGGATGTAATCATTCACAGTAACAACCTAACTTTACCATATTTCAAACAAGGGGAAATAGTCTGTTATGAACTCACTTTCCAACTGGATGCATCCTCTGGCGATTCTTTAGTAACACAAACACTAAATCCAAAGCTAAAACCGCTAAATATGTTTAAAATAATAGATGTATATAAACCACAGCTAACCGAGCGACAGGGCCACACCGAAATCCAAAACCTCTCAGTACAATTGTCGTAAAATCGGTGGGAGCACCCTTCGGTAACAGGTCTCAGATGCTTACTGAATAGGAAATTTCGATGAAGAACCGAAAAAGACGTCCCTACCGAAACGAACCAACTACACCGATCGTTATGAACGATACAGAATAGGGCCCCAGGCGGCGTCCAACGTGGCAGTGGGCAGTGGTCGCAATGTTTTGCCTCATCAGTGTTTATTATTTGTACCTCATGAACTGGGCTGTAAAGAACTATTATGAAAGGTATTCTCTCAAGAGCTTCCGTAAATAGATATACACCTATTGTAACATCAAGCAACTGATACTGAGGACACACGCGAGCATTTCGGAGTGGCAGTTAATTCGAAGCGGATATCCCACACGATAAGTGGCGCTGAGTTTGCAGACACGCGCTTCGCGCATGTAAACCCTTTATAGCGACGCCGGCCGCCCGCAGCAGGTGTTCGGCGCGCTCTCTATGCGTCGCAGCCGCCTGTTGGTGCCCGCATAGTCTATGGCGCGCGCGCTCGCCACAGTAGTTGGCGGAAGGGCGGGCCCACGCCGCTCCGCCTAATCGGATTAGCGATGGCGCGCCGGCCGCCCAGGGGATCAGCGGCAACGCTTTTCAAGTGCAGGCGATCGGCAGCCGGTGTTGGCGTAGCGCAGAGGCGCGGAGTTAGGGCCGTCTGTCTGTCCGCCGTGACGTGGGCCGGGTCGCTTAAACAGCCCAGCCGGTGATCGCCGCCAGCTGCCGTTTACACCACGAAACAGTCGTGGCAGAGTGTACTGGCTCCCCACTATTGCACTGCTGGCGCCCCTGGGCGTATGTACCAGCTCTTGGCTGACTGCTACGAGAGTGCCGCTTATTCTCCTGCCGTATCAAAGAAACCTCACATGCATTCAGCTCCGTCTCAAACAATCGAGTAATGCTCGTTAAAATATTATGTTGGTGCATAAGTACGTGTTGGTATTACGGTTGCTGCTTATTGTAGCCTTTTATTTGTATTTCACTGCTGCTCTTTGTCTGCTGCATATTGTCATTTTGTCATGTGGAGATAGAGAGTGGAGTTGTGGACGCTAGAAAATGGGGTGCAAAGATGAGAAATCGGAATACTTTCGATATACAGAGGGGTCCAAAACAATGTATCCACTTTTTAAAAGTCCATAACTGGCAAACTAATCGACGGAATTGTCTCATCTTTGGTAGTGTAATAGTTTGTAGTTCCGGCAATCGCCACACAAGCGTTGTATTGCGTTGTTTTGTTTTGTCAGATGACAGTCGACAGATAGTCAGTGCTTTGTTCTTAGTTGCACCCAGTTACTCGAGTAAACATGGCTGGCGCAAGGCTTACATTCGATGAAAGGAAGTCAGTTTTTAAGTGGTATTTTAAGTACGAAAACATTAATGAGGTTCAACGGCACTGGCAAAATGAGTATCAAACAGAGCCAATGACACGTTTAACGATACGTCGTATTCGAGACAAATTTGAAGCCGAAAGCTGTGTTAAAGATGTACACAAACAACGATCTGGACGACCCGTAACAGCAACAAGTCCAGCTAACTCCCGTCGTGTGTTTTAACAATTCACTCTCTCACCACAGAGGTCTGTGAGACCACGTGCCCGTGAAACTGGAGTGAGTCACTCAGTGTTCGGCGAATTTTGAAGAGAGCAAAATGGAAGTGCTACATCTCACGATTGCTACACGCAATGAACGAGGATGACCCAGATCGTAGAATGAAGTACTGCGAGTGGTTTACTAACATGGTGCGCAACGATGAAGAGTTTACAGAGATGATAGTGTGGTCTGATGAGGCACAGTTAAAACTCAGTGGTACAGTAAATCGCCACAATTGCATCTACTGGGCCGCCGAAAATCCGAACGTCCATGTAGACAAAGCCGTGAATTTGCCAGGAGTGAATGTGTGGTGTGGGTTGTCTTACCGGGGCTTGATTGGGTCATTCTTCTTTGACGGCACAGTTACCGGCGAGGTGTACCTTCAGAAGCTTCAGACATCCATTTTACCTGCCATCCGAGACTTGTATGGAGACGGAAGAGTTTACTTTCAACACGATGGTGTCACAGCCCACTACCAAAACCGTGTTAGGGCGTATCTCGACGAAAATCTACCAGGAGGATGGATAGGGCGTAGAGGTGCTGTGGAGTATCCACCAAGTTCCCCAGACCTAACTCCTCTGGACTTTTACCTGTGGGGAACACTAAAGGACGTCGTTTATCGATAAAAGCCACGCACATTGGATGAACTTCGAGAAGCCATCGTACATTCATGTGCAAATATCCAACTGAACACGTTGGAGTCAGTAGTTCGTGCTGCAGTTCGGCGGCGTCGTTCGTGTGTGGATGTTGATAGTGTCCATTTCGAACACCTACAGTGATGTCTTTAAGTTGGACTTTCAGCTACACTTTCACCAAAAATGAGACAACTCCGCCGCGTGGGAATAGCCGAGCGGTCTAGGCGCTGCAGTCAAGGGCTGTGTGGCTGGTCCTGGCGGAGGTTGGACTTCTCCGTCGAGCATGGATGTGTGTGTTTCTCCTTAGGATAATTTAGGTTAAGCAGTGTGTAAGCTTAGGGACTGATGACCTTAGTAGTTAAGTCCCATAAGATTTCACACACATTTGAACATTTTTTTGGGATAAGTCCGTCAATTAGTTAGAAAGTTATGGACTTTTAAACAGTGGATACATTTTTTTGGACCCCTCTGTATTATTCTCTTTCAGTTCAATTGAAGAGTGACAGCAGCTGGGGCAGCTAGGAACATTTATACTTTATATGGGGATAATACCATTGGACAGAGCAAGGGAAGAAAGTGGTTTTCTCTTTTTAAGGAGGATCGTTTCGATAACAGTGACTCAGCACGTTCAGAAAAATCTTTGCAGTCTGATGAAGATCGTTTAAACGCTTTAATCAACAATGGCCCAGGTCAGTATACTCGAGAAGTCACACAGCGTGCACATTTCACAATCTTGCGACATTTGTATACAATAGGAAGGTTCAAAAATGAGATGTGTGGGTGCCGAAGCTCTAAGCCCGATCACAAAAATCATCCTCTGGCCTTGCTCGTCAACATCTACATCTATGTGCATACTCTGCATATCACACATAAATGCCTGCTAGAGGGTTCATCGAACCACATTCACAATAGTTCTCTGCTATTCCAACATCGAAAAGCGCACGGAAGAAACGGACACTCATTTCTTTCTGTACGAGCTCTGATTTCCCGTACTTTATAATGATGATCGTTTCTCCCTACGTAGGTCGGCGTCAACAAAATATTTTTGCATACGGAGGAGAAAATTGGTGGTTGAAAATCCGTAAGAAGATCACGCTACAACGAAAAACTCTCCTGTTTTAATGTAGTCCACCCCAAATCCTCTATCATTTCAGAGACACTGTCTCCATTATTTCTCGATAATGCAAAACGTGCTGCTGTTATTTGAACTTTCTCGATGTACTCCGTTAATCGTGACTGGTAAGGTTCCCAGAGCACGGAGCAGTACCCCAATACAAGACGGACAAGCAAAGTGTAGGTAGTCACTTTAGTAGATCTGTCGCATCTTGTAAGTGTTCTGCCAATAAAACGCAGTTTTGGCTCGCCTTCCCCACAACAGTCTGTAGGCTGTGTACTCTTTCCAATTTAATTCTTAGGTATTTAGTACAATTTACAGTCTTTACATCTCCATCTACATCTATGTGATTACTCTGCTATTCATTATAAAGTGCCTGGCAGAGGGTTCAATGAACCACCTTCAAGCTATCTGTCTACCGTTCCACTCTGAAACGGCACGCGGGAAAAACGGGCACTTAATTTTTTCTCTGCGAGCCCTGATTTCTCTTCTTTTATCGTCATGATCATTCCTCCCTATGTAGGTGGGTGCCAACAAAATGTTTTCGCAATCGGAGGAGAAAACCAGTGATTGAAATTTCATGAGAAGATCCCGCCGCAACGAAAAACGCCTTTTGATTTCATGATTGCCACTCCAATTCACGTATCATGTCTGTGACACTATCTCCCATATTTCGCGATAATACAAAACGAGCTGCCCTTCTTTGTACTTTTTCGATGTCATCCGTCATTCCCACCTGATGCGGATCCCACACCGCACAGCAATATTCCAGAATAGGGCGAACAGGTGTGGTTTAAGCACTCTCTTTAGTAGACTTGCTGCACCTTCTAAGTGTTCTGTCAATGACTCGCAGTCTTTGGTTTGCTCTACCCGCAATATTATCTATGTGTTCGTTCCAATTTAGGTTATTTGTAATCGCAATCCCTTAGTATTTAGTTGAATTTACAGCCTTCAGATTTGTGTGACTTATCGCGTAATCGAAATTTAGCTGATTTCTTTTAGCACATTTCTTTTAGTACATATTAAGAACATATTCATCACACACGCGAGTCCTCAACTGATACCATGGACGAGTATTTCTCTTTATCCTTGGTCTCATACACAGATTGAGACTCACACAGTACTCACCACTTGTTCTGACAAGAATAACGAAGAATGTTGTACCTATTTTCAATGTCGGGCGGTACTGTACTCTTTCACCATTGCTACCCATGCAGAAAAAAAGGCACGGTACAATCCTTGCAATGCGAGGGTAGTTCCGAACGTTTTTTGAAGAAACCTGTATTAGAACAAATGTAGCAAGTTATCAAAGTAACCAGGAGGAGGCCTTAGCCCCTGCTGTCCTCAAATAGACGACCTAATGCTGTTACTTTACCAAATTATTGACACAGTTGTTGCATTATTGTACTCTCCACAATCCAGAGTAAGGTACACATACAAATTTACATCAATCCGAAAGCCAAATAATACATTACATCATACAAATAACAAATAATGGTGAGATAAAAATTTGCTTAGTTACCGGGATCTCCGTTATTTTTAGGAGTAATCCAAACTTCAATAATTCTAAAACAAATAAAAAAAATACTAATTGTACTCATAAAATTTTAAATAGCTCACCGTCCAAACACAGAACAAGTAATCTGACATTCATAAATTGCGTTGTAATAATCTTTACACGGCAATGTCTAAATACAAAAGAAAATCAACAAAAGAAAAAAGTTGCGTACACTAGTTACATGTAGAATGTCAGGCTCCATACCATTACCCGAAAATGTACATCAAACCTACAGAGAAATTAAACTGAGAAAGAAAAGAAAACAATGAAATATACCAGAAGTTACATACTGGTTACGTAATATAGTCAATCTAAGACATCATGTCATACCTCATTAACTATCATCACTTAAGCAATTGCCACCCGCTACTCGACTGTGAGTTTAACCTTATCCTTGTCCACCAGTACAAATACCTGCTGCTGAGCTAGTCAGTCCATCAACATTGATCAATACACGCAGTAAATAGTTAGTAATAAGTGCTTGAATCCACCAGTAGCTCTCGTGTCTTACTCTACTGCTCATTTCTCTGTTGTCACACATTTAGACGACAAGAACTTGCATTTCAACTAGCCTTCGTTACACTTTAATGTGAAATATCACCACTGTGATAATGCAAATAAGTGGCTTCAGTCAACACACCAACAAGATCATTACTGTCCACGACATCAAATGCATCAGTTCATTCCGGTATTTGTTGTGCAATGCAAACTCTTGTCTCCTGTGACAACCTTACTGAGCAATGCAACAAGAGCCGCTACGTTAGTATTACGCCACTGGCTAATAATTAAAGCATCATTGTACCAAATATTCTAATAAACATGCTACGTGAACTTGATAACCCAGAACAAACAAAAAAAACACCAACTATTCTAAACACAAATGTTAATGAAATACAATTACACTTGCTGTCCCTTCAGGAAAGAAACACATAAAAAAAATTTACAATATTACAAGTACAAATACATTATTCCCTATCTTGCGAGTCACACGGAATCATTTCATTCTGTGATTTTCTTGGGGTCAAAAAGTGGCTGATAGTTTTCCTAGAAACACTGTCTCGGTGTCAAAGCTCTCCCATGGTTACCCGGACGAAAGTCTTTAAGTCACTCAAATCGGCATTTTGAACACAATAAACGCAAACGTCAGAGTCATTCTCAGAGTACCATCCACACGAATCTGGTCGTCCGGAAATGGCCCTACAACTACTATTACCCACAATTCTTGTCCTTTCAGTTCATGGTGTAATTAAAAGTAGTAAGTTCCAACAAACAGCACTTATTGCCACACCAATTAAAGAAATGTCTCCTACTACAAATGCAAATGTCAATGTCCCACTTAAGGGTTTCTTTTTGCGTTCTGACAATAATTAGTCACCAAACGACATCTGTCCTCTTTAAGTATACCAAGCGTCCCACGTGCAATTCACAAAGCACACTCAACAAGTCACTGCCAAAAGTTTATGGATCCCACCGTTCAGTGGTCAAGACAAAACAAAACAATCATCCTGTCTGCTAAAGACAAAATCTTTACCATCACTCACACCGTGGAAACACCAGTCCTTCACTTTCTACCTTATGGAGACATAACGAGCAGTCATCTTGTTTCACGGCTCCACAGTCCAGTACTAGTTAATAGTTGCTGTTAAAAAATGCCCGCCGGACTCTGCCGCGCGTCGTTCATTCTTCCGTCGCACCGCCGCCGTGCGAGCCGTTGAGCAGAAGAAACCACCCGCTGTTGCCTCCGCGGGATACTGTCTCCAGTCGTACGGGTGGCGCAACTTATGAATGGCGCCCCAGGCCATTGACCTGCTGTAGCGGGCGCGTGGAGTGTACCCCAACCGACAGTGGAGTGGGAAGCGCCCCGGCTCTGTCGCTTCTCCCATGGCGACGTCAGCTTGGCCTCACACTTTGTTTTTGTGTAGGAACAGGCGCGTTCTGCGTGGGCACCTCAGCGCTACGACACCCAATCAGTCGGACCCTTCCACACATCTCGCAACATTACAGACAAAAGGATATTCTTACAGTATTTAAATACTCATTGATTACATGTATGATCTATTAGATACATTGGTAATAAAAGAATCTTTGTTCTAAAAAAACATAAAATCATACACCCTAGTTTTCTACACATACAACATCAACATTTATCTCTTTTCTATATGCAGCCCACACTTGTGTTATTGATTGTACCTGTCGTCCCTCATACAAAACATGAAAGTGTCAAAAAAAAAAAAAGAAGGGAATAAGAAACAATGTATACAGCTCATAATTACAATATCAAATAGTAGACTACTCTAACATCCTATCACAGTGAAAATGTTAGAAACTGATGATTCTAAAACTACAATATGCAATGAACCTTTGTGCTTGTGACAGACTGAAACTAATACCCCTTGAAAGTATTCTAACAAAAAAATAAGAAATAATCTACACAGCTCACAATTACCTACCACATGTTGTTAAATAGTAAACTACTTTAATATCCTAACACAATAAACATTTTAGACTCTAAATCTACAACATACAATGCACCTTTGTGCTTGTGACAGACTGAAATTAGTATCTCTTTATATATTTTACCTTTTTATTATATATAACAACATTTCTAGGACATGTATGTACAATCCACATGATGTCTGATCCTGACCTGCCATCGAGGTTCATCCACATCAAACAATAAAGCACAATAATGTTTTAGTTATGGATTGGTAGCATCCCCTTTACAGGAGAGTGCGCATTGATCACACTACTCTACGACTCTCACTCACCAGACATCACATTTTCCTTCTCATCCAATCCATTAATACACTAACAGAATAGGTCTAGAAGTCAGCTAACCTTAACACCACCACACTCACGACATCATACCATACCTTTGCTCCCTTATACTCATAACGCCACCACACTCACAACATACCATATCGTTGCTCCCCTATACTCAACCACATAACACATGAAGTTGTTTCGAATATAGCATTCCAGTCTCCGAATTCGTCCTTTCACTCTGGCACCTCTCTCCAACGGCTTACCTCTGCATTCACTTTACTGATTACTGATGCTGCTAAATATCAACTTAGAATTGCGACATTTCATCTAAGAACAAAAAATACACAGATTATTCATCCTGCAAAATAACTGTACACATTCTTGGTATCGTTTTGATTAGTTATACTGGTACAAGGCTTCAACAACAACAACAAAAATTATTTTTTTCATTTTGCAAATGTTATGGTAAGAATTAGATTTACACTTATATTACATCTTACGTCAGTATTCCACAACGTTCACCATGTGGATCTCATACTCCCTTTATGTCCTTTCACGTTGTGCAGTTGTCCTCATCTCTTCATTCGTATTTCGGCTCTCCGTCCGTTCATTACTCCATTTCCTGGTCTTCCTTCACCACTCGCATCAATCTCGATTGCAGCATACACAGGCCTCTGTGTAACATACATCTAAGACATCTCCAAATTATTAATTCTACTCACCTTTCTTTACCACTGTTTCATCACGTCGAATCTCTCTTTATTAATCACACTGCTTCACGTCGCTTCTCTCCTTAAATATCACCTTTATCCCCTATTATTTATCACGTCGCTTCTCTCTCTATCTACCATCTTTATCCACTCTTTAATAATCACGTCGTTTCAGCTTGATCCTTATTCATATGACAAAAAATACGTACATACACCACTCTGTCAACTCCTGTTCATGACTCATTCAACCAGTCAATTCTGTCATACTTGCTGACATCCCACCTGAAAATTCTTATGTTCGATTTGACCCTGCACAACGTTACACACCACATTATAAATACACTATCTACCATAAATTGCCTACTTTCGATTTATCCTTAACTTTTCCATAATTTGATGTTAGAAATGTGATGAAGCCCACAAGATTGTTTTCCCTTGATCATCTCAATCAGTACAGCATTTTCATGGACAATCCGCCTCACTCTGAATGGTTCACTGTACACAGTAAAGAATTTGCTAGTTAGGAATCTGTGCTTACATGAAAATTAAATGTGTGCAGATAATATACAAGCTGGGAGAAATGGGACAGCTCAAGTGTTAGAAACTTTGGTGCTAGTGGTCTCTTTCCCTAACACCAGATTCCGAACTACCATACGCAGCACCTCATTATAACTGTCACTATGACAATGACATACTACCGATCAGATGGCAGCTAATCTAAAAACTTCGGTCACAATGTTGACTTTTTACATTACGTGTTAAGTACCTGCAATAGTCAAATCGCACTAATTAAACTGGACTCATTGGAATTAACCCAACATTCTTAGCAACTGGTTTTTGAGGAAACAGTCCTTTTACTTTAGTGTTCCAAATAAAAATTTGCAAATTTTGCTCTGAGAGACCAGACTAACTGATGCCGTTACTGGTAATTTTTTTTGTGATCAGAAGTATGGTATTTGCATTCCTACATATCAGTCGAGTATGTCTGCTACATAGACAATTTTCAGCGCCAGCGGCATGTATTTTAAGGCAAGATGCTAAGGTCTGATATGTTGGATTAGTTTCTCCTATTCTTCAATCCACTATGACAAGAATGAAATGCCAGGATTCCATGCTCTCCTGTCATTCTGATAGTTTCTGCCGTTCCTATCCTCGACTCTGTCAGACCTATGAGTCGTGTCTCCGTTCACGATGTTCCTCTCGTTACCCAGTTCCTGTAACAAGTGCTGAAATGACGCGGAATCGTCTAAGCCTCTGCCTGCTATCACTATATCTCTGCGCAATCTCACTGGCAACTTCGTTATACAGATCCTAATGAGCTCCCCAGTTTCGTATGGCACATCCAAATACCTATTTCGTCTCAACATTTCCTGATAACACGCCACTGGATCTCTTATACCACCTTCGTTACAATTTGGCATCATCAATATGCTTTGTTTAAACTAGTCCTGCATAATTTTCGACCAGAATTCAATTAAAAACTTGTCACAAAATATCTTGTAGCTACTACAGTCTTTAATAACATACCTACATTTTCGCTCTAGCCTCGTCCCTCAAATGATTACACACAAACTTCATTTTGAGGACCTGTCCCCACGATGAAGGTAAATGGAGACAGCCTTGGACTATACCCAGTTGGGTTTGCCACCTGCTTTATCCGACACAACCGTTCTTCTGACTCTCTGAATTCGTCTTCCCCTTTCTGCCTATTTTCCTTTTTTGAATTTATCTCACCCGCCATCTGCAATCTACCTGGTGGTGTGTCACCTTCGCCACTGCACATTATTTGCAACTGTGCCAGTTCTTCCCTATGTTTCCTATTTATTTCTAATTGTGCCTCTTTAAACTGTAATGGTGATTGTATCTCCTCCTGGTCGCCATAAACCTCTCACTGCTGTCAGAACCAGTCTCGCCTCTTATACTAATCTTTTCTACATCTGCACTAATCTTATTCCTTCTGACCACTACCTCCGCAACTTCATCCCTGTGTTTATTTAGCGCCACTTCTTGCCGGGTGACTTGAGCTTCCACGCTGTCTAATGCCCCTTGTTTATCTGCAAGTAAGTCCTCCACTACCTCTTTGATTCGCTCATCTGGCAACACGTCCCCACGTTCTGTAATATCACCCTCTATTGCAATTATTCGTACCTCTAAATTATTGGCTTTTTCTTTCACGGCGTCACATACTTGCTTCAACGCACCCAGATTCTTCTCCCCCTCATCTAACTGATTATTAACTGTGGGCAGACGCTCATTGATAATTGAGTGTAGCTTCCTCATTGCCTCTTTATTTCCCTTATCCAATGCCTTCATACTTTCCTTACCATCTTTATCCAGTGCTTCCAATCTTTCCTTATTATCTTTATCCATTGCCTCCACTATTTCCTTAATCTTCCTATCTCTCTCCTTATTATCTCTATTCATTGCTTCCAATCTTTCCTTATTATCTCTATCCATCCTCTGTAAAAACTGCAGTAGCACATTGTCATTTGCTACTTTCGGTGCTCTCACCTCGTTCGCCTGAGAAATGGTAGCTTCGCTAAGGGTAGCTACACTTTCACTGCATACCTGACCTACTCCCGGCTCGCCCGCATCGTCGGGAAAAGCCCTCGATTGTGGACAAAGCCCGCTGCTTAAAGGATCACCTAGTCGTGGTCCGCTGAACAATTCAGCCCCTTCCGAGTGTTTGCCGTTCTTGCTCATTAACCCAAGGTCGACACCTACTTCCTGCTGCACTGCTACGTTCACCCCAGAATCACTCTCCTCCATGGTGACTACACTTTTCGACTGTGACCTAGTTACTATGGACATAACGTAAAAAAAAAAAAAAAAATTATACAACGATCTTCCAGCCTTGGACGATATAGCAATTAATTACATAAAAAAATACAAGATCCTCACCAACCCAGAAAGAAATTGCAAACAAAACAAATTTTACTTCTTAGCGCTATCACAATATATTCCATTAAAAAAAATCTTAACAGCAAACCCTAACACCAAAATATCCTGGCAGGGTCGAAATTATGAGAGGCACCGACATGCCTTGCTCATACTATGGCACCAAGCAGTCAGGCCTGCAAGATGAGTGGTCTGCCATGCGAGTGGGCTCATTCTTATTTATCGAGCAACATGAACTCTAGTGCTCATAATTAAGTTACAAGTTATTCTCCTGTTTGAACATTACGCAACGGAAATGCACATCTGACTGTTAGTAATTTACAGAACTCTGACTGTTCACTACGCACGGGCAATATCATATTTTCTTTCTTATTTAACAGCTTTGAACAACACGTGGCTATCGCACTGAATATGAATGGCGCACACATTATAAATTCTGGGTATCATGACACCATACTATTCGAAGGAAAAGGCCACCAATCTCTTTCTCTTCACTATCTTATTTATTCCGATAAATTCTATAACCTAAACACAGAAATTCTATAACCTACAACAATAACACATGAGAAATTCCGCCCAGTGGGCATGGCTTTACATTGGTGATTCTCTATCTTATGGTCTCGTAATTATTTAACGCTACAGTGCACTTTCTGGATAGGATGGTGGATCTTTTGCTGTATCTCACACTTCGACTCTCACACCCATCATCACGAAACTTTCCTCCAGACCGAGTGGTACAAAAAGGAACACGCATAACCCACTGCCTCTGAAACTATCTTGTTACTCTCCCATGGCAACCACACATACTTAAATTTCATGAAATTCATCACACTCACAGCGTACAATACAAAACAAGGAATAGTCACAGCGTTATTATCACATCACTTTCAGCTTTCCCACTTCAATCAAAATTCATCCCAGTTTCACACGACACTGCCCCACTTTGCAACTTTTCTTTCCTACTACGGACTCTGGACGATATATGCACGTCTTCCTGTGCAATGCAAGCCAAGTAGCGTTGCTGGATAGACGGCTGACTCACCTTGCTTCTCTCTCAGAGTATTATAGTTTGAATCAAGCGTCACACGGAAACACAACACGCAAAGTAATATTAAGAACATATTCATCACACACGCGAGTCCTCAACTGATACCATGGACGAGTACTTCACTTTATCCTCTGTCTCATACACAGATTGAGACTCACACAGTACTCACCATGTGGAAATACTCGTCTCTAATTACATGTGCTGCACACGCCATTTCCTAATTATTTCCAACTTATAGTACACACGCTAGTAATTCATCTTAGCTTAAGCACTCGGAAGTATTTCAACTTATTGCTACACGTGGTTTCATTGTGACCGTCGGTCACTTCCGAAGATTACTATGAGCCCCTTAATATTACCTGCCTTACATTTAATTCTCCCCACAAAAGTTCCTGAAATAGAGAAATTATTATTCTAAACTACTCTTAGGTATTTCACATGCATACCATGTCTCCACTCTTTTGTCCTTATGGAGCACGCCTAAGACAGGTCTTACCAACACTAGATCCAGCGGCAGAGTGCTGAAACATGGCCGTTCTTCAGGTCATCTCGCACCTCTGCCGAAGTGGGGGAGCACTTTGCTACTGTATTGGTCAGCCACATTTCAGGCGCTCAAAGCTCAGGTAAATTTCATCTCTTTGGTCCCATCAAAGGTGACCGAAGTACCGTCTCAAAGACGACCATACATTCTTTCATTTCACAGATCTCACCAAACTGGATGTAGGGATTTATTTTGTGGGAGTGCATATGTGATCAATTAAATAAATAAATTGTCATTCTTTCCCACACTGGTATCCGGCTTCACTGTATTAATTGAGATTGAGTTATTATTAGAAAAAATATGTTGTTCTGACAAAAATAACGAAGAATGTTGTACCTATTTTCAATGTCGGGCGGTACTGTACGCTTTCAAAGGAACAACAGAAGACCCATAACAGTACCACGGAAAAAGGCCAAAATTCATTTCTGTTTTACTCGATGACTTTCCGTCAATGAATACGAACTGCGACTTCTCTGACAGGAAATCACGAATCCAGTCACAGACGATATTCCACGAGCACACAATTTCACTACAAGCTACTTACAGTTCACGGCGCCAAAAGCCTCCTGAAAATCTGGAAATACGGAATCAATTAGATATACCTTGTCAATAACACTCAACACTTAGTGTGCGTAAAGAGCAACCTATGTTTCACAAGAACGACGTTTTCTAGATCCGTGTTGATTGTGTGTCAATAGACCGTTCTCTTCGTGGTCATTCATAATGTTCGAACACAATATACGTTCCAAAATCCTGCTGAATATCGTCGTTAATGATATGGGCCTATAATGTAGTGGATTATCCCTGCTGCCTTTTTTTAATATTGGCGTGAACTGCACAACATTCTATTCATTCGGGTACCGAATTTTCGTCGAGAGAGAGTGATCGTGGAGCAATAGTCGTTTATTTTCGGAGGATTAGTGAGTTACAATAATCAGTCTGGATACGACAATCGTGTTTTCACTAATGCCTGTACCCATTTTCACACTTGTTATTATCTCAAAATTATTTGTTGGTAAGACTCTTGGTATGTTTACACAACCCTTTACTAATCGATTGCGCTCATCATCTAACTACTTGAAATAATTTTTAGATAATGCATTTATTATAATTTTGGACGATGTTTCATATGTAACTTCTGATTTAAACATATATCTTCGCCACTATATTGAGGGTAAATTGAAGTCACCATCAGTTATAATTGTAAGAGTCTGGTATGTGTTTGAAATTAGGCTCAATTTTTCATTGAACTTTTCAGCAATTGTAGCATTTGAGAATAGGGAAATCGGTGAATAGGATACAATTATTATATTATTCCGGTTGCCAAGAATGACCCTAAGAATAACTCACGGGAGCGATCTACTTTAATTTCGCTACCAGATAAACTACTTCTAACCACAACAAATACGCCACCGATTACTGTGTTTAGGCTTTCCTTTCTGAACACCGTTAGGTCCTTCGCAAAAATCTCGGCAGAGCTCATCTCTGGCTTTATCCAGTGTTCAATGCCTATAAAGATATGAGCATCAGTTCTTCCTATTAGCGCTTGGAGCTCTGGTTCTTTCCCAACATAGCTACGACACTTTCCAAGTGTCATACCGATGGTTTCTGTATCTACGTTCTTCCTGCGTTCGGCCTGCACCTTTTGAGATTGAAGCCCTTTTTGTGTTTTCTCGAGACCCCCTAATGTAAAAAACCACCCAGTCTTCTTACTGTCTATGTTTTGAACCATCGCTGAGACACTAGTTATAGATTCCGATGCTTCACTCCAGGTTTACTGTATCCCTTGGACCTTCTTATTGAAGATGAATGACACAAATTGCATCGGAATTAAATACAAAAGACACAATGCCGACTTGAGTGCAAGAAGACTGACTCTTCTTACTGACTATGTTTTGAACCACTCCTGTGACAGTAGTTATAGATTCCGATGCTTAACTTCAGGTTTACTGTATCCCTCTGACGTCTTTATTGACGATGAAACACAGAAATAGCATCGGAATTAAATACAAAAGGCACAATGCCGACTTAAGTACAAGAATACTGACTCTTCTTGCTGTCTATGTTTTGAACCATCACTGAGACACTAGTTATAGATTCCGATGCTTCACTCCAGGTTTACTGTATCCCTTGGACCTTCTTATTGACGATGAAACACAGAAATTGCATCGGAATAAAATACAAAAGGCACAATGCCGACTTAAGTACAAGAATACTGACTCTTCTTACTGTCTATGTTTTGAACCATCCCTGTGACACTAGTTATAGATTCCGATGCTTCACTCCAGGTTTACTGTAACCCTTGGACCTTCTTATTGACGATGAAACACAGACAATGCATCGGAATTAAATACAAAAGGTACAATGCCGACTTAAGTACAAGAAGACTGACTCTTCTTACTGACTATGTTTTGAACCATTCCTGTGACACTTGTTATAGATTCCGATGCTTCACTTCAGTATTACTGTATCCCTTGGACCTTCTTATTGACGATGAAACACAGAAAATGCATCGGAATTAAATACAAAAGGCAAAATGCCGACTTAAGTACAAGAATACTGACTCTTCTTACTGTCTATGTTTGAACCATTCCTGTGACACTAGTTACAGATTCCGATGCTTCACTCCAGGTTTACTGTATCACTTGGACCTTCTTATTGACGATGAAATACTGAAATTGCATCATAATTAAATACAAACGGCACAAGGCTGACTTAAGTACAAGAAAACTGACTCTTCTTACTGACCATGTTTTGAACCATTCCTGTGACACTAGTTCTAGATTCCGATGCTTCACATCAGGTTTACTGTATCCCTCTGACCTTCTTATTGACGATGAAACACAGAAATTGCATCGGAATTAAATACAAAAGTCACAATGCCGACTTAAGTACAAGAAGACTGACTCTTCTGTCTGACTATGTTATGAACCTTTCCTGTGACACTAGTTATAGATTCCCATGCTTTACTTCAGGCTTATTGTATCCCTTGGACCTTCTTATTGACGCAGAAACACAGAAATTGCATCGGAATTAATACAAAAGGCACAATGCCGACTTAACTTCAAGAAGACTGACTCTTCTTACTGTCTATGTTTGAACCATTCCTGTGACACTAGTTATAGATTCCGATGCTTAACTTCAGGTTTACTGTATCCCTCTGTCCATCTTATTGATGATGAAACACAGAAATTGCATCGGAATTAAATACAAAAGGCACAAAGCCGACTTAAGTACAGGAATACTGACTCTTCTTACTGTCTATGTTTTGAACCATTCCTGTGACACTAGTTATAGATTCCGATGCTTCACTTCAGGTTTACTGTATCCCTCTTACCTTCTTATTGACGATGAAACACAGAAATTGCATCGGAATTAAATATAAAAAGGACAATGCCGACTTAAGTACAAGAAGACTGACTCTTCCTATTGTCTATGTTTTGAACCATTCCTGGGACACTAGTTATAGATTCCGATGCTTCACTCCAGGTTTACTGCATCCCTTGGACCTTCTTATTGACGATGAAACACAGAAATTGCATCGGAATTAAATACAAACGGCACAATGCCGACTTATGTACAAGAAGACTGACTCTTCTTACTGACTATGTTTTGAAACATTCCTGTGACACTAGTTATAGATTCCGATGCTTCACTTCAGGTTTACTGTATCCCTTGGACTTTCTTATTGACGATTAAGCGCAGAAGTTGCATCGGAATTAAAATAGAAAATGCACAATGCCGACTTAAGTACAAGAAGACTGACTCTTCTTACTGTCTATGATTTGAACCATTCCTGTGACACTAGTTATAGATTCCGATGCTTCACTACAGGTTTACTGTATCCCTTGGACCTTCTTATTGAAGATGAAACATAGAAATTGCATCGGAATTAAATAGAAAAGGCACAATGCCGACTTAACTACAAGATGACTGACTCTTCTTACCGACTACGTTCTGAACCATTCCTGTGACACTAGTTATAGATTCCGATGCTTAACTTCAGGATTACTGTATCCCACTGACCTTCTTAGTGACGATGAAACACAGAAATTGCATCGGAATTAAATACAAAATGCACAATGCCGACTAAAGTACAAGAATACTGACTCATGTTACTGTCTATGATTTGAACCGTCCCTGTGACACTAGTTATAGATTCCGATGCTTCACTCCAGGTTTACTGTATCCCTTGGACCTTCTTATTCACGATGAAACACAGAAATTGCATCGGAATTAAATACAAAAGGCACAATACAGACTTAAGTACAAGGAGACTGACTCTTCTTACTGACTATGTTTTGAACCATTCCTGTGACACTAGTTATAGATTCCGATGCTTCACATCAGGTTTACTGTATCCCTCTGACCTTCTTATTGGCGATGAAACACAGAAATTGCATCGGCATTATATACAAAAGGCACAATGCCGAATTATGTACACGAAGACTGACTCTTCTCACTGTCTATGTTTTGAACCATTCCTGTGACACTAGTTCTAGATTCCGATGCTTCACTTCAGGTTTGCTGTATCCCTCTGACCTTCTTATTGATGATGAAACACAGAAATTGCATCGGAATTAAATACAAAATTCACAATGCCGACTTAAGTACAAGAAGACTGACTCTTCTTTCTGACTATCTTATGAACCTTTCCTGTGACACTAGTTATAGATTCCCATGCTTCACTCAGGTTTACTGTATCCCTTGGACCTTCTTATTGACGATGAAACACTGAAATTGCATCATAATTAAATACAAACGGCACAAGGCTGACCTAAGTACAAGAAAACTTACTCTTCTTACTGACCATGTTTTGAACCATTCCTGTGACACTAGTTATAGATTCCGATGCTTCACTTCAGGTTTACTGTATCCCTTGGACCTTCTTATTGACGATGAAAAACAGAAATTGCATCGGAATTAAATAGAAAAGGCACAATGCCGACTTAACTACAAGATGACTGACTCTTCTTACTGACTATGATTTGAACCATTCCTGTGACACTAGTTATAGATTCCGATGCTTCACTTCAGGTTTACTGTATCCCTTGGACTTTCTTATTGACGATAAGCACAGAAGTTGCATCGGAATTAAAATAGAAAAGGCACAATGCCGACTGAAGTACAAGAAGACTTACTCTTCTTACTGACTATGTTTTGAACCATTCCTGTGACACTAGTTATATATTCCGATGCTTCACATCAGGTTTACTGTATCCCTCTGACCTTCTTATTGGTGATGAAACACAGAAATTGCATCGGAATTGAATACAAAAGGCACAATACCGACTTAAGTACAAGGAGACTGACTCTTCTTACTGACTATGTTTTGAACCATTCCTGTGACACTAGTTATAGATTCCGATGCTTCACATCGGGTTTAATGTATCCCTCTGACCTTCTTATTGACGATGAAACACAGAAATTGCATTGGAATAAAATACAAAAGGCACAATGCCGAATTAAGTACAAGAAGACTGACTCTTCTTACTGTCTATGTTTTGAACCATTCCTGTGACACTAGTTATAGACTCCGATGCTTCACTTCAGGTTTACTGTATCCCTTGGACCTTTTTATTGACGACGAAACACAGAAATTGCATCGGAATTAAATACAAAAGGCAAAATACCGACTTAAGTAAAAGAAGTCTGATTCTTCTTACTGTCTGTGTTTTGAACCATTCCTGTGACACTAGTTATAGATTCCGATGCTTCACTCCAGGTTTACTGTATCCCTTGGACCTTCTTATTGACGATGAAACATAGAAATTGCATCATAATTAAATAGAAAATGCACAATGATGACTTATGTACAAGAAGACTGACTCTTCATACTGACTATGTTTTGAACCATTCCTGTGACACTAGTTATAGATTCCGATGCTTCACTTCAGGTTTACTGTATCCCTTGGACCGTCTTATTGACGATGAAACACAGAAATTGCATCGGACTTAAATAGAAAAGGCACAATGCCGACTTAAGTACAAGAATACTGACTCATCTTACTGTCTATGTTTTGAACCGTCCGTGTGACACTAGTTATAGATTCCGATGCTTCACTCCAGATTTACTGTATCCCTTGGACCTTCTTATTGACGATGAAACACAGAAATTGCATCGGAATTAAATACAAAAAGCACAATGCCGACTTAAGTACAAGAAGACTGACTCTTCTTACTGACTATGTTTTGAACCATTCCTGTGACACTAGTTATAGATTCCGATGCTTCACTTCAGGTTTACTGTATCGCTCTGACCTTCTTATTGACGATGAAACACAGAAGTTGCATCAGTATTAAATACAAAAGCCACAATGCCGAATTAAGTACACGAAGACTGACTCTTCTTACTGTCTATGTTTTGAACCATTCCTGTGACACTAGTTATAGACTCCGATGATCACTCCCGGTTTACTGTATCCCTTGGACCCTCCTATTGACGATGAAACACAGAGATTTCATCGGAATTAAATACAAATGGCACAATGCCGACTCCAGGTTTACTGTATCCCTATGACCTTCGTATTGACGATGAAACACAGAAATTGCATCGGAATTAAATACAATAGGCACAATGCCGACTTAAGTACAAGAACTCTGACTCTTCTTACTGACTATGTGCTGAACCATTCCTGTGACACTAGTTATAGATTCCGATGCTTCACTTCATTTTTACTGTATCCCTTGGACTTTCTAATTGACGATGAGGCACAGAAGTTGCATCGGAATTAAAATAGAAAAGGCACAATGCCGACTTAAGTACAAGAAGACTGACTCTTCCTACTGTCTATGATTTGAACCATTCCTGTGACACTAGTTATAGATTCCGATGCTTCACTACAGGTTTACTGTATCCCTTGGACCTTCTAATTGAAGATGAAACACTGAAATTGCATCGTAATTAAATACAAACGGCAAAAGGCTGACTTAAGTACAAGAAAACTGACTCTTCTTACTGACCATGTTTTGAACCATTCCTGTGACACTAGTTCTAGATTCCGATGCTTCACTTCAGGTTTACTGTATCCCTCTGACCTTCTTATTCACGATGAAACACAGATATTGCATCGGAATTAAATATAAAAGGCACAATGCCGACTTAAGTACAAGACGACTGACTCTTCCAACTGTCTATGATTTGAACCATTCGTGTGACACTAGTTATAGATTCCGATGCTTCACTTCAGGTTTACTGTATCCCTTGGTCCTTCTTATTGACGATGAAACACAGAAATTACATCGGAATTAAATAGAAAAGGCACAATGCCGACTTAACTACAAGATGGCTGACGCTTCCTACTGACTATGTTTTGAACCATTCCTGTGACACTAGTTATAGATTCCGATGCTTAACTTCAGGTTTACTGTATCCCACTGACCTTCTTAGTGACGATGAAACACAGAAATTGCATCGGAATTAAATACAAAAGGCACAATGCCGACTAAAGTACAAGAATACTGACTCATCTTACTGTCTATGTTTTGAACCGTCCCTGTGACACTAGTTATAGATTCCGATGCTTCACTCCAGGTTTACTGTATCCCTTGGACCTTCTTATTTACGATGAAACACAGAAATTGCATCGGAATTGAATACAAAAGGCACAATACCGACTTAAGTACAAGGAGACTGACTCTTCTTACTGACTATGTTTTGAACCATTCCTGTGACACTAGTTATAGATTCCGATGCTTCACATCAGGTTTAATGTATCCCTCTGACCTTCTTATTGACGATGAATCACAGACATTGCATCGGAATTAAATACAAAAGGCACAATGCCGAATTAAGTACAAGAAGACTGACTCTTCTTACTGTCTATGTTTTGAACCATTCCTGTGACACTAGTTATAGACTCCGATGCTTCACTTCAGGTTTACTGTATCCCTTGGACCTTTTTATTGACGACGAAACACAGAAATTGCATCGGAATTAAATACAAAAGGCAAAATACCGACTTAAGTAAAAGAAGTCTGATTCTTCTTACTGTCTGTGTTTTGAACCATTCCTGTGACACTAGTTATAGATTCCGATGCTTCACTCCAGGTTTTCTGTATCCCTTGGACCTTCTTATTGCCGATGAAACACAGAAATTGCATCAGAATTAAATGGAAAATGCAGAATGATGACTTAAGTACAAGAAGACTGACTCCTCATACTGACTATGTTTTGAACCATTCCTGTGACACTAGTTATAGATTCCGATGCTTCACTTCAGGTTTACTGTATCCCATGGACCTTCTTATTGACGATGAAACACAGAAATTGCATCGGACTTAAATAGAAAAGGCACAATGCCGACTTAAGTACAAGAATACTGACTCATCTTACTGTCTATGTTTTGAACCGTCCCTGTGACACTAGTTATAGATTCCGATGCTTCACTCCAGGTTTACTGTATAACTTGGACCTTCTTATTGACGATGAAACACTGAAATTGCATCATAATTAAATATAAACGGCACAAGGCTGACTTAAGTACAAGAAAACTGACTCTTCTTACTGACCATGCTTTGAACCATTTCTGTGACACTAGTTCTAGATTCCGATGCTTCACTTCAGGTTTACTGTATCCCTCTGACCTTCTTATTGACGATGAAACACAGAAATTGCATCGGAATTAAATACAAAAGTCACAATGCCGACTTAAGTACAAGAAGACTGACTCTTCTTTCAGACTATGTTATGAACCTTTCCTGTGACACTAGTTATAGATTCCCATGCTTCACTTCAGGCTTACTGTATCCCTTGGACCTTCTTATTGAAGATGAAAAACAGAAATTGCATCGGAATTAAATACAAAAGGCACAATGCCGACTTAAGTTCAAGAAGACTGACTCTTCTTACTGTCTATGATTGAATCATTCCTGTGACGTTAGTTATAGATTCCGATGCTTCACTTCAGGTTTACTGTATCCCTCTGACCTTCTTATTGACGATGAAACACAGAAATTGCATCGGAGTTAAACACAAAAGGCACAATGCCGACTTATGGACAAGAAGTCTGACTCTTCTTACTGACTTTGTTTTGAACCATTCCTGTGACACTAGTTATAGATTCCGATCTTTAACTTCAGATTTACTGTATCCCTCTGACCTTCTGATTGATGATGAAACACAGAAATTGCATCGGAATTAAATACAAAAAGCACAATGCCGACCTAAGTACAAGAAGACTGACTCTTCCTACTGTCTATGTTTTGAACCATTCCTGGGACACTAGTTATAGATTCCGATGCTTCACTCCAGGTTTACTGTATCCCCTGGACCTTCTTATTGACGATGAAACACAGAAATTGCATCGGAATTAAATACAAACGGCACAATGTCGACTTAAGTACAAGAAGACTGACTCCTCTTACTGACTATGTTTTGAAACATTCCTGTGACACTAGTTATAGATTCCGAAGCTTCACTTCAGGTGTACTGTATCCCTTGGACTTTCTTATTGACGATGAAGCACAGAAGTTGCATCGGAATTAAAATAGAAAAGGCACAATGCCGACTTAAGTACAAGAAGACTGAATCTTCCTACTGTCTATGATTTGAACCATTCCTGTGACACTAGTTATAGATTCCGATGCTTCACTACAGGTTTACTGTATCCCTCTGACCTTCTTATTGACGATGAAACACAGAAATTGCATCGGAATTATGTAAAAAGGCACAATGCCGACTTAAGTACAAGAAGACTGACTCTTCCTACTGTCTATGCTTTGAACAATTCCTGTGACAGTAGTTATAGATTCCGATGCTTCACTTCACGTATACTGTATCCCTTGGACCTTCTTATTGACGATGAAACACAGATATTGCATCGGAAACAAATACAAAAGGCACAATGCCGACTTAAGAACAAGAAGACGGGCTCTTCTTACCGTCTATGATTTGAACCTTTCCTGTGAGACCAGTTATAGATTCCGATGCTTCACTTCAGGTTTACTGCATCCCTTGGACTTTCTTATTGACGATGAAACACAGAAATTGCATTGGAATAAAATAGAAAGGGCACAATCCTTACATAAGTACAAGAAGACTGACTCTTCCTACTGTCTATGTTTTGAACCATACCTGTGACACTAGTTATAGATTCCGATGCTTCACTTCAGTTTTACTGTATCCCTGTTACCTTCTTATTGACGATGAAACACAGAAATTGCATCGGAATTAAATACAAAAGCACAATGTCGACTTAAGTACAAGAAGACTAACTCTTCCTACTGTGTATGTTTTGAACCATTCCTGTGACACTAGTTATAGATTCCGATGCTTCACTTCAGGTTTACTGTGTCCCTTGGACCTTCCTAGTGGCTATTAAAGACATGCATTGCGTCGGAATTAAATACAAAAGGCACCATGCCGACTTGAGTACAAGAAGACTGACTCTTCTTACTGACTATGTTTTGAATCATTCCTGTGACAGTAGTTATAGATTCCGATGCTTAACGTCAGGTTTACAGTATCCCTCTGACCTTCTTATTAACGATGAAACTCAGAAATTGCATCGGAATTAAATACAAAAGGCACAATGCCGACTTAAGTACAAGAATACTGACTCTTCTTACTGTCTATGTTTTGAACCATGCCTGTGACACTAGTTATAGATTCCGATGCTTCACTTCAGGTTTACTGTATCCCTCTTACCTTCTTATTGCCGATGATACACAGAAATTGCATCGGAATTAAATACAAAAAGCACAATGCCGACTTAACTACAAGAAGACTGACTCTTGCTACTGTCTATGCTTTGAACCATTCCTGTGACACTAGTTATAGATTCCGATGCTTCACTTCAGGTTTACTGTATCCCTTGGACCTTCTTATTGAAGATGAAAGACATAAATTGCATCGGAATTAAATACAAAAGACACAATGCCGACTTGAGTGCAAGAAGACTGACTCTTCTTACTGACTATGTTTTGAACCACTCCTGTGACAGTAGTTATAGATTCCGATGCCTAACATCAGGTTTACTGTATCCCTCTGACATTCTTATTGACGATGAAACGCTGAAATTGCATCGGAATTAAATACAAAAGGTACAATGCCGACTTAAGTACAAGAACACTGAACCATTCCTGTGACACTAGATATAGATTCCGATGCTTCACTTCAGGTTTACTGTATCCACGGCACACAGCCTCTGCTACCCATGTACCTGCCTGATGTATTTAATGGAACCCGAAACCCAATCACTTTATGGAGGAAGCCAATGAATCAGCTTACACAGTCGCAGAACAGTCTGAGCCTCTGATTCAGACCCTCCACCCACCTCTGTTCCCGAGGTTCGCATTTGGTCCTGTCGACTATGCTGCAAATGGTTAGCTCTGCGTTTACCTATCAGGCAAGTGTTGGGTTGGGTTGATTTGGGGGAGGAGACAAAACTGCGAGGCAATCGGTCTCATCGGTTTTGGGAAGGATGTCGGTCGTGATCTTTCAATGGAACCATCCCAGCATTTGCCTGAAGGGATTTAGAGAAATCACAGGAAACCTAAATCACGATGACCATCATCCCGAATGCGAGTCCTGTATGCTAACCACTGCGCCACCTAGCTCGGTTATCAAGCAAAACTGGCTGGCTTTACCACTTCTGATAACCACTCATAATCAGACAATCTCTTCCGATCCAAGGCGACACGTATCTTTATTACTGTCGCGAACCACAACCTGCTGTTGGCTGCAACCTGTGCCCTTAATGGGACTCAGAAAGATCTTTGCCACATCTGGAATGACCCCACCAGCTATGCAGAAAGAGTGCACAGTAGCTTTCTTCCCTCCTCGTTAGCCATGTCCCATTACATGCCTAACATTCGAGCATGCAACTACCGGTAACTCCACCCTCTGTGATTACTGGGAACTTGCAGGTTGAGTAGTTCCTTCTGAGATAGGACAAATGACTAAATCTGGCTCTGAGACAGAGTCAGCCACAGACAGCACCCGTACCCTGTCTGTCAAACTAACTAGGGAGGCCTTACGTTCGGACCCCTGGGAAGTTTTTCCCCGCCTTGCACATCCCGAGATGACCTACCACTCGATGGCAGGAGTCAACCTCAGTGCAAGCAGTAACTGGCTGGCCACCGGTGCGTACATGTCGGCGGACTCAGACGTGCTGTACGTCTGTTGGATCCCCACACCCGGCCCATCACAGCTATGCCCATCCACTGCAGTTTCAAGTTCTGTAGCCGAAGCCATCACAGCCTGGAGACGAGAGCGAAATGTCGCGAACTCGGTTCGCATCTGAGTGGTTCTAGGTGCTTCAGTGTGGAAACGCGTGACTGCTACAGTCGCTGGTTCGAATCATGCCACAGGCATTGCTCTGTGTGATGTCCTTAGGTTAAGTTAGGTTTAAGTTGTTCTAAGTTTAGGGGAATGATGACCTCATATATTAAGTTCCATAGTGCTTAAAGCCATTTGAACCATTCGGTTCGCATCTGCACACAGCAATCATAGTGCCAATCCATAGTAAAGACTGTGGGAAAGTACACTAAATAGACAAAGAAAGGGCTATCGACACACGCTATGCAACACTACACTGAGGAAAACGCAAGAACTGTGTCTAATAAATGAGATTAACACGCAGAGATTCTGAACTATCAAAGCACTTAGGTGAAACTGAATAATTTGTTTCTGGTTATGAACTTTTTAATACATCATAAAATCGGTTTGCTTTCCGACACAAACGCAAACGCGAGAACTGTGGGTATTAAATATTAAATTAGCACTCATAAGAAACTTAACTGCCAAAGCACACAGATGGAACTATACAGTTCGCTCCAGGTTTGGAATTCGTAAAATGTTACAACATCGGTTACTTCTCTGCTGCTGGTTGAGTTTCGTCCAGCTGCTGTTGCCTTAATGGCTGACTAACGCCAGCGTGCGGTCACTAACATTCAACTTACCGCATAGGCTGTCCACTTTCGACAGATGCACTGAATGATTGATATCTGCGACTTTTAAGTCTAGGGAACAATGGGCTGGGTGCTCCAAAACTTAATTCGTCGTCCGACTTGAATGTGGGACGCCGTGTATAGCACCAGACTGTTAGTAGACGACTGCATGATACTAATTTCCATTCCCGGCGACATTGGCGAGACCACGCCGCACACCACACGCCACAACATCATGCACACCATTACAGATGCGCAAGAAATGATGCAAAGTGGACGCCTCGCGATTGGTTTTGTTTACAGACCAAACTCGGATCTGTTTGTACACTGATAATCGCAGACAACGAGTCTGGTGACAACTCGGCACTACCGAACTCCTCCGTCACTGTGCTCCATATAAGCAAAGATGGTGGCAGCTTTACATTGTGCCACCATACACCTCTTGTTGTAGGCATTCTGACTGATCTACAGTACAGGGACGAGTTTCTACAACCAACAGTGGGACCGTATCGCCAAAAGTTTGGTGACTTGTTCGTTCGCGTGTTCGTCATGCTGTTCACCTGAACACGTTTCTTCAGTATGCTAGGATCACCAGAAAGGATTGGGCTGCCTGTTTCCTGGACATGAATCGAAACGAACATGTTGGAATCTATTGAAACCAGCTGTTTCTTTTCGTCACAACGACAACGTACTGTGCGCGACTTACACACAATCTCCATTGAAGAGTGAGAAAGTTTGGACCAGGGCTAGACTGATGATCACGTCGATGGTATGCCGCACTCATCCTAGCGTGCATCCGAGTAAGAGGACTTTCCACCGGGTACTAAATTTGCTTAACCGTTCCGCGAAGAAACCTCCATGGGAAACAGGGGATTTTTTCGTTACACAAATCTTAGTTTATTTGATATTATGAACTGTATACATTGCAAATGAATATATATGCATGCCTCAGCCTTGTTCTTCTAGTGGCCTTGTCAAAGAGGGCGGAGGGAAGAACAGAGCTTCTGGGAAACCTCTGGCCCCTGCGGTTGAAAACTTGGTTCTAAAATACATACCTTAAGAGCTATGAGCATCTTCGATAGTGTGATATGCACCTCTTCTACATCAAGCTCTTTGCTTTCCATATTTTGTGAGGAGGTTGAATCAAACCACGAAAAAAAGGGCAGTAAACATGAGGTCTAAGATGAATCCTTTAAGAGCTATGAGCACTTATTCGTCCTCACTAGAGTGAAACATATAACTTCTACAGAACAAGTGTTCGTAGCTCTTGACGTATGCATTTCAGAGTCCATTTTTACTTGACAGTTTTTCTTTTTTCATGTAAGGAACCTCTCCCAAAGCTTGTCGGTGTTTTTTGGGACACCCTAAGGTACGCATTTCAGAGCACATTTTTACTAGACTTTTTTTTTATTTTTTTCATGTAAAGAACCTGTCCCAAAGCTTGTCGATGTTTTCTTGGAACATCTTAAACATACTTCGTCCATCCTAAGAATCAAGAATGTCAGCGGTTTTTAACAATTTTAATAAACATTTTTGGAAGAGTGATCAAAATTTTTTTTAAATTTTTATTTCAAAAATTCAGTCACCAGTTGACATAACAGCAGCTGAGAAGCGTGCTCCACCTACCATCTTCGAAGGTTGCCATGGGTCTGACGATGTTCATGTGATATGACCGAAACCGGTCACCTATGTTCTTGAAGCATACGTAGTGTGATGAAGACTGAATTTGAAACTTCCTGGCAGATTAAAACTGTGTGCCCGACCGAGACTGGAACTCGGAACCTTTGCCTTTCGCGGGCAAGTGCTCTACCAACTGATCTACCGAAGCATGACTCACGCCCGCTCCTCACAGCTTTACTTCTGCCTGTATCTCGTCTCCTACCTTCCAAACTTTACAGAAGCTCTCCTGCGAACCTTGCAGAACTAGCACTCCTGAGAGAAAGGAGCCTAATTCTCGTCATTTGCGGGAGGTGTTAATGTTTTGTTTCAATTTGAAGAAAACAGCGGCTGAGTCTCATCGAATGCTCTCAGGCACGTATGGTAAGGACACTATTAGTGAAAGAACGTGTCGTGAGTGGTTTCAATGCTTCAAGAACGGTGATTTTAGCGTCGTAGACCGGTACAGCGGTGGAAGAGGGTATGTTTTCGAAGATACAAAATTGGAGACACCGCTGAGTGAAGACTCGCGTCAAACTCAAGAAGAATTGGCACGATTAGTGGGAGTGACACAGTAAGCCATTTCAAAACATCTCAAGGCTATGGGCATGATTCAGTAAGAAGGAACTTGTGTCCCATGTGAGCTGAAACCAGGATACGTTGAACTGTGTTTGTGTGTTTGCGAACAATTGCTTCATAGGCAAAAGCGGAAGGGATTTCTGCATCGCATTGTAACCGGGGACGAAAAATGGGTTCATTACGATAACCCTAAACGCAAAAACTCATCGGGATATCCCAGCCATGCCTCCACATCGACGACCAAACCGAATATTCATAGCTCCAAGATCATGCTCGGCATCTGGAGGGACCAGCGTGGCGTCGTGTACTATGAGGTGTTACAACAAAGTGAAACAATCACAAGTGATCGTCATCGAACGCAATTAATGCGTTTTACCAGAGCATTAAGAGACAAACGGCCGCAATAAAGCGAGAGGTACGATAAAGTGATTTTGCAGCACGACGACACTCGACCCCACGTTGAAAAAGAGGTCAAAACGTACTTGGAAACTTTAAAATGGGAAGTCCTACCCTAACCGCCGTGTTCTCCAGACATTGTTCCGTCTGACTATCACCTGTTTAGACCAATGGCGCACGGCCTGACTGACCAACACTTCCGATCTCATGAAGAAGTCAAAAATTGGATCGATTCGTGGATCGCTTCAAAAGATGAATAATTTTTTCGACGCGGTATTCGTACACTGGCTGAAAGATGGAAGATAGTAGTGGTCAGCAATGGAAAATACTTTGAATGATACACGTGTAACCAATTTGTTTCATTAAAGCCTCAAATGTTAAGGGAAAAAACGACGGAAGCAAAGTTGTACTCCTTGTATATTATTACAAATTAACAATTTTCGGATTTTTTGCTTTACTTGTACTGTGAAACCTTGCTTTTTACCGAAAGTCATCATTCTAGGTTAACAAGAAGCACCTCATCGCTTTTGGTGAGTGATTGTTACTATCAAAATTTGTGACGTAATTGACCGTATCTTTTCATTACATTGACGTTCAATTCTCACACCGCCGACGGTCCGTACACATGAGCATGTGACACAAATGTGACTGATTCCAGTTGGATTACATCATGGTTAGACAGAGATTAAAAAATTATGTATGAAGCTATAATGAGCGACGGGAGAAACATAGACTCAAATCACTATGCAGAGTTAATTGAAGTTTAAGTGAATTTAAGCGATATTTTTTTTTTTTTTTTTTGCTGTGCCACGACTGTTAAAAAAAAAAAAGAAACCTGTGAGTTGTAAGTTCTAACTGACATCACGCGCTTTATGATAGGACACGTCTAGTTTTAAAACTGTTGTAATCTTTTAATATTTCAATTTCTCATACGGATAAACTAAATATGCATCTCTACTGATGCGAAACGGATTTTGATTTTTTAATAAATCATTTTAACAGCCACTGCGAAAGATTTTATTTGCCATGTGCAAGTCTGGCTAAGGTTGCCTGACCTCTAAAATAATATGTTTGAGATAATTGTCAGGAAGAATCAGTGTGAAAAAAGTGGGGTACTGGAGCACTGAGGGCAGACCAAGTGCATTGACCAAATGCACTTGAAGTTCTTCGAACAAGTGGAAACTGCGATGTGGCATAGGAAAGAGTAATCACGGTAGCGTGACAGCAAATATACCTATAAAAAGGTTCTTACGGAGAAATCTTGGGTAACAAAATTAATACTACAACTGATTCATGAAAGACGGAAAAATGTTCAGGAAAAGTATGTAATGCGTTAATATGGGTGTCAATTAGTAAGGAAATAAATGCGAACCACGGGGACCCAATTCAAAATGGCCGAATGAAAAATACGAAGAGATAGCAATCAAATGGTGGTCACGAAGGATTGTTTAATCACACAGAAAAATCATAAGAGCCTTCAGTGAAATTAAAAGCAAACACGTCAACATCAAGAGTGCAAGAGGAATTCTACTGTTAAACGCAGAGGAGAGAGCGGAGAGCAAAGAGTACACTAAAGGCCTCGACGAAAGGGAGGAACTTTATCATGACCTGTTAACAGACGAAATGATAGTCGTTTTGATGTACTGGGGATGAATTACGAGAGTAATAGTTTATCAGAGGTGCGGAAGACTTAAAATCTAGTATGGCCGAAGACATGGATAAAAGTCGCACGGAATTTCTAAGATGATTAAGCGAAACGGCAACCAAACGACTATTGAACTTGGTTTGTAGGTTTTTTTGAGAGTGAAGACGTAAAATCAGACTTCTTGCAAAATATTAACCACACAATACCGAAGTCAGCTGGGCAGATAAGTGTGAGGACACGTTTCGCTCGGTTAGAGCATCAAATTATCTGTAATTAGCGACAACAATCTTCCGACGTAACAGTTAGTTGGCGAAACTATCACCGATCAATAGTACAGCTAAGGTAAAAGTGAGAAGTAAAGTGGTACACTTGACTTAAATAACTTAAATAGCGGAGAATTCATTAGTCATATATAAAAGCCATTGATATGAGGCGGTAAAGCGAAAACCGCAGACCTAAAATATGGATATAGGAGAGGGAGAAGATAAAAAACAGGATGGTAGAGACAGGTTTGCGAATAAATTGCTATGTACCAACACTGGTGTTACTTATTACAGATAATTCGAAGCTGTGCTAACCGCTCGATACTCATCATTATCAATAAAACACTTGCAACTGAGACTGTTTTCTAGTTTTGGAACAAAGAACCTCTGTTGCTGAACCAGACCAAAACATAATGGGGAAATGTGAAAAGATCACGATCAGTTTGGCATTAAGAAAAGTGAAGACATCGGAGAGGTAGTTCTGGCGATGAGCTTCATTATGAGAATAAGACCTAGGAAATATCAAGACAAGTTCATAGGACTTTATGACCTAGAAAAATCAGTGGCCGAGTAAAGAAGTGCAAGATACTCGAAACTGTCAGGAAAAAAAGTGTTAGTTACAGGGAAAGAGATTTATTGTACACTATGTCCAACAAGCAGTTGGATAAAATAAGGATGGTAGACCATGAACGAAGTGCTCAAATTATTAAGTATGTAAGACATGGATGCATTCTTTTCCCACTACTGCCCAATCTATACATCGGAGCAGCAAAGATGGAAATAAAGTGGAACTGGCAGATCGGGAAATAAGTGGTGTTAAGTTCGCGAACCTGTTGTCGACCTCTGCTCACTAGTCTGGTTATTTTGACATTGACCTCTCAATATATATATATATTCTTTACTGTCGTTTCTTGTTAACAGTATTAGCTTATTCCCTAGAATTAGCAGATTTTACTCAGTTAATACTCGGCAGAAATCCAATCTGCATTTGCATCGCACTTCCTTAACTCTTGTGCAGAAAGGTGAGCAGTACACTGCATCCATTTTCAGTGAGCTACCACTAGAATTAAAAATCTTAGCAGTAATCGAGGCCCTTTCAAATCGAAACTGAAGAGTTTCTTCATGTGTTACTCCTCCTATTGTGTTGAGGAGTTCCTTGAAAAATTAAGCTGATTCTTACGTTACATTGTTGGTCGCGTTTACATATGGCTTGACGTTTTTTGTGTTCATAAATATTTTATTTTATCTGTTATTACTTTACGTTGCAATTTCACATACTGACACGCTCCATGACTTAGGAGATTTGATGCTCAATTTGGTCCAACGGAACTAGACTTGCAAATAAATAAAAGAATCAAGGTTCAAAAGTGGGATACAAATTCAAGGTGACTGCATACGAACGATAATATTCGCTGATGGCTTTGCTGTCCTTAGTGGAAGTGAAGAAGAACTGTAGAGTCTGCTGAACTACAGAAAGAATCTAATGAGTGCAGAATATGGATTGAGAGTAAATCGAAGAAAGACGAATGTGATGAGAAGTAGCAGAGAAGACAACAGTGAGAACCTTAACATCAAAACTGAGGGCGACTACGTGGATGAAGTGAAGAACTTCTGCTTTGGATTTAAAGTAATAGACAGATGACGCAAGGACTACATAAAAGAAGACTAGCACAAAGAAAGAGAGCATTCCTTACCACAAGATGTCTACTAGTAACAAATATGTGACTAATTTAGAAGAAGAAATTTCTGAAAATGTACGCGTGTAGCACAGCATTATGTGGTAGTAAAAAATGTTCAAATGTGTGTGAAATCTATTGGGACTTAACTGCTAAGGTCATCACTCTCTAAGCTTACACACTACTTAACCTAAACTATCCGAAGGACAAACACGTACACCCATTCCCGAGGGAGGACTCGAAACTCCGCCGGGACTAGCCGCACAGTCCATGACTGCAGCGCCCTAGATCGCTCGGCTAATCCCGCGGGGCTATGTGGTAGTAAATCATGGACTGTGGGAAAACCAGAAGAACTGAATCGTTTGAGACGTGATGCTATAGAAGAATTTTTAATATTAGACGAATTTAGAAAATAAGTTAGAGTAAGTTTCTCTGCAGGATGGGTGACCAGAGTAACTCGTGGAAAACATTAACAAGAAGGATGAGACTGAATGATAGGTCAAACGGTAGGACCTCAGGGAGTAACTTCGATGGTACTACAGGAAGCTGTAGAGATTACAAACTGTGGAGGAAGACAGAGACTCGATTATAGCTGACAAATAGTTTACGCACGTCTTCTTGGTTTGCTGCATCAAACCAGTCGGAGGACTTGTTAAGAAATGCCCCGAATCCCATTGCCAGTTACAACGATTAATAACTTTCGGGTGATAGTGCTTTAATACACGTTAAAACAGTTGTGACCTAGCAGTGCACATCGCTCATGTAAAAATCCGGCAGGAACTAAATTCATACATGCCATTAGTAGTGGCCTCACCTTAAGGCATTATACACACGAGCGCAATATTTGAGGAACCACAGCTGCGCAGTAAATGAGTGTAGCGCTATGGTGCACGTGCAGACGCAGCAGTCCACACGGAGCGGAACGTCTGCGGCTGCGAGATTTTGCTGCTTGCCAGCTGCACCGCTCGTAGCGAGGCGATAGCCGCATTGCTGTGGGGCTTGAGGGCCTTCAGCAGTTCACAGGGCCTGTGCCGTGAGTGTGAGAAGAAGGACCAGTTTGTGGCTGACCTTGCTGGAGAAGGGGTGGCTAGCTGACAGACAACAAGCAGTGCTGCGTTCTCCGTGCTGTGCCCGTGTCTCCCGCAAAGTGGTATCCAGACACAGAGGAAATCGACACAGAAATTCTAATAACAGAGTGGACAAGAGACCTTCAGTTTGGGACGTAACGACCGAGGAATACAAGGATAAAAATGAGGATATAGAATGACGTGATATCTTCCGTGATTATTTACTGATTTCGCAGAGCATTCAAGCAGACAGAAAAAATCTGACGGTAACTTCTTTTTCACTTCTTAACTATTTTATTAATACTATGAGTTAAAGGGTCAGTCGGACCTGCAACAGAATTAGCGATTAAGCTTCCCGAAGGCGTTACGAATTTTTACACAGAGATTCGTCAACAGCGATTAATTTTAAGAGACTCCAACATTTCTCTTATTGTTGGCTTGTTGCATCTTGCTTCTCCTGTCAAATGATAGAATAACCTATTTCGGTAGGAATTACTACGAAATCCGGCAGTGATGTAAGAGCAAGTCAGACCACAGTATGATTTACGAAGTATTGCAAAAATGGTTCAAATGGCTCTGAGCACAATGAGACTTAACTTCTGAGGTCATCAGTCCCCTAGAACTTAGAACTATTTAAACCTAACTAACCTAAGGACATCACACACATCCATGCCCGAGGCAGGATTCGAACCTGCGACAATAGCGGTCGCGCTGTTCCAGATTGTAGTGCCTAGAACCGCTCGGCCACTCCGGCCGGCACACATGTCTAACATGCTCGTTGTTCGTATGAACATGAATACATAAATTGTTAATTATAGTATCGTAAAGTGAAACAACTATTGCAATTAATGAGCGACTAGAATGAAACATAGATAACAACATGCATTTTAATTTCTTACTAGGTGTGCAAAGGATACCGTTTCCGCTCTCGTTTTAATCGGAATCGGCAATAATGGTATCCATTCTTTTGCATGACGTGACTTAAGTCACACAGTTGGTCTCGGATAGTTACGTCATTAGTAAGACGGACACGTCACTAAAAATAGAGCATTAAACGAACCGCGTTCAGCAAGCATTGTCCTAAAAAGGATTTCCGGGTGGCATGAGACACTCAGCATTATCAGATTAGTTTCTTTTATGTTTAAGATAAATTTAAACACACATATACTGAAATTAAGGTGAGCAAATATCTCGCTAGATTCGAAGTGTCTTAAGGTAACGCACAGAGAAGTTGTTAATATAAGTTTTCTACTTCGTATCATTTTATTGATTCAGTAACACGTCTGATTTTATTACGATGGTTTTCCCTCCATTTATAGGTGGGCGATTGAATATCGTTAAAGATAACGCCGCAACGAAAAAAAAGCACCAAGTGAAGAATCATATCCGTCATACCCTAGCCATAGCCTATACTCACCAGGCGGCATGTCACTGATATCAAATTGATAAGCTAATTAGCCCAATTGATCATGGGAGTCTCTTTGCATAGTGCGTAATTTTTCTGTTTCAGTAGTTGGATTAATGTCACTAGGTAGTTGAAATGGGAATCCCTGGACAGAAGTCTATGTCCTTTTCGAGGAACCGTATTGAGAACCGACATATGAAGCTGACCACAGGAGTCTACTGCGGGGAACGCACATTACGCATAAGGACCGCGCTATCAAAAGCACAATCACAACGACTGTGTTACCATCACCCTGGATAAAAAGCAGTCTTCGTTCTATAGGGACACACAAAAGTCGCTGATAGTGTAACGCTTCTGGTAGAAATGCTATCAGCGACTTGGAGTCAAGTCCCTTCATTCAACTATACACTTGTGTTGGATCCTATGGAGATGTCTTTGAGTAATTACAGCCACTGGTGAATAATATTCGTGCCATTCTCGTACCTCAAAACAAGTCACCTTTTTTGAAACTATCTGTTACAGAAAAATTCCAACGTGGATTTAGACAATTCCTCTAAATCTTATAAGTGTTCCTCAATCGCTCCACGCCACCCCTCCAGCTTTGTGCAAGTGATCCAATTTAAGTCAGAACTGAGTATAAGTAAGTCTACCAACTTCTGCAACCCATGTGGAAACAGAGTAAGCAGAGTTAATGGGACAAGACCGTGTTTTGACCAATCGGTGGAAATGATGATATTTGGTTTGTGGGGCGCTCAAATGCATGGTGGTCATCAGCACCCATACAAAGTTTCCATTTTTTCACACAACAATTTTTCTTCACAGTTCAATCTAGCCACTGTCACGAATGATGAGGATGATGATGAAATGATGAAGACAACACAAATACCTAGTCCCTGGGTAGAGAAAATCCCCAACCCAGCTGGGAATCGAACCCGGGACCTCATGATCCAGAGGCAGAAATGCTAGGCACTACACAACGAGCTGCAGATGCGATGGAAATGGGAACATCTTGTAGCTCCACCAACTGTGTACGATGTGTAAGGTCAGTGCCAAAACGAAGCTTTCTCCTGCGACATGAGGTAGTATAAGAGACAGTACAAACAGTTACAGTGGTCCAGAATGAGATTTTCACTCTGCTGCGGAGTGTGCGTTGATATGAAACTTCCTGGCAGATTAAAACTGTGCGCCGGACTTAGACGAGGTACTGGTGGAAGTGAAGCTGCGAGGATGGGGCGTGAGTCATGCTTGGGTAGCTCAGATGGAAGAGCACTTGCCCACGAAAGGCAAAGGACCTGAGTTTGACTCTCAGTCCGGCACACAGTTTTAATCTGCCAGGAAGTTTCAGTTACAGTGGTGTACCTTATTGGGAAAATCAGGAAGACTTCACATCATACAGGAACTGGAAGAAGGACAAGCATTTTTCTACTGCACTGTTTCGAAACAACATACAGGTACTACAGTCTACAGGAAATCTGCATCTCTCAGGGTGAATTACCGCCTGTCACCCAATATTTCTATAATCGTTTTTTTGTACCATCCAACAGAGAAAAACTACGAACTATAAAAGCTCCACTAACTTCATCCAACAGAGTATTCGATAAAATTTTTACCGCATCTCTGTCTTCCGATACCGTCTGCATGACGGCATCGTGCATATGTGGTGATCCTATTAAATATACAGATATTCATCCACTGGAGCAGGTAGCCACTGATCGAAGTCACTCGCAGAGATCAGTGCAAAGCTTCATCTCCTGTATTGAAGGAGGACCATATCGCACAGATTAATAGTCGCAAGAGAGGGTTCCTGTTTCGTTGTTTGATACATTGCTTTTTTCTGCTGTAACATGCTCTGACATGGCCATACATTTTGTTTTTTCTGCCACAACTTCGAGGACTGTGTCAGATTCTAAATTGACATTAATATGATTCGATCCATTAACTCTCACAGAAAACTGGACATCGTACCGTGTACATAATATTGCCGCTGCTACCACAACACAACCAATGGATGATTGAAATAAAAGACAGTCACAACATAAGAAAGAGTTTTGTAGCATTGTGAAGCGTTTCCAAACTGCTGTCCAAAGGTGACTCAGGACCACTACTTTTAAACTCATCTTTCACATTGACTTGATAGCTGATGGCTCCATTTCGACTGATTTCTCATATTACAGTCATGTACACGTTCATTGTTTCGGGGCTAGCCATCCCCGGAAGGTGTTGGCCCTCCACCAAGACCCTTTCTCCATCTCAAACAAGCGATTTCTGTCAATCATTACGTGGTAATCAACAGTGTATCAGTGATTGGATAGGAATGGAAAAGACACCTCTGATATACTGTAATATGCATCACAGTTGATAGTGCAATCAATTTTAGCAGTATTACCAGTTTTTTACAGTGCTAGCCAATGACATGGCAGCATATTCCCGAAAAAGATGACTGTGCAATTTCTCTGTTCTTTGTTATTTTCAAAAATATACACCTCTGTATACCAGACAGCACTCAACGCATTTCTAGCACTTCAATCATAGTGCGTAATTTACGATAACGATCGCCCATGTGTCTCTATGTGGATGGGAGTCACAGGGCATTCTCACTTTCTTAGGATACAGTTAGAGACCGAAAGATCTCCTCGCATAGTCTTTGACCAATGCTCCCTGCAGCACTGGCACGAATTAAACTTGCAGCTGACCAGAAGTAGACGGCTACATTCCAAGTTTTGTGTAGGAATGTGCGAACTGAGGCTGTAACTGCTGTCCTGCACCCATCCAAGGGCACAAGATTTGTCCAGATGCGCGAATGTCGAGGAGGTTAGCACCCCATTTCGGTGTATAGTAGATATGAAACTGTTGTGGTGATACAACAGACAGTTAAGAAAGAGAAAAGGATGATTTCTATACATGATGGAGCTCTAAACAAATGGAGTTTGCAGCATTTCAGGCAAATCAAGTACGCTAATTTTGAAATATTGTGTCTGGGGTCATTACCATGAAGGTATTGGTAAGAGAGAACGAAAACGCATTCTCTCTTAAGGCTACAAGATTCTGTACTTAAAACACGCTGAAATGTTAGATCGTTGCGGTTTCTGACCTCATAGTCATACGGAACGGAACGCTGTTACTATCCAAGTGTAAGAAATATATTTACAGCGCATAACATGCATTCTCCTTGGAGATTTCTCTACGGTAAACTATGGTGGCAAAATGTAAAATGAAAAACATATTACTTCCTTAAAAAAATGGTTCAAATGGCTCTGAGCACTATGGGACTTAACATCTGTGGTCATCAGTCCCCTAGAACTTAGAACTACTTGAACCTAACTAACCTAAGGACATCACACAAATCCATGCCCGAGGCAGGATTCGAACCTGCGACCGTAGCGGTCACGCGGTTCCAGACTGAAGCGCCTAGAACCGCACGGCCACGCCGGCCGGCACTTCCTTAAAATCACGATTGTTTGTGAGACATGCACAATGTAGCTTTCCATAGGTGTATAGTGCCCACTGCTCACATCTAATCACAGTTCAGAAACGATACTAGACTCGCATTGGTCCTATATAAAATGACCGTTAGTAATGGAGAATGCCTCTTACAAACAAAGAGACAAACACATAGCAGCGGTGTTTGACAGGTGACATTACACGTCATGCCGCCATTAACTCCGTAAGCATGACATCTGTCAAGCAGATATATACATGGGTTTGCAGTACATCACAAACACCTGTCGCTCACTTAGAATCACCATAGTTATGAAACTGAAGACTAAATTTTTTGCCCAAGATGGCGCAGTGGAAAGAAGTATGTTGTATAAATCTTCGTTCGTCCAGAGGAGTATGTTGAAATAGGATGAACATCTTTCATCACATGTGAGATTGAAGTCCTCTGATGACTGAGACGTTTGCTGTTAACAAACGCAAGTAGACAGTACTCTAAGTCTTACACAGAACAATGCAGAAGTATACAAGTCAAATACCGGTTATGTCCTACAATTAATGCATCTTGAGAGAACAATGGCAAAAAATGGTCAAAGACCTACAGCAACTCCTCCCTCTATCTCTCTAGAATGCATCATCAGTCTACCATTAAATCATACCTCGTTACATATCCCATACACTATCATTTATCCCTTAAGGCAGATGCAAGTACATTTAGAGGCAGATGATTCTCTTTTCCCAGGAAAGCATAAAAAACAGCAGTCAACTCTCATGTACCACTATTACCTCAATAGACATATCGGTACTGTGCAATATTGACTCGGTGAAGAGAATTTTTGTTTCCCTGATTCTCGATATTTCATGTCAATGTTTTCTCGTATCCCTCTTGCTGTCACATACTCGCTCCCATTTACAAGAATTGTTCTGCACAAAACAGAATACATCGAAGTACTTTCTCAATTTCCCCTCATTTTGGCGTATTTTTCCTCAATTTATACGTATTTTCCGTCGTTTCTCATAATTTTATCGATTTTATGTCGCTTCTACTGATGTGAACATGACATCACTTGTCATTGCATATTCTAAAATTGGTTGTAAATGTAGTACAGTTGCCAACACCTAGCGCATATGCAATGTTTTTCTGGTTGGGCAGTGTAGTATAGCACTGTACTTGAAATTATAGCGTCACCTTCAACCACTTAGTCTACAGTTGCAGTGCGTTTGCTCTTATTTCTGTATGCATGTCTGTGCAAGCGTTGCAAATGCCTCCCATGACCCAAAGTAGAACCGAGTTAATATTAGCACAGCTTATCCTGTTTCTACACGGGTTGCTGAAGGTGGTAGATATCAAACTCTCTGACTTCTGCTCGGTTCCGAATTAGATTTGAGTGATCACATACGCAAAGCTGCAGGGGCGGCGTGGAGAGACTCAGCAGCAGTTCTATCTAAAACCATGTTGAAGTTTTACTGTCCAAGCTGCAGCTGCTTGTTTCGCAGACACTGCAGCTGCCTACAAGGGTGGTCATGAGGAGTCAGCAACCGGAAGCAGCGGATTAGCGGATTATCCTTTGATGGGTATAAAGAATGCACCTACCTGTGTGATCTTGCCAGCAGCAGCAAGGGCTGGAGAAGTGACCAGTGTGCTGGGTGAGCATGACACGAAGTGGACGCGTGTGTTTTACGTGAGAGAAGACTCAAAATATTGGATGCTTGCACTGGATGTTCCTACCACTCCAATCATAAAAAGCCAGAGGTGGTGCATTCTGGCTTTCACGCGTGTAAGCAACTGTGACTGTACCTGCATCGGAAATTTTCACTGAGCTCCTTACGTCGTCTTTGGCAGTATACGTGGGAATGGCGGCATTGTGAGCGGACGTCCGGGAAGTGAGTGTGCAACATGTGTGTGTTTCTGCGATCTCCTACATCTACCCACAGGAACTGCTGCTACAGACAGGATCATGGTTTAACTGTGTCGTGTTTAGTATGCTTCTCAATACATCATCACAATGGACTCTCTCTTACAATGGTATTTACTGCTGTCTGTATTGTATCGCACAGCTTCTTCTTTCTTTCCAAATGTAGCAGAGAGAACCAATTTATAATTCCTATAGTACTCTTTCGAAAGCCAACTGAGATGTCAAACCAACGATTTGATCAATTTATTGTTTCTCATAATTGAATTGTGTGCATTCATGCGTTTGGGTGTGGGTCTCTCTTCAGGTTGAGGCCGGTGTGGTGGGGGGGGGGGGTGGGGGGGTTTATGCTGTAGATGGTAGATTGGTGGATGGTGCGTGCCTCACCATCATTAGTTCGTGTGATAGTCAGAATTTTTTTTTTCACCAGCAATATTTACAGGAATGTTGTGGTAGAGGAGTGTTATTGTGGTCTGAAACTTGTTGCCTACAAGACCTTGGATAAATTTAGCGCTACTATCTATTTGTGGTGGAAATTTCATCACTTGAAATTACAATGAAATGAATACCCCTAGCTGCAAACAGGCGTTGATATAAGTCAACGGGGATAGTTGAAAACGTGTGTCTCGGCCGGCCGGAGTGTCCGTGCGGTTCTAGGCGCTACAGTCTGGAGCCGAGCGACCGCTCCGGTCGCAGGTTCTAATCCTGCCTCGGGCATGGATGTGTGTGATGTCCTTAGGTTAGTTATGTTTAAGTAGTTCTAAGTTCTAGGCGACTGATGACCTCAGAAGTTAAGTCGCATAGTGCTCAGAGCCATTTGAACCATTTTTTGTGTGTCTCGGCCGGGACTCTAACCCGAGATCTTCTGCTTACATGGCAGACGCTCTATCCATATGAGCCACCGAGGACACAGAGGATAGTGCGTCTGCAGGGACTTACCTCTGGTACGCCTCCCGTGAGACCCATATTCGCAACTTATTGTCCCGCACTGTATTCAGGGTGCCCCTGCCCATTATACTCATTACTCGTTGCTTTACTGCCGATTCCCGTAAGAGTTGGGGCACTGTTTGTGCGTCTGCACAGAAGAACACATGTATGAAAGAGCAGATACCATCTTCATACAAAGAAGAGCACCGTAAGGTGAGGATGAGTATTTTCAGCGATTTATTTGATTGCTGTAAGTTGACAAACAATTAATTTGAAAGAGTAGTGCAAATGGTTTATTTCACTCTATTTTTATTAACGAAAATGTATCAACTCTCTTGGTCTCCAACATCGAATAGGAATACTGTATTCTGAGGAGAAATGCAAACCTCCATCTGCTTGTTTCGGGATGCTGGTTCACACAGACAAAAGACAGAGATAAGAAGCGACTCTGGAATCTCCCGATCAACAGAAGGCCGCAAGTTGATGCATTGTTTCGAGAATGTGAGAACAATGGAGGCCGATATATGATCCGCGGTCGGTGGTATTTAGTAACATGATCTGTAATTAGGTCATTAGCTATTCTTGACCTTCGTTGCGGTGCCCTGAAGTTAGCTAACATATCGACTCCCGAATTTTTTCCAGCAGCAGTTCTTCTCCGTTTATGTTTTCTTGGTGTGACACCTTCCGACTCACAGAGTAAGTTCGCAATTTGTTGAAAATTTCTTACAGATGACCGTCTCCTTTCAGGGAACCGTTCTCCGTATAAGCTGCAATGTACTATAGCCTCCTTACCAGCTTCACCATAAATGTAAATCACATCAATTCGCTCACTAATCGTCTACCGAACATCCATGATTACAAAACGAAGTGGAGGTAATGTTATTCTGTGGTTTAAATTGGCTCTGGGGAAACTTATGCCGCCGGCTCCTGTGCCCGAGCGGTTCTAGGCGTTTCAGTCCGGAGCCGCGGTGCTGCTACGGTCGCAGATTCGAATCCTGCCTCGGGCATGAATGTGTGTTAGGTTTAAGTAGTTCTAAATCTAGGGGACTGATGACCTCAGATGTTAAGTCCCATAGTGCATCGAGCCATTTGAACCATTTTAACAATTGCACTGGAGGTGGAATGTATTCAGTTACGGATGCATCGATCGCAAATATTGTGGCTCCATAACGCTATCACTATACTACAAGTCATTCCCGATTTACCTGTTTTGTTCCGACTCTACCACGATTGTTTGTAATGTTGCTCACAGACGAAAAATCTGCCAATTTGCACCGCAATGCTCTGTTAATGATGCCCTACAAAAAGTTGCTCTCTGTCCCAGAGCGCAGCTGCAAGGTATCCTTATTCCGTCTGTACTAATCCAATTACGTTTCGGGGGATTCACGTCCCTCGGTCAAAGAGTAGAGGGCCACACATCGGCAGAGGCGAAATTCGCCACTGGTAGTTCCGTTCTAAATTACGCTCGGCAGATTTCGGACGGGTATTTACGCGACCGGCGGAGTTTGCTTCGCGATAAATTTGACCGTGGCGCCGGCCACACGGAGGGGGCGTGGCCCACCTGCTGCGACGACCGCCAGGTCTTTGTTACGTCACCAAACAAGTAGCGCGCACCGCCTCGCTGCGAGCGTTCCAATTACTGTTTATCGGCCGCGTAAATTACGACTACGACAAACATTCTCGTTATGCTGGCCATTGCCGGTCCGACGCGGTACTGACGATTCATTTTACGTGCGCCATAAATTTCTAAGATATAATTGGCCCCCGGAAGAAACACGGGCGTCTCAATTAAAAATAACGAGTTCCTGGAAGTGGCGCATGCTCAGGGGTGGGTGGTGGGGATTGGAGGGGGGCGGGGAGGGTGAAACGGGCATGGCTAGTGGCTCGTTTCGCAAATGCGTATCAGATCGCCGTGGAGTACGCACTCGCAAGTGCTCCATAGAAGTCCGGCTTTTTCACTAAGCCACCGGGCGTGTGTTGGTTCCAGAGACGATCGGAGGCACTGGAGGAGATGGAAGTGGCTGTTGTTGGTAGTGTTGATAGCGAAATCGGCATCGGAACCTTCGATCACATTCTGGACACTAAATTTTCAAGAGTTTCTCTAGATGTTTTATGTAAGAAGGTTTTCCTGAAGTCGATGTTCTTCATGTAGTTTACAAAAGAACTACTATCATAACCGCCCCTAATTGTAAATGAAGTTTGAAGAAATGGTTCAAATGGCTCTGAGCACTATGGGACTTAATTTCTGAGGTCATCAGTCCCCTAGAACTTAGAACTACTTGAACCTAACGAACCTAAGGACATCACACACACCCATGCCCGAGGCAGGATTCGAACCTGCGACCATAGCGATCACGCGGTTTTAGACTGAAGCGCGTAGAACCGCTCGGCCACAGCGGCCGGCGAATCTTGAAAGACATTGAACATTGTGTCATTCAGTTTTAAGATTTTCCGCTAACTAACCGAGTTACAGGACAAAACAGGTTACATTCCAAAGTTAAGCTGTCATAAGAGATAATTTTCTCGTAATCTAGCTTGAAAAAAAAAAATCATTTTTCAAGACCGTCTGTTAAATATTTCTTTGTTCGCATCCGATTTCGACCTTCAGACCGCTTTCATTTATATGAAACTTGTTTGTAAAGTCTTCCGTGGCAATATTAAGGGGGTAGGACGTCAAACGGGCCGACTTGGAGCATGAGAGGCCATTTTGATTTCCACTGTCTATACTTTTACAAATAAATTCATGAAACATTGTTAGAATAGCCAGGAAGGATTGAAGATTCACACTCATAGCAGTGGATGATCAAAAACGTAAGATAATTAATTTAATTTTTGCATGTGAAATTTCATCATTTTTTCACTTAGTATTGTCTGCATTTGTTGCTTTAGATACACTTTTCTTCATATGTATGAGAGATACTTCGATGAATTTTGCACAGCATACAAACCATACTTATAGGTGTATCAAGCTCTAGAATTAAAAACTGAGATAATTATCTATAAAATTTGAAATTTTTCTAAACATGAAGTTTAAAATGTATCAGCTCAATCATTTTTACATAAATTAAATAAATTCTAGAGTTTGATACACCTGTAAGTATCGGTTGTATTCTGGGCAAAACTCATCGAAAAATCTCTCTTTCTTATGAAGAAAAGTGTACCTATAGCAACAAATGCAGTCAATAGTAAGTGAAACAAATGATGAAGTTTCACATATTAAAAAATATTATTTTATGTTTTTGAACTTCCACTGCTATAAGTGTGAATCTTGAATCCTTTCTGTTCATGCTGACAAAGTTTTATGAATTTATTTGTACAAGTATAGACAGTGGAAATTGAAATATCATGTGGTGCCTCTACTGCTCCAGGTTGGCCCGTTTGATTTCCTAGCGCGTATAAAACTGTAGCATCAATAACTTAAAAGCTACCTTGCGTCAATTCATATTCTTTTCCTTCGTACTGCATTGTAGCTGGACGCATTCTACTTACTGGCTGCTACAAAGCTGAATATGTTGAATGCATGGAGTGCTTCCACGTCAAAGTTGGAAACCATATGTAACATTTAGACGAAGATTAACGGTTTACGTACAGGGGTTGCACCAAAACATGCCAACACCGTGAGAAATACGTGCTTCAACATAAACGCAAATGCTGTCCAGGTCTTTGGGTTGCTCTGTTGTTATTTGGCACTGAACGCCATCTGTGCAAAGTCGTCAAGACGCTGCAAGAGTCAGTCGTGGCCAGAGAAGCGTTCTGTGTGGGTGCATTATGTTGGAGCTAAGTGAACTCAAACGTGGGAAAATCGTTGGCGCCCGTGTATGGGTGCTTTTGTAACCAAGTTAGCTGAGGTAACATGTTCAAGAGGCGGACAAACATCATCCACTAAGTCACAACGAACGTTTGTGTTGAGTGGTCATGACGGACAGGCTTTGCAGAATTTAATGTCGCACTTTCGAACGCAGTGCGCACCAACACAGCACGAAGGGAGTTCCATAAGCTGGGAACTGCAAGGCGAGCTGGAATTCTAGAACCACTCATCAGTAACGAAAATGCCTGTAGCTGAAAAATGAGGTCCCGAAACCAAAATCCCTGGTTTACGGACCAATGAAATAAAGAACTTCTGTCCGAGGAGTTTTGTTTCACACTGTACCCAACTTCTGGGTGAGTTGACCCAACACCGACTCGGCGCTTGTTCGTGCCGTTGCAGGCATACTCATAATGGTGGTGTCTCCCTCTCTGACACAGGAAAATGTGAAACTATTGGCGGTAGTTGACCAAGACACATTGTTCTGAGAGATTTCTGCAGTCAATTAATTGTACAGTTCATTACACTTCTCAACAAATACTGTACTCCTGAACTTAAATTTCCACCTGTTTTAAGGATTGACATACAAAAACAACTTCATTGTCCAGCAGCAACAGAATTCGTGCTTCTTTACCTTATTTGTAAATCTGAGGACGTTACGTTTGTACTGGGTTGCTTTTACAAGAAACTGTGAACATATTGGTGCTCTTCTGTAGGTATATTGGTTGACTATGGGGTGAGGAGCACTGAATGTTAATGAAATATCTTGCGATTGTACACGTTGGGGGAGGGGGTGGGGAACAGAAGAAGAGGCAAAAGAGAGATACTTGTTTTATGAAATAAAAATTTTTTTATCTTATTAAGTTTCTCCTTTCAGTTGCAAGAGGGGAATATTTATCTTTTCTAATGTGCATGTTTAAAGAAGTTTAAGCTCAGCAGTATTTTCGATGTATGACGCTATTTTGTTTCTTGTTTAGAATTCCTTTCGTTGAAAAGGACTGTAATCTAATGGCTGGCAACAGTTGGACATTTACACATGTAAATTAGTTCACATTTCCAGTGACGATGTCAAACGATAATGAATAAATAAATAAAAGAAACGAGTTCATTGTAAGGGTTTTGGGGTAAGTTTCGATAGCAAAATGGATCAAGTAAATATAGTTACTTGAATGTAAAATTTGCAAGGCTTGCAATGGGGCAAAGCATCTCCTCATATTAATCTACGTTTGTTTCGACAGGATTCAGTAAAGAGAACTATGATCTTCGTTTGCAGCTATACGATAGTAAGAAAATCTTTCATCTAAATAAAACTGCAGAATCCTAAACAATACCAAACATTTTGTCCAAAAATAAGAGATTTATGGTGATAAGCACGCCCAGGCTTTTCTGACTGCAACAGACTTGGCGTTCACCGTGCCTAGCTGACGTGACGTCACCAACAAGCGCCGAGGCCTTCCTTTGAGTCGGTGTTGGTTGACCTCCCAGGGGTGAAACACGGCGACAGGATGATATTGATTTGGGTAGCAACACTGTTATTGCCATGGACACCATGGGTTCTCCACATGGCTGCATTGCTGCCTAGGGTCACGTGATCATCTTGGCTTATGAGGTCTGCCGCATGGTAGAATGTTCCGCAGCACTAATGTTGTGTTCCAAGAAGACAGGGCCCTTGTTCACACAGCTTGCTTCGTCCAGGAGCGTTTTTGTCAGCGTGAAAATGAACTGTTGGATTTTCCCTGACCACTGCAGTCACTAGACCTAAATATTACTGAGTGTTTGTGATCTACTTCTGAGAGAAGTATTCGCGATCGCAATCCGCCTTCATCATCCTTACCTGAACGTGACATTTTTATGCAGGAAGAATGGTATACTCTTGGAAACCATACAGGACCTATGTTTACCCTTCCGGGACGACTGGAACCTCTTTTGAATGCCAACGGGTTTCCTGCGCTGTATTAGACATGTTTATTTGTTGTTTCTTTTCGCTCATACATTTATGAAGAGTTTTATGTCATTTACCGCCACGGTTCCTAAGTCTCAAACTCATTTTTATACATAACGTGAGTACATAACCATTATGACTTCCGTGTCAGTGCCTTGAACACAATTTTTACCGCTAAATGAATGTTAACGCAATTTTGACCATATGTTTAAGTAAGACTTGATTATGGTCAGCAAGCTCTATCCTATTACCACAAGCTGAAAGTATACTGCGTCCTTCTAGGTAAAGAAGGCTTGTGCAATGAAGATGTTATCTCCACGTTGTACTACGTGAGACTGGTTGTGAAAAACATTCTCCTCATACTTAGGATGAGCACGTGTCTCGAAGCTGACAGAAGGTCAGATCTACTTTATACTTGCCGTAATATGTGTGCAGGGAGATTACTATACAGGGTAATTTTAAAGGAACTATACATTTTGTACGTAAACCAATTTTATTAATCAATATGTAATGGCACTGCAACTTATGTTACAATAGGACATAATTTCAAATGGCTCTGAGCACTATGGGGCTTAACAGCTGAGGTCATCAGTCCCCTAGAACTTAGAACTACTCAAACCTAACTAACCTAAGGACATCACACACATCCATGCCCGAGACAGGATTCGAACCTGTGACCTTAGCGGTCGCGCGGTTCCAGACTGAAGCGCCTACAACCGCTCGGCGGACATAATCTCAGTACATTTCAATGTGACCACCTTGCATTCCTAGGCGCAACCCCCAGCGCTCCACTGTAGACCGAAAAACCTGCCCAAGCATATCTGGTGTAATCTCAGCAGCTGTGGCTCGGATCCGCTGTGTTAAGTGTTCAGCGCTGCGGATCTTCATCTGGTATATCCTAGACTTGATAAACCCCCATGTGGAAGAGTCTAAGGGTGTCAAGCCAAGAGAGCGGGATGCCCGCATCCTTGAAGAGGCACGACCAATCCATCTGCCGGGAAATGCTTGATTCAGATAATCTCGAACAACGAGAGCTAAATGGGGTGGTGCAGCATCCTGTTAAGAAACAACAGTATCCATAATCCCATCAGGTACCAACTGGGGCTACAAAAACTGTTCCAACATATCCAGGTATGTGGCTCCAGTAACGGTTTGTTCTGCGAAGAAGAATGGCCCGTACACTGTTGACCTCGTTCTCCCTAACCACACGTTCACTTTTGCTGTGTCCCGTTGCCACTCCTGCAGCACACTTAGCTGTTCGTCTGCCCAGATCCTGCAGTTTTGTCTCTTCACATATCCACAGGTAGGAAATGAAGCTTCATCACTGAACAAGACATTTTGCATCAAATTATTATTTTCCACAGTTTGTAGCAGGTCATGACACGTAGCTTGTGCGGCTACGTAGTCATCCTCCTTAAGCTTGTGTACGACCTGGATATGGTACGCACGTTTGTGTAGCTTGTAACGAAGAACTCTCCAAAACAAATTGGCTCTGAGCACTATAGGACTTAACACCTGAGGTCATCAGTCCCCTAGAACTACGTGAACCTAACTAACCTAAGGACATCACACACATCCATGCCCAAGGCAGGATTCGAACCTGCGACCGTAGCAGTCGCGCGGTTCCAGACTGAAGCGCCTAGAACCGCTAGGCCACAGCGGCCGCCAAGAACTCTCCATAGAGTGGTTTCAGGAATACGAAGCTCCCTACTAAGTGCCTTGTAAATGCGGAAGGGCTACGTATGATCGCATCCTATACACTTTGGACGTTGTCTGGCGTTATGGCCGGCCTCCCTGGACGTTCTTCAACTGCAACACTACCAGTACGCTCGAATTTATTGACGAGGGTCTTGATAGCAAGCTTGGCGGGACCTGTTTTCCTGAATCGACGGGTAAAGTCTGCCCGCATCTGTTCATACGTCATTCCACGAAGACGAGCAGAAACAACAGCGATTCGTTCTTCTTTGGTTAGCATTCTGTCGTAGTACCTGCAAGAAACAATTATTCCATTACTATATCACTGAAACGTGTAGTGACTTACTATATCACTGAAATGTATAATGACTTTAGAATCGCCCTGTATAGTCTGATGATGGCAGATTTTCTATGTGGCATGACATATCAGTACCACCCCATGGGTGTTGTTACGTTGGTAACAGAATTGAAAAATTCCGTTACACTCCGACAGTGCTCATCCGGGACCTGGCAGACCTAATGAAGCACTTCCATGGAGTCACACCTCCAGCGCCCTCTGCTGCCGCAGTACAGGACCACCGGCGTCAGCCGGTTAGCCACTTGTCCCCTGAAGCCTGATCGCACCGACACCATACTTTATGCCTTACTACAACGAGCATCATTCTAGTTGACATCGTGATAACTCGACTCTATTTCGAGTTGCATCATTTGTAATGAGTCTTCGTTCTCTTGGAGACACGGAAGTTAAGTAAATTTTCTGTTTGTTTTGTTAATTTGTTTGCTAATCATTTCTGCTCCTGTCAGGCTTTCCTATGATGACAGTTACCGTACCTCTCTATAGCCCAACACTCCTTTCCACTGTGTATAAACTGGTACACGAAAGTCTTTATAACAATTCCACAGGAGCTGGAGTGTGTTCAGTTATGGGTGCTCACACCACTTACGACTTCAGACAAATAGCAAATGAGAGCATGTGAGCTGAGCCACAAAGCGTGATAAATTATATGTGATGAGAAAAAAATTTGGAGGTAATGGCTATAATTATTAATAACACTCAAGAAAACCAACACGGTAGCTCAGCTGTGAACGTAGCAGCCGCGTGGTTCCGGACTGATGCGCCTAGAACCGCTCAGCCACCACGGCCGGCATTATGAACAGGTGCTCGATCGTGTTGAAAGATGCAATCGCCATCCCCGAATTGCTCTTCAACAGTTGGAGTCAAGAAGTTGGTTAAAACATCAACGTAGGCCTGTGTAAGTAGGCTGTTTAGGTTTTTTTATTGGTAACGCCACCTCTGTATGAAAATCACTGGCTGTGCTGTGTGCAGTCTGTGGCTGCTTTGCATTGTTGTAATACTCGCCATTGTAGTGTTAGGCAGCTGGCTGTGAACAGCACGTAGCGTTGCGCAGTTGGAGGTGAGCCGCCAACAGTGGTGGATGTGGGGAGAGAGATGGCGGAGTTTTGAAATTTGTCATGAACTGCTATATACACTCCTGGAAATTGAAATAAGAACACCGTGAATTCATTGTCCCAGGAAGGGGAAACTTTATTGACACATTCCTGGGGTCAGATACATCACATGATCACACTGACAGAACCACAGGCACATAGACACAGGCAACAGAGCATGCACAATGTCGGCACTAGTACAGTGTATATCCAACTTTCGCAGCAATGCAGGCTGCTATTCTCCCATGGAGACGATCGTAGAGATGCCGGATGTAGTCCTGTGGAACGGCTTGCCATGCCATTTCCACCTGGCGCCTCAGTTGGACCAGCGTTCGTGCTGGACGTGCAAACCGCGTGAGACGACGCTTCATCCAGTCCAAAACATGCTCAATGGGGGACAGATCCGGAGATCTTGCTGGCCAGGGTAGTTGACTTACACCTTCTAGAGCACGTTGGGTGGCACGGGATACATGCGGACGTGCATTGTCCTGTTGGAACAGCAAGTTCCCTTGCCGGTCTAGGAATGGTAGAACGATGGGTTCGATGACGGTTTGGATGTACCATGCACTATTCAGTGTCCCCTCGACGATCACCAGTGGTGTACGGCCAGTGTAGGAGATCGCTCCCCACACCATGATGCCGGGTGTTGGCCCTGTGTGCCTCGGTCGTATGCAGTCCTGATTGTGCCGCTCACCTGCACGGCGCCAAACACGCATACGACCATCATTGGCACCAAGGCAGAAGCGACTCTCATCGCTGAAGACGACACGTCTCCATTCGTCCCTCCATTCACGCCTGTCGCGACACCACTGGAGGTGGGCTGCACAATGTTGGGGCGTGAGCGGAAGACGGCCTAACGGTGTGCGGGACCGTAGCCCAGCTTCATGGAGACGGTTGCGAATGGTCCTCGCCGATACCCCAGGAGCAACAGTGTCCCTAATTTGCTGGGAAGTGGCGGTGGGGTCCCCTACGGCACTGCGTAGGATCCTACGGTCTTGGCGTGCATCCGTGCGTCGCTGCGGTCCGGTCCCAGGTCGACGGGCACGTGCACCTTCCTCCGACCACTCGCGACAACATCGATGTACTGTGGAGACCTCACGCCCCACGTGTTGAGCAATTCGGCGGTACGTCCACCCGGCCTCCCGCATGCCCACTATACACCCTCGCTCAAAGTCTGTCAAATGCACGTACGGTTCACGTCCACGCTGTCGCGGCATGCTACCAGTGTTAAAGACTGCGATGGAGCTCCGTATGCCACGGGAAACTGGCTGACACTGACGGCGGCGGTGCACAAATGCTGCGCAGCTAGCGCCATTCGACGGCCAACACCGCGGTTCCTGGTGTGTCCGCTGTGCCGTGCGTGTGATCATTGCTTGTACAGCCCTCTCGCAGTGTCCGGAGCAAGTATGGTGGGTCTGACAGTAGTGGCACTCGCTGTATTGCAGTAGTTCGAGTAATGAAGATTTTTGTGAGGTAAGTGATTTGTGAAAGGTATAGTTTACTGTTAGTCAGGGCCCATTCTTTTGTAGGGATTATTGAAAGTCAGATTGCGTTGCGCTAACAAAATATTGTGTGTCAGTTTAAGCACAGTCATTTGTAATTGTTCAAAAGGGGACGTTTCACCTGTGATGTGACAGTGCCAAGTAACAAGGGGAGCAAACCCCCTCCATGAAAAACACGCCAACACCATAACACCACAGACTCCGAATTTTTCCACTGTTCAATCTTCCAATGTTTACGCTCCTTACACCAAGCAAGGCGTCGTTTGGCATTTACCGGCGTGATGTGTGGCTTATGAGCAGCCGCTCGACCATGAGGTCCAAGTTCTCTAACCTCCCGCCTAGCTGTCATAGTACTTGCAGTGGATCCTGATGCAGTTTGGAATTCCTGTATGATGGTCTGGATAGATGTGTGCCTATTACACATTACGACCCTCTTCAACTGTCGGCGGTCTGTCAGTCAACAGACGAGGCGGACTGTACGCTTTTGTGCTGTACGTGTTCCTTCTCGTTTCCATTTCACTATCACATCAGAAACAGTGGACCTAGGGCTGTTTAGGAGAGTGGAAATCAGGTGTACAGACCTATGACACATGTGACACCCAATTACCTGACCCTGTTCGAAGTCTGTGAGTTCCGAGGAGCGCCCCATTCTGCTCTCTGACGGTTTCTAATGACTACTGAGGTTGCTGATACGGAGTACCTTGCGGTAGGTAGCAGCAAGAAGCACCTAATATGAGAAACGTATGTTTTTGGGGGTGTCCATATACTTTTGACCACGTAGGGTAAGTGGGATGGTAACGTGAACCATGACCATTATTCAAGGATAATATACTGAAAGCGCGATGTTGATGATTAAACATGCTATAAAATCTGTGTCACAGGATGATGCATTTAACCTTGGTTAAAAACGCAGCACATTTATAAATCTGAGAAACCGCGCGAACAAAATATCACGCAAAACCTCACTAGCAAACCATGTTTTCCCCCTAAATTCTCGTGTATTCCATCGCAGAAACGTACATCGAAGAATAACACTGGACGAAGTCGTCTTAATTCGAACCAAGCGAACCATGAATAGTGCCGGCTGCGACCACGCGATGCGACTTCAGCAACGGTTGGCGGACACGCAAGCGTGCTTTATGTCACAGCCTTGGTAAGTCTGGCACCACATCCAACTCATCACGGACATGCTGTACTACGCAGCCGAAACTTGTGGCATTCCAAGGAGACGAAACAGATTTATAGTTAGACTTTACAACTCGCCAGCAACTTGTATCTCACGTAAAGACAAATGGTGCGTAAGACGTTTTCTAATACACTGCTTTTAAGTTTTAGTGTTATAATATGAGGATTTCAGCTATGGATCACCTTATTCTCACAATATACTGCCAAAAAAAAAATAGTAAACCTTTTTACAGGTTTCGAATTCACTCAATGTTACAACAGTGCATATGGATTATATGAAATGATTGCATTTACAGTTCACTAGCACAAGCAGTTCTGAGGTACCGGGTATCGAACCGTAGTGAAACACTTATGTTAGTATTTGAGATAGCCTCTATGGGTGGCAATGCAGGCGCTGGCTGCCAGTCGATTGTAGAAATGTCGAATACCACTCTGGGACACGTTATGCGACGCCTGCCCGAGCTGTTCGCGTAAAGAGTTGTTGGCTGATGAGTCACATGATCCACTTCTCTTCCCATCATATCCCAAATGCGTTCGATTGGAGACTAGTCAGGAGGTCTTGTAGGCCAAGGAAATTGCTCCACGTCTTGCAGAGCACATTTACACGGGTAATGTGTGGGCGAGCATTATCCTTGTGGAGGTGCACATCACCTTCCTGTTGCAAGAAAGGCAAAAGAACAGATCTAACAACATTCAACCTGTACCGAGCGCTGGTTAGCGTATCCTCGAGGAACAGTAAGGGTGTACCAGAGCTGTAGCTTATCGCTGCACAAACCATAAGGCCTGGGTTGGGGCAAGTGGGTCTTGGACGAATACAGTCTACAATACCGCACTCACCAGGTCTACATCGACCTCGCAGACGGTCATCACTTGCGTGCAGACAAAATCTGTTTTCATCGATGAATACCAAGGTGCTCCATTCCACCTTCCAAGTGATCCTGTGACGGCACCAATCGAGCCATCCACGCCGCTGCTGTGGCGTCAGTCACAGCTCACAGTGTCACTGATAATAAGCGGTTCGCAACTGTTCGTGTTGACACGTCTGGGCTCAAAAGAACTCCTATCTGTGCTGCGGCAGCTGTACGATGTGACACTGGTAGCCTTAGAATACGACGATCGTGGCGGGTGTCTGTGTTGGATGGGCGTCCAGAACTTCGCCTAAAAGCGTGAGAATGTCCAAGTGACCACTGGCAACTTCATCATTGCACAACTGACACAGCACGTCCGACTTGTGTGATGGTTTACGGAAAGGAGGTTCCCGTCACCAGGAAGGCCACAATCTGAGCCCTCTCCAACTCATTCAGCTGGCTGAAAGAAAAAAAAAAAAAAACATCAAACGAAAAAACTACAAAGAACTAAACTCGTCTAGCTTGAAGGGGGAAACCAGATGGCGCTATGGTTGGCCCGCTAGATGGCTGTGCCATAGGTCAAACGGCTATCAACTGCGTTTTTTTAAATAGGAACCCACATTTTTTATTACATCTTCGTGTAATACGTAAAGAAATATGAATATTTTAGTTGGACCACTTTTTTCGCTTTGTGATAGATGGCGCTGTAATAGTCACCGACGTATAAGTACGTGGTATCACGTAACATTCCACCTTTGCGGACGGTATTTGCTTCGTGATACATTACCCGTGTTAAAATAGGCCGTTTATCAATTGCGGAAAAGTCGATATCGTGTTGATGTATGGCTATTGTGTTCAAAATACCAAACGTTCGTATGCTATGTATGCTGCTCGGTATTCAGGACGACATCATCCAAGAGTCCGGACCGTTCGCGGGATAGTTACGTTATTGAGGGAAATACTAAGTGTTCAGCCACATGTGAAACGTCAACCACGACCTGCAACAAAAGATGATGCCCGAGTATGTGTTTTAGCTGCTGTAGCGGTTAATCAACACATCAGTAGCAGACAAATTGCGCGAGAATCCGGAATCTCAAAAATGTCGGTGTTGAGAATGCTACATCAACATAGATTGCACCCGTACCATACTTCTATGCACCAGGAATTGCATGGCGACGACACTGAACGTCGTGTACAGTTCTGCCACTGGGCAGAAAGAGAAATTACGGGACGATGTCAGATTTTTTGCACACGTTCTATTTAGCGAAGAAGAATCATTCACCAACAGCGGTAACGTAAACCGGCATAATATGCACTATTGGGCAACGGAAAATCCACGCTGGCTGCAAGAAGTGGAACATCAGTGACCTTGGCGAATTAATGAATGGTACAGCATTATGGGAGGTAGGTTAATTGTCCCCCATTTTATCGATGTCAATCTAAATGGTGCAATGTATGCTAATTTACTACGTAATGTTCTACCGATATTGCTACAAGATGTTTCACTGCATGACAGAATGACGATGTACTTCCAACATGATGGATGCCCGGCACTGAGCTCGTATGTGGTTGAAGCGGTATTGATTAGCATATTTCTTGACAGGTGGATTGGTCGTCGAACTATTACAGCGCCACCTATCACAAAACGAAAAAAGTGGTCCAACCAAAACATTCATATTTCCTTACGCACTACACGAATAGGTAATAAAAAAGGGGGTTCCTACTTAAAAAAACGCAGTTGATATCCGTTTGACCTATGGCAGCGCCATCTAGCGGGCCAACCATAGCGCCATCTGGTCTCCCACTTCAAGCTAGACAAGTTTCGTTGTTTGTAGTTTTTTTGTTTGACGCTTATTTCATATATACTGCGATTTTTTAAAATAGGAACCCCCTTTTTTATTACCTATTCGTGTAGTGCGTAAGGAAATATGAATGTTTTGGTTGGGCCAACTTTTTTCGTTTTGTGATAGGTGGCGCTGTAATAGTCACAAACAGATGGCTCACAATTTTAGACGAACAGATGGTAACAGGTAGGTTTTTTAAATTAAAATACAGAACGTAGGTACGTTTGAACATTTTATGTCGGTTGTTCCAATGTGACACAAGTGCCTTTGTGAACTTATCATTTCTGAGAACGCATTCTGTTACAGCGTGTTTACCTGTAAATACTACACTAATGCAATATATATACAGGGTGTTTCAAAAATGACCGGTATATTTGAAAGGGCAATAAAAACTAAACGAGCAGCGATAGAAATACACCGTTTGTTGCAATATGCTTGGGACAACAGTACATTTTCAGGCGGACAAACTTTCGAAATTACAGTAGTTACAATTTTCAACAACAGATGGCGCTGCGGTCTGGGAAACTCTATAGTACGATATTTTCCACATATCCACCATGCGTAGCAATAATATGGCGTAGTCTCTGAATGAAATTACCCGAAAACTTTGACAACGTGTCTGGCGGAATGGCTTCACATGCAGATGAGATGTACTGGTTCAGCTGTTCAATTGTTTCTGGATTCTGGCGGTACACCTGGTCTTTCAAGTGTCTCCACAGAAAGAAGTCACAGGGGTTCATGTCTGGCGAATAGGGAGGCCAATCCACGCCGCCTCCTGTATGTTTCGGATAGCCCAAAGCAATCACACGATCATTGAAATATTCATTCAGGAAATTAAAGACGTCGGCCGTGCGATGTGTCCGGGCACCATCTTGCATAAACCACGAGGTGTTCGCAGTGTCGTCTAAGGCAGTTTGTACCGCCACAAATTCACGAAGAATGTCCAGATAGCGTGATGCAGTAATCGTTTCGGATCTGAAAAATGGGCCAATGATTCCTTTGGAAGAAATGGCGGCCCACACCAATACTTTTTGATGATGCAGGGACGATGGGACTGCAACATGTGGCTTTTCGGTTCCCCATATGCGCCAGTTCTGTTTATTGACGAAGCCGTCCAGGTAAAAATAAGCTTCGTCAGTAAACCAAATGCTGCCCACATGCATATCGCCGTCATCAATCCTGTGCACTATATCGTTAGCGAATGTCTCTCGTGCAGCAATGGTAGCGGCGCTGAGGGGTTGCCACGTTTGAATTTTGTATGGATAGAGGTGTAAACTCTGGCGCATGAGACGATACGTGGACGTTGGCGTCATTTGGTCCGCAGCTGCAACACGGCGAACGGAAACCCGAGGCCGCTGTTGGATCACCTGCTGCACTAGCTGCGCGTTGCCCTCTGTGGTTGCCGTACGCGGTCGCCCTACCTTTCCAGCACGTTCATCCGTCACGTTCCCAGTCCGTTGAAATTTCTCAAACAGATCCTTTATTGTATCGCTTTTCGGTCCTTTGGTTACATTAAACATCCGTTGAAAACTTCGTCTTGTTGCAACAACACTGTGTTCTAGGCGGTGGAATTCCAACACCAGAAAAATCCTCTGTTCTAAGGAATAAACCATGTTGTCCACAGCACACGTGCACGTTGTGAACAGCACACGCTTACAGCAGAAAGACGACGTACAGAATGGCGCACCCACAGACTGCGTTGTCTTCTATATCTTTCACATCACTTGCAGCGCCATCTGTTGTTGAAAATTGTAACTACTGTAATTTCGAAAGTTTGTCCGCCTGAAAATGTACTGTTGTCCCAAGCATATTGCAACAAACGGTGTATTTCTATCGCTGCTCGTTTAGTTTTTATTGCCGTTTCAAATATACCGGTCATTTTTGAAACACCCTGTATATATATATATATATATATATATATATATATATATATATATATATATATATATATATATATATATATATCACATTAATCATGGAATGGAAACACACAGCAACAGAACGTACCAGCGTGACTTCAAACACTTTGTGACAGGAAATGTTCAAAATTTCCTCCGTTAGCGAGGATACATGTATCCCTGATGCGCTGGTGCAGCCCTGGAGAATGGCGTATTGTATCACAGCCGTCCACAATACGAGCACGAAGAGTCTCTTCATTTGGCACCGGGGTTGCGTAGACAAGAGCTTTCAAATGCCCCCATAAATGAAAGTCAGGAGGGTTGAGGTCAGGAGAGCGTGGAGGCCATGGAATTGGTCCGCCGCTACCAACCCATCGGTCACCGAATCTGTTGTTAAGAAGCGTACGAACACTTCGACTGAAATGTGCAGGTGCTCCATCGTGCATGAACCACATGTTGTGTCGTACTTGTAAAGGCATATGTTCTAGCAGCACAGGTAGAGTATCCCGTATGAAATCATGGCAGTGAATCGAGGAAGTACAGTACATACTGACGAAACTAAAATGAGCTCTAACATGGAAATCAAGCGTTTCCGGACACATGTCCACATAACATCTTTTCTTTATTTGTGTGTGAGGAATGTTTCCCGAAAGTTTGGCCGTACCTTTTTGTAACACCCTATAAGAATTTGCTTGGAACTATTTAAGTAAATCACCGGAAACTTAAATCTGGATGGCCGGGTGCGAGACCATGAGCTAAGCACTGCGCCATCTCCCTCAGTTTAGTTGGCTGTAGGAAACTCGGGTGCATATCCGTGGCATTGCTGCCTGATTGCTTTATACGTATGCACCATATTGAGACTTCCGTATGTGCACACTCTGTTCTAAAGGATGGACACAAATGGCACTCTGTTGGCTACGCCACTACTCTATCTGAGGCGGACGACGTTGAAATCATAATCACTACATCCATTGTCTCCCAGATGCCATATGCAGTCATCGGATCAAAATCGGCGTCGTCTTTCAAGGTGTACCAATTTTTTTTCCGGCAATGTATATTCTAAGAACTTACAATTGCTTTTATGGCTTTGAAAATTCGAAGAAGTTAACTGATAGGAGGGACCCGCCCGGGCAGCCGTGAGTATTAAAAACGCTGATTCCGGCATGTGGAAATGTACCGGTCTCGTATCGAATCCGGCAGCGGATTACTGACGAGTGTCATTGTGCTGGCCATTCAGGATGTGGTTTTTAGGCGGTTTCCCACAGCCCTTTAGGTGAATATCAGGATGGTACCCAAGTCCCGCCTCTTTTACACGTTTCGCAAACATCCAGAACACCTTCGCTCACTCTCACGTGAATAATAGTTCACACGGACAGTTGGAGAGCATACGTATTCCGTTCTGGCGAACAACGGCGTGGCGGACATGGAACGCATCCGACCATCCCCTGAACTACCCACGCCATATGCGCTCATAGAAAGAAGAACAAGAATAGAAAGAAGAAAAAGTAGGTGGTATTAAAAAATTTTGTTATTTGAGTAGTGTTTTAACCTTATTTTTTATATTCTAAAGACTCCAGTAAAGAAAACAGAGTGTAAGTTTCGTCGGACAGTAATCACAAACAGGAAGGGATATTAAGTCTAATAGATGTTTCATTTTGCTGATTGCCACGTCTCCTAATCTTCACACATTAACGGTGACAATCTCCTCCCACTTGGGACCAGATTAAGGAACCATGGTGTCAAAGGTATGCCGGTTGGTGGGCCGGTACTAGATTTGTTTGAATTTAATGTCCTCATCACGTAGCAATAACAGATCTTCTAGTGCATTTACTTCACGCCTTCTACAGTAATCACAGTGTGAAAGATTTATTAAATAGGGTGCTTATTGATACGTTTCACACAATATACTAATGAGCCAAAACCTTATATCGACCTGTTTAATAGCTAGTTTGTCCGTCTTTGGAACGAAATACGTCACTAATTCCGTGTGTCACAGTTCCGACAGTTTGTTGGTAGGTATGTGCAGGTGTGTGGCATTAGATGTCTTCGCACAGGTCGTGTAATTCGCGTAAGTAACGGGTCGATGATTTAGACACGCGGTGATGTCACCAGATGGCGAACGACATGGGTTCCATGCAATTTGCGTCAGACAAATTTGGTCGCAGAGATAGCAACGTGAGTTCACTATAATGCTCGTGAAACCAGTTCACTATGGTTCTGGCTCCGAGACACGGAAAATTATACTGCTGAAAGACGCCATAGCCGTTGCAGAAGAGATGAGCATGAAGGCGTCCAGGAGGTTCGCAGCAGTCAGCGTGTCTTCCATTACTACGACAGATTCCGTGCAAGCGCAGATGAATGTCTCCCGTAGCACAACACTACTCCCTCCAGCCTGCGTCCGTGGCGCGCAGCATGTTTCGAGCTTCCGTTGACTTCGATGACGACCATCGACCCATTGTAGCAAAAATACGATTCGCCCGAAGAGCAGACACGTTTCCATTGATCGACGGTCGAATCCCAATGGTCCCGTGCCCACTGCAATCGTAACGGACGGTGAACTTGGGTCAACATGTGAACACGTAGGGGCTGATCTGCCCCGTAGCTCCATGTTCAACAATGAACATGGAACGGTGTCCGCTAAAACTCTTGTGCGCGCAACACCATTGTGCTCTTTCGGCAGAGATACTACAGATCAGCATCTGTCTTACTTCTCAGAGCAGAGAAGCATCTGAATTCCACATTGTGTGAAGAATCATGTCTGTACAACCATTTAGCTCCCAGTGGTAGTTTCGTTGTCCTTCTGCCTCCCTCGTTACATGCTCACGGCAGTAGCACGTGGACGTTCGATCTCCTTCTCCGTCTTCGAGGTACTCGTTCATCGGCTTTGCGTAGTAATAATCTCTCGTTTACCAAAGTCTCTCACCTCAAAGGATTTCCCCATTTGCACCCTACATCTTCGTTAGGGTGATACCCCGCCAGCGTCTGCTACGCTTAGATGCTTTTCATGTTCCATCACTTGCCCGCAACGCCAGCAGGCTGCATCCAACCTTGCAGTGGGTAGTGGTCATAATGTTTTGGCCTATCAGTGTATAGTCAGCTTATACGTCTCTGTGGCCCGCTATGCATTGGAAATGGATCTGTCTAGTGGTCTTAGTATATCGTGCACTAGAGGGGCTGCAGGCATTCCTGAAACAATACCCTAAGGGACAAAAGTACTGATTCACTCATTATGTATCAGCTCTAATAAATATAGTATGATATGTAAGATAACAAATACGTCAGCAAGGACATATCTATAGGTAGCAGAAATCATCGTAGATTACAGCTCCTGCGGGGATGCTAGGTATTTTATAGTCATGCATAAGTACCTTTTGACAGCGTTCCCGTAAGAAAAACAATTTAGAGGTTCATAAGGCATTTGTAGATATAGACGCTATACTAATCTCTTAATGATAAACCGATAATGAAAGAATTTAACTTCCAAGGAGCAACGGAGTGTTTCGCTCGGGTAAACACAAATACCAAGGTTAACATGAGCCATTTGTAAGTGTAATCAAGCTGTCAAAGTAGCAATCATTAACAAAAAAAGAATTTCTGTTTGTGGATCTACAAAATTAATGAAGCTATAGTAAAATCATTTAAATAAATAATCTGGATAATATGCCAAGACAAATTTTCTGCAGTAACTTTAGCCAAATAATCCCAAAAATAAAGAAGTCATCTAGGTTGTCAGGTCTGATCAAATCAGATTACTATCAAAAGCACTGAGGCCAAGATTGTTGAACAAACCGCCCCTTACATATACAAGGCCTTGGAAACAACTTTAACGAAACAATAGTTAGTTATCCTTTCTATACATTCAGAGCGAGATATCAAACAATATTCCAGGCATGGCACACCATTTACGAAGACGTGAATACAGTACATTATCGTGAAGAAACTTAAGCATGCAGGCTGCAACCAGAGTAACAGCTGAGGGGCCCAGGTCCAAGAATAAGGCCACATTATATTGTTTTAACAGGCTCAGCAATTAACCTTGCAATCCAGACCAGATGAAAACGTTGCTTCAGAAGCCCAGCTGCGTCACTGTTGGAGAAGAATGCTATAAAAAAAGTATTCCACATTTTGAGATATGCTGTTGTGGACCAAAGCAAGACAAAATTGTCCAGTAAACGTGGGCTCCAATGCGTACCTTAATAGCTGTGAGCTCTTGTTCATTTTCGCTATTGAGAAACACATGTCTTCTACTGCGAACTCTTCTGTTATTGCCCGTGGGTACACTAGTGAACATATATTACTGTTGTGACTGTAAACTGTTTTCACAGTTCTGCGTAATTGTAGCACATAAACAACTTCCAATGGATCCAAATTGTATTTCGAAAAGTTTTTGACATGTTTTTACTCTGATAACCCAAAGCATTATGACCACTGCCCACCGCAAGGCTTGATGCTGCCTGCTGATGTTGCGGGACGTGATGTGCTATGAGAAGTATGTAAGCGCAGCAGAGACGGAGGGGGGACCACTAAGCCGAAGATATGGGCTCCAAATGAGGAAATCTACTCAAGTGAGTGACTTCGTCAAAGGGCAGGTTATTATTACCCAGAGGGTGTGAACGAGTATCTCGAAAACTGTGAAGCTGGTCTTATGTTCACTTGCTACTGTCGTGAGCCACTACGGAAAGAGGTAGGAGGACAGTGAAACCAGCAATATGCGCTAATGGTTGAACGTCGGCGACTCTTCACAGAACGTGGGGTTCGGAGGCTTGTCTGCTCTGTAAAGTGGTTTTAAAGTGGTTTGTGATCTGTGGCATCTCCACCGAAAGAGTACAATCGTGCAGGAACAAGTGTTTCGGAGCACGCCGTTCATCGTACATTGTTAAACATGGAGCTCCCCTCCCGCCGGAGGTTCGAGTCCTCCCTCGGGCATGGGTGTGTGTGTTGTTCTTACATAAGTTAGTTTAAGTATTGTGTAAGTCTAGGGACCGATGACCTCAGCAGTTTGGTGCCTTAGGAATTCACACACACACATGAAACTCCGCAACAGACTATCCCCACGTGTTCGCTTGTTGACCCAATGACATCGTCTATTACGACTGTATTGTTGACGGGGCCATCAGGATTTGACCGTCGATCAATGGAAACGTATTAGCTCTTCTGGGTGAATCACATTTTTGCTGCACTATGTCGATGTTCTTCACAAACACCATCATCGAGATCTATGGCGGTTCGAAACGTGCAGCGCGCCATCGACGCAGTGTGGTGGGAACAGTGTTGTACTATGGAAGACATTCCAGTGCGCTTGCATAGGATGTTTGCTAGTAACCAAAGATACGCTGACAGCTGCGAACCATCAGTATTCCTTCATGCTTGATATCTTGGTTCAAATGGCTCTGAGCATTATGGAATTTAACATCTGAGGTCATCAGTCCCCTAGAACTTCGAACTACTTAAACCTAACTAAGGACATCACACACATCCATGCCCGAGGCAGGATTCGAACCTGCGACCGTAAGGGTCGCGTGGTTCCAGACTGAAGGCCCTAGAACCGCCCGGCCACACCGGCGGGCGCTTGATGTCTTCCCCGACGGCTATGTCATCTATCAGCAGTGTAATTGTCCGTGTCTCGGAGGCAGAATGTTGCTACAGTGGTTTGAGAAGCATTGCAGTGAACTCTCGTTGATGTCTCGGCGACAAAATTCGCCTGATATATTTCCTGTGGAACCCATCTGGTTTGCTATTGGGCGCCATCACCACGTACGCAATTCAGGACCGTTATTTACGCGAATTAAATGATCTGTGCGTAGACATCTAATGCCACATATCTCCACAAATCTACCAGCCAACTGTCGGTTACCTGATACTCACAATCAGTGTTGTATGTCTTTCAAAATAAGGGCAAACAAGCTATTAAGCAGGGGGACATAATGTTTTGGCTCGTCAGTGTACAATAACGGAAGCTTATGTTAGTAACGGGAGCCTGTTATTCCACACGGGAAAAGCACACATGATCTTCCATTTGCCAGACCATATTAATAACGAAGTAGTTACAAGGGATTACGTCCTTCCGAAAATCTGCGTGGTTGGTCCAGGGAAGTTGTACATTTTCATTTGGTTATTAATTCATCTCGCATATATTTACATCAAAACATATTACAGATATCTTCTATACACATATTTACATTGCTAAAGAGCCGAAGTTTATTTCTTGAAAAGTGCATCACGCAAATAGAATTCATTACCGGCGATACATAGCTAAAGACGTTCGAAGAATCACCCCGTTATGTTCTGAATCACTTAAGACGTGATCTATATCCCTCTACAGATTGTGGCTTTCAGCTCTTCAGAGGCTGTGAGAAATCTTTGAGATACAAACCAAAATCATGGGCTGAAAGATCAAGTGATCTCGCCGGTCATCAGATATCAGCGAATCGTGAGAGTAATCGATCTGGAAAGTGCAGCTTCCGTGTAGTCACTGAATCACGGGATGTAGCCATCTCTCACAGAAATCATATCGCGTTATGTCGGCAATGTCAATGCAGCGGTGTAATGAAGAAGTTGTTAATCATGTCCGTTTGTCGCTCGGAGCAGACACTCTCTAGCTGGTTGGTGTTGTCTGAAGAGAATGAAACGAAAACAGTGACCAACAATTCCAACGGTTTGCTTTGATCTATCGTCGATACGGGATGTACGGAACAGTGGCCGTTCAAATATTAACCAAAGAACAATCGCCGAAAAGCCATATGTTTACAGAAGGTGTTTTTCTTTTTTTTTTTTTTTACTTATACGACCAGTTTCGGCACCTTATTAACGCCATCTTCAAGCCGCTATGCACTCCACGTATAAACAATCAGATATAGAGACACTTGCACAACTGTAGCCGACAGTATCTGGATTCCCTGAACTGATTTTTGGAGAGTTTATTTCGAAGACTTGACACTTGTTATCAAGTCTTCGAGGCAAGTACTCTAAAAACAAATTCAAGTTGGTCCATTTAATAATAGAAGTTTCTTCGAATGCAATTCAGTGTCCGTTTTCGAGTGGATGCTCCGCCACAGATGACTTTTCGGAAAATCGTAGGCGGAAAAAACTTTGATGTCCTATGCGGCGCTGTTCAATAGTGCGGGCAGGCTGACCGATATAATTCTGCCCACATGCACATGGTATACTCTATATTCCAGGCGTTCTGAGGCCTACATCGTCTTTTACAGACTTCATTTGCTGCCAGATCTTTGCTGGGAGCCTGAAGACTGTGTAGATTTTATCTTTCTTCAGGAGCCGGCTAATTTTCCCTGTTATTGAGCCACAAAACGGTGAAAACTCAATCCACCATCTCTTTCCTGTCTTCTTCGGTGGACTTATGCTTTCGCGCCTTACATAAAACTGCTTGCGAAATTTGTTGTTTTAACCATTTTTCTTGAAAACTTTTCTTAATGGGATCATTTGCCTCGACAGATTTTATGCGTCTGAAACGGTTTCAGCTCGAGGTACGAAGGTTCTAAAAATAGACCGTTTCTTTGCTCGGTGGTGGTAACTGGTGGCGTGCAGAGACCGATCCGTGTGGGTGGGCGTGCGGTACATGTTGTGGCCGTGACACCCATTTGGTTTACGGCGAGTATAGACGTCCAGGAACGTCAAGGAAACGTCCTCCTTTACTCCCTACGAGAACTTTCTGTGGTCGTGGAGCTTTTGATGTTTCCCAGGAACTCTTCAAGTCTTTCATGTCCATGAGGCCGTATGACGGAGGTATCGTTGACATAAGGTGCGTGCCCATCACATAACCTATAGACTTCCTGTCCCGGCTCTTTGACGAGACCATCGACAATTTATTTAAAGATACCCTGTCATCATCGTACTTTTTACATGGTAGAGAACATGTAACCAGTGACGGCGTTACGATGGAGAGTCCATGAGCTCCGGTTGCGGCCAATCTCGTTACTGAGCATTTTGAGAACACCTCAGTAACAGCGACGACCACATAATGTTCACGACGAAAATAGAGAAGGACGGTTCCTTACCGTACCTTGTCCGACCTAAACTCAATGGGTGTCTCGGTCACAGCGGTTACGGCAGCCTACCTACTGCAACCTACATCCTTCTGAATCTGTTTAGTGTATTCATCTCTTGGTCTCCCTCTACGATTTTTAGCCTCCGCGCTGCCCTCCAATAGTAAATTGGTGATCCCTTGATGCCTCAGAGTATGTCCTACCAACCAATCCCTTCTTCTAATGAAGTTGTGAAACAAATTTCTCTTCTGCCCAATTCTATTCAATACCTCCTCATTAATTATGTGATCTACCCATTTGGTGTATAATCTCTATTATACATGGTCTAGTCACAATATTGTAACTACAGTCTATCATCGACGTCAACGAACAATAACCACTCACAAACGTCAGGTGGCAGCACTAGCAGTGAAGGGTGTATAAGAGGTGTTGGAAGGGGGGGGGGGGGGGGAGAGGTGACGTGGAAAATAGTGTAGTCGTCGTAATGTGGACCTACAAATGGGCATGATCATTGGCTTTTGGTAGAAGAGTGGAAACATTTCCGAAATGGCTAAGTTTGCTAACTGTTGGAGTGCGGCCACATTTAATGTACAACGTGTATGACAAAATGGCGTTATCCAAAACCAGCGCTGAGGCATCTGTGGTGCACCACAGGCCAGAGATCACATGGGTGAACGACGGCTGCAGAGATGTGAAGGGGCGTACAGACGGGCGTCTGTTGAGAAAGCGACGGCCCAGGTGAACCAAGGGGCTACCAAGAGTGTCTCCCCATGGATCATTCATTGGAAGTTGCCGTGTGTGCGCGCCTGCATAGCAGGCGCTTGGTGAATGCACCCGTACTGACAGCAGTTCATCGGGGACGAGAGCTGGAATTTGCACGGCCGTACCTCAACTGGACGCCCAGTGGGTGGCGACAGACGGGCTTTTTAGATGAACCAAGTTTTATATGCCATCTGACAGATGGTCATCGGCGCATATGGCTCTGCAACAATCGTTGTAAGGTTCTAGGCCGGAGGAGGACGCTTTATGATCTGCGGAACGACTTCGTGGCATTTCCTGGGTGATGTCGACATTCTGGAAGGCGCAATAGATCAACGAAAGTATGCATCTATGGCTGCAGACGTTGTCGATACGTCATTGCAGTTTCTTTGTCCTCGGCGCGAGGAGTCTAGCAGCAGGTCAATGCAACCTGTTACACAGCTCGCAGCGTATGTGCGTGGTTACAAGAGCACCGGGATTAGTTTGCTATTCTGGACACCGAACTCCCCGATTTGTACTCGATCGAGAATCTATGTAACCATTTCGATAGGACTGTTCGCATCATGGAACCACAACCTAGAAACAAGCACGACACTGGAGTCGCCATGGCTTCACACGGGAAGTGTAGAATTCTTCTTCTAGTGAGAAATCCATATAAAATCGCCATAGATCGTGTAGCTTTTGCTGACGAAATGGTCTTACATACTAACACACTGAAGAGTCCCAAAGAACAAATCCCAGCACCAAAGAACGAAGCAACCAAATTAGGATCAAAATTACCATGTAAAGAAACACAATTAATGTCAGGAAATAGTGACGGCCCAAAAATTTTAGAATTCACAAAAAAACAATGTCTACAGAATGTTTTTCATTCCTGGGAGAATGGCTGAGAAGAAATACAAAACATAATACACTGATAGAAATTACAGTATATAAAATTTCAGCGGCGCTTCGTATGTCAAAAATATGTACGACTAGATACCTTTGACCTGGACCAGACTACTACGACATCATGAAACTGTGGTAAGGATCTCTGCAGATGGAAAACACTTAAACTAACAAAGTTTGGAGATCATGAAAAACTGGAAAAATGTCAAAGAAGAATTCTAAGGAAAACATTGAGACCTAAAGTAAAACTGAATACAAAGATCAAACAGAGGACTACTTGGGAATGGAAAAGGTAACTGATACAACGAAGTCTACTGTTCTGTGGATACATGTACTGCATTAATAGTATCAGACAAACCCACAAGATTTTCAGCTTATTAATATTTACAAATCCAGACCCATACAGTTCTCTGGTTCTGACAAAGATATGAAAACACAAATGTAGAATAGACGTAACAGATAACATAACACTTCATAAAATCTTCCTTATTGTGAAACACAGATACTCTATAGTGATCGTGGCTCTTAAGGTACCCATTTTAGCATTTTAAAGCTCGTGTTTGCTAGACCTATTTTCTTTGTTTGACCCATATGATCTCTGAATGTTGCCTACCCTACAGTGTTAGCGACAACAATACCAGCACATGAAATCCACTCTCAGAGGTATCAGAATGGTTCGCCTACAATTTTCGATTACTTCGTTTCCGATATAGGACCCTTACCTGAGATGAATACATTTGACATTATCTGTCACCTACAAAGTCTGTTACATTATCACACTATATACTCATAAATTAAGGATAATGCTGATACATGGTGAAACAAAGCTCTGGCGGGCGGTTTCCGTGTTTAAATCACCTGAGGGTATAGCCATGCGATGCATTTGACCTGCGGTCGTCGAACGGTGGTGCTGGCAGCAGTCCACATATGCAGAGGTGTGTTGGTGCATATCAGAGTACGGTGCAGCGAATAAGTGTGCAGACGTTTTCAGACGTGCTTATGGTGACTGTGTGTTGAAAATGGCTTAAAGAACACATATTGAGGAAGTTGTGAGTGGTAGAATACTGGAGAGACTGGAGGCTGGTCAAATACATTAGGTCGTAGCACGGGCTTTCCGTGTGCCAAAAAGTGTGATCTCATGATTATAGCAACGTATCCAGGAGACAGGAAACGTGTCCAGGCGCTACAGTACGGGACGTCCACAGCGTACAACACCACAAGAAGACCGATATATCACCATCAGTGCCCGCAGACGGCCACAGAGTACTGCAGCTGGCCTTGCTCGGGACCTTACCGCAGCCACTGGAACAGTTGTCTCCAGACACACAGTCTACAGATGACTGAACACACATGGTTTATTCGCCCGGAGACCTGCAAGGCGCATTCACTGACCCCTGGTCACAGGACAGCCCGTAAGGCCTGGCGTCAAGAACACAGTCCATGGTCATTGGAACAGTGGTCCCAGGTTATGTTCACGGACGAGTCCAGGTACAGTGATTCTCGCCGAGTTTTCATCTGGCTTGAACCAGGAACCAGACACCAACCCCTTAATGTCCTTAAATGGGACATGTATGGAGGTCGTGGTTTAATGGTGTGGGGTGGGAATATGATCGATGCACGTACAACCCTGCATGTCTTTGACAGGGGAACTGTAACAGGTCAGGCGTGTCGGGACCTCAATTTGCACCAGTATGTCCGCCTTTTCAGCGGTGCAGTGGATCCCACCTTCCTCCTGATTTGTGATAACGCACGGCCCCACCGAGCTACCATCGTGGAGGAGTACTTTGAAACAGATATCAGGCGAATGGAGTGACCTGCCTATTCTCCAGACCTAAACCCCATCGAGCACGTCTGGGATGCTCTTGGTAGACGTATCGCTGCACGTCTTCAAACTCATAGGACACTTCAGGAGCTCCGACAGGTACTGGTCCAAGAATGGGAGGCTATATTCCAGCAGCTGCTCGACCACCTGATCCAGAGTATGCCAACCAGTTGTGCGGCCTCTGTACGTGTGCATGGTGATCATATCCGATATTGATGTCTGTTTACATGTGCAGGAAGCAGTGGCGTTTTGTAGCACATATGTTTCGGGACGGTTTTCTCAACTTCCCACCAATACTGTGGACTTACAGATCAGTATCGTGTGTATTCCCTATGTGTCAATGCTATTAGCGCCATTTCTGTGTAGTGCCACATTGTGTGGCACCACATTCTGCAATTATCCTTAATTTATAAGCATGAATGTATATAGACGCCAACGACTATGGCTTTCAAGCTCTGTAGCATCGTTGGATGATGTTTCCGGACATTGGTTCTTACGTAAAACTTTTTGTACTCATCTACAACCTCCAGAAGAATGTAGCACGAATTACGACGCACCCTGCCGGTGCTACAGGCTAGGCCTACCGCATTTTCCACTGGTTATCATACGAGCTGTTAGGGGAGTTTGCTCCGCGAGGATCAGTGCCGGTCATGTTATTGGAAGAATGTAAAATGATTTTAATTCACTGACCAATGGTTTATTTTAGAGAGTGAAGTGATATGCAAGTGTGCTTATTTTATTTGCAGCAATTTCGCGAAGAGGGGTGGCTAAATCTCTGCGTGAAGCTATGGCATTAATAGACTGCTTTGAATTTTTGTTTTTGAGTGAGTTATTCCACTAGTGGCGCCGGAGCGGCGAAACGTTTTTGACAACGTCAGACGCCACTCTAAGGTCGCAGTTTTGATTACTAGTTAACATTGCTTTAGCAGAGGAGTTTTCATTTGGTGGTTCACCAGAGGCAAATCATAAAAAAATAACTCTGGTTTATGTTTAACGAATGTGGTCGGGATTGCAGGTTGTCTAATTACCTCAAAACAGAAGACTTTCCGTCTTCTTTAGAAGTGAACCGCCCCAAATGATACCTCAGCGTTTTCCAATAAATCTATTCACCACCGCTCTAGACCTACTCTGTCGCACACGCCGCACAGGTAGTTCAAAAATGGTTCAAATGGCTCTGAGCACTATGGGACTCAACTGCTGAGGTTATTAGTCCCCTAGAACTTAGAACTAGTTAAACCTAACTAACCTAAGAACATCACAAACATCCATGCCCGAGGCAGGATTCGAACCTGCGACGTAGCGGTCTTGCGGTTCCAGACTGCAGCGCCTTTAACCGCACGGCCACTTCGGCCGGCGCACAGGTAGTTCCTTCTTTGGATAAATGTGTTACCCGTACTGCACCTTGAGATGGCACCACTCTTAATCGTCACGACGTAAATACCACAGTATTCTGTTCTCCTTTTCCCCTCAGATATAGCCCTCTACGTAGGTGGCTTACTGTTTGATGACTGTTCTCTTGTGTAATCAACTCCAAATAATGGTGGGAAGCCGGCTGATACTGTCTATCTGAGGCTACCAAATGAACTGTTGTCTAAAGTTCCACTGTGTACAGATAATTTGTAAACTATTCATGAAGGTTAACTAGTATTATGAATAATGAATGCACATTCATAATGCACATAGAATGACACGTGATATGGTGTCTTCCAAAATAGACCGCTCATTCCGTTGAAAACAAACGTTGCCGAGAAAGCAACGCTGTTTAGGCCCCACTAGACCCTACTACCGACTGACTGTGCTTCGTGTAAATACATGTACCGTACATTAGTAGCCCTCCCGTTATCTGTCGTGTTCAGGCGTTTCATGGTTCAAAATGGTTCAAATGGCTCCGAGCACTATGGGACTTAACATATGAGGTCATCAGTCCCCTAGAACTCAGAACTACTTACACCTAACTAACCTAAGGACATCACACACATCCATGCCCGATGCAGGACTCGAACCTGCGACCGTAGCATTGACGCGGTTCCGAACTGAAGCGCCTAGAACCTCCGGCCACCACGGCCGGCTTTTCATGGATTGGTACAATGCTGTAGTTGTTTCATAAATTCTCCATTTTTCTTGTAGTTATAGTAAATGATTAAGAAATATATCAGTCGAGTCTTGTCTGCCAGTGTCGCCTAGTATACTGTTTATAAGGTGCAAACTAAGCACTAAGTGCACATTACGCCTTAAGCCTATGGTTGGGTATAAAAGTAGAAAATCTGGTTTCGGTGCAAAATAACTAAAGAACCCTATATATGTCAGTTATAACAGAAACTAACTGCTTAGGATTCTAAGTGACTCTGTCTTGTTTCTAAGATAATCTTAGGCGGAGATATACTCAAAATTCATCATCAAATAAAATAACTGTTTATTTATTCTTCTCGGGTGGAAAATGAAAATATATTCAGTATCTTTGTTCATTTCAATTTGACGTATCCTTAGCAGCCACGATATACGATATTTCCCGACTGAGGCAAACACTTCATTGTGGAAAATTCAATTTTTCAAAAATATGTTCATTTTGTAGCGCACATCTTTCTGAAGACGTTGATGTATGTTCGAGGAAATTTCAGATATGTTATTTGTCTTTAGTGTGAAAAGTTGCAGTGCCACGCCCCTTCACACAACACAGCATTCTTTTATCGCACGTCACTGTATTTCGCTAAGGGAGTTCAAACTTGTATAGTTTATAATGAAAGCCATCAAGCCGACATTTAGCACAGTGGAAGTTAAAATGATCTATGGTGCCTCTCCTGCTCCCAGTCGACAGGTTTGACATCCTATCCCGCTTTTTTTTTTAATCCTCACAATTATTACTGGGTGGGATTATTTGTGATCGGGAGAATAAGAACTCATCAGAAAATTTTTATTCTTTATTGTCTATTAGTTAATAGCTTTCTCTTTTCGTGACATAAAATTAAATACAGGAAACTTAGCCAGCAATAACAAGAGACAAGCAAGACAGTATATACACTACTGGCCATTAAAATTGCTACACCACGAAGATGACGCGCTACAGACGAGAAATTTAACCGACAGGATGAAGATTCTGTATTATGCAAATGATTAGCTTTTCAGAGCATTCACACAAGGTTGGCGCCGGTGGTGACACCTACAACGTGCTGACAGGAGGAAAGTTTCCAACCGATTTCTCATACACAAACAGCAGTTGACCGGCGTTTCCTGGTGAAATGTAGTTGTGATGCCTCGTGTAAGGAGGAGAAATGCGTACCATCACGTTTCCGACTTTGATAAAGGTCGGATTATAGTCTATCGCTATTGCGGTTTATCGTATCGCGACATTGCTGCTCGCGTTGGCCAAGATCGAATGACTGTTAGCACAATATGGAATCGGCAGGTTCAGGAGGGTAATACGGAACGCTGTGCTGGGTCCCATCGACCTCGTATCACCAGCAGTCGAGATGACAGGCGTCTTATCCGCATGGCTGTAACAGATCGTGCAGTCACGTCTCGATCCATGAGTCAACAGATGGGGACATTTGCAAGACAACAACGCAATGACGACAATCTGAACAGTGGATGTTACATTCCAGATGTGTTACGGCCCGTGGCTCTACCCTTCATTCGATCCCTGCGAAACCCTACATTTCAGCAGCATAATGCACGACCGCATGTTGCAGGTCCTGTACGGGCCTTTCTGGATGCAGAACATGTTCAACTGCTGCCCTGGCCAGCACATTCTCCAGATCTCTCACCAATTGAAAACGTCTGGTCAATGGTGGTTAGATTAGATTAGATTAGATTAGATTACTACTAGTTCCATGGATCATGAATACGACATTTCGTAATGATGTGGAACGAGTCAAATTTTCCAATACATGACATAATTAGGTTAATTTAACAACATACTTAAGTTAATATAACGACTTTATTTTTTGTGTTTTTTTATTTTTATTTTTTATTTTTTTTTATTTTTTTTTTATTTTTTAAATATTTTTTTTCTTAATTTATATCTAAAAATTCCTCTATGGAGTAGAAGGAGTTGTCATTCAGAAATTCTTTTAATTTCTTCTTAAATACTTGTTGGTTATCTGTCAGACTTTTGATACTATTTGGTAAGTGACCAAAGACTTTAGTGCCAGTATAATTCACCCCTTTCTGTGCCAAAGTTAGATTTAATCTTGAATAGTGAAGATCGTCCTTTCTCCTAGTATTGTAGTTATGCACACTGCTATTACTTTTGAATTGGGTTTGGTTGTTAATAACAAATTTCATAAGAGAGTATATATACTGAGAAGCTACTGTGAATATCCCTAGATCCTTAAATAAATGTCTGCAGGATGATCTTGGGTGGACTCCAGCTATTATTCTGATTACATGCTTCTGTGCAATAAATACTTTATTCCTCAGTGATGAATTACCCCAAAATATGATGCCATATGAAAGCAATGAGTGAAAATAGGCGTAGTAAGCTAATTTACTAAGATGTTTATCACCAAAATTTGCAATGACCCTTATTGCATAAGTAGCTGAACTCAAACGTTTCAGCAGATCATCAATGTGTTTCTTCCAATTTAATCTCTCATCAATGGACATACATAAAAATTTGGAATATTCTACCTTAGCTATATGCTTCTGATTAAGGTCTATATTTATTAATGGCGTCATACCATTCACTGTACGGAACTGTATGTACTGTGTCTTATCAAAATTCAGTGAGAGTCCCTTTACAAGGAACCACTTAGTAATTTTCTGAAAGACAGTATTGACAATTTCATCAGTTAATTCTTGTTTCTCAGGTGTGATTACTATACTTGTATCATCAGAAAAGAGAACTAACTTTGCCTCTTCATGAATATAGAATGGCAAGTCATTAATATATAATAAGAACAACAAAGGACCCAAGACTGACCCTTGTGGAACCCCATTCTTGATAGTTCCCCAGTTTGAGGAATGTGCTGATCTTTGCATGTTACGAGAACTACTTATTTCAACTTACTGTACTCTTCCAGTTAGGTACGAATTAAACCATTTGTGCACTGTCCCACTCATGCCACAATACTTGAGCTTGTCTAGCAGAATTTCATGATTTACACAATCAAAAGCCTTTGAGAGATCACAAAAAATCCCAATGGGAGGTGTTCGGTTGTTCAGATCATTCAAAATTTGACTGGTGAAAGCATATATGGCATTTTCTGTTGAAAAACCTTTCTGGGAACCAAACTGACATTTTGTTAGTACTTCATTTTTACAGATATGTGAAGCTACTCTTGAATACATTATTTTCTCAAAAATTTTGGATAAAGCTGTTAGAAGGGAGATTGGACGGTAATTGTTGACATCAGATCTATCCCCCTTTTTATGCAAAGGTATAACAATAGCATATTTCAGTCTATCAGGGAAAATGCCCTGTTCCAGAGAGCTATTACACAGGTGGCTGAGAATCTTACTTATCTGTTGAGAACAAGCTTTTAGTATTTTGCTGGAAATGCCATCAATTCCATGTGAGTTTTTGCTTTTAAGCAAGTTTATTATTTTCCTAATTTCAGAGGGAGAAGTGGGTGAGATTTCAATTGTATCAAATTGCTTAGGTATGGCCTCTTCCATTAACAGCCTAGCATCTTCTAATGAACACCTGGATCCTACTATATCCACGACATTTAGAAAATGATTATTAAAAATATTTTCAACTTCTGACTTTTTGTTTGTAAAGTTTTCATTCAGTTTGATGGTAATACTGTCTTCCTCTGCTCTTGGTTGACCTGTTTCTATTTTAATAATATTCCAAATTGTTTTAATTTTATTATCAGAGTTGCTGATTTCAGACATGATACACATACTCCTGGATTTTTTAATAACTTTTCCTAATATAACACAGTAGTTCTTATAATTTTTGATAGTTTCTGGGTCACTACTCTTTCTTGCTGTCAAATACATTTCCCTTTTCCGGTTACAAGATATTTTTATACCCTTAGTAAGCCATGGTTTGTTACAAGGTTTCTTACGAGTATATTTAACTATTTTCTTGGGGAAGCAGTTTTCAAATGCATTTACAAAAATGTCATGAAATAAATTATATTTTAAATTGGCATCAGGTTCACGGTACACCCCATCCCAGTCTAACTGCTGTAGGCTTTCCCTGAAATTTGCAATTGTTAAATTGTTGACTGAACGTACTACTTTGGAGGACTGTTTAGTATTGCTGAATGGAGCTATGTTATATATTGTAACTAGCTGTGCACCATGATCAGAAAGACCATTTTCAACAGGCTTAGCATTTATCTGGTTAAACTTATCTTGGTCTATAAAGAAGTTATCTATCAGTGAGCTGCTATCCTTTACCACCCGAGTAGGAAAATCAATAACGGGTGTCAAATTGAAAGAACCGAGTAATACTTCAAGGTCATTTTTCCTATTACCCTCTTTCAGAGAATCTACATTGAAGTCCCCACAAATAATAATTTGCTTCCCCCTGTCTGACAGATAGCACAACAAGGAGTCCAAATTTTTCAGAAATAGATGAAAATTTCCTGATGGGAACCTATATACAGTTACAATTATAAATGTGCCTTTATTTAATTTAAGCTCGCAGGCACATGCTTCTATATGTTTCTCTACACAAAACTTTTTTGTTTCTATACTTTTTGCACAATGATAACTTTTGACATATATGGCAACTCCTCCTTTCTCCATATTTTCTCTCATTACATGTGCAGAGAGCTTATAACCACTTACATTTACCTTATCCATATCAGTAACAATGTGATGCTCGGACAGGCATAGTATATCTATTTCATTCTCAGCTTCTAAATCTTCTAAACAAACCAGAAGCTCATCTACTTTATTCTTTAAACTCCCAATATTTTGATGAAATATACTTACATTATCTTTAATTGTACTTTTATGAGAACCTTTCCTTATTCTAACATTTGCAGTACTCTCCTGTCTGAGTTTCTCATTGCGCTTAGGCCTAGTTCCTATACCAGTGGTCACATGGTGTTCAGAGAGGCAGATTATGTCAATTGGGTTGGGTGACTTTAATTCATCAATGGAATTACCTAGGACTGAGATACAACTTGGTGGAGATAAAATTTCTGGTGGCTCGTCACAATACGCCAGTCACTTCTCTTGATGAACTATGGTATCGTGTTAAAGCTGCATGGGCAGTTGTACCTGTGCACGCCATCCAAGCTCTGTTTGACTCAATGCCCAAGCGTATCAAGGCCATTATTACGGCCAGAGGTGGTTGTTCTGGGTACTGTTTTCTCATGATCTGTGCACCCAAATTGCGTGAAAATGAAATCACATGTCAATTCTAGTATAATATATTTGTCCAATGAATACCCGTTTATCACCTGCATTTCTTCTTGGAATAGCAATTTTAATGGCCAGTAGTGTATTTCATCAATCCTTAGGTTCCAGCATTTTTTTCTCTCTAATACTCTAATCTTGATACAACTTTACGCGGTTGCTTTCCTTTCTGCGAAAGAACCTATTACCTCACTAAAGTTCGTCAAACGTTCCTCTGCATGAAAAATCAACATGACGTTATCTAATACTGAAAAAGCGGCGTTGTATCAAGGACTGTTGTGGTTTCTCGATTTGATTTCGTCTGTTTTTTCACTCTCTGCTAGATAAAACGAAATACGCCTTTCTAATAGTGCAGCAATTGTAAGACACCCAAGTAAAAAAGACATTTTTATCCATCTCATTTACGTAAATAACAAAACAGAATATAAATAACGTAGTACCAATATCAAACGCCAATTATGCCTACTACGAGCAAAAAGTTTTTGTTAGGAAATAATTTCACATTTCATTCTCATGCTCCAGTTTCTCAAGCATGAGATCGAAAAGTAGACGTGCCCTTAGCGCTAGCATTTCACCCGGAACAAGTCCCGCCCATTCACCCCCCTCCATGCCTATCCGTAGTGTAAGGCCCTCCCCTAAACAGCAGCCAGTTCCGCGAACTGGAAGCTACAGCGAAGTTGCTATCGTCTCAGTCCAACACACTTTAGACTGCGATGAAATTCAGTAATGATAAGAAATTTAAGTTTTTCTGGATAGTAATATAATATGAATGTGTATTAATAAAAAAATAAAAATATTTATAGAGAATTGAAAGCATCGCCAGCAAGAGAAAACAAAAAAATAACGTGATGTTATTTAAGGGCAATAATGACAAATTTTCATTAACTAACTCACTTATTATAATACGTTCATTTGAGGGATACAACAGAGCAAACATACGATGCGAAAACAATGGTATTCAATCTGTTACGTTGGTAGTAAAACCACGGAAGCAGTCGAATAACTCTACTGTCTAAAATCAACATTATACAGATATAAGTCAAAGTCGTTTTGTTTATGTAGGCCCTCATAGTAGCTCACGAACATTAAAGAATATAATAATACCGTAAAGTAGATGTGCTTAATGAAAGCAGTAAGATATTTGCTTAAATGTCATATTTCGTTAGTATTTGTATGGGTAATGGGTGAATTTTAACTTGTAAATTCTTTCAATGCCATCCCTGCGCATTATAAACGAGGTTATAAAGAATTGTGGCTGTTTCTGTGTGATTAGTGTCCTATATGCAGTTGAAAACGTTTCAGGAAAATAATCTGTCGTTATTCTCTGCCCTGTCTGTTTTTAACCAACAGATTTATTAATTTCGTAAATGTCATTCAAACCATTTTTACAAATTATAATGATGATGATATGTTTGTTTGTCACGGAGTAGCTATGGAGGAAATACATGCTGCAGTGTTTCACATATGTAAAACGTCCTTCATGTGGTGCAAAGTAATTTTGATGCCCTTTGGAAGTATAGTGAACATTGGTGCTTGTTTCACATATATTGTCTGAGTTCTGAACCTGAAGTGTCAAGTATACTGTGGTTCCACTTTCTCCAAGCAATTTATTCTTTTAGGGTAGGTTTTTCCAGTTTTAGTTTTGGGTGCTTTTTTTCGCATAGAAGCATGTTTGTTCATAGGCTGTTCATGTGAATACTGAGTTCTCGTATTTAAAGAATTCATTGCTAACTTGTTTTCTCTTATGTTTGCTTTGGAAGTAGCTGGCACAGCTGAGACCAATTGTGGACGTTTTTTGTAACATGCCTTCTAACTATCTGGCAAAATTTAACACCTAAGAAGATATTAATTTAACATTCACTCCAAAAAGTCTGAACATTATGTCTGTTTGCATAATCTATTGTAAATCTATTGTAATTTCACAATTGTGCCTTGGAATCAATTTTTAATGTGCTGGAATAACTTTTGAACTGTACATATATACTTCGCCACAATATGAATAAAGAGGCACTTCTGCTTTTTAATTGTTTGTTTTTATATGTTAGCGAGTACCTGCATGATTGTATGTTCTACAACTTAAATTAATTTCACTGGCAAAGTGCTGATAATAGGGTGTGAGGGAGAGATAGGTTGTATACTATATTTTTTTTAAAACATCTGTGGACAGTTCCATCCTTACAGACATAACATTGGTACTATTGAAAGTGAAGGAATAACATGAAAATAAAATCCATATGCTACTTAGTTTTGTATGGAGATACCTCAATATGAACAACATACAACCAAGATCTTATCAAGCACTCCACACACATCTTCTCCTAAAAAAATTAAAGTTAGTGTTAATATAGAATGAGGGAATTTAATAATACTACTGGCTCTGTGTTGGGCTTGTGGAACTCGGTATATGAAATGTTGCAGATGTAGCATGTTTAGTATAACTTATTGTGAAAGACTGGATTATATACTTGAAATGTTAAAATAATTGTGCAGTTTAAGGTTTATGACCAAATGAAGAGCATTAAAATAACAGATTTAATATGAAAGATTTAATTTCGGTACTGAAAAATTTAATCTTTCCCTATATTCTGTGATAGGTTCTTGCCAACTTGTATCATCTTCTTTTGGCCATACAAATTAATTCCCCTTTCTGTCAAGCGATTTAACTAAATTTTTTTCACGTTGTTCCTTGGCATGTTGTCCAACAAATTAGTGCTAATGTCCTCATTCAGAATCTGGTTTAATAATAACCCACTGCTCATTAAACAATGACAATTTTTCACTAATGTAACACACAATGAAAGAATTTAGGAATGTTTCTTCTTGATTATTCTGGTTGCTGTTAGGTATGAACTGGAAGTCTGTGCCATTTCCAAACAACAATCTCATTTACTGTTCATTTCCTGATGGTACAAAGACTGTGCACTTGAGTGCTTGGGAGAGACCTGGTGTTATTCTGGTGCAGCTGTACCTGGTCAGCTCAGGTTTTCACCTTCACCACTGGAACTTATGTTATTACAACTTTTATTTAGGGAGTTTGTACACTGCACAGAAGACGTGCAGTCAGTAGTGAGAGTTTGTCTAGCTTTCACATGAAGCCAAACCTGATGATCTGTTTCCATCGCAGAATATTTCCATCACTTTAAGATAATAAGTTTTTTTTCATGAAGTACTCTTTTCTGATTAATAGCATGAACACCTAGCTTATCATCTTGCAGACAATCAGATACAATGGCATATGAAATTGGACTGACAACTGTGTAAATAGTGATTTGTTTATTACTTCAGCGTGTACTCCTTGACTCATTCTGATGACCAATATGATCTCACTTAAATCAGTCTGGAGAGCACAATAATGTTTCCTTCAAACACTCTGAATGCTGCATCCACAGTGATGGATGTTTCACCACCATGCTGGCAAGCACACAGCATCAGCCTCTGTTGTGGAAACCTGCAGCCATAGTGTTAAGTATAAAATTATGGCAGTAAATGAGTTAAATGAACTACTTTATTGCATCATTTCTAAAATATAAAAAGGTGTTTCCAAATATTGTATGAAATTTTTTGGTGGTCTCTAAATGATTTACTAAAACAATGAAATAGCAAAGTAACATTTTATACCAAATGCAGTGTACCAAAAGTCATGGTTCTTATCCATTTTCAGTAAATCATCATCTGCCCATTTTCTATAAAAATATAAATTATACCTCTTTATAGTGTTAAGTATTGTATAATTTCAGAAATTGTACATTATGACTTTTGAACTGATGCACAGGAAGACAAGCTTTTTTATTTGACTGTTTGTGGAATTACAAACCACCCGAATGGATTGCTGTATCATCTATGCATTTAAGAAAATAAACTGATTAAAAAGACAATTATTTATTTTCAAATGGTTGAAATGGCTCTGATCATTATTGGACTTAACATCTTAGGTCATCAGTCCCACAGAACTTAGAACTACTTAAACCTTACTAACCTAAGGACATCACACACATCCATGCCTGAGGCAGGATTTGAACCTGTGACTGTAGAGGTCCGTGGTTCCAGACTGAAGGGCCTAGAACTGCTCACCCACACTGGCCAGCTATTTATTTTACTGATGAAAATGGAAGTGAAAGATATCATACACTCCTGCATGTTATTCAATTAAAGGAAACCACAGAAGAACAAATTGAAATTAACAGAGGTGCACCACACCCATGGCCATCTTTATTCTTAGCCAATACAAATCTGTAGTAGGGACGGACACAGTGAAGGGTAACTGGAGTAAGTGAATTCATGTATAAAACCACGCAAATTTATTTTTCAGTAATAGGATTTCCATTGCTGCACATGTGTTAGAATAATAATTATAGTCATTTATCTTGAAATGTGTTAATTTGTTTCGAAACTTGTAAATTTCCACAGAGTTGCCATATACTTCTACAGATTGTTAGTTTTTCATCACTAACCATGATCATTGAACGCAGCAAGTGTGAAAGAAATCAGAAATTTTAGTTGAAAATGTTTACCTTTTGTGTTGTTTTCATCGAGTGAACCATTAATGAATGTGTTCATTACATTTGTCAGGCAATTGACCAAATACACAGTTCCAACCCATCTGATATAAAATGATCTTCTGGAAGTGAAGTATGTTGTCAATATTTGCTCTCATAGAAGCTGCCACTTTTGGAACAGCTGCAGTCAAGGTATTAATGAATTGTTGATACCAGTAAATGCACAAGTAGGTACATACAAAAGAAATTTATTCTTTCTCTGATATGTAGCCTACATAGTAACTCTGGATTAACATAGTCTTTTACAGATCCATAACTTTAAATGGTGATTACTGAGTTATGCAGTTAGCTTGGTTTTAAATTTATGTTGGTTCAAAACTCTAACTTTCACATATGTTGTAAGTATATTGTAACACAACAAAAGCACTTCCCTAGAATTTGAATATGGGTGGGAAGCCTACGTGTATTGCATATTGTAACTTGTAATGATTATATATTTCATGATTTATCTAAAATTTATTGTAACTAACGGAGACAAATATCACTAGTATTGCCACTTCTCTTCAAAGGCCTTCTGCATAGTGCTCCAAGTGTCAAAAAATTGTTTGTTCATGTCAAAGTAAAAGGTTTGGTTATTTTAGTAAATAATAAAGTTTTTTGAGCTAGTAAAATATTTTGAGAATATGAAAATTTTTGTTATTCTAGATTACATCCAGTCACACCTAGACCATATAAACAGGCTCTTGGGTAGCACTTTCTTCTCTGTAGCTAATGAGACCACTTGCCATACTTCAGGTGCATAAGTGCAAACTTGTTACAAAGATCATCTGAAAAAGTCAGCTAGTAAGAAATGGTTATGAAGTTACTTGTCATCCAAAATAACAATACTAATCCAAATGAAGGGGTCTTCAACTACTGGTGTCTTTTATGCAGAACAAAATCACAAAGCTATTACATTATTGTGAAGTTTCAGCAGCACCACTTCAGATCTCCCACAAAATTTCTAGCTTGGAACTATGTGAAATGAGCAAGGAAATAAAAAAAGCACAAATTCTAATACGACATACTTTTATTGCCTCAGTAAAATTTTTATAACAACTTAATACATCAGAATCAAACAAATGTGGAAACAAAGTGTAAGTGACATACAAGTGGACATCTGATAAGTCAAATAGTCAGTTGGCTTTGGTAGTGTGATATGCACAACAGTAATGCAGAAGTTCAACAGTCAGAAATAATTTTGGTTTGTTAACTCTATTATAAATGATTAAAAGATTTTCAGTGCTTACTACAGTGGAACAACTCTGAACATTTCCAAAGGGACAGAAGCATGTGTTGCAGCTTCACCCAAAATAATAAGCATTCTTGAATGTTTTGATTGGTTGGTTGGTTTGGGGGATTAAAGGGACCAGACTGCCATGGTCATCGGTCCCAAATGTTTTGAAATAACTCACAACTCCAATTAAATTATGATTACTGTTTATTGAGGGAGCCAAATATCATTACTGGCTCACTTCCCATTTTCCAAAAATACTCTGAGACTTAAGCAATGAAGACAATACTCATGAGTCTAATTATATAAAAGGACAAATAACTCCCAAAGGTCATTTAATAAAAAAAAAAAAAAAAGGAACAGACAAATAAAAAATAAAATAGTGTATACATTAAACTATATCCTACAGTGTGCCAAAATGTAGTCCTTATATGGACATTACACAATCAAACAAAAATACTGGGCACCAATAACATAGCAAATCTAGAATGAGATTGCAAATTACACTGATCAAAATTTGAGAACTGAGAGATGACATAACATTTTTCATTTACACAGAAACATACATTCATACAAGCTCACAGTGAGAACATACATGATACATCTATTTACAAAAGAATAAATATGCAAATACATCATCCACAGATTCTATGTGAAGTGGTTTTCATGGACATGAAGTAAATAAATAAGTCCTAAACATATCATCATTTAAGAAGTAATAATAAACTTTAAAGACAATATGTAAATCCACAATATACTGGAGTACAAAACATTCTTAACCTTTTGTAGACACGCACCATCAAACAGAAAATCAGAGTCCGCTCTTACTAATGCAGAATATATTACTCATTCGAACATGTACAGAGGTAAAATTTTCCAAACAGTTTGTGTTATTTGGTAGACTTGGTACATCAGTTAGTTCTACAAATAAATTTGTGAATTGAGTTGAGAAAGTTAGCCACCAGTAACCCATTTAACCTTCCCTTAAATTGAATGTATTACTAGTTACATGTTTTGAAGAGACAAATTATTTAAGTGGTATGTTCTTGAACAATGAACACCTTCAACACCAAAGTAACTACATTTGCATCTTTACTGTAGATTACTCTTATTTCTAGTAATGAACCATGAAATAAGCTGTTGATTTAAGCTGGCCGGAGAGGCCAAGCGGTTCTAGGCGCTACAGTCTGGAACCGCATGGCCGCTACGATCGTTCGTTCGAATCCAGCCTCAGGCATGGATGTGTGTGATGTCCTTAAGTTAGTTAGGTTTAAGTAGTTCTAAGTGTAGGGGACTGATGACCTCAGAAATTAAGTCCCGTAGTGCTCAGAGCCATTTGAACCATTTTGTTGATTTAAAGAGATACTATACATTGTGGCTGTTTTTACCACTTGTAGCTGTATGTTGTAATAGTGTTTAATAATGAGTTCTTTTAAATGTGAAGTTTGCGGCAATGAGTACAATTACCGCAAGACTCTGAAGAGGCATATATCCACAGCCCATCCACAGAAGCTGAGCGAAATGATGCCTCCTGTTACAGATAAGGAGCCTTCGTGTACATACCAACGCTACATATGCGACAAGGATTTTACTTGTAAAAGTAGTTTAAAACGCCACCAACAAAATATTCATGGCCAACCGCAACAGCAAGGGTTTAAGTGTACAATGTGTGCATTTGAAACCGATTCAAAAAAGTGCTGGATCGATCATTTTCAGTCTGCACACGGATTTTGTGTGAAACCAGAAGCCCTGGAACTCTCCAGTGAAGAAGAATTTTTAAAATGGAAAGAAGAAATAGAATGTGCTACACATTCCAAATTCATTAAAAGCTGTGGCACTAAATTTTACGATGAGGGCCCCACATGTTATTACGTTTGCCATCGCTCAGGTCAGTTTACCTCCAAAGGTGATGGGAGAAGACATCTGAAATTGACAGGAAGCAACAAAATTAATGGCAAGTGCCCTGCAGAGATTAAAGTGCAATACAAAGAAGGAAAATGCCACGTTACTTTTGTGTCCACTCACGTTGGTCACGATCTGGACCTAAGTCATCTCAACCTGACGGAAAAAGAACGGATGAAGATAGCTGAAGACATTGCTGCAGGAATCCCATTTCCTACTGTCCTCCAAAAAATTCAAGAAACAGTGCAGAGTTCGAATTTGGAGAGAGTGCATCTTACAACGATGCAGGATTTGCATAATATTGCAGCTGCGTATAACCTGTCTTCAAAGTCAGTCAGACATTCAAATGATGCGATCAGCGTTGAAGCTTGGGTGCAAGAAGTGCAGCAAAGTGACAATCCATGTGTATTGTTCTATAAGCCTCAAGAAACAATTAATGATCTGTACCCTGAACTGAAAAGTGAAGACTTTGCATTAATTATAATGAACAACGCACAAGGCGAAATATTAACAAAATATGGAGGTGACTGTATTTGTGTCGATGGAACTCATGGCCTAAATGGCTATGATTTTGAAGTTACAACATTACTTGTACTGGACGATATGAGGCAAGGATTTCCATGTGCTTTCCTCATATCTAACAGGAATGACTCAGATGATTTGAGTATATTTTTCAATTGTGTTAAGTCTCAGGTTGGACGGATTTCCCCAAAAGTATTCATGACGGACCTGGCAGAATCGTATAGTATCGCTTGGAACAAAACAATGGGACATCCTGAAATGAGACTTTTCTGTACCTGGCACGTCGATAGAGCCTGGAGGGCCAATATTAAGAGCAAAATTAGAAGTTTGGACAAGAGAAACGAGGTGTACAAACTTGTTAAATCGTTAATGCAGGTAAGAGATGTTGCTGTGTTTCAAGAATCCTTGATAAAAGCATTGCAGAAACTCAACAGCGATTCAGAGACTTCAGAATTTGGTCACTATTTCAAGACGTATTATGAAAAAAATGTGAAGTGTTGGGCATATTGTCATAGGATGCGATCCGGACTCAACACAAACATGCACCTGGAGAGCATGCATAAGACATTGAAATATATACATGCTAATGCAAAGCAGGTAAAACCTTTGGACAAAGGTATATCCGCTTTGATGTCGCTTGTAACAGCAAAGCTGTTTGACAGGCTCATTGTCAACGTGAAAGGGAAGCTAACAAGTAAAATGAAAAACATTCGCCGTAAACACAAATGCAGCATTCTGATGAATAAGGACTCAATTAGGAAGGTAAGCAGAAGTCGGGAAGTACCAGCCACAAAATCACATGAAGTTTACCTTGTACAAGAAAATAATATCTTCTGTAACTGTAAATTAGTGTGCACTGACTGTAAAGTGTGCATTCATAGGTATTCCTGCACGTGTATTGATTATAGCATTAAGTTAAATATGTGCAAGCATATACATAATGTTTGCCAACTAGACAGTACAGAACAAAATCCTTTTGAAATTTCTGAATTACAAGATGCAGTAGCTACAGATGTTGGAGATACGTCTTGCATTAATGAGAAAGAAGTGATTTTGAAGCAAGTAAGTGGAAATGCTAATTCCTGCACCCCAGAAGCATTGGCAGAAGAGAAGAGAAAAATTATTTCTAGGTTTTCAGAAATTGTTTCTGGTATGTCAGCTACTGAAGTTCAGCTGGCTAACAAAATGGTGACTTCGTTGAAGGTTAATGTAGGTGCTGTTCGCACCAGTAGTGGTATCTCTTTCATTAGCCCACAAAGAAGTCTCAAGAGGAAACTTTTGCCCCAGAGGAGGCTGTTTTCAACAAAGAAGACAAGTTCCTCAAAACGCATATCCATGGCAGTTCCTAATGCAGAAGAAACCAACAACATCCTGAGAACACTTCTGGATGAAGATTTATAGCACATTAGCTAGCATGTTGGTCTCGTATTGTGGAACATGTTGGTTCCTTTCTGTGTCCTGCCATCCAGATTTAGGTTTTTTATTATTTCCCTAAATCACTGAAGGCAAATGCTGGGATGGTTCCTTTGAAAGGCCAAGGCAGATTTTCTTCTCTGTCCTTGAAAGTGCCACAGCTTGTGCTCTGTTTCTGATGACTTCACTGGTGACAGGATGTCAAACATCAATCTTCCTTACATCTTCACCATCCTCTGGTATGGCAGTTCTGCTGATGTGTGGGATATTATGCACTGCCAGGAACTGATGCTGCTTTTGCCACCAGCCTAGAATGGTAGCATTGCTAGGTCACTCCGCTCCCAAGCCGAGCTGGGCAGTGATGACTGTGATTCAGGCTCAGTCTAATACCTGTTGATGACTATGCATTTGTCACCCATCCCTAAATTAAAACAGAGTAAGTTACAATCATCAACTTGTAATATATATTTATTTTTTATCCATCTAGATGAGTAACACACATACAACTGTTAAACAGGTTAAATATTTTCTTATTCTAGCTGGGAATATATCTAAATCTGATTGTTCACAATCAATTTTCCTGATAATGTAACTCATTTACCTAAAAATAAATTTCATAAATAAATATTATTTCATGATCCGTATAAACACATGGAGGTGGAATTAGGAATGAGTGGATAAGTCATTTGATATACAACTCAGCTGAAAGCCTTTTTGATTCCACTTTGTAGTATATATTTTACATTTTTTTAAAATCCCCTATTTCAAAAGTTATCTATAACCAAATTTCTCATATTCCAGAATGTTTTATTTTTAACTGGTTGTTATTTCCATAATACTGGCACATAGTTTGTACCCCTAATTTATCAGGGAACAAAAATGGCTTTTGTATTTGGAAACAAGTAATAATTTCAAACTTGTCATTAATCCAAGTAACATCCTGACACAGATGCTAACAGAGTAGATACTAAGTCTCACTGGCTGTCTGCTGGATGCAGATATTGATTGATTGTTTGAATGGGGAGAGGGATCAAATGGTGATGCCATCAGTCCCAAGTTCCAAAATGTCAGAGGCTGCGGGAGCAAAAAACCAACAGCACAGTCTAGTCGATGGCAAAAGAAAACAGTCAAAGATGCAGAAGGAACCCTGGGGTTGCAGGAAGAATAAAGAACAGGAGTAGGGGGAGATCATAATGTGCCTCACTCATGCTATGTGCAACAGGGTGCTGGAATCACTGCAAACCCACGCCGGTCCCCACATCATACCACGACTGTGACAATCGGGACAACACCAGGGGAAGATGACACAAGAAGAGGGGGTGGGGAGGAAACAGCACAAAATTCCAAACAAAATGGAGAGAAATGGGGGAGGGAAACCTGGCCGGAATGAAGGCAATGATGAAGGCCTCCAGTTATGGAAGAAAATTCAGGTACTTAAATATAGGGGACAAACCACTTTTAGGATGATAACCGAAGACAGATGTAACTACGCAAGGTCGTCTGCTAACGTCTGGAACAATGAAGAGTGGAAGAGCATGTTTAATGCGAAAGGCCAAAAGATGGGGGAGTCTAGTAAAATATGGATTACAGTGAGGGGTGGGGGGCGGGGGCAGATCATTATGGAGTAAGAGGCTTGAGTCAACCTGGTATGACCAATACAAAGATAGCAGAGGATGGTAGATCCGCTGTAGGCCATGCGGTACGAGTCCCCTTATTGCAAGAAGTTTATTGGGAAGGTGGTGGACTCAAAGAGTCAGCGCAAGACTGAGCAAAAAGGAATCTGATGTGAAGCAATACGGTTTCACATCACACTGATAAACCATAACCTTGACACCCGAATAAAGTGGTCATTATCAATGTGGTTGTCCTTACAGCCTTTCTGAACAAAATGAACGCCTTGCCATTCCAGACTGTCCTGAAGTTCACCAGTTTGGAAGATGAGGTCACTATGAGAAATGACACCCTGAAACATATTCAAAGGCTATTGAGGAGTAATGGACATCAAAATGCACTACTCAGCCACACCAATGGCCACCTGGAATAGGAGCTGTTGCTGAGAGTTCCAATGCTCCAGAGCGACAAGCCACTACTCCTAGGCATACACAGGGAGGTAGCAGCTCAAGTATCAGAACTGTGATCCCTGTGTTGTCAGAGGACACAAGCAAAAGAGTACATAACACCCCATGAAATGGGTACCATGCTAGCTGTAGAGCATGAAAAGGACAATGGCTTCAGGTAAAAAATGGAAGAGCTGGTAAGGCCACATGCCAAAGACTTCATGTATGGAGGTGTTCCCCTTGTGGCTCACACCATGGAGACCAAATTTAGAGGAGTTCAAACTCCAAAGAGGGACCAAACACTCCAAATAGGAAAGTGAAAAGCAAGAAGAATAAAACTGTAAGAGATAGCAAAAAACCTGGATTGCCAGGCCAGTGTAAGCAAGGAAACAGAGATATAAAGAAAGGGAAGAGGGAAAGAAGTGAGGACAGGGATGGATGAGCACGGGAGAGTTAATGCAGCCTGGAAAAGTAGAAAGGATTCAATTACTAGGAGCCTTATGTGCTCCATGCACAAACTCACAAAATAGTTATGACCTCACAAAATAGTTATGACCCCTCTCACTGGGGAATGGGGATGGGGGATGGAGGGATGGATGCAGATATGGAAACATGATCCTGTGATGTTAAAGATAAATAAATAAACTTTTGAATACCTGAGTGTTAGTGGATTTGCTCCAAATATCCACTGGCCAAACTGCAAACCTGGGGTACAGAGGTCCGACTGGCCTTCCTGACAAGTCTATTTCTCATGCACCACCATCCATTGGAGCAGACAAACTATCCAACACTGTTGACACCATTATAGTGGCATGCTGTATTGCCATGCTAGGTGTCAGTCATGACAAAGCATCATAGTGTACACAGCTACTCACTGCTTACTCTAGAGTCCTGCAAATAAATATTAAATTTACTAAGCATATACGAATTCTGAGATAACTCACAACTCATCTCAAAAATGTGCATAACATAGAATCAGTCTCTTACCTAGAGTGAAACGAAATGACCGTATAGCATTTCTGTCCAGGAGATCCTATGCAGAACCATTCGGCTGCCTACTGCAAGTCTTCACCAGATGATGCCACTTTGGTGATTTGCATTTGAAAAAAGGTAAAATGGTGATAATGGCAACACATAACCCAGCCCCCGAGAGGCTAGACTCTCCGACTTGGACAGGAATTGCACCTGAGACCCTGCGTACCTATCAGTCTCTCTAACCACACAGCTACTGGGACAGACATAGCTAGCTAAGGTGGCATGTTGGATGTGTTGCTGCCATTTTCAGTGACACTTGCTGTGTCACACAGACAAACCGACAGGCCCTGAAAGTAAATATTAAACCAGAGTGCAGACATAGTGCATTGGAACAGAACAGTAACATTGAGCATATGTGAATTTAGTGATGAGTCACAGGGCATTTCTGTATAGTGCATAACACTGAATTAATCTCATACCTGGTGTGCTGTGTGGAAGCTCTTGCTTTCATGGTTTATCGAAAGCACCATTCTAAACTCATTCACTGACAGGTCCTGTAAGTAAACATTAAATCACAATGCAGGCATTCAGTATTGGAACAGGAAAGAAATATTGGATATACATAAATATAAGGATGACCCATGAGGCATTTCAGTATTGTGCCTAACACAGAATTAATCTCATACCTGGTGTGGTGTGTGGAAGGTCTTGCTGCCATGGCAACCCAAAACCTTGCTGATCACACTCAGTGTCAGGCTCTGTAAGCAAACAATTAAACAGTAAATCACAATGCAGGCATTGTATATTGGAACAGGGAAGTAACATTGGGCATACATGAAGATAGAGATGTCTCACAAGCATTTCAGTATTGTACCTAACACAAAATTAATCTCATACCTGGTGTGGTGTGTGGAAGGTCTTGCTGCCATGGCAACCCAAAACCTTGCTGATCACACTCAGTGTCAGGCTCTGTAAGTAAACAATTAAACAGTAAATCACAATGCAGGCATTGTATATTGGAACAGGGAAGTAACATTGGGCATATATGAAGATAGAGATGTCTCACAAGGCATTTCAGTATTGTGCCTAACACAGAATTAATCTCATACCTGGTGTGGTGTGTGGAAGGTCTTGCTGCCATGGCAACCCAAAACGTTGCTGATCACACTCAGTGTCAGGCTCTGTAAGTAAACAATTAAACAGTAAATCACAATGGAGGCATTGTATATTGGAACAGGGAAGTAACATTGGGCATATATGAAGATAGAGATGTCTCACAAGGCATTTCAGTATTGTGCCTAACACAGAATTAATCTCATACCTGGTGTGGTGTGTGGAAGCTCTTGCTGCCATAGCATACCAAAACCTTGCCGATCACACTCAGTGTCAGGCTCTGTAAGTAAACAATTAAACAATAAATCAGAATGCAGACATTGTATATTGAAACAGGGAAGTAACATTGGGCATACATGAATATAGAGATGTCTCACAAGGCATTTCAGTATTGTGTGCAACACAGAATTAATCTGATACCTGGTGTGCTATTTTGGACCTGTTGCTGCATTGGTTGACTCAAAGTTTGTTGCACATACGAACTGACAGGTACAGGATTATTAATCATGTTCCATACATAGAACAGAAAAATTGCACTGGAGATGTGTGAAATAGAAGATATATCACATGCAGTGTGGTCCATTTCATGGAATTACCATCACATACCAGGTGATGCTTGTTGCGTGGCTCACTGCTGTGTGTGCCACTGTGTTTTCACTCAGTAATTCTAATGGCATACTTAATCTGCCATACAGAGAAAGCACGTTATTCTCCAAGCATTTACTCAATGTGGCATATTAAATTTTCATCAGTGTTATAGCAGCCTATTACTTGTGAGTCATCTGTGTAGAGGATGATATCAGACTGAACAAAGCATGACATATCATTGTGTACTCTAAGTTCAAACTTATTTGCAGGTTCCAGCAATACTGATAGAATGACTGAGTGGAAATACAGCAGCACACCACAGCAAATAAAAAATAATTTAACTGTGCTAACCCAGGAATTGTTCACTTCACCACAAAAAAAGGCTGTGGAATGTTTATGTGAAATACACTATTTGATAAAAAAAATTTGTCAAAAAGATATGTGTACCAGTAATTAAAATGATATCGTCGAGTTAACAATGCAGGGTACTAAGTAAAAAAACAAAATCATGAACACCATAAATAATATCACTGATTAAATTTTAAAAAAATATATCTTGTGAATATTTTATTTCAATCATCACCTAATGTATTATTTTTTGGGGTTCTCAGAAAACTAATTTCCTCAATGCTTTTAGACTACAAAAAATACTATCTGAGCCATAGTGGGAGCTGAAACATAACACACAGGTTTTTCAGTGAGAGTGATTCAGTCAGAGACTAGAACTACATGAAAAAACTCCACATCACATGAACATGAAATTTATAAATAAAATCTGAAAGGGGAAGTATGACAAAATAGTAATAATAATACTGAAGCACACATGGTAAGATATCTGAAGGATATTCATACTATATCATACTGTAGAAAATGTACCAAATGATAATAATGTCAAGTAGCAGCCCTATCTGTCTAAAGAAGTAACACCATATGAACTACCACAATAGACTATAGCCTTCGGTGATAACCATGTATTGTCTACCTGAAGGAGTAACTACATATGTATTATAACCTAGATTATGGTTATCAGTTTGTATAAAGAGGTGGAATTGATAGGGAACTTATGTCACTATCTTCATTTGTATGAGGCATGTTATGTAATGATAAAATTTTGAAGTGATTTTCGTGTCAGAATGTTCATACTACATCCCAATGTAGAACTAATCACAACAGATTTGGGCACTTGAACATTTAAAATATTTTAATATTAAATGCAAATAGTTGCAAATTAATGGTACAGACCTCCATCCAGAAGTGTTCTCAGGATGTTGTTGGTTTCTTCTGCATTAGGAACTGCCATGGATATGCGTTTTGAGGAACTTGTCTTCTTTGTTGAAAACAGCCTCCTCTGGGGCAAAAGTTTCCTCTTGAGACTTCTTTGTGGGCTAATGAAAGAGATACCACTACTGGTGCGAACAGCACCTACATTAACCTTCAACGAAGTCACCATTTTGTTAGCCAGCTGAACTTCAGTAGCTGACATACCAGAAACAATTTCTGAAAACCTAGAAATAATTTTTCTCTTCTCTTCTGCCAATGCTTCTGGGGTGCAGGAATTAGCATTTCCACTTACTTGCTTCAAAATCACTTCTTTCTCATTAATGCAAGACGTATCTCCAACATCTGTAGCTACTGCATCTTGTAATTCAGAAATTTCAAAAGGATTTTGTTCTGTACTGTCTAGTTGGCAAACATTATGTATATGCTTGCACATATTTAACTTAATGCTATAATCAATACACGTGCAGGAATACCTATGAATGCACACTTTACAGTCAGTGCACACTAATTTACAGTTACAGAAGATATTATTTTCTTGTACAAGGTAAACTTCATGTGATTTTGTGGCTGGTACTTCCCGACTTCTGCCTACCTTCCTAATTGAGTCCTTATTCATCAGAATGCTGCATTTGTGTTTACGGCGAATGTTTTTCATTTTACTTGTTAGCTTCCCTTTCACGTTGACAATGAGCCTGTCAAACAGCTTTGCTGTTACAAGCGACATCAAAGCGGATATACCTTTGTCCAAAGGTTTTACCTGCTTTGCATTAGCATGTATATATTTCAATGTCTTATGCATGCTCTCCAGGTGCATGTTTGTGTTGAGTCCGGATCGCATCCTATGACAATATGCCCAACACTTCACATTTTTTTCATAATACGTCTTGAAATAGTGACCAAATTCTGAAGTCTCTGAATCGCTGTTGAGTTTCTGCAATGCTTTTATCAAGGATTCTTGAAACACAGCAACATCTCTTACCTGCATTAACGATTTAACAAGTTTGTACACCTCGTTTCTCTTGTCCAAACTTCTAATTTTGCTCTTAATATTGGCCCTCCAGGCTCTATCGACGTGCCAGGTACAGAAAAGTCTCATTTCAGGATGTCCCATTGTTTTGTTCCAAGCGATACTATACGATTCTGCCAGGTCCGTCATGAATACTTTTGGGGAAATCTGTCCAACCTGAGACTTAACACAATTGAAAAATATACTCAAAACATCTGAGTCATTCCTGTTAGATATGAGGAAAGCACATGGAAATCCTTGCCTCATATCGTCCAGTACAAGTAATGTTGTAACTTCAAAATCATAGCCATTTAGGCCATGAGTTCCATCGACACAAATACAGTCACCTCCATATTTTGTTAATATTTCGCCTTGTGCGTTGTTCATTATAATTAATGCAAAGTCTTCACTTTTCAGTTCAGGGTACAGATCATTAATTGTTTCTTGAGGCTTATAGAACAATACACATGGATTGTCACTTTGCTGCACTTCTTGCACCCAAGCTTCAACGCTGATCGCATCATTTGAATGTCTGACTGACTTTGAAGACAGGTTATACGCAGCTGCAATATTATGCAAATCCTGCATCGTTGTAAGATGCACTCTCTCCAAATTCGAACTCTGCACTGTTTCTTGAATTTTTTGGAGGACAGTAGGAAATGGGATTCCTGCAGCAATGTCTTCAGCTATATTCATCCGTTCTTTTTCCGTCAGGTTGAGATGACTTAGGTCCAGATCGTGACCAACGTGAGTGGACACAAAAGTAACGTGGCATTTTCCTTCTTTGTATTGTACTTTAATCTCTGCAGGGCACTTGCCATTAATTTTGTTGCTTCCTGTCAATTTCAGATGTCTTCTCCCATCACCTTTGGAGGTAAACTGACCTGAGCGATGGCAAACGTAATAACATGTGGGGCCCTCATCGTAAAATTTAGTGCCACAGCTTTCAATGAATTTGGAATGTGTAGCACAATCCATTTCTTCTTTCCATTTTAAAAATTCTTCTTCACTGGAGAATTCCAGGGCTTCTGGTTTCACACATAATCCGTGTGCAGACTGAAAATGATCGATCCAGCACTTTTTTGAATCGGTTTCAAATGCACACATTGTACACTTAAACCCTTGCCGTTGCGGTTGGCCATGAATATTTTGTTGGTGGCGTTTTAAACTACCTTTACATGTAAAATCCTTGTCGCATATGTAGCATTGGTATGTACACGAAGGTTCCTTATCTGTAACAGGAGGCATCATTTCGCTCAGCTTCTGTGGATGGACTGTGGACATATGCCTCTTCAGAGTCTTGCGGTAACTATACTCGTTGCCGCAAACTTCACACTTAAAAGAACTCATTATTAAACACTATTACTACACACGAAACGCTTTTCACACGAATAGTTCACACACAGACGGTACACGATAAAACACACCCAAAACACTTTTAACACTATAAAACACTTTTAACACTTTTCACACGCAATACACGATGAAACACTTCTAACAAGCAAAACACTTCACACGCGAAATATGTTAAATAAATCGGCTAAAAGAACAATGCTCTGCCGCAACGTGCAGCCGAACGCGGAAACCACATGGGTCAACTGAAACGATGCCCAGTCCACGAACAAAGACTGGGAAAACCGGGGGTGAACCGGTGGCCGGTGGGGGTGAGTGGGCGGGACTTGTTCCGGGTGAAATCCTAGCGCTAACGTTTCCTGAAAAGTAGTAGTAGTAGTACGAAATTTTTATAGAAATTTAGAATGTTGAAATTCTTGCCATAACTAATTCTGTAACCATTCCTGCCACTGGCAAAACTTATTCTCCGGTTAACTTCACTAACACTTCCAGAATCACCGTTATAGTTATTTCGCATTTATTCTCCAGTTAGGCGTTATTACGTGTTCGTACAACACGTTTCCCGCTCTGTTCCGTGAATAGAACTTAAACAGCTGCTACACAGTGAGTGTACAACTGGCCCTTTGTTAGTAGTGTAGCGATCTGCAAAAACAGACCGAGAAAATAATACACCGGGAAAATAATATGTAATCTTTCTTGGTTGTTATTCTTGTTAGTCAATTATTTCCACCCTGGTAGTCTGAATCTATAGATTGCGCTAGTAATTATAACAACGTTTATCAATCGCACACCCTATCAACCACATAAACAAACAGCGATTGGTATTCATCTGGTCGGGTTTGTTCGGCTCAGCTGGTATAGGCCCGTCTCTTTTTTTCTGCGGCAAAGTTTTCATTTCAAATGCGATGGGTATTCTCCTGGGAGAGGCATCACATACACTATGCACGCATTCAAAAATCAACTTATGATTCGTTCAGGCATGAACTTAGAATGTCTTGAAAAAGATTCAGTAACCAATAGAGACGGGTTTCAAATCCATATGATTAATCGACAGAGCAACGAACGCTAGATCGTGGGCGCTTTGTGAAACAAGGTTTGTTTCATCAAGATTATGAATTTAGGTTCCCCTGAAATTACCACCCGCGGAGATACTCCGATTTATCCCCACCGCCATACCCCGTAGATCCGGCCACGCTGCTCTTCCCTAGTTTGCGGAACAGTGGTAGGCGCAAACGTGGTCTTGGATGATCGTCACGTTCTATACCAATGTGACAGAAGTCGCGGGATAGCGATATGCACACATACAGGTGGCAAGTAGTACCGCGCGCACAAAGTGTAAAAGAGCAGTGAAATGGTGGAGCTGTCATTTGTACTCAGGTGATTCATGTGAAAAAGGCTTCCGACGTGATTGTGGCCGCACGACGGACTTTGAACGCGGAGTAGTTGTTGGAGCTAGACTTGTGGGAAATTACATTTCGGAAACCATTAGGGATATCATTATTCCGAGACCACAGTGTCAAGAGTGTGCCGAGAATACCAAATTTCAGGCATTACCTCTCACCACGGACAACGAAGCGGAACTGTCAGCGCTAACAAACAAGCAACAATGCGTGAAATAGCCATATGAATCTATGTGGTATTTACGTCGAACGTATCGGTTAGGACAGAGCAGTAAAATTTGGCGTTAATGGGCTGTGGCAGCAGATGAACGACGCGAGTGTCTTTGCTAACAACACGACACCGCTGCAGCGCCTCCCCTGGCATCGTGACAGTGTCGGTTGGGCTCTAGACGACTGGTAAACAGTGACATAGTCAGATGAGTTCCGACTGCAGTTGGTAAGAGCTGATGGTAGGTTCCGAGTGTGGCGCAAACCGCACTGAACCATGGACTCAGGTTGTCTACAAGGCACTGTGAAAATTGATGGTGGTTCCATAATGGTGTGGGCTGTGTTTACGCGCAGTGGACTGAGTAGCTATGTTTGTCTATTTGCAGACCATATGCAGCCATTCACGGATTTCACGTTCTGAAACAACTATGGATTTTTTTATGGGTGACAGTGCTCCATATCACTGGGCCAAGCTGTTCGTGATTGATCTGAAGAGCGATCTGGATAGTTCGAGCGAATGATTTGGCCATCCAGATCGCCCGACGTGAATCCCATAGAACATTTACGGAACATAATCGAGAAGTCAGTTCGTGCACAAAACTCTGCACCGGCAACACTTTCGCAGTTACAGGCGGCCATAGAGGCAACATGGCTCATTTTTTGCAGGTGACTTCCAAAGACCTGACGAGTCCATGCCATGGTGAGTTGCTGCACTACGCCGGGCAAAACGAGGTCCAGCACGGTATGAGGACGCGTCCCACAGCCTTTGTCACCCCCTTGTAGCGTGATTGAGACATTTTGTGTTAGGCTCGCTCGAACACTGAAGGAAAACATGAGTATAACACACGCTGGTATCTCTGTACATCCTTATGACAGGTTCACTTAACACACCTTGTCCTTATTCCTTGTGCTTGCGTCATTAGCTATGAGCGAATCATAGCTGTGTGTTCTCTACTTCATTTATCAAAGACCTAACAATAACCGGACAGGCTGGACTTGTGTTTATTTGAATCCCTGCGGCCGTCGTTGCCCGTAGATGAAGCCTAATGGTGCTGTGCTGCTGCTTTTTTATTCAAGCAGCACCTCATTTAGTCTCTCGAGGCTGAGCAAAACCCGTTTCTAGCTTCCTGACCTCATAAAAAATTTGATGAGGCATTGGGAATCTTTACGCACCTAAAGCAGCGGCGACGCAAACCAGTTTTTCCTTCAATCTGTCTCCATCATTATTCGTCATTGTGTCAGAGAGTTCTTCGATGAGGACACAGTCTTTTTTTCCCTTTTAACCGAACACGCTGACCCACCGTGCCGGCGATAATTCAGCTATGGAGAAGGTCTATGGCTTTGCGGCTGTAATGCACAGATACAAAATTGGATATACGGCGTATATATGGATGTATCTATGATTCACACCTCCTCGTAAACCACTGGACCGATTTCAACCCGACTTGATACACATATATCACTTACTTTCCGGAAAGATTCGCCGTGGAGTAAGAACCACGTAGCTACCATAGGAGTGGGGGTAGGGGTAAGAAAGCGGTGCAGCTCACGACGCTCAAATTCCAGTAGTCACTCAGCATTTGGGAATGAGAGTTATTACTAATTCTGTTCGTAACACTTTCAATGAACAGAATCTACGTATGCCACTGACTATACCTACAAAAATATACCATTGTATGACACACAGTTCAAGAGATATGACGTCACTGAGACGCGTGAAATACTCCAGCATCCTGTATGACATTCCATTACTTCTTTACTACTCACTCTATTTGCAACACTGTACCTGCCGAATTACGTGATTGTGCAGTACCTAACAGTTCAGAGTATACGACGTCATAAACATTGAATTACGTGAAAATGAAGTGTAGGGTGAAACTTGGTAGAGATACAGGTGAAATATATGTACCTGTAAGATACTTTAAATATGTCTGAAACGTGCGTACGCGTGCAAACCCACGGGTAAAAAGCTCATCCTAACCCCTGGAACGTTTTCCTTGAAATTTGGTACACATGTCGGTTGCGATCTGGAGAGAAATACTGAGAGAGTGAGAACAACGGGACACCTACTGGGGTGAGCGTGGTAATGTGAAGGTAGAAATGAAGATGAGGTGATAGACAGACAAAGAGGAGGAAGGACGAAAAGGACACAGATAGAGGGGAGGGGAATACGGACGGAGAAAGGAGCAGATGGACAGAGAGTTGGGTGTCGGGGAGGGGACGGTGCTGCAGCAAGTGGAGGCAAAGAGAGGGCGCAGAGGAGTTTGACAGACAGGAGTGAAAGAGGAGTGGACAGGGCTAGGGTGAAAAATGAGATGAACAAATAGAAGATTGGAATACACACATACCCGTGGCAACTCCGGATACTCCACTAGTTTGTTTACAAAATATATAATGAATACAGATACTATTTGTTTGCAAAATATACAATTCTCCTCCAAAACGACAAGCAATTCCCAAAGTTCGTTAACTCGCAACGGAAGCTTTTCGAACGAGCTCGGCTTGTACAGACTCGACTGCTCCATGCTACAGGACCACATGTCGTAGCATTACAAGCATATAGTAATGTACATTGCTCTCGTGTACATGTGGACAGTCACTGGCCACCGGCTGCCTCGTATCTACCGCTTTTCTCACATGTCGCAGGCAGATGTCATTAGTATACCTTTATAACTTAACTTGAGTCAAAATGGTTAGAATGAATAAAGCATCTGGCTCTTCGTGGCGTGAGCCTTGACACGCTGTAAACTATAATGTTTCAGTTCGAACAGAAGAGAATACGCAAATACTATCATCATCATCATCATCAATGTGTTCTGACCGTAGGCAGTTTCCTGACACCATTGCTGGCTCCATCTGACCTTGTTCCAGGTAAACTGCTTTCTAGTTTGGCACATTCCTATTTTCGCTGCAACTAGCGTTTTTATTCTTCTTCTACCATTTTTTTGTCCTTCCGCTGCACCATCGGTAGCTTTCGTTAGAATTCCTTTTCTCCTCAGCATCTCCCCACCCATTTTGTTTTCCTTTTCTTAACTAGGTTAGGGAGAGTTATTTTCTTTTACACTTTCCATTGCTTCACTGTTCTTTTCTTTCTCTACCCATTTTATTTCTCCATTCTCCAGCAAACACAATTCTCGAATGCCTCAGGTTTCTGTCTCTGTCTGTCTTTCCAGCTTCCATATCCGTATTGAAAAACAACACATATGCAGCGTTTAACAAACCTTTTCCACAACTCCAACCCCATTTTGTAGCAGAGTAAGCATTTCTCTTTTGTGAAAACTTGCTTTACCATTGCGGTTCTTCATTTTTTTTCTTTATTCGTCCAGTTATCAGATATATGCTCCACAAATGCCTGTCTCGTGCGACTCGTTTAATTTGTCCCTCTATGGCTTCTGCTTTGGTTACTTCTTTTTCAAATAATCTCATCGTCTTAGTTTTTTCTGTGTTCATTCTTATTCCATGCTATTAAAATCCTTCATCAGACGCGGACAGTGTTCTTTGATGTGGTATTGTTTTATTTCCAAGCGGTATGACGTCATCAGCTAATCTGACGCGGTTGATCATCGGAACTCGTACGCTTACTCTTTACTTCTCTGCTTGTCGCGTCTTCATTATCACGTCTTTGATATAGAAGGTAATCAGAGTTGGTGAGAAACAACAAACCTATCTAACTAATCCCAAATTTTAAAACTGTTTGTCATCAAGCCACAACAAATGGGTGATAAGGTTAATCAGATGTCGGGTAGTTCTGAAACACACTCAAAAAGTAAAGATGATACAGGGAACTGCGTTTGTATTTTAAGGAACTGATACTGACTTAAATCGTAATTCAGCTGTTACTAACAACAATTAGTATGCGCTTCTTTTTTCTGTGTTAACACACATGGCACACAACTGTCATCATTTCTACTGAAGCAGCAGGACCCGTGAGGGTATCATGCCACATCAGGAAAAACACAGGATAGACAATATTTCCCCAGCTTGTATTTATCCAGTGAAGTCGTTGTCCGAGCACGAAGATGGTACATAGAATCAAAGTCCATTGCATTTGATGGAAGGCGTGAACGGAACTACGAAGAAAAGGGCTAAGGCTTTTATCGCACCAAGTGATGACATCCGTAATTTATAGCTTGAAGACTTGAAATATTAAAAATTTGAGTTCTTGAAATTTTTTTTAAATTAAATTATTAAACGTACACTGAGACGGAACAATGTGAAAAACAAGTGTACATTCATTGACTGAGCTGATACGGGGCGATTTCAAATGGAGCGACTGCGCATGAAATGTTACTTTTGGTGGTAAGGTAAAATCCAGTTCCTTTCTGCGGGTAGGCGTAGAACTACTTCACAGAGAGCACACTTCCATCTGATTCTGTGAGGGTCCTTCATTGTACTATTGTGTACAAAGTACCTTGAGGTGGCATGTATTGGTAGATTCTTTGCTTTTGTTATGTGCTTTAGAGCTGGAAATACAGTTTTACATTTTATTTGCTAATGGTTCTGATGAAGTACTACGACGTCCATGACTTCCTGATTTGTCTGGAAAACTACTTGTTATAGCATATTATCCACAAATCGACATCACTGTCCGCAGCTAACGCATCATCTCTGCTTTCATTGCTAGTATCAGCCCTTTCCTCTACCTTTATTCTGTGAAACCGTGGACTGGAAATACAACAGCCTGTCGCATCTAGTCATGTCACCGTTAGACCCGCAGCGGTTTCAAAACGTACCACGTCAACAATTACGAAAATAAGTTGTATTGTCGCAATATACAGAGTATAAATTGGAAGAGGACGGTTTTCTGTACCTAATAAATGCGCAAAACATGCCTTATAGAGACAAATTTGAAAACAGAAACAATAGCGCACCGCACACAAAAATTGTTCCTGCGTTTGCTCGTCTAACTGCTATCATTTGAAATATATGAAGTAATTCAAGCTGCAGTTGCTAGAGGGCAGCACCTACTGGAGACGTAAAGGGCGGATACAGATACAGCTACTGTGCATATGCCACCAAATGAGAAAATCCAGGGTGGCATGAAACGGAACCACATCGTCTGAAAGAGTTATAGGTCCTCCAGCCGGTTTTGTTATAAACATTCGTTGACAATAGTGTTGCATAATCATACGTACACCTCCATAAGTCACTCCCAGAACCGTCAATCGCTTTCATTGCACAAAGATATAATAATACTTTATCAACTTCCAACTGACAAGATAACGGTCCAATACGACATGTCGAAACCCGCCCTGAATGTTTCTTTTCTTTTTTTTTTTTTTAAGTAAGAAACGCGTGTCAAAATTTTAGCTGCTAAGACACACTGCAAGTATTTAAAAAAAATTGTAAATTTGCCGAATTCGTAGCTCGCCAGGTGGTTGGACAAATGTAAACCCTGCCACAGTTGCAGCAGACAGCTCTTGCGAAACATGGCGGGCACATATCCTCGATTTACGGCACACTGGTAAACAGGTAAAGCGGCACAGCACCATCGTTACTTATAACGAGAATTTCAGTTTCAAATGATAGTTTCTCTGGCACAGTTGTTCACAGTTATTATACGCTCGAATCTGCAACTCATTCAGTATCATTAACAATTAACAGTGGCTCCTGTAGCATCGTAGGCTGTCGATACTGCTACAGCCGGGCCTCAAACGTTGCTGCGGGCGCCGCGAACGGCACTTTGATCATTGTCACCAATGAAAAGCCTCCAGGCCGCCGACCAACGCAGACCGCCAAGAAGGTGGTATAAGCGGCGGCCACCTGGTAACCAGTTTTCCAGTTCAAGATTGATTCTGCTTGTTAGCTGGGGCCGAATGTCATGCTGAGTTGTTGACAGTTGGCTCCACATACAAACATTCACTGTAAACAGACGCACGTGCTTGTCGGGCCTCTGCTTACAGATAGCCGTAGCTGCCACTATTTGTCAACAGTGTAGCATTTCTTTCGCACAAGTTGAACAAATTATATTTATTTAAAGTACATTTATGTCTTTTACTTACCTGTTCAGATTTCTATGGCGACACTTCCTTTGGCCACCTTCCACCCATTTACTATTAGCATCGAAGTCGTAATATTGGGCTCTTAGAAATATAGTGGTTAGTGACTCGCATCCTAACAGTTGCAAACAGCATCTCTCTTTGTGCAAGTTCCAGAATTTCACAGTAATGTGGAATCCAATTAATGTTTTGAACCGTCCAAAAATGAAGTATGAAGAACGTGGTGTACAATCGAAATCCCTTGAAGACGTACATATGTGTTAGTTATTAGCCAATTTTTTGAAATTCATTCGAATGCAAGTTAGAAATACGTGGAAATACGATTTTCAGAAGAAAAGGGGAAATAAGCCGGACGATTACGTGAATAATCGGTCAAGCAATGATTGTCGTGCTAATTAAAACACAGATTAAAAATAGACTACCTTCAAAGCCCAAAGAAAACAAATACAGTAATAGCTTTCAGTGACAAAGAAAAGGTTGTAAACGTTTTGGTTAGTCGAAGAAGGGAGAAAACGGTCAAACTTCAGCAGCGTGCAAAGCCAGTTTTCGTTTCGTAAAATCTGAACATGAATTTAATAAACGGAAGAAAGATTTACACAAAGTACGAAATATGCGCCAAAATGAAACTCGCAAAAGTGTGAAAGCAAAACTATTCGACAGATTTATAACTGTTCGTGTACACTGTTACTGAGGGAGGCATGTGACACTGCGCGGTCTAGGTTACAAGTGAGACGAACGTTACTAAGTTCCTGGCTTCTTCGAGCTGTTTAATCAGATTCAGGAAATAATAAAAAAATGAAGTCAGAAAATTACGTTTACCATAAGTAAACGTGTAGAGAAAGTGTCATTGACAGATAATGCTAGAGAAAAATTTCTAGCTGAGATGAAGACGAAGCTTGTTCTTATCCCCGTAAAAGCTGCGTATAGAGCCAAACAGTCAGGTTTCCTGCCAACCTCATTTTATCATTTCGATCGAGAAAAAAACAGAGTCGCTTGTACAGTCGCTAATGCTATGCACATTTGTACATCGCAATGCCAGTGATAAGTAGCAGTGGATTATTGTTTCAGCAATTTTATTTCTGTCTTCGGGACCATCATGCCAAATTAGGACCAAAAATCAAAGATAAAAGGACTGTCTACCTGCAAAAGTCTTGTAAACGACGCAGCAAAATCTGGAGAAAAAGAGAGCATAGTTTTCACTGATACATCCGAAACCATTTGCAGAGAATAATTATTTCATTTCTTTTGTTAGTGTCTTACACTGTACATTACCACATCTCTGGTTTTAGGAGGACGACGAAAGGACTGTCAAAGTAATTAGGATTCCACCGGGAAATACTACTGTGATTCAACCTCTCGAAAAAAAAAAATCAAAAAATCAACAGTAAAGCAATTTCCAGAAAATTGTCAAACAAAATAATTTTCGATACCTCTTTGTCATTTCAGATTTATCAGTGGAACCGCACTGTTAAACTTTACTCATTTCTGTACTGTCTGTTTATATCAGAAAATTTTACTAATTTGTTCAAGTACGCCTGGTACGCAGCACAATATGCAGTATAGCGTCCACAACCATTTCTTAATCCATTCTAATTCTGTGTAAATAAAACTAGTTTTTTACTAAGGAGTGCAAGAATGCATTAACATTGTCAGGTGTTCCTGCTGTCAGGAAAATATTCGTTTTTGTCATCTAATAGACACCTAACATTTTATGACGATTATAGGGACTAAACAAGGAACTGTTTCGTTGTTAATAAATCACACTTTATTCAAAAATTATCATATGAACTGTGCTACAGCAATTGATAAAACTTAATGTCGACAAATTAAAGTCCGAAAATTGTCTATAATGTAATATGACACACTGACTCGATTTTCTTTGCTCTGCTAGACACTTGTGAAACAAATACATCTGCAATACTTTGGGTGTCAATAAGTAATACAAATAATTGAAGAAACTAATGTTTTCAGACAAGTTCGATGTGGTTTCAGTGTGTAAAATTCGTGTGTGTGCACTTTGCACGTCAAACTACACGGCGCAACGTTCTCATGTCAGGGCTGCGTTCGCTTATTCGCCGATCGCGTGCTCGACAGGAACAAGTATATGAACCGCCGTCATAAACGGTTCTTCGTACGGAAAAAGTAAGTAGCTTTAATATTTTTTTAAATACTTGCAGTGCACTTTAGGAGCTAAAAATTTGACACTCCATTTCTTTCGGTTTATTCTTCCAGTCGGAGAAATTTCAGGAAAGGTTTCGACGTGTCTGGTTGGATCACTCCCTTGTGAGTTACAAATACCGTCTACATCTGCATCTACCTGATTACTCTGCTATACACAATAAAGTGCCTGGCAGAGAGTTCAATGAACCACCTTCAAGCTTTCTCTCTACCGTTCCACTCTCGAAAGGCACTCGGGAAAAACGAGCATATAAATTTTTCATTGCGAGCCCTGATTTCTCTTATTTTATCGCTTTGATCATTTCTCCCTATGTAGGTGGGTGCCAACAGAGTGTTTTCGCAATCGGAGTAGAAAACTGGTGATTGAAATTTCATGAGAAGATCCCGTTTCCACGAAAAACGCCTTTGCGTTAACGATTGCCACTCCAATTCACGTATCATGTCTGTGGCACTATCTCCCCTATTTCGCGATAATACAATACGAGCGGCCCCTTTTTGTTTTATTTAAAAAGCCTTTAGAGTTTTCACGTAAGAAACTCGGAGGCATTGCTAGTCAGCATGTCCCCGTCATAAAACTGTTTGCTTGAAGTTAAGAATGTTTTGATAGCGCAGTATCAAAATGTTCTTCAATACTGTTATGAACAAAATCCGAGTGTTAATTTAGTGGTAATTAACAATCGAAATTGAAAACTGTGGCAAGTAGGCGAGACGACAGTCTTTTCATCTTTTATTACAGCAAATTATCGGCGTGCTCTTCGCTTCAGTTGGCGCAATTTTTAAGTAGCACCATCTGTAGCTCTTGCCTCAGTACAGCTTAGAACGTCATACGTTTTCTATCGTATCTTTTCTCAACTGAGATGTGACACGCTGGAATAAAGCAGCGGCTCCGACAGACAGATGTTTCGAGTGCTCTTAAAGCTGAGTTCTTGTCGCAGTACAGGAAGTATACAGTCTCCACTCAATCTCCATTACCAAGCACTCTCTGTTCTTAGACACCGCTACGCCCGTCTTAATGCTCTCTGAAAGCCGATCTATTTTCGTGTGTTCTGAAACCGTCTGCAACCTAATTCGAGGAGTAGAACGGACTCGCGGTAACCCTCGATGCTGTCCTACGAAAGAGGAAAGAAGTAAATAATATAGGGGCGAGAGAGTGCGGTGCAGCTGGGGCTGAGCTGAGGTGAGGTGAGCTGAGGCGGTTCTTCTCGCTCCGCGGAAGAAGGCGACCCGGTGCCCGTTCGTTAAACACGTTTCTGTATACCCTGGGAGCGGCCGCGCGGGTCCCACTGGGGGAACCTCAGAAGAGTCCTAACTGTATTAGGAATTCGCCTTGCCGCAGAAGTTGGGAGGCCGACGCAGAAATCTTTGATGGAGCGTCCGCCGGAGCAGCCAAGGAAAGCTTAACGACGTTCCAGTCCAATTTCCTCCCGTAAATTAACTAACGGAAGGACGGCACTGGGCGGTCGGTTTCTGCGGTCACGGCCGCCCTCGCAAAACTGTCACAGGGTCACCTCCTAGGGAACCACGGACGAGGCGGGCACGCTCCGGACAGCAACTTCCTGTCGACAAGCGTGTGAAGAACTCCGGCGACTGTAAGCGTGGTGTGAAGTGATGGATGAGTACGGCAGATAGCGTTCTTTTTACGAAGACCAGTGAGAAAGTAACACCTGCCTTTTTTTATCCTTCATTAAGTTGGTACTATAATAATCATGAATTGGTCACACTTCCGCAAACTTTCTTCTACAGTCCATCTACATCTACATCCATACTCGGCAAGCCACCTGACGGTGTGTGGCGGAGGGTATCCTGAGTACCTCTATCGGTTCTACCTTCTATTCCAGTCTCGTATTGTTCGTGGAAAGAAGGATTGTCGGTATGCTTCTGTGTGAGCTCTAATCTCTCTGATTTTATCCTCATGGTCTCTTCGCGAGATATACGTAGGAGGGAGCAATATACTGCAGTGGGCGAACAAGCGTACTGTAACCTACTTCCTTTGATTTCGGATTGCATTTCCTTAGGATTCTTCCAATGAATCTCAGTCTGGCATCTGCTTTACCGACGATCAACTTTATATGATCATTCCATTTTAAATCACTCCTAATGCGTACTCCCAGATAATTTATGGTATTAACTGCTTCCAGTTGCTGACCTGCTATTTTGTAGCTAAATGATAAAGGATCTATCTTTCTATGTATTCGCAGCACATTACACTTGTCTACATTGAGATTCAATTGCCATTCCCTGCACCATGCGTCAATTCGCTGCAGATCCTCCTGCATTTCAGTACAATTTTCCATCGTTACAACCTCTCGATACACCACAGCATCATCTGCAAACAGCCTCCTGAACTTCCAATGTCATCCACAAGGTCATTTATGTATATTGTGAATAGCAACGGTCCTATGACAGTCCCCTGTGGCATACCTGAAATCACTCTTACATCGGAAGACTTCTCTCCATTGGGAATGACATGCTGCGTTCTGTTATCTAGGAACTCTTCAAACCAATCACACAATTGGTCTGATAGGCCATATGCTCTTACTTTGTTCATTAAACGACTGTGGGGAACTGTATGGAACGCCTTGCGGAAGTCAAGAAACACGGCATCTACCTGTGAAACCGTGTCTATGACCCTCTGAGTCTCGTGGACGAATAGCGCTAGCTGGGTTTCACACGACCGTCTTTTTCGAAACCCATGCTGATTCCTACAGTGTAGATTTCTGGTCTCCAGAAAAGTCATTATACTCGAACATAATACGTGTTCCAAAATTCTACAACTGATCGACGTTAGAGATATAGGTATATAGTTCGGCACATCTGTTCGACGTCCCTTCTTGAGAACGGGGATGACCTGTGCCCTTTTCAATCCTTTGGAACGCTACGCTCTTCTAGAGACGTACGGTACACCGCTGCAGGAAGGGGGGCAAGTTCCTTCGCGTACTCTGTGTAAAATTGAACTGGTATCCCATCAGGCCCAGCGGCCTTTCCTCTTTTGAGCGATTTTAATTGTTTCTGTATCCCTCTGTCGTCTATTTCGATGTCTACCATTTTGTCGTCTGTACGACAATCTAGAGAAGTAACAACGCGCTCTATGTACAGTTGGCAGCAGTGTGTAAGTTTAGGGAATCCCCGACAGTGAAGTGCGTGTTAAACAGCTATCCGTGATTAAATTCATTACTCTGGATGGTAAAATGTTCAGTCACATTCATTAAAGCAGGAGAAGGTGTACGATGACGTGACGGTAAACCACGGCCTGGTTAAACCATGGGAATTCCGTTGTATTAAAGATGAAGGGCACACAAACAGTTGCTGGCGCAGAGCGGAGGGGCCGGCCTGCGATTATAGTGACGTCACACAGCATCCAACGAGGCCCACGAGGAAGACAGGCAGCGGCAAGTACGTCACGAAGGTTGGCCTGAACTCGTTCGCTCGCGCAGCTCGACAGACGAAATGCGTTTTTAAGCATGATAACTCGCAGCTGCGTGTGTACATACTAACGAGAATTGCATCGTGTACTGAAATCTGCTATTATGAAGTCCTACCGAATAAGAGTGCTACAACAAAATTTAATTTCAGAGCAATACTCAAGATAAATGGTGTTTTCGTGTTCATAGATTTACACTACTGGCCATTAAATTGATACACAACGAAGACGATTTGCTACAGACGCGAAATTTAACCAACAAGAAGAAGATGCTGTGTTATAAAAACGATTAGTTTTTCAGAGCATTCACACAAGGCTGGCGCCGGTGGAGACACCTGCAACGTGCTAACATGAGGAAAGCTTCGAACCGATTTCTTATACACAAATAGCAGTTGACCGGCGTTGCCTAGTGAAACGTTGTTGTGATGCCTCGTATAAGGAGCAGAAATGCGTACCATCACGATTCCGTCTTTGATAAAAGTCGCATTGTAGCCTATCGCGATTGCGGTTTATCGTATCCGTTGGTCGAGATCCCATGACTGTTAGCAGAATATGGAATCTGTGGGTTTAGGAGGGTAATACGGAACGCCGTGCTGGACCCCAACGGCCTCGTATCACTAGCACTCGAGATGACAGGCATCGTATCTGCATGGCTGTAACGGATCGTGCTGCCACGTCTCGATCCCTGAGTCAACAGACAGAGACGTCTGCAAGACTAAAACCATCTGCACGAACAGTTCGGCAACGTTTGTAGCAGCATGGACTATCAGCTCGGAGACCACGGCTGCTGTTACCCTTGACGCTGTATCACGGACAGGAGCACCTGCGATGGTGCACTCAACGACAAACTTGGGTGCACGAATGGCAAAAAGTCATTTTTTTTCGGATGAATCCAGGTTCTGTTCACAGCATCATGATGGTCGCATCCGTGTTTGGCGACATCGCGATGAACGCACTTTGGAAACGTCTATTCGTCATCGCCATGCTGGCGTATCACCCGTCGTGATGGTATGGGGTGCCATTGGTTACACGTCTCGATCACCTCTTGTTCGTATTGACGACACTTTGAACAGTGGACGTTGCATTTCTGATGTGTTACGCCCCGTGGCTCTACCCTTCATTCGATCCCTGTGAAACCCTACATTTCAGCAGGATAATGCACGACCGCATGTTGGAGGTCCTGTACGGGCCTTTCTGGATACAGAAAATGTTCGACTGCTGCCCTGGCCAGCACATTCTCCAGATTTCTCTCCAACTGAAAAAGTCTGGTCAATGGTGGCCGAGCAACTGGCTCGTCACAATACGCCAGTCACTACTCTTGATGAACTGTGGTATCGTGTTGAAGCTGCATGGGCAGCTGTACCTGTACACGCCATCCAAGCTCTCTTTGACTCTGCTCAGGCTTATCAAGGCCGACATTACGGCCGGAGGTGGTTGTTTTGGGTACTGATTTCTTAGGATCTATGCACCCAAATTGTGGTGTCACCGCCAGACACTACACTTGCTAGGTGGTAGCCTTAAAAGCGGCTGCGGTCCGTTAGTATACGTCGGACGCGTGTGTCGCCACTATCAGTGATTGCAGACCGAGCGCCGCCACATGGTAGGTCTAGTCTAGCGAGACTCCCTAGCACTCGCTCCAATTGTACAGCCGACTTTGCTAGCGATGGTTCACTGTCTACATACGCTCTCGATTGCCGAGACGACTGTTTAGCATAGCCTTCAGTTACGTCATGTGCAACGACCTAGCAAGGCGCCATATTCAGTTGCTATGAATTTATTCTGAAACAGATAATATCGTGAATCATGTACCGTCAAGAGCGACGTTCATCATTAATGGATTAAAGTTAAGTATCAAAGTAATTGCCGGCCGAAGTGGCCGTGCGGTTAAAGGCGCTGCAGTCTGGAACCGCAAGACCGCTACGGTCGCAGGTTCGAATCCTGCCTCGGGCATGGACGTTTGTGATGTTCTTAGGTTAGTTAGGTTTACCTAGTTCTAGGGGACTAATGACCTCAGCAGTTGAGTCCCATAGTGCTCAGAGCCATTTGATCCATCAAAGTAATTACATCCTCTTTCTGAATTCTAATTTCTTGTCATGTTCCAGACCTCAAGTCAGTATAGTCCTTCCCTCCTCACGCCAGCCTGCGTGAGCTGAAACGCGTGCATTTCGGCCTCTTCTAGTAACACGGTGTTGGCTCTTCTGCCAACACAATACAAATTGTTTGAAAATGTAATCACATGTCATTCTAGTATAATATATTTGTCCAATGTATACCCGTTTATCATCTGTATTTCCTCTTGGTGTAGCAATTTTAATGGCCTGTAGCGTAGAAACTTAATTGTGTGTAGTGCTCTCTTTTCAAACTGTTTGCGCAAACGAGACAGTGAGAGTGAGATATTCATAACATCGTTAATACCTCGTAATGAGTTAAAGATACAGAAACGAATAGTTTGTCAAATGACAGCATGCAATCCGGGCAATAGTTTCGCCATAGCTGGCCTAAAAAACGGTTATACCTACTGCAGTATACGAGTAACTGCAGAATTTTTCAATGAAATAAGGGCCATTGATAGCTGGTGAAATAAATAGTGTGGGGCGGCAAAAATGTGAGTGTAGGAATCGCACTTTTGTTTTTGTACCAAGTTTGAGCTTTTCGTAAATCATCCACCTCACTTGCGCTCAGTTGTTTGGTTAATAGAAGGCTGTTTCAAGATTTTGTTGCAAGTTCATTTACATTAGCATACTAGTGCGGTGAAATTGTGTAAATCCCACCGTGCTTTGGGAAAAGAAGATAATTTTAAAGTGGCAACAATAGAAAGGAAAATGTGTATAAGAGTGGCAAAAATAAATCGTTCTCTGAGTTTAAATTTCAGTATAATCATGCACCCAGTGTAATTTTTTCAAAAGTAAACGGGTGGCTTGTCGAGCTATTTGTCGTACTGGCATAACCTCTTAATATGCTCGTTTGCAGCGCTTACTGTCCGTAGCTGATAGTCCATGAGTGACTGGCGTTTGTGTGAAGGCTTCAGCTGCAGTACTACACCTAACCTACCACGCTGGCCGTTCCGCGCCTTCTTATACTGTATGCTCTCTGTAAGAGAACTCTCAAGAATATGGGACAAATGCACAGATGTTGGTGGGGACTGAGTAAAAAACTTACATTGATTTAATTAATTACATTGATTTAATTAATCCTTTGTTCTTTGTTTCGAAAACAGTTTAGTCAGTAATTAATGTGAAAGATTTTTGGATAAAGGGAGTATTTTCAGAAACTGACTGATGCTACGACAGGCAGTCAAGTGTGAATGTTGTAAAAAGAAGTCACATGGTAGATATTCTGGGTTTCACGGCAGTGTATGGGGACAGATAAAGGTTATCATGTGCTACTGCGCTACAGGACAATGTAAATATCGCACTAAAATTATGTCATTTGTCTTGGAATGTCAGCCGGAAATCGCAGTAAAAGTACCCCATTTCTGTTCGAAATCGGCCGGCCGCTGTGGCCGAGCGGTTCTAGGTGCTTCAGTCTGGAACCGCTTGACCGCTACGGTCGCAGGTTCGAATCCTGCCTCGGGTTTGGATGTGTGTGATGTCCTTAGATTAGCTAGGTTTAAATAGTTCTAAGTTCTAGGGGACTGGTGACCTCAGATGTTAAGTCCCATACTGCTTAGAGCAATTTTTGTTCAAATTCTAGGCGTAAACCGCACTTCAATCGTGCTACTTCTCTGCGAATATGAGCTTTTTGAAAATAAAATAGACGAAAACATGTTCTGTAGTGTCCTTTTCGCGATAACTATAAATCAGTTTCGAGAACTGAAATGATGGTCAGCCACACTACGATCAGACTCAGAGAACATCTATTTTCGACTGCGCTTGTTCTCATGTAACGTGATCTCTTACGGTGCTACGAGTGGTGCATTGCCCACAGCATCAGGTCTGTAGTGTTCTCCGAAACTACGTACTACACACTGTGCAAGTTACTCTATGGGACAACACACTCTGAAAGCTAGTGTATGGGGGACGTTTGAGAAACAGTTGACGTAACGGCTGTCAAACTGCATTTTTACGTCTGAAACGGAAGAAAAATCATCCTTAATGTGAGGCAAGATGCAGAACATATTGAGCGAAGATTTATGTCCAGAAACTCTCCTATGAAGAAGATATCAAGTAGAGATATTTTACCTCATGCTTATGGCCAGTGAAAATCTGGCTGTAGTGATGCAAGAAGGAATTTTGTGAGAACTGTGCGTACGAATACAGTAACAGCATCTATTCACGAAATCAGTAGGTTCTAGGATATCGGTATGTTACAGAATATTGGACAGACAAGTTCTTCACTCAGTTAAAACCGACAGATGCTGAGTGTAGTTAGAGGTGATGTCATAATGGCAAAGTAAGAGAGGCTGTAATGCACTGGCATACGAACTAAAGATGTGCGAAGAATCTATAACAACCTACGTATAACTGTTATAGTTATAAACCCAATATATCAGAAATTATTTTCTAATTAAAGAGTTACTACATTCTATGAGAAAGTTCTTCTGGCTCTAGTTACGAGGGTCACGCCAAATTAAATTCACACGATTTTTGTAAAAATACAGTTTTCATTCTGCATTGTGAAAGTTTTACAGTGTGTAGATACATCCTTCCCGCTCGATTTCAAACTTAGTTCAACATGTTCCCGTGTGTGGCGCCGTCACAGCATGTCTTCAAGATGGCTGCTACACTTGACGTTCTTCAGAAGCAACGTGCTGTGATAGAACTCCCGTGCTGTGAAAACGAGACTGTGGGAAACATCCACAAGAAGTTGAAAAAGGTGTATGGAGATGCTGCTGTCGATCGCAGTACAGTTAGTCAGTGGGCAAGCAGGTTACGTGATGAAAGCGGCCACGGAAATATTGAGGATTATCCTCGCAGCAGCAGGCCTCGTGCTGCACACACTCCAGACAATGTACAGAGAGTTAACGAATTGGTGATTGCTGACAGACGCATCACAGTGAACGAATTGTCGCACTACGCTGGGATAAGGGAAGGAAGTGTCTGCGGAATACTGAAAGTGCTGGCGTTATAAAAGGTTTGTGCCGGGTGGGTTCCCAGGATGTTGACAGTGGCTCACGAAAAAACAAGAAAAACGGTATGCAGCGAACTTTTGTAACATTACGAGAATGGTGGAGATGAATTTCTTGGAAGAATTGTGACAGGTGTTGAAACATGGCTCCACCATTTTTCATCAGAGACGAAGAGGCAATCAGTGGATTGGCACCATGCAAATTCACCCAAGGAAAAAAAAAAAAAAAAATCAAAACCACACCTTCTGCTGGGAAAGTTATGGCTACAGTGTTTTTCGATTCCGAAGGACTCTTGCTTGTGGACATCATGCCAAGTGGAACCATAATAAATTCTGATGCATATGTGACAACACTGAAGAAACCAAGGTCGACTGGATCGAGTTCGACCACATCGGCAAAAGCAGGATGTTTTGCTGTTGCACGACAATGCACGGCCACATGTCAGTCAAAAAACGATGGAAGCGATCACAAAACTCCGATGAACAACACTGAAACACCCGCCTTACAGTCCTGACCTGGCTCCATGTGACTATCTCTTTGGGAAAGACTCTCTTCGTGGAACAAGGTTTGAAGATGATGACGCCCTTGTGTACGCTGCCAAACAGTGGCTCCAACAAGTTGGTCCAGAATTTTACCGTTCGGGTATACAGGCGATGTTTCCAAAATGGCGTAAGGCAGCTGAGAGGGGAGGAAATTATGCGGAGAAATGAAAATATTGTTCCTAAAGGATGTATCTACACACTGTAAAACTTTCAAACATGTAGAATAAAAATGGATTAAAAAAAATAGTGTGCATTTCTTTTGGAGTGACCCTCGTACAAACTGGAGGCTTCGGAGGTAAAAACGTTAACAGTTACTGGGTTCTTACTGCCACGATCGGGTGGATAGCTTGGGTTCTCTCTGCAATTCTTCTCTGGCTTTGAGTGACGTTTCCCGAGCAGCAGGTCGTTTCGCTTCACCTCACGCTGTGGCTCGTTGCTTCTGATCGTTGCATCCAATTTCAACACAGCACACCTTAAACCCTCTTTAGTCATTTTATCCTTCTTGCTATGAATGTGCCCCCTCTCAGCCCCTACGCTCTCCTCCCATAACTCTCTTAGGTTGTCCATCACCAGGGACTCCCATTTACTTGTGGCAAAAAATAACTTGCACGGAGTAAATCATGCGTTATGGAGTGTTTGCAGTTATCGTAATAACTAGTTACATGTGCCAAGTATCCATTTTAATAATTGCCTGTGCTGTGCCCAGCTGTTTATCGAAACAAGTATTTGGTCCCACATGGGCCCATGAACAAATTGACCATGCGATATTCGTATAGCTACGGAAATAAGAGATTGCTTGCATAGATGCACAAGTAATACACTCAAGTACCTTAGTTCTGTGGAATACGTATTCTTTCCAGGTGTTAACAACCCTGTAATGTTCTACTATGACTCATTCTGGTCCATTTGAAGGTAGTGGGTTGTACCACAGGAACTGTAATACTGAATGGGTGGGATCACGGACAATTTGTGCTACCGAAATATCTGTAGGTTCGACAGTTCTCTTTTCGAATGTCTAGGCGGTTACTGATGACATGGAACTGTTGACACGATAATCATTCATAGGTGGACAGTTAAACAAATGTTACATGTTCGAGCGAAGCTTAAATTTATACTTTTAATTGATATGTGTTAGCATTATGTCGTTTTGCACAGATTGGCTGCTTCATTATTATTCTTCTTTTAGTATAGAGGAGTGTTTCCTAAGTCACAGTACTTAGGTGGACAGTTAAACAAATGTTACATGTTCGAGCGAAGCTTAAATTTATACTTTTAATTGATATGTGTTAGCATTATGTCGTTTTGCACAGATTGGCTGCTTCATTATTATTCTTCTTTTAGTATAGAGGAGTGTTTCCTAAGTCACAGTACTTACTTTAATTATCATCATCTGTACCAGTTCTGAATTTAACCATTATTTTAGCTACAAATATTATCAACGACTGGCAAAATCACTGACAATGAATTTCAGGTCAATTAGAATGGTAACAGGATTTTCAAACAGTGTTGAACGTACATTGGCTGGCAACATCGGCACTAAGTTTGAGGTTAGGTTCCGATAAACGCCATACAAGATACTTCAGTAACCTAAAATACTGAAAGGCACGTGCTCGTCAAGGCAAGATTCAAGAAGTATTCCGTCTAGCTATTAAGGGCAACAGTATTAACTAAAATGATATTCTAAACTCAAAATGATACTGCGTAGTCAGAGACTCAACTACACGTAACGCACATTTGACGGTAGTGATACCTAACAGGAAAAGAAAACTGCCATATTGAATGGGCTGTGCTCCACAGATTTGATAGTGTACTTTCATGTATACCACACGGAAGCTGCTAACCGACGTGTGAAGTATAGTGTTTTAGGCTTTAAAGTGACCCTGATCGTGTCGTACACTCTCTTATCAAAAAGTATCCGGATACCACTATTCAGTACTGAAGTAACCAGAAGAAATCACGAGATGTGGATCACCAGTATAAAAGGAGGCGGCGATGTTGCGTTGGCAGTAGAAAAGCAGCAAGTCACTGGTAAGCGACGCTTGAGGTGGTGTGAAGGACGACACCACTGCACAGTGGTGGATGACTACCAAAGAGTGACTTGGAGTGATGAATCGCACTGTAACCTTTGCCAATCCGATGGAATAGTTTGGGTTTGGCAAATGCCTGGACACCATCACCTGTCACCATGCGTAGTGCCAGCAGTGAAGTACGGAGGACGTGCTGTTACTGTACAGAGGTGGTTTTTGGTGGTTAGGATGTCGTCTCCTTATTGCGCATAAGAAAACGATAATTGTAGAAAGACATGAGCACGGTTTGCAACATTGTGTACAGATGTACTGCGTATAGCAAATGAACAATTCGGAGAAGATGCTTATTTGTATCATTATAAAATTTCACCTCTCATAAAATTGTATCTACGGGGGCAATGTTCTGTGGACAATAAATAACATGAAACTTCCTGGCAGAGTAAAACTGTGTGCCGGACCGAGACTCGAACTCGGAACCTTTGCCTTTCGCAGGTAAATGCTCTACCATTTTCTTCTTTCTTCATTTTGTTCGATACAGTTCGTTGCGTGTGGTCTGCGCGGATGTCCCAAGACATCCGTTTAAGTTGATCGTTGATTCCTTGTCTCAGTTTTTTTATTACAGAGAGCATGAAGCCCTCTGACCGAACACGCTGAGCTACCGTGCCTGCTGAGCTAACCAAGCACGATTCACGCCCCGTCCCCACAGCTTTACTTCTGCCAGTACGCAGGAGAGCTTCTGTAGAGATTGGTAGGTAGCAGACGAGGTACTGGCAGAAGTAAAGCTGTGAGGACGGGGCGTGAGACGTGCTTGGGTAGCTCAGATGGTAGAGCACTTGCCCGTGAAAGGCAAAGGTCACGAGTCCGTGTCTCTGTCTTGCACAAAGTTTTAATCTGCCAGGAAGTTTCATATCAGCGCACACTCAGCTGCAGAGTGAAAATCTCGTTCTGGAATAAATAGCATTCCCAAAATGTACTGGTCTGCACAGATTCCAGTCTTGACCCCAGTGGAACTTCTTTCGGATGATCTGAAACGTTGACTTTTTTCCAGACACTAGCGTCCAACATCATTACCTTCTCTGTTTTTGCGTCTTGAGAAAGAATGGGGTGCCATTACTCTGCAGAGATTCCGACACCTTATTGAAAATGCTCACAACATAGTTAAGTTCGCCGTAAAGGCGAAGGGTGAACAACCCGACATTAATTTCCGATACTAGATGCCCTGATTTGTTTGATAAGATAGTGTAAACTGTCAACACAAGTAGCAAGATAGTAAATTTTAGCGGTTTTTTGGTGGTACACAAAAAATTAAAGTACCTGACACAGCAAAACAACCTTCCGAACAATTTCTGGAGTTTAACGTACAAGAATCTTTTAATCTGCCGCAGTCTCTCTTCTGTACTGTTGGCTTACGTAGACTCTTGAGATGGAGCAAAGTACGTATTATTCTATGCCATCCAAACAACACCGCAGTGAGAAAAACAAAAAGAGGTTTCTTACTGTTGTTCAGCGAAACACTAAACATGTTGCCAGATCTGTCCCTCAAAGATTCTCCTCTCTGAAACATACAAGGTATCCACCGTTACACAAAAATAATTATTCGTAAAATCCAGAGAACACCTGTCTCTGGTTAATAAACAACTGTATGTTCACCAAGACCCCAACCTTGGAGATATACAAGTGCATCTTCATAGGCTGCTGAGTAGGGAAGGGAAAATTCCTGACACGAAGTCCGGATTGCGATTTCTTGTGATTTTCACTGACGTGAATCAAGAACACGCCAACGGGTGCTTTCCTTTTCCAATCTTCTTCTATAGAGTTAACACGGCGCCTCAATTAAGAGTATTGTCCCGGAACTGAAGAACCATAGCGTAGCTTCAGTCTTTCGATGCAGTCCTCCAGAATCCTGCTGACTTTTTGTCGTATCTCTATGTGATATCAACCATACTCTCCACTGCCTCTAGCTTCAGTGAATTTCTGTTGTGTCTCTGATGTTAGCGCATGGCATGTAGACTAAATAGAAAATATTTCAGGAGATGGCAGCCACATGACTGACGATAATGTTTAACAACGTTGTTATAATTACAGGGTGTCTCAAACTTTTCGGGTAAGACTGAAACAGGACATAGTGGATCCACAACACATTAAATTGAGATAGGGAAACAATTGTCGGAAATTCATATTTATTATGCTACGGACATAAACAGAGAACACCACATAACAACAACGTAGCTCATAGTATTCGAAGTGACCACCGTCGGTATCATTGTGTGCATGGCAACGTCGCATGATGTTCTGCCGCACACTCTCAAACATCCCAGTTGTCTGCTGTACGAACAGACAGGCAGCTTAGACCCTGTAAAGTATATCTTATACGAGGGTTTCATACACCAACATCTTGATGCAACCCGAGGTAACGAAACTCCAGAGGTGTGAGGCTCGGAAATCGTGCTGGCTATCGGACATCACCTCTCTTTCCAATCCTGCGATGAGGTTTCTTTTCGTTCAGGTAATGACGGCCATTAACATCGAAGTACACTACTGGCCATTAAAATTGCTACACCATGAAGATGACGTGCTACAGACGCGAAATTTAACCGACAGAAAAAAGATGCTGTGATATGGAAATGATTAGCTTTTCAGAGTATTCACACAAGGTTGGGGCCGGTGGTGACAACTACAACGTGCTGACACGAGGAAAGTTACCAACCGATTTCTCATACACAAACAGCAGTTGACCGGCGTTTCCTGGTGAAACGTTGTTGTGATGCCTCGTGTAAAGAGGAGAAATTCGTACCATCACGTTTCCGACTTTGATAAAGGTCGGCTTGTAGCCTATCGCTATTGCGGTTTATCGTATCGCGACATTGCTGCTCGCGTTGATCGAGATCCAATGACTGTTAGCAGAATATGGAATCGGTGGGTTCAGGAGGGTAATACGGAACGCCGTGCTGGATCCCAACGGCCTCGTATCACTAGCAGTCGAGATGACAGGCATCTTATCCGCATCACTGTAACGGATCGTGCAGCCACGTCTCGATCCCCGAGTCAACAGATGGGGACGTTTGCAAGACAACAGACATCTACACGAACAGTTTGACAACGTTTGCAGCAGCATGGACTATCAGCTCTGAGACCATGGCTGCGGTTACCCTTGACGCTGCATTACGGGCAGGAGCGCCTGCGATGGTGTACTCAATGACGACCCTGGGTGCACGAATGGCAAAACGTCATTTTCCCGGGTAAATCAAGGTTATTTTTACAGCATCATGATGGTAGCATCAGTGTTTGGCGACATAGCGGTGAACACACATTGGAAGCGTGTTTTCGTCATCGCCATAATGGCGTATCATCCGTCGTGATGGTATGGGGTGCCATTGGTTACACGTCTCGATCACCTCTTGTTCGCATTGACGGCAGTTTGAACAGTGGACGTTACATTTCTGATGTGTTACGACCCGTGGCGCTACCCTTCATTCGATCCATGCGAAACCCTACATTTCAGCAGGATAATGCACGACTGCATGTTGCAGGGCCTGTACGGGTTTTTCTGGATACAGAAAATGTTCGACTGCTGCCCTAGCCAGCACATTCTTCAGATCTCTCACCAACTGAAAACGTCTGGTCAATGGTGACCGAGCAACTGGCTCGTCACAATACGCTAGTCACTACTCTTGATGAACTGTGGCATCGTGTTGAAGCTGCATGGGCAGCTGTACCTGTACAGGCCATCCAAGCCCTGTTTGACTCAATATCGAGGCGTATCAAGTCCGTTATTTCGGCCAGAGGTGGTTGTTCTGGGTAATGATTTCTCAGGATCTATGCACCCAAACTGCGTGAAAATGTAATCACATGTCAGTTCTAGTATAATATATTTGTCCAATGAATACCCGTTTATCATGTGCATTTCTTCTTGCTGTATCTATTTTAATGGGCAGTAGTGTAGAATGGTGCATCGTCGTGTTGAAACCAAATTCTTCTCCCGACCACAAATAGTACAGTCTCCAAGAAGTGTGGCAGCACATCTCGTAAGATCTCCAGGTAACGTGAACCTCTCAAACGGGGAGGCAGCAAATAAGAGCCTGTAAGGTGATATTGGAACAATGCCTGCCCATATTCTTGCATAGAATCGTTGCTGGTGGCCACCAGCGTGCAAGGCCCAGGGATTGTCCTCAGTCCCGACCTGGCTATTGATAATATTATCATGGCTAAATGTGACCTCACCCGTGAACATCAAACTACTGTATGTTCGTCAGTACACCAGTGCAGCGGACAGTCGATTGACAGAAGTGAACGCGTGGATCAAAATCCTTTGGTCCCAGTGGTAGCACACGTTCTTTATGATATGAGTGTAATACCTTTTCTACCAGTACTGTCCAAAATACATCCTTTGAAGGGAGTGTTTCAGCGGCAAGTTGACGGTTGCGTTTTGCTGAATGATCGGCCACACGATACAACACCATATGCTCAATGCCTGGCGTGAACGACCCGTCTCTCGTAAGTCGGTATCCAAGGACATATACTCCATCTATGCAAGATGATGCCTGTTGGAAACGCGTTTCCCTGTACATTCGTGCTACTTTAAGGGCGCTACATCCTGCCTACTGTACATTAAATGCATGTCTACCAACTCGCGTGAGGAGTAATATTCCACATTCGGCTACGCGTCATGCAATCTCCACCTCACCAAGGCCACATCACAAACTGTCTGATGCAATGGGCAACTGACATCAGGGATAGTGGTGTGCTTGCGGCACAGGTTAATGCGCCGGTACGATACTTGCCTTCTTCACGTGACACACGTCCTATGAGCTATGTGTACATTATGTCTGTTTGGTAGTCAGGAGTATACGGTATTTTGCACCAGCTGCCTGTTCCCACGTACAACTGACTGCAGAACTGCATGCGCCGTTGCAATACGTGCATTGAGACTGGCGGTCGTCGCTTTGAATAGCTACTACGACCTATTCTGTTGTTATGCTATGTTCGCTGTGTAAGTCCGTAGCACAATAAATATTTATTTCCGAAAACTGATTTCCTCTCTCAGTATAATCGGTAGTGGAGCCAATATCATCTTTTTCATTTCGACCTTTGGCTTGTGATAGCGTATATCCAGCTTACAGAACACCATTGTGTTTAATGTATTACGAGGAGGGGATTGATATGACAGTTCACCTTCTGGTCCATGTTTTTTGCATTGTACTGTTGATTGACAGTCTAATGCAAGCATGTAGCAGCAAAGAGCAAGGGGATCACCATCGGATTCGATCGACAAATTAACCAAACAAGGGTAGCATTAGTAGACGAGCTGCTGAAATTACCGTGTAGTACAAAACAGCTATCATAATGAAGAGGAGCGGCGGAAAAAAGTGAAAATCAGTTTATAAATTGGTAGACGCTGATTATTACCAAATGTGATCAAAGCAGTGACTGGAATGACAGTAAAACAGCGTGACATACCGGGTGATCAAAAAGTCAGTATAAATTTGAAAACTTAATAAACCACGGAATAATGTAGATAGAGGGGTAAAAATTGACACACGTGCTCGGAATGACATGGAGTTTTATTAGAACAAAAAAAGAAAGAACAAAGTATCGCTAGACGCGTGAAAGATCTCTTGCGCGCGTCGTTTGGTGATGATCGTGTGCTCAGCCGCCACTTTCGTCATGCTTGGCCTCCCAGGTCCCCAGACCTCAGTCCGTGGAATTGTTGGCTATGGGGTTACCTGAAGTCGCAAGTGTATCGTGATCGACCGACATCTCTAGGTATGCTGAAAGACAACATCCGACGCCAATGCCTCACCATAACTCCGGACATGCTTTACCGTGCTGTTCACAACATATTCCTCGTCTACAGCTATTGTAGAGTAATGATGGTGGACATATTGAGCATTTTCTGTAAAGAACATCATCTTTGCTTTGTCTTACTTGTTATGCTAATTATTGCTATTCAGATCAGATGAAGCGCCATCTGTCGGACGTTTTTTGAAAGTTTGTATTTTTTTCGTTCTAATAAAACCTCATGTCATTCCAAACATGTGTGTCAATTTGTACCTCTCTATCTACATTATTTCGTGATTTATTCAGTTTTCCAATTTATACTGACTTTTTGATCACCCATTATATCAGTGGTTTCGACTTTCCGTTGATCGTTGTTTGCAAAGGGCAGACACACAAAGAAACTGAGGAAATATTGGAGGTTTTTTTTTTTTTTTTGTTCTTAGGAATCAAATGGAATTTATTCGACATACGTCTTTTATTCAGATACAACGGTAACATAAAATTAATTTGCTTAACGACGAGATGCTTCCAGGAGTACTACTAATACAGCAATATGGATCGGATTGTACTACGCTAGACTCATTGCTTAAAATACTGCGACGCTTAAATTTGTGTTATACCGGTGCTATGTTAATGCAATCGTTGAACGAAAGCACCTGATTAGTATTGGTAAACTTATAACTGAGAACATGAATTATCACCTGCGAGTGAAAATCAGACACTAAGAAAATAAACTGCTGCGTACAAGACATAATTTCCATTTGGTTATTAAGAATGGCTACATATATACTTCTTTTATGAAGCAAATGTACACACAATTTTGAACGGCACTGAACAATTTGAGATGACGGTAGAGGGGTTTGTTGTATACCACCAAAGCAGAACTCCTCTGTTGAGTGACTTAACAACGATTAGTTGGTTTCTTGAATCTACTCTTCTTTGCGAGACGATTGTTCTTTTCTTTATTTTGAGGAAACCGTAGCAAGCAGCAGAGTCAAATAGTGGCGTGGTCAGCAAGGTCAAATAATTCCAATTTAAAAATGGGAAAACTTTTCAAATGTTCGTGGTAGTATATAAACGTGAGTTGTCATGAATCAAACCCACACCGGGTCGTTATATCTGCCTTTTTTTTCTTTTTCTTTTAAGATATTTGCTCTGCACTGTGAAATCAATTATTGTGCCTCAGTCCATAAATAGAAAAAGGTGAGAGCTAACCCCGTGCACTATTTCTTTGGTCCGGAATTTCAAATACGGACCCTATGAGAACTTGCCTGTAACCAGCAGAGAGATAATGTGCAGCCCCGTAGTTCGAATGTTAAGATAAAACCATTCTGTCTTTGAAAACGTAAAATGAGGTAAATTTGGTCTTTGGAAGGGGTCAGTAAGCTTGATGTCTTAGTAAACTGAAGAATCCAGTCCTCGTCTCCTGTTATATTTAAGTAGAAAACAACCGTCGCCGAAATCTCCCCGATATCTAGTGCGTTATGAGTTTGCTGAATATCGTGCATAACTATTCGATAGGTTTTCGAAAACCTTAGCTGTGAACTGATAAGAGGCTACGAAACTGATCTATTTCAGGAAGGCAGTGGAAATCGTTAAGTCACATTTTCAGTCATAACTGGTTTGATGCTGCAGTTTCTTTCGTATCTTTTAGTAGTCTTTACATCTGTACGTAACTGCTTCAACGAACATCTTTTATAATGTTTGGAATGTTCTAACGGTTGTCTGTCATTATTGTTTTCACCCTTTACTGCTGTTTTAACTACAGGTATCTCTTGCTGGATATCTAAGCAGATGTACTATTAACCGTCCACGTCTACATCTACAGCAACATCTGTACTCTTTAAGCCACATTATGGTGTATGGTGGAGGATACTACCTGCGCCACTGTAAGTTGCGACCTTTTCTGTTCCAGTTGCGAACAGTTCGCGGGAACAACGATTGCTGACGAGCCTACATTGAACTCAGATCTCTTTAATTTTATCTTCATGGTATTCTCGCGAGAAATACACAGGAGCAAGCAATATATCGCTTGACTTCAAGGAACGCACTCTCACGGAACTTCTAACAGTAAAGCACGTTGTGATGTAAAATGCCTCTGCTGGAGCGTCTGCTACTGGACTTGGCTGACCATCAGAGAGAGACTTTGTGTTTACTAAATGAACCCTTGACGAAACGCGGTGCTCTTCTTTGTATCTTTGGTATTTCTGCTATCAATTCTACGTAATACGGATCCCAGACTGACTACCAATATTGAAGGAAAGAAGATTAGATTTTAGCGTCGACCGGTACTGAAGTATTCATAGAACGAGGGTTTGTAGACAGACTAAATTTCTTGAGAATTCTGTCAATGAATCTCTGTCTGCCCCCTCCCTCACCTGCGACTAGGTTTATGCGTACGCATGCTGATAGATATTTTATGTATGTAACCGCTTCCAGTGACAGATCCTCAATTGTTTAATCATGCAGTGATGGTTCTGTCTGCCTGTTTGTATGCTATGCGTTACATTTTTTTTTTTTTTTGTTATGTTGCTGCTCAATTACCAGTCCACGTACTAAGCGTCGAGTCTGGTCTTTCTGCATTTCGCTACAATTTTCTACCGTGGCGACTTCTCTGTATACACCAGCATCATTCACTAGGAGCCTCATGGGACTTCCGATGCGAAAAGTAATAGTTCTATAACGCTTCCCTAGGATACTTTTACGTCCTAAAATTGCCCTCAGTAGAGAATGACGTGAAATGTTGCGTTTTTTTTTTTTTTTTTTTTTTTAGAACTCTTGAATCCAGTCACACAGCTGGTCTGATATACTGTGTTCTTCTGTTTTGCTCATTAGTTCTCAGTCCGTGACTGCATCGAAAACCTTCCGGAAGTCAGAGAACACGTCATCTACCTGGGCGCCCGTATCTCCTTCTTTGTGAGTCTCGTGAACGAACAGAGCCAACTGGGTTCCGCACGATCGTTATATTCGCAAACTACTAATGACTGTTCAGGATATTTTCGTTCTCCCGAAATATCATAATATCAGTTTCTTCTTTTTGCTTTTTTAAGCATCAGTCTTCTGACTGGTTTGAGGCGGCCCGCCGATCATGAATTCCTCTCCTGTGCCAACCTTTTCATCTCAGAGTAGCACTTGCAACTTACGTACTCAATTATTTGCTGGATGTCTCCAAAACCCTGACTTACTCTACCATTTTTAGCCTCTACACCTACCTCTAGTACCATGTATCTTAAAAGATATCCTATCGTCCTGCCCTTCTTCAGTGTTTTCCACACATTCCTTTCCTCGCCGATTCTGCGGAGAACCTACTCGTTCCTTATCATATCAGTCCACGTAATTCTCAACATTCTTCTGTAGCACCACGTCTCAAACGCTTCGATTCTCATCTGTTGCGGTTTTCCCTCGGTCCGTGTCTCATTGACGTACAATGCTGCGCTCCAAAAGTACATCCGCAGAAATTTCTTCCTAAACTTAAGACCAGTGTTTTGTCCAGGAATGGCCTTTTTGCCAGTGATAGTCTGCTTCTTCTACTCTTCCTGCTCCTTCCGTCATGAGTTATTTTCCTACCTAGTAGCAGAATTCCTTAATTTCATCTGCTTACTGATCAACATTCATATTATTAAGTTTTTCGCTCTACTCATTTCTGCTACTTCTCTTTACACTCGTCTTTCTTCGATTTATTCTAAATTTTGTTTACTGTTGTTGCTAGTTTTGTACAGGCCTCGTAGCTACTACTGTGGAGGCTTTGCTGCCGCTGTTGTTATGGTAGGTCGAGTTCGTGAGTTCGTGAAACGGCTTCTGGTGCAGTACACTGATAAGAAATGATATTTATCCCGCCGCGTTGGCCGATCGGTTCCAGGCGTTTCAGTCTGGAGCCGCGCGACTGCTACGGTCGCAGGTTCGAATCCTTCCTCGGGCATGGATGTGTGTGATGTCCTTAGGTTAGTTGGGTTTAAGTAGTTCTAAGTTCTAGGGGACTGATGAGCTCAGATGTTAAGTCCCATAGTGCTCAGAGCCATTTGAACCAATTACACTGATAAGACAATTTCTCCCTCCCACAGTTACACAGCTATGGCCCAGGGTCAGATAACAGTGTAGGAAAACGATGGTTCTACAACATTCCAACAAATTAGTAACAAAGTAACACGAATAAGTTAAGAAAGTATACTTGTCTTGGTGACTAGATGACTAATGAAGTCCGCAGCGCTGCTTGTAACGTAATACAAAACAAGGCCCTCAATGGCTAAGTGCAAATAATCGTAGATAACCTTCACATTACATAACAAATACAATTTACTACTGTCCGTTCACTTCTAAGACTTCACTAAACGACGTTCCGTGTCTAAGTCAGTCCTAGGCGATGATCTGTAACCTAGTGGGGGAGATCTGCTGTGCTGTATTCCGAGTAGGCTTTTCTCCGTTGTACTGTCGTTGGCGGACTGTAGTCGCCCGGCAAATGGCCAAGGTGAAGTCGATATCTTCATCTCCAGCGCCGCCCGTGGCGCTAGTGGAACTCGAACAAGTGCCGAGTCTCTATGGCACAGTCTCCGGCTCGCGTATTTGCACCTGTGGTGCTTTTGCCCTGACTGTGTCTTGTTCGGACGGCACTACACTGAGTCCATAATCTGTACTCATTAGACTCTTCATTCCATTCAGTAGATGTTGTAATTCTTGTTCACTTGCACTCAGGATAGCAATGTCACCAGCGAATTTTGAGTATGACTTTGAATTTTAATTCAACTCCTGAAACTTTCTTTTATTCAAAAATGGCTCTGAACACTATGGGACTGAACATCTGAGGTCATCAGTCCGCTAGAACTTGGAACTACTTAAACCTAAACAACCTATGGACATCACACACAACCATGCCCGAGGCAGGATTCGAACCTGTGACCGTAGCGGTAGCGCGGTTCCGTTCTGAAGCGCCTAGAACCACTCTGCCACAGCGGCCGGCTCGTTTATTCCGTCATTGCTTCGTCGACGTATAGTTTGAACAACCGGGGCGGAAGGCTACATTCCTGTCTTACACCCTATAAAACATATTCTGAGACAGACCAACGTAAGAGTTATAGGCATATAGTTCTGTTTGCTTGTCGACCTTCCTTGCAAATGGGAATAGCCTGGCTTTTTTCGCCGGCCGGTGTGGCCGTGCGGTTCTAGGCGCTTCAGTCTGGAACCGCGTGACCGCTACGGTCGCCGGTTCGAATCCTGCCTCGGGCATGGATGTGTGTGATGTCCTTAGGTTAGTTAGGTTTAAGTAGTTCTAAGTTCTAGGGGACTGATAACCACAGATGTTAAGTCCCATAGTGCTCAGAGCCATTTTTTTGCCTTTTTTCCAGTCGTTAGGAACGGTTTGCCACTCTAGTAACCTACGGTACATTACTGGTCGAATGGGCAGCTATTTCGCATGCTCTATGTCGTATCATGTTTATATCGCTTAGGTCCAGCAACCTTTCCCCTGTTGAGCGACGTCAGTTGCTTTGCTATCCCATGGTCAGTTATTTCGATTTCCCTCATTCTAATGTGCCGTGCAACGATTTAAAGAAGAGAATTAAGTGCGACTTTTCTCAGTCAAAGCTTTTGAAAAATATATATCTTAACACTTTTCGGTAGCAGCAGTTTTGAAATGCTTCCACGTTCTTCTTCTCGGAATTTCGGACTGCCTTTGTTTCATAGCCTCACAACGGTGTTTTCCACGTAGGCAGTACGTTTGCATGAACTTGTTCTTCGCGTCAATGTGGCAATATGCTAACAGCAATTTTCTTTTATTAGAGAAAATTCCCTTCCTCTGTACCTTTTAAGCTGACAGATCAGTAAGTAATGCCCCAACCTTTTACAGATCATAATATATAGGGAGATGCTTCAAATATGATTTGCCTGTTGCACCAGTGCGAGCTTTCCAATAGTTTGCGACAAGTGGCCGAAACGTAGGGTACCATCAAAATGGCGTCTACGCAAAGCACTCGTTACAAGTAACTGTGAAGAACGTGCTCAAGATGCATAATGTTCCAGTTGATGAAGGTACTGTACTGTTGGATGATACGAAAGAGACTGAAATCTTCAGTGAGTGAGGAAAAGCTCCATGGTCGGCCGCGTTGGGGACGTGCTTTCACATCCTCTGCCCCCGAGGTGGACAACCGCCAGAGTGCAGATATTCGTGGAGACTGCTTCATCTCAACTCCACAACTGTCTCTGCGGCTATTGACTTTTCGTGTACTGGAGATGAGTTCCACGAATGATCAAAAACGAACCTCAAGATGCAAAGAAAAGCCGCTTTATCCAGAACTGTTGGAGAAATGTGAGACAATTGGAGACGTTTTTCTCTCAAGGATCGGTAAAGATGACGAAACGTGAGTGCGCCACTCTGAGCCGGAAACAAATTAACAGACACTACCGGCAATCACCAGATAAGAACAAGGCAGTTCCCTCTTATGGGAAAGTCATGATGTTTACTTGCACGTCTAGGTGAACAGACATTAATGACGACTCACAGCCGACCGAAAACAATTCCATTAAATCTGCTGAATGCGAATATCTAGGCATCAGGTATGTAGGCTATAGGTATACCACCTGTTAGAATCGTATTATGTCATGATGGCAGCCTTTTCGGAAAGCGATGGTGTCATTTTTGTAGATGTGTTGCCGGAGGGGTGGACCCCCTAATATGCTGTGACAAAGGTTGTAGGACTATTTCGAAAGCTTCTGTGTGTTACACCACATATCGATACGCGTATTGCATTACGTAACAAACAAGCAGGGGAGGCATGGTCGGAGTTCTAGTGTGTTTTGTCGTTTTGGACTCTTGGTTTCATTAAGAGGAGTTCATAAATACCATAATTACCACTATACTCTGTTCATCATAAGAAGAGGTAAACATACACAAACGCGATGACTGGTCAGGAGCTGTGGCATACGTACCCTGCTGGTGTTAAGCTCTTGGAAGTAGATCCTACTTATGTACACTCCTGGAAATTGAAATAAGAACACCGTGAATTCATTGTCCCAGGAAGGGGAAACTTTATTGACACATTCCTGGGGTCAGATACATCACATGATCACACTGACAGAACCACAGGCACATAGACACAGGCAACAGAGCATGCACAATGTCGGCACTAGTACAGTGTATATCCACCTTTCGCAGCAATGCAGGCTGCTATTCTCCCATGGAGACGATCATAGAGATGCTGGATGTAGTCCTGTGGAACGGCTTGCCATGCCATTTCCACCTGGCGCCTCAGTTGGACCAGCGTTCGTGCTGGACGTGCAGACCGCGTGAGACGACGCTTCATCCAGTCCCAAACATGCTCAATGGGGGACAGATCCGGAGACCTTGCTGGTCAGGGTAGTTGACTTACACCTCCTAGAGCACGTTGGGTGGCACGGGATACATGCGGACGTGCGTTGTCCTGTTGGAACAGCAAGTTCCCTTGCCGGTCTAGGAATGGTAGAACGATGGGTTCGATGACGGTTTGGATGTACCGTGCACTATTCAGTGCCCCCTCGATGATCACCAGTGGTGTACGGCCAGTGTAGGAGATCGCTCCCCACACCATGATGCCGGGTGTTGGCCCTGTGTGCCTCGGTCGTATGCAGTCCTGATTGTGGCGCTCACCTGCACGGCGCCAAACACGCATACGACCATCATTGGCACCAAGGCAGAAGCGACTCTCATCGCTGAAGACGACACGTCTCCATTCGTCCCTCCATTCACGCCTGTCGCGACACCACTGGAGGCGGGCTGCACGATGTTGGGGCGTGAGCGGAAGACGGCCTAACGGTGTGCGGGACCGTAGCCCAGCTTCAAGGAGACGGTTGCGAATGGTCCTCGCCGATACCCCAGGAGCAACAGTGTCCCTAATTTGCTGGGAAGTGGCGGTGCGGTCCCCTACGGCACTGCGTAGGATCCTACGGTCTAGGCGTGCATCCGTGCGTCGCTGCGGTCCGGTCCCAGGTCGACGGGCACGTGCACCTTCCGCCGACCACTGGCGACAACATCGATGTACTGTGGAGACCTCACGCCCCACGTGTTGAGCAATTCGGCGGTACGTCCACCCGGCCTCCCGCATGCCCACTATACGCCCTCGCTCAAAGTCCGTCAACTACACATACGGTTCACGTCCACGCTGTCGCGGCATGCAACAGTGTTAAAGACTGCGATGGAGCACCGTATGCCACGGCAAACTGGCTGACACTGACGGCGGCGGTGCACAAATGCTGCGCAGCTAGCGCCATTCGACGGCCAACACCGCGGTTCCTGGTGTGTCCGCTGTGCCGTGCGTGTGATCATTGCTTGTACAGCCCTCTCGCAGTGTCCAGAGCAAGTATGGTGGGTCTGACACACCGGTGTCAATGTGTTCTTTTTTCCGTTTCCAGGAGTGTATTAGGTATTTTATTACTAAGTCACGTTAAATGAAGCTTTAAGACATTCTACTGTATTAACAGCTATCAACCTATTTCTTAATCACGCTTTAGATACGTAGTATTTACGAGGTGCATTCGAGTTCTAAGGCCTCCGATTTTTTTTCTCCGGACTGGAAAGAGATAGAAACATGCACATTGTTTTAAAATGAGGCCGCGTTCATTGTTAATACGTCCCAGAGATGGCAGCAGCGTACAGCAGATGGAATTTTACCGCCAGCGGCGAGAATGAGAACTGTTTTAAATATACTTAAAATGGCGACGTTTTCCTTACTTGAACAGCGTGCAATCATTCGTTATATGAATTTGCGTGGTGTGAAACCAATTGAAATTCATCGACAGTTGAAGGAGACATGTGGTGATGTGTCGAAAGTGCGTTCGTGGGTGCGACAGTTTAATGAAGGCAGAACATCGTGTGACAACAAATCGAAACAGCCTCGGGCTCACACAAGCCGGTCTGACGACATGATTGAGAAAGTGGAGAGAATTGTTTTGGGGGATCGTCGAATGACTGTTGAGCAGATCGCCTCCAGAGTTGGCATTTCTGTGGGTTCTGTGCACACAATCCTGCATGACGACCTGAAAATGCGAAATGTGTCATCCAGGTGGGGGTGCCACGAATGCTGACGGACGACCACACGGCTGCCCGTGTGGCATGTTGCCAAGCAATGTTGACGCGCAACGACAGCATGAATGCGACTTTCTTTTCGTCGGTTGTGACAATGGATGAGACGTGGATGCCATTTTTCAATCTAGAAACAAAGCGCCAGTTCTGTGCACACAATCCTGCATGACGACCTGAAAATGCGAAAAGTGTCATCCAGGTGGGGGTGCCACGAATGCTGACGGACGACCACACGGCTGCCCGTGTGGCATGTTGCCAAGCAATGTTGACGCGCAACGACAGCATGAATGCGACTTTCTTTTCGTCGGTTGTGACAATGGATGAGACGTGGATGCCATTTTTCAATCTAGAAACAAAGCGCCAGTCAGCTCAATGGAAGCACACAGATTCACTGCCACAAAAAAAAATTCGGGTAACCGCCAGTGCTGAAAAAATGATGGTGTCCATGTTCTGGGACAGCGAAGGCGTAATCCTTACCCATTGCGTTCCAAAGGGCACTACGGTAACAGGTGCATCCTACGAAAATGTTTTGAAGAACAAAATTCCTTCCTGCACTGCAACAAAAACGCCCGGGAAGGCCTGCGCGTGTGCTGTTTCACCAAGACAACACACCCGCACATCGAGCTAACGTTACGCAACAGTTTCTTCGTGATAACAACTTTGAAGTGATTCCCCATGCTCCCTACTCACCTGACCTGGCTCCTAGTGTCTTTTTCCAACAATGAAAGACACTCTCCGTGGCCGCACATTCGCCAGCCATGCTGCTATTGCCTCAGCAATTTTCCAGTGGTCAAAACAGACTCCTAAAGAAGCCTTCGCCGCTGCCTTGGAATCATGGTGTCAGCGTTGTGTACGTCTGCAGGGCTATTACGTCGAGAAGTAACGCCAGTTTCATCGATTTCGGGTGAGTAGTTAATTAGAAAAAAAATCGGAGGCCTTAGAACTTGAATGCACCTCGTACTTAGCTCTCTGTACTGTTGTGCTCTGACTGTCGCGCTGTTAATACGCAGTATGAAACTGGCTGTCGGTGCTTCCTGCTCCGTAGTGAAACACGGGTGTGGAACTAAGTTAAAAAGTGCCGAGAAATAGGATGTTCTTAGTATTTATCATAAATTTACAAAAGAAATCGGTTTTGATATTTTCCGAGGGATTGTATTTGATACAGTTGAGATACAAATACACGCTGGATGTATAGCAAAATCACTAGCGTAAGAGATGGCACTCTGGTGCAGTTCATGGATCGCTGGTTCAAATCTCACCCTGGTCATCCTTTTATTTCACTCAATTTGAAATACCTATATATCGTAATTGTAAAATTCATGATCATATTTTTACGAATAATACGTCTTCCATCTGAAATTTTCCCGGCGTATTTCTTCTTCTAATAATTTCCGGGTGTGCAGCCGCATCCCGTCGACATTCTGCCACGATATTTCGGCCCAGAGACGTCCGGCCATCATCAGGTGAGTACACAACTACTGAAGAGCCCAGGTGCAGTAGCGGTATTTATGCCGAATCTCGCGCATGCGAAATGTATTGGCATCCTACAGCGCATGCGTCAGGTGTTGACATGCGCAGCATAGCCGAGTTGTACGTGCTGCCCTCGGTGGTGAAAATAAAGGTTCATCTAGTCATTGAGTATCGAATGACACTGTCAATTGCGCTGTGATTGTATAATTTTAATAACAGGATTCCAATTTTTATCCAGCTGAAAGCCATTGTCACGATTTATAAGATTATTGGCAAGACGTATTTCCACTGATTCCTTGATTACGGAATCCCAAAAACCGGAAACCGGGGCTAAAATTTTTGTTCCATTGTATTCCATTGAATGTCCCAATGAAATACAGTGCTCTGCTACTGCCGATTTTGACGGTTGCCGCAGACGGGTGTATCTTTCATGTTCTACACATCGTTCATGGACAGTTCTTGTCGTCTGGCCAATATATGCAGAGCCACATTCACAGGGAATTTTGTAGACGCCTGCCTTCTTCAGTTGAAAATCGTCTTTAACGGAACCGGGCCCTGGTTGGATCCGTTAAAGACGATTTACAACTGAAAAAAGCAGGCGTCTACAAAATTCCCTGTGAATGTGGCTCTGCATATATTGGCCAGACGACAAGAACTGTCCATGAACGATGTGTAGAACATGAAAGATACACCCGTCTGCGGCAACCGTCAAAATCGGCAGTAGCAGAGCACTGTATTTCATTGGGACATTCAATGGAATACAATGGAACAAAAATTTTAGCCCCGGTTTCCGGTTTTTGGGATTCCGTAATCAAGGAATCAGTGGAAATACGTCTTGCCAATAATCTTATAAATCGTGACAATGGCTTTCAGCTGGATAAAAATTGGAATCCTGTTATTAAAATTATACAATCACAGCGCAATTGACAGTGTCATTCGATACTCAATGACTAGATGAACCTTTATTTTCACCACCGAGGGCAGCACGTACAACTCGGCTATGCTGCGCATGTCAACACCTGACGCATGCGCTGTAGGATGCCAGTACATTTCGCATGCGCGAGATTCGGCACAAATACCGCGACTGTACCTGGGCTCTTCAGTAGTTGTGTACTCACCTGATGATGGCCGGACGTCTCTGGGCCGAAATATCGTGGCAGAATGTCGACGGGATCCGGCTGCATACCCGGAAATTATTAGAAGAATGCGTCTTCCTGTCTCTGATTACGTACTGTGCTCGAAATTCTTGTTTTCATTTCAAATATAAATTCTTAATTGCCGATATTTTATGAAAATTTGTTAATAATGGATGTATAAATTAATGAAAGATAACAATTTAATTTGTAAAAACAAAAATGAAATATCAGATAGTCTCACAGGAATCAGAGTGCTAAGTGTCGTACAAACATAAAAAACCATCCTTTTTCACAGCATCGAGCACACCATAAAATACTGGGTTTTTATATTTACCACTGTACCATTACAATATGAACCCAACAGAACTGATCTGGAGGCATTTTATGGGATTTGTCGGGAGAAATAACAAGACAGTTAAGCTTCCACATGTACTGGGACTAACGTAAACAGCTTTTTCGCATGAACACCGGCGGAATATAGGACGGCACGCCATAAAAGAAGAGGAGAAATTGCGGCGTCTGGGTGACTTCGTGGATTCTCTTGTTGATTGATTCGTTATCAACGTACCAAATGAGAGTTCGAGAACTGAAATGCATTTCTCAGATTCGGATAAAAAGGGAGCTAAGAGATTACCAGATGTTTGACTGCAATTAATCCCTTCAGTGTCTTCAATATTCAGCTTGACTGTGAAATTCGTGCAAAACGTTTTTGCATCACACACAGGTCGTTCAGGAAAACTGGGGTATTGCAGAATATTATTTCATTCCCTTTAAAATTTAAATGGCATTCGAAGCTATATTGTTTCTCTGCTCGTCTCGTTTTACGTATGAACTGCAACAGCTCGCGTCTTTGCAGGTCGCTTGAACCCGCTGTCTGGTCATTGCTGCCCTAGTTAAATGCGCCGGTAAAGCTGTTGTCCCGCATTATCTGTCAGTCTATGTGCTTGTAACACAGCGTAAAACGTATCCTTTTGACCGAAATTGTATGTACTGAACACTTCTTGGCTTCGTGAAACGAAATCCAATGATATTCAAGCAAACGCGGAAGACTGTATGGTGCAATGCTTAAATCAGCTTTATTCTTATGATGAATACAGTATACCACACTTGCAGTTCAAATGTCGGCATTTACAACATATGGGAGGTGTGGGAGCGTCTGGATATTTTAATATGTTTATGGTTGGTATATATGAACTCCCCTTAGTAAAAGAGTCCAAACCTTCAGTACACTCAAGGATTCCGGCTATGCATCCCTTAGTTATATATTATATGTTGCAAGATCTTCTGGCACTTAGCTCATTTATACAAGTTCAAGCATTTCCGATTTTTTTTATAGGCAAACCTATGTGAATCAGTAGTTGTTGTACGTGTAAACCAGTTGCCATCATATTGCGTCCAATGTTCATACAGCCCACGGTTCTCAGCGGTATTTTATAATATGAATAATAACCAAATAGGAACTAACTGCCGAATCCAAAAACGTCAAAAAACGTTAAGAGTTTTTTAAGAGTGTAGTTTTCAACTCCTGTAATAAACATAAATTCCTACAGGAACAGGAGACAGTATAAAAAAAAAAAAAAGCTTATGCCAGGGACAGGGGTAAGTTGAGTAACCACTGCGGCTTTACAGAGTGAGAGAGGGGGAACGTCTTACTGTTTATCTTCCGGAACTGACATTTCTGGGGCGTCCGTGACGTGCGTGACTACTACCGATTATCTTCTCGCAACGTTTCGAAGGGTTTCGTACCCATCATCTTCAAGCGAAGTGTCGAGATGCTGCCTGCCTCCTTCCTGCCTGCACTCATCTTTTGCTTTCCCCTCTTTGGGGAAGTGTGAGGGGGAGTCTGTAGCCTTTCGGCTTTTACTCCCCTGTGAACGTGTGTGTGTGATTTTTCTATAGTTTTTGGTGTCTGTGATTTGTGATGATTGTTGTGAGTGTGTCTGGTACTTGCCTGAGGTAGGCGAGAGTTTGGTGTTATATGGGATGGAACAGGATGATGGATTGGGTGTTGGGATTTTCTCTTCGACTTAGTCGTCGAAGATCGTCATAGGGCGCTTGTGTTTATCGCGGGACATGTCATACCGACCTAGGGAGTGGATGAGTGCGTTTCCGGATCTGGAAGAACCCTCGTAGAAGGCCCTTGCCAGATCCTGGAAACGCTCTCTCAGGAGTGGGATTTCGGCTGCGGCGTGCAGGTCGTCTGTAGGGAACCCAAGAGGTAAGTGTAGTGCCCTTCTGAGGGCGCGGTTCTGCAGCCTCTGGAGTTTGTCCAGGTGCTGCTTTGCCGCGTATCCCCAGACAGGGCACGCATACTCCATTACTGGCCGGATCAGGGCCTGGTAGACATTTACTGCTACTGGGTAGGGAAGGGAGCTGGTTGTGTTCAGGATAGGATATAGGATGGACATTCTGGCGCAGGCCTTCCTGTGGACCTCGTCTATGTGGGGTTTCCACGTAAGACGAGAGTCCAAGGTTACGCCAAGGTACTTGGCGGTTCTGCGCCAGGGGAGTTGGGTTCCATTTAGGTGGAGGTGGCAGTTTCTACTTTGACGGAGAAAGTCCTATTCGCGAGGTAGCTCTTGATTAGCTGAACTATGCTCCCTGGAAACCCTTGTGAGTACAACTTGTAGAGTAGCCCTCTATGCCATACTGAATCAAAGGCTTTGGCTACGTCTAGTAGCACTATCCCGCAGTAGCCTCTGTGGTTGAAGCCCTCTGTGGCTGCTTCAACCATTCTCATGACCTGTTGTGGGGCAGAGTGGTTCTGCCGGAATCCAAATTGGAAATCCGGCAGAATTTGCTCTCTGGTAATATGTTCTTGTATGGGTTTTAGCAGGAGGCGCTCATAGATCTTGCTGAGTGTTGGCAAGAGGCTAATCGGCCTGTAGTGCTGCGGGAATAGAGGGTCTTTTCCTGGTTTGTGTATCGCGACCACTTCCGCATGTTTCCAGCAAGCTGGGAACTCGCGGGAACGAGTAATCTCGTTGAGGACGTTCGCGAGGTGTGTGATCGCTGTGGGTGGGAGTTTTTTGACTAACTGGTTTGTGACACTGTCGTGCCCTGGCGCCTTTTTTGTAGGGAGGGACCTGATTACTCTTGCCACGTCCTCGGGGGCAAAAAGTATGGGTTCGTCCTCTGGGTCCTCCTCTGCATTGAGGAAGACGGCCAGTTGACGACTGACTACCTCTTCATGCTCTTCATCCTCGGGTTCTGCCGTTTGAAACTGCTTCTCGAAGGAGTCGGCGAGGGCGTTGGCCTTCTCAGCATTGCTGTAGACCAGTCCCCGTTCGCCGTGCAGTGGCGGCATCCTAGCGCGTCTTTTTGTGAATTGTTTGGTTGCTTGCCAAAGTGTATGATCGTCTACTTTGAGAGCTGTGAGGCGGTTTTGCCATTGCTGGTTTCTGTGCTCATTGAGCGCTACCTTCAGTTCTCTCTGTAGACGATTGAGCAGCCTCCTGGTGGCCTGATTTCTGATGATCTTCCACTCTTTTGCCACCCTGTTCTTGTGTCGAATTTGAGCTAACAAGTGTTCCGGGAGCTGTATTTGTGGCGGTGGGCCATCCCTTTGCGGAGGGGTGGCTTCTTCCGCTGCCTGCAGGATGGTGCCTGTTAGGTCTTGTAGCGCTTGTTCTACTGTTTCGGCAGTAGGTGGCGGAGCGCGAGCGATATCAGAGGCGACAGTTTCTTGGTATCGCTCCCAGTCTGTACGTTTGTACGACGTCTGGTACCGTGGGAGTGCTACCCATTCTCCCACATCGACTTCTAGAATCACTGGGTTGTGGTCGGAGGACATTCTGTTGATTGTCCTTGCGGTCACAAATCCTGCGATCCTCCTGGTGAGAGCTATGTCTAACACATCGGGCCTGCTTCCGTTTTTCGGAAAATGTGTGGGCTCGACTGGACCCCATGTTTCGAAGTGGTGGGTGCGCGCTAGTTGTTGCAGTTTGGCGCCTGCTCTGGAGGTTACTCTAGAATTCCAATCAGGATGTTTGGCATTGAAGTCGCCCCCTATTATGAGTTTGCCTTCAATTATACTGAGGAAAGAAGATTATTGGCAGAAGATAAACTCACTGCTACAAGATACTGCCTACAAGCAACTGGACAAGGACACGACAGCTTCCGTGACTCGCAAGACCATCGCCTTGCTCAATGACTCTGGACTGGAAAAGGACGTCATCAGGAAGCTGTACCCCAGAGCACCGGCACCACCACGGCTATATGGGCTCCCTAAGATCCACAAAGACGGAGTTCCATTGCGACCCATAGTGAGCACCATCAACTCACCGACATATGGTTTAGCCAAGTACCTAGCACAACTGCTCAAACCGATCGTGGGTCACTGTGAGCACCATGTCAAGAACTCGGCGGAGTTTGTGAAGGTACTACAAGGCTTTCGCCTGGATAAAGAAGATCTTCTTGTCAGCTTTGACGTCACCTCACTCTTCACACGAGTACCGCTGGAAGACTCCCTAGCGCTGCTCGAAACACGCTTTAGTGAGGACACAATAAAGCTGTTTCGGCATGTGTTAACAAACACCTACTTCAAGTGTGGAGGCAAATTTTATGAACAAGTGGATGGTGTAGCCATGGGGTCCCCCTTAGCTCCAGGCATCGCTAATCTTTACATGGAGCACTTTGAAGACATAGCCCTGGACACCGCCCCATTGAAACCTAAAGCCTTCTACAGATATGTGGATGACACTTTTGTCGTGTGGCCACATGGCAGAGAGAACCTGCAAGACTTCCTGCGACATCTCAACAGCATACACAGCAACATACAATTCACCATGGAGGTGGAAGAAAACGGAAGCTTGCCCTTCCTTGACATTCTAATCAAGAGGCACCCTGATGGCACCTTGGGTCACGCTGTGTATAGGAAGAAGACACATACGGATTTATACCTTCATGCACAGAGTTGCCACCACCCAGCACAACGCAACTCAGTGCTTAACACACTTGTGCACAGGGCCAAGTCTATCTGTGATAATGACAGCCTACCTGCAGAGTTACAACACCTAAGGAAGACCTTCCGCAGCAACGGTTATAATGAGACGCAAATCTCGCGCGCCCTACACAAGAGCAGGAAGGTAGACACACCAGAAGAAGAAGATGAGACCAGATGCCTGGCATTTCTACCATACGCGGGACCGCCAACAGCCAAGATTGCCCGCATTCTGGAGAAACACAACATCAAGACAATTTTTCATGCCCCAAGTAAAATTAAGGACATACTTGGCTCAGTCAAAGACCACCTAGGACTGCAGACTCCGGGCGTATACAGTATTGAATGTGAATGTGGTACGAAATACATCGGACAAACGCAGCGCTGCATCACGCAGAGGCGCTCGGAACACATTAGAAATGTACGCCTTGGTCAGACAGAAAAATCGGCGGTAGCGGAACATAGCCTTAACGAAGGACACACCTTCCTCTTTGAGGGTACGAAGAAGCTGTGTGACGCTAAAGGATTTTGGGATTCAGTTTTCAAAGAGGCTGTAGAAATTCGGTTGAACAGCTACCTGATTAATCGAGACACTGGTTTCCAACTTAGTACAGCCTGGAATCCCGCAATAACTAAAATTAGAAGAGAACGCTCCGGCACGAAGACGGTAGCGGCCACAGACGTATTAGGAACCGGCAGGGACTCGACGCCCGGTCCGCGCCGCGAACCCTCCACCACTGGCGCGGCGGCCGATTCCGCAGGTACCTGATTGGTCGGCGCCCGGAATCAGTCACTGGTCCAGGAGCCTTTATAGGACCGCGCAACACAGCATCTCGACACTTCGCTTGAAGATGATGGGTACGAAACCCTTCGAAACGTTGCGAGAAGACGACACCTTTACTCGGCTGATCACCCGAGAAGATTTCACGAATGGAATACGCCGAGAAAGTCTCAAATCACATTTACTACCGATTAGCTGAAAAGCATTTGAGCTTCTAAGTCAAAGCAATCCAAATATACCGCCATTTACGTCACATATTCTGATATTCCCAAAATCATTGGTCAGAACCTATAACTGAACTCGCTAGACACCTAACTGGCCTGGTTGTCTAGCGGCAAAGCGTATGCCTGGGAACGGAGAGATCATTGGTTCGAATGTCGATCGGGTCACAGGTTTCTCCCTCTGAGCTTTAACCGACCCTTCACACCTCTACAACGCGAGGAGTCATCAGAAACAAGTGTTTCGGATTCCACGTTACTGTAGGTCCCCCTATCTCTTTTAGGTAACTGGTTTAGTTCAGGGACACGCAGATCGCCAAAGTGACGTTCAATAGAAAGACTTACACCACACCAGTGATCCACGCGAATTTATTATTATTATCTATATACATAATTAAGTTCATATGGAATCCCCAGAGCGTGAATCGTCTTCGCACTTGTCCATTTTTATAAGAAAGGGAGCAGCCAGAACATTTCTCTTTTCTATTTGGTTAACTACTTTCCTTGTGGAATTGAGCTGCAGCAGGGACTCGGCCACTTCCAGTGGCTACTTTGGTGTATTTCCTCGATGTACAGTGGCACATGGAACATATAAACACTTGTGGCACAGAAATGTATTGCGACGAACACCGCCGGGTAACAGCGGTCAGTTATGTTGCAGAACCTGTGGCTGTATTATTGGCAGTTGTTGTAGTCGGACAACATTACCGAGCTATATTGTTGATAATTTCCAGATGATGTAGGCAGTGTAACAGTATCTACAGCCTGGATAGGCTGGTGATAACTGTAGATGCAAACGATGGAAGTTATGAAGTGCAAAGGCGGGAACTAAACGCACAGTACGTAAGTACGGAGAGTTTATGCGGTGAAAGGCTGTCTGCTCTCCACTGGGGCAGCAGCAACGAGCCCCGCTGTTCCTAAGAGCTGCGCCGGCCGCACCGCCTACGCCTGCACCAGAAAGCCGAGGCCGCCCAGCGCCCGTAACCGTACGCCTCGCAGTCAGAGATTATGCAGCCCGATACGGCTGGGCGTCACGCGTGTTGCCTACCAATAAGGAGCATTTAAAACTTTGTAGGCCATCGACACTGGAATCGGAAGTTGCGTGAGGGTGGTCCGGCATACAAATCGCCCTGCTTCCAGCGGCGAAAATTACACGCCGGAGAAATATATAGACCGGCAGGCAGGCGTCCCTGCTGCGGGGACAGCGCCGCGACCCTCTAATGAAACCTCGGTGGCGCCGCGAGGGCACCGAATATTCCGACTGTTCATACCACACGCCGCCTCGGAGAAATTAAAGTCGTCCTGCATAAGGAAACGCTCCTGGTCCTATTATCGATATATTTTTCCTACTGCCTGCTGGCTTGTTTTCTTATATTTTCTTCATTTAATGTTATCTGAACTTCGATCGCGGTTCCAATTACGAGGGGCGTTCGATAAGTAATGCAGCAGAGATTTTTTCTCGACGCGGGAGGGTTTTAGTCATAAATATCCTAAATACACCATACTATTCCAGAAAAACTTAGTTTTTTACGTAATACCGTTCAATTTTATCACCTTACGTCATCTTAATCTTATTCCGCCTCGGTACGTACAAAGTAAGCTTGGCTGGATTTTAACTGAAGGGAACCTGGTTTCGATTCCCGGCCGGCTCAGGAATGTTCTCCGCTCGGGGACTAGATGTTGTGCTGCCCTACATCTACATATATACGGTGCGCGGCAGGGAGTACCTTGTACCACTATTAGTCATTTCCTTCCATTTTCCACTCACAAACAGAGGGAGGGAAAACTACTCTGTCTCCGTGTGAGCCCTAATTTCTCGTATTTTATCTTCGTGGTCCTTACGCAGAACTTACATTGGCAGCAGTGGAATCGTTCTGCAGTCAGTTTCAAATGCTGGTTCTCTAAATATTCTCAGTAGTGTTACTAAAAAGATCGTCAGTTTCCCACCAGCAATTCCCATTTCATTTCACGAAGCACATCCGAAAGAACTGCGTGTTGATCGAACCTACCGGTGACAAATCTAGCAAGCCGTCTCGCAATTGTTTCGATGTTTGCCTTTAATCCGACCAAGTGCGGATCTCAAAGACTGGAGCAGTACTTACCTTTGTGCTAAGCAAGTGACCTTTATGCGGTCCGCCTAGGAGTTGAACAACACTTCACTAAAATTTTCCCAACTAACCGAAGTCGTCCATTCACCTTCCCCACCTGCATTCCTCACATTCTCTTTCGATCTCATATCGCTTTGCAACGTTACACCTAGACATTTAATCGACATGGCTGTGTCATACATCACACTACTATCAAAGTATATTAACCAGTTTACTTTTCCTACTAATCTGTATTAACTTACATCTTCCTACTGTCATTCATGACACCAACTAGAAATACTAAGACATCTTGTGTCCTCCTACAGCCAGTCAACTTCGTCACCTTGCCTTATACCACAGAATTATCATAAAACAGTTACAGATTGCTATCCACCTGTCCACCAGATCATTTTTGTTTACAGAAAATAATAGTGTTCCTATTATAACGTCCCAGGGAGCTTCTGATAATACCCTTGTTTCTGAAGAACACTTGCCGTCGAGTACAACGTACTGGCTTCTATTACATAAGAAATCTTGGAGCCAATCACATATCTGGAAAACTATTCCATGTGCTCGTATCTGCGTTAATGGTCTGCAGTGTTGCATCATATGGAATGTTTTACGGAAATCTAGTGCCTGGTGTTCGTGCACCCCTTCCTGACACAGCAAAGTCTCCCGCCATCTTGTCCAGCATGCTTCTACATCTACCTCTACGTAGACACTCATCAAGCCACCGTACGGTGCGTGGCGGCGGGTACCCTGTACCACTACTTGCCATTTCCTTTCCTGTTCCACTCGCAAATAGAGCGAGGGAGAAACGACTATTATGCCTCCTATGAGCCCTAATTTCTCGTATCTTCGTGATCCTTACAGGCACAATGTATGTTGGCGGCAGTAGAATCGTTCGGCAGTCAGCTTCAAATGCCGGTTCTCTAAATTTTCTCAACGGCGTTTCTCGAAAGTAACGTTGCCTTCCCTCCAGGGATTCCCATTGGAGTTCCCGAAACATCTCCGTAACACTTACGTGTCGTTCGAACATACTGGTAACAATTATAGCTGCCAGCCTCTGAATTGCTTCGATGTCTTCCTTCAATCCAAACTCTTACGAATGCCAAACATTCGAGCAGTACTCAAAATATTTCTATATCCGGTACCGTTTAAAGGGAACGATTTTTTCCTAAAATTCTCCCAATAAACAGAAGTCAACCATTCGCTATCACAGTTCTCACATCTCGTTCCACCTCATATCCCTGTGCGACGTTACGCCCAGATATTTAAACTAAATGACAGAATCAAGCAGGATACTATATCCGAACATTATAGGTCTGTTCTTCCTACTCTCCAGCACTAACTTACATTTTTCCGCATTTAGTATTAGCATCACACCAACCTGAAAATTTTGTCTAAGCCTTCTTGTACCTACCTACAGTCACTCGATTTCGAATGGTTCAAATGGCTTTAAGAACTATGGGACTTAACATCTGAGGTCATCAGTACCCTAGAACTTAGAACTACTTAAATCTAACTAACCTAAGGACATCACACACATCCATGCCCGAGGCAGGATTCCAACCTGCGACCGTAGCGCCTAGAACCACTCGGCCATAAGTCCAGCGCAGTTCTGCTCATCATCGCTTATAGGTCTATAGCGGTGTTCGGTCGGTAGAAACGGTGATTAAGAACAATATTCCATCTGATCTGCAGGTATGTGTTTATCGGGTTCATATTACTGGCACCGGCCAGGAAGGAACTTGCTTCGTTTGTAATCAGAGCGGCTATCTCTGTACGAATTCTCCGCGTCGTGTGGTGGTGTTTGAAAGCCGCGTATGAACAGTGTAAAACGTTGTCTTAAACGGATCTTGTCCCGTAGGATTCTGCAGCTGAGCCAATCCCGGCTATTGAGGGTCAAATTGGATCTTTGAGAGACAATGCTCATGATATTCCCTCTGCCCACGCGTAGGGGCAGTGACGCCGTCACTCCAGAGGTGCAGGCCCCAGTTATTCAAAACAAGTGTCGCAGATTGCAGGACGATGATGCAGTTGAGAAGCTTTTCCCTTTGACTCGCCCTTGGGATAGCTGTCGATAAACGACTCCCTTCTCGTTGCTGCTTTTAGACGAGGAAGCCATGGGTGCTTCTGCACTTGAACAGGTGGTTACGGATAAGTCATCTGGCGATTCCCCCGTTTATCCAGGCCACGTCGTCGCCGCCGCCTGTTAAGGAATCTGTTTCAGGGCCCCACTTGTCTCTCCCGGCTCTATCGGATACCTCTCCTGCCGTCTCAGCTTCGCAATCTATTCTACACCTTGTGACGCGGTCTTCACAGCCTCCACGTCACAACCTCTTGATGAGCATAACTTGATGCCCAACGGCAGGAGGACCCCGTCATTACCAAACAAATCTTACGCGAACCCCTTGGAGCGGGACGGGTTGCTCTCTCGCTATCCATGAAAGAATCTGTCCACCTACCTGGATAGGCTTCAGGTTGTTTGCCCCTTCACTCTGCTATAACAGATACTGTTTAGCCGTAGAGGATAAAATTTTACCAGGTGCTGCACATAATTAAATGTGACGGCTATGGCACAATGACCAGTAAAACAGGCGCAGTTGACGAAAATTCGACTAAATACCTCCAACGCAAAGGTCATATAACTCCAGTCCATGGGCAGTAACTGTTAGTAAGTTAAACTATCGAGTGTTTGGGATTCTATCATGACTCGTTTGAAAAAAAAATGTCTAAAATTTCCTTTTAGTTGAGTTGTTGTCTTTAAAACAATGAAATGGCTATGAAGTCAGCATTTAATATCCCGAAATCGATTGTACAAAGGTACTGACTGTCTGTGAAACAAGTTCACACCCAAAAGCTGCCAGATGTTTGAAACGTCCTGAACTGTAACTGACCCACGCGTGTTTGCGAGTTAACACAATCAGTCATTCTGTGGTTTTCTTGTACAGAAGTGCTCGTCATTACGTCTCGTAATCTGTATGAAACACGCCATATGGAGTTCGTGTACTCACAAAATACTCAACACTATAGTCACTTTTCATTGGCTGCATGAGAACAGATCAAAGGAGTAGTTGTCTTCGTTTTGACCAACACGATTTGATATAGCGATTTACCAGAAGACGGCTCCCCAGCGACTATATCGACTCACAGATCTGAGGCACAAAGTCTTACTGAATCGCGCGTGAAACGCTGAATTCCTGCTGGTTACTACGTTAAGGAGCCTTGATTATTAATTAAATTACTAATATATTTAATACTCAACGCCCCTTCTGGCTGCTCAACAAAACCAAGCTCCCTCGAACATATGTCACAAATTCCCCTATAGCATAACAAGTTTCTCACGCATACATTTACATGGTTTTAATAAAATATCACATTCTCACATCATGTATGTCCTCCATTCACTCTCTCTGGCTTTCCAAAACACTCACACTACCAAAACACAGGGAAATAATAATTATTCTGTTTTGGTTGGCAGGAGAACCAACACCGTGTTACTAGAGGAGGCCGAAAGGCACGCGTTTTAGCTCACGCAGGCTGGCGTGAGGTCTGGAGCAGGACAAGGAAATTAGAAATTAGAAAAACGGACGTAGCTGGTGGAATACTTAACTTTAATCCATTAATGGTGAACGTCGGTCTGGACGGTACATGATTCCGAATATCTATAGTAACTGATAATGGCGCCTTGCTAGGTCGTAGCAAATGACGTAGCTGAAGGCTATGCTAAACTATCGTCTCGGCAAATGAGAGCGTATTTTGTCAGTGAACCATCGCTAGCAAAGTCGGTTGTACAATTGGGGTGAGTGCTAGGAAGTCCCCATAGACCTGCCGTGTGGCGGCGCTCGGTCTGCAATCACTGATAGTGGCGACACGCGGGTCCGACGTATACTAACGGACCGCGGCCGATTTAAAGGCTAGCCACCTAGCAAGTGTGGTGTCTGGCGGTGACACTACATTTTCAATGTCTGCTGGCGTAAGCTGTCGCCAGCACACCAGTAGGCAAAAGCAAACATGAAGTGCGAACGTCGATTAGCAGGTGCTGGATCAAGCGCGCCTATCACGAGAGAGGCCAGAGACACACCCGCAAGCAACAGGCCGCCAACGTATTTAGGCCGCCGCCGCTGACCGGAGGGCCAGACTCACTCACTCAATCATCCAGTTTGGCGTCTGTCAGTTTACTCGCAGAGCGGGTTAAGCTGGTCATAGGCTACGACAGTACATTGCGACCAAGTTAGTGACTACTTCAGGACTGGTGTACCTCAACCGGAATTGTACTTTACTAGCAGTTAGAAACTAAAGTTTGTAATAGCAAGATTATCTGCAAGAGGACTATTACTCATGATCCTGTATCACGAAACATGGACTCTATTCAAGTTAATAAAATGTTTCCATTTCATGTAAATAAAGAACCATATTAACCCACATGTGCATTTGGGTTGTAGAGAGAGGATACCGGTCACCCATAACAACATCCTCTCCCCTGCAGTAAAAGACTCTACAGAGGCGACGGGGATGGGATGATACAGTGGCGATCGAATATAAACAACTACCTCGAAGATTTTGCTTGCTTATCTTGTGTTTTAGGTTGCAGGAGTGATTGTCTTCAAGTGTTTATGTTTGCTTATTTGTTGTTGTATTCTTACATGTATGAGGTGAAGAGGGGATCCGCAGAACTAATCAGCCGGCCGGACGGTTCTAGGCACTACAGTCTGGAACCGCGCGACCGCTACGGTCGCAGTTTCGAATCCTGCCTCGGGCATGGATATGTGTGATGTCCTTAGGTTAATTAGGTTTAAGTAGTTCTAAGTTCTAGGGGACTGATGACCACAACAGTTAAGTCCCATAGTGCTCACAGCCATTTGAACCTTTTTTTTCAGTTTCAAAGCCACCGAATCGCTACCTTGCTGACGACGGTACAACTACTGGCTGCGTCGGCCGCAGAACCACAACCGACCAACCAACCAGCCCAACAAGTGCCGCCAACCAGTACACCAACGATCCGGCAGTTTAAGAAAACTGAAGAGGAGTGACTCGAATACCTTATTAAATTCCAAGCACATTGTCAAGTTCATCGTGTTCTGGGTACTGTGAAGTTACAATGCTTACTTTTGATTGCGGGGACCCCAGTGTTCAGATTAATATAAAAACTATTCCCACCGCGTCTCCCAACGAACTTGTCTATGACCAAGTAATCGCTGCATTAACTTAATACTATGAGCAGCAAGGCCAAGTAGCTGCAGCTAGAATCAGTTCTTTCGCTTGCAGAAAAAGTCGGAACAGATGTCCCGTCATTGGTACACAGAATTACCGGACATGACTAGAAAGTGTAAATTTAAGTGTAGTTGTGGCAACTTTTAAAGTGAGTCAATGATTAGCGATGAATAACATTCAATGCCCCAGATAGAAGAACACCGAAACAGATCATAAAGTACTCTGATCCATCACTTCCCCAAGTATTGCAAATATTAAAGCAATATGATTCGGATGCCACAGTGGCCGATAAGTTTGACCAGGCCCCGATTTGTCGGGTCGAGTCGCCCCTTGCTCGCATCCGCCCCAAGCAACCACATCAAAGAGCGCGTACACAGCCGCGCGGACCGCCACGTAGATTTAAAACAGGCATGTGAACTTAATGAAGTTTTGTCCTAGATGTTTTGCTCGCCATAAAAGACAAGATTGCCCATCACGTAATGCAACGTGTAGCACCTATGGAAAAACACGCCAAGTCCTAGCAGTATGTCTGAAGCGGCACAAAAATGCCAGTTCTTCACGCTCCCAGAAGAAACAGGCTCGTGCACATGCAGTTAACGCTGTGTTTTCCAAACCTACAACAGGTTCTGACAGAAGTAAGGCTAAGGTTGTGCCTATCTCTCGCTCTAGTCCTGTGCAATGACGTTCTGACCAATTATTTGTCTTATTACGAATTTATGGCCGTCGGGTGAACTTCCATTTAGACACAGGTGCCTCAGTAACTTTGCTTGATCGTGCCATGTACGAACAGTTTGGCTCACCGCGCCTTTCTAAATCTAGCAATCACCTCAGTGCTTACAACGGACAGGAAATTCCAGTGCTTGGACAGTGAAGTTTGCCTGCCACTTATAGATCTCACAACAGGACAGTGAATTTTACTGCGTTGAGATCAAGACACTGTGAGAACATATTCGGTTTAGATGCCTTTGATTTGTTTGGATTTAACATCCAAGACAATGTACTTTCAGTGTCTGCTTTTGCACCAAAAGACCGAATCTGGAAATAGGCATCGTTTCCTGAACTGTTTTCAGAAGGATTGGGAAAAGCTGTTAACTCTGTAGCGCATGTTACACTGAAAGACAATGTACAGCCCAAGTTTTTTCGGTCCCGCCCCGTTCCAATTGCTTTAAGGGACAAAGTAGCTAGTGAACTGATAGAATTGCAAGATAATGGTGTAATTGTTCCCATTCAAGGTAGTCAATGGGCAAGTCCTCTCGTTTTGTTGCCTAAGCCTTCTGGTCGCATTCACATTTGTGTTGATTTCAAGTCTAGAGTCAACCCATTGACAATAGTTGACAATTATCCGTTACCTCGCCCTGAGGAACTCTTGGACAAGCTTGGTGAAGTACATTACTTTTCTTCGCTAGATTTTCATGACGCCTATTTGCAAATTCCATTAGATGAAGAATCACAGAAAGTTGGAAGGAGAGACAGCATTGGTCGTATTTTTTTTTTTTTTTTGTTTGTTTTGTTAACCGCAAAATCGATTTTCTGTCACTTGGTGACCATCCTCAATGCTGTAATATACAATTTAAATTGGTAGGCACTGCTGTCAACAAGCTTAGAGCGATCGCTATACCAATATCTTTGGCACTTCAATGTATAAACTATCGCAAAGCGGCGAGCCGGAACTCAGAACGAATCTTGTTAATATTCTAACTGAGGGAAGTATATGCTTCAGTACACAATAGAAACGGAACAAAAATTGCATAACCACCGTATAACCGAGTTGTGCACCAGTATCCATAGCAGAATCAATGGACGAAATGCAGCCAAACTAAATGTATATCTTACCCATCTTTCAACCGTTTTTTCTTCTTCCGTGATGCGGCTCTCCTAGGCTGGATACATTGTTTTCTATGGCTCCTCGAAATTGCGCTACCTCATGCGGTTTTGTGAATTAGTCATGCAGAAAACCATTTTCAAACAGAGAGGGAGTGACTTCTGCGTTGCACTCATCGACGCACTGGGGGCAACGTAGGAAATTATTACGAGTGGTCACTTTGCACTGAAAGTGTAGTTGGGTGATTTTGGTTCTCACGCTCGCACAACTGACGTTAGCTACTCGGCTGGGCGAGCTCTACACTGGCTTAACGTTGCGTGCAATACGTTACACATACTCTAGAATTTGAAGAAGTATTGTTACACATTAATCGACCTTTTTCAGACTTAGTATAACAAATTCTGTAGACAACACAATCGTATTATTAAAATTTCACATCAATAACTTCTATACTTTTGAGACATAAATTTTTACCGAAAACACTTAATGACTATGGTGACATTTGGAAACCGAGTTAGGGACTGTCACATATTCGTCTATAGTATGAACTGAAATTACAACCAAGAGGAGAGGTTCATATAATCTAATTTTCAAGAATTTTCTTTAGTTTCATTGCCACAGATTTCTGACGTAATTAACTGTACTTGTAGTGTCTTGTACTGCAGGGAAGCAAGAGAGAAGATGCTGTTATCTGGGGACAGTATCCTCTTTCTGAAACACAGATTCCCACGTAGGTTAATACGGCCCTTTAGATACAATAACTGGAAACATTTACTTAACTTCAATAGCGTCCATATTCTGTGGTAAAAACTCATCAGCAATAGCCCCCTTGCAGACTGATACCGGTAATCTTGCTGTCATAAATCTTAGTTTCTCACTGATAGCGCAGTACAATTCCGGTTGAGGTAAACTAGATACGCTATAGTCGCTGATGTAGTCGCTATGTTCTGCCGTAGCCCACGACGAACTAAACCCGCTCTACGAGTAAACTGTCAGACGCCAAACAGGATGATTGAGTGAGTGGGTAGGTGAGGGCCTCTGGTCAGCGGCGGTGGCCTAAATACATGCTGTCGAGAGAGCGCTGGATGGAAGTTGTTTGCAAGTCTGTCAAAAAAAAGGTTCATATGGCTCTGAGCACTATAGGACTTAACATCTGAGGTCATCGGTCCCCTAGAACTTAGAACTACTGAAACCTAACTAACCTAAGGACATCACACACATCCATGCCCGAGGCAGGATTCGAACCTGCGATCGTAGCGGTCACGCGGTTCCAGACCGAAGCGCCTATAACTGCTCGGCCACACCGGCCGGCGCAAGTCTGTCTCTGACTTCTCTCGTGATAGACACGCTTGATCCATTGCCTTCTAATCGATATTCACGCTTCATATTTGCCGACATTTGCTGGCGACAGCTTTCGCGAGCACATTCCTGACCCCCCCCCCCCCCTTCCCCCGTAAAGCTGCACCGTTGGCGCTTATGGAGTATGCGAACAACAACGGGGCGGGAGGCAGAACGCTGCACGTACAGATGAGCTGGGAGCCGTGACTGCGGAGGACAGCGTACTCCCAGCCGTACCCCGCCGTCTGGCTTGCGAGGCAACCGAAACATCCTCCGGAAAACTGCTGCAACGGCACACGTCCAGGCTTGAGGGCGCGTCCTGGGGCGATGACGGCGACGGCGTCGGCGACGACGGGTAAACTTCCATCGGGTCGGCGAGCGGGGACGGCGGGGCCGATGGCACACTGTCCATTCGCTCCTTCTGGGGTGCCCTGGTGGGACCAGCGGGCGGCTGTGAAGGCCGCGCGGTTCCATGAGGCCATGAATCTGGGGGAAGAAAAGCAGCAGAGTCACAGGGAAAAAAAGACACGCATGAATTTTGGTATTGGTAGCGGAGCTGCAAACCATCAGGACCTGCAATCAAGTACACAAAAGAACCAGCATGATCCTAGATCACGCCTCTTCCTCAGCGCCCACGGTTGCCATAAACCCTGAAAGGAACAAGATCACGTGGACAATTGGCGGCGGCGGATGCTGCGGTGGACGTAACAAGTGTAGCAGCTTACGATGGTGGCTGCCGTGCAGAAGTTCCGTCCGTGATTGTCCGTCCAGTAGGAGGGATCGACAGGAGGTGGCAAAGAGTTGCAGCGTCTGTTTCCGTGTGTGGGTGGTTCGAAGCTTGGCCATCTGTTGTTTAAAAGTGCGTACAAAGTGTTTTGCTTCTCCGTTGGGGTGAGACGGAACGCTTGTTAGATCACGAATGTCATTTCGATCACAAAACTGATCAAAATCACGTGAAGTGAACTGTGGTCCGTTGTCCGACTCAAGTACTTTTGGCAAACCTTCTATTAAAATATGGAGGACAACGCGTGAATGGTGCTACGTGATGTTGTAGAAGCCATAAGCACCGCAAATGTGAACTTGCTAAAACAGTCTGCCAGTATGAGCCAACGAGCATTTCAAAATGGTCCTGCAAAGTCTATGTGCACTAGGTGCCATGAAGATTGTGTCTTAGGGCAAGCTGAGACCGTCTGTGAAGCAGCAAATTGGTTTTCTGCACATCCACGACAATGTGCAATATGTGCGTCCAGGTCCTGCCAAGTACAGTGCCGTCGCGCTAATTGTTTAGAGCGAACAATTCCCCAATGTCCTTGCTTGAGCAATCGCCACACATCCTTTTGCAACACTTTGGGAATAAGCACACGCGATTGTCCACTGTCATTTTGAACTAGAATCGCCTCCTGTTGAACAGATAGGCTATGCCGATGTGCAAAGTATCAGCGCACGACTGTGTTCTGGAGAGTGTAAAATGAACGAGGTCAAGACCTGCCACTGTAATGAAACAAAATCTTGAGATCTGGATCTGCTTCCGTACCCTGTGCAATGTTTCTCTAATGCAAGGGAGAAGGTTCCAGCAATTCAGAGTCCTGCGTATCGATTTGGTAACGCGATGCGGCAGATGCATCAAAATCAGATTCTGGACCAATCGGAAGGCGAGATAGCGTGTCTGAATTGCCATGCTTTGCCGTAGGTCTGTACACAATTTTATACCGGTACTGCGAAAGCAACGAAGCCCACCGTTGCAATTGTTGAGCAGTTCGTGTAGGAACCGGCTTTGACGGGTGAAACAAGGACTGCAAAAGCCTGTGATCTGACACTAAAGAGAACTTGCGACAGTACAAATAGTCAGGGAATTTTCTCACAATACAGACAATAGGGAGGCCCTCTTTTTCTATTCGAGAATAATTGCACTGAGTTTGAGTGAACAAATTGGAGGCAAAAGCAATGGATCTGTCTTGTGCACAATTTCTATGCGAAAGCACAGCGCCGATTCCGTATCAAGAAGCGTCGACTTGCAAAAGTACTGGCTTGGCAGGGTCAAAATAAACTAAGCAAAGCATTTTTAAGTTCCTGAAATGCGTCTTGTCAGTATTTAGCCCACACAAAAGGTACACTTTTGTAACGCAAGCGATGCAATGAATCCGCGATGTGAGCGGCATTCGGTATGAACCGAATGTACTATGTCACCTTGCCTAGTACTGGCTGCAGTTCAAACAAATTGCAAGGAACTGGCAGGTCACGACTGCTAGCAAATAGGATGGGGTACACAACCTGACTGTTTATCACATGACCTAAGTACTGAAGTTCAGTCTGAAAAAAGTCAGACTTTTCGAGACGACACTTGAGTCCCATTTCTGACAACACTAGAAACAGAGTACGCAATTGGCAATGTGTTCCTCTAGTGAACGATCTGAGACGACAATATCGTCAAGGTAGTTTGAACAAAATTGAACTTTTGCAGTCAGCTGTTTCAATTAACGTTGAAAAATTGTCGGTGTTGATTTCAATTCTGGGCCATCAACAAGTGTCAGCGTGCGAATCATTTGGGCCCATCGACACCTCTGTTGGAGTGTTGATGACTGGAAATATGTTGCCTGGTCGGACGAGTCTCGTTTCAAATTATATCAAGCGGATAGACGTGTACGGGTATGGAGACAACCTCATGAACCGATGGACCCTGCATGTCAGCAGGGGACTGTTCAAGCTGGTGGAGAGTTGGTAATGGTGTGAGACGTGTGCAGTCGGAGCGATGTGAGACCTCTGATACGTCTAGATACTATTCTCGCAGGTGACGTGTACATAAGCATCCTATCGGATCACCTGCATCTGTTCATTGTGCTTTCCGATGGACTTGGGCAATTCTAGCAGGACAATGCGAAACACCACACGTCCAGAATTGTTACAGAGTGGCTCCAGGAACACTCTTCTGAATTTAAACACTTTCACTGGCCACCGAACTCCCCAGACATGTGCTGTTCAGAAGAGACCTCCGGTCCCTCATACTCTTACGGATTTATGGGCAGCCCTGCAGCATTACTTCAGACATTAGTCGAATTCATGCCACGTGGTGTTGCGTCAATTCTGCATGCTCACGGGAGAGGGGAGGGGGCTACACGATATTAGGTAGGTGTACCAGTATCTTTGGTTCTTCAGTGTATATGACTATGTTAGACGTTTTTTACAGGAAGTTTTATCAGACCAGTTTTAAATTTGCAGGTCCTCAGAATTTTTTCAATGTGGCTTCCATACTTTCTAAGAGGAAGGAATTCCATTACGAGATTCCTAAATTCTCGACGATGCTAGGAGTATAGGACGCAGATTTTGTGTTTTCACTTTACTTCTTCTCTACGCCCTTTCTGTCTCTGGTCGACCTATGCAAGGAGGAAATCATTTACCTAGTTCGTAAATCACCTATAAACATTCTACTGGGTGGTGAGTTTAGTTGGGTTCTCTGGGTGGTGGATGAGTCTCCTAATTTTAGTTTTTGTAAAGAACTCGATGACATTGCATCCTCCGTGCACCTACGTGACGCATGCGTTTTTCGGTGTCCTACACTTCTGTCACCTACTGCAATCGAACCGGTTGCTTTTAGCTTTCCGATTCCTTGTGCGGGCAGCTTTTGGACGTCGACGTGATATTAGCCTGCTTTCCTGATCACTGCGCTGTAGCCGTCACATTTAATTATGTGCAGCACCCGGTAAACTTATATCGTCATCCCTGGGTGCTCAGTGTAACCTGTCTACAAGACTATTCCGTTGGCGCTGCCATTCACGAAATGGGGGGCTCGTTGCTCTCGTAGTATAGAACGGTGCGAGTCTACAGTGGGATGCTGGACACTGCATGCCAAGCCACAAAACCGTAAAACTCTCATACGTTTTGGCGCTGTGAGGGACCCAAGTATTTTATGAGCCCGTATACCGTCAGCTTTACGATAATGCTAGGCAAGTTCCCCTTCGGATTATGGGTGTAGGGCGAATTGAAGCCAAGCTACTACAGATAAAACAATTTCAGATGAGATCTCAACCTCGTTCCACTTTACAAGACGTACAGACTTCATTACAGCAACTTATCCGTATGCGGTCGCGCGGGAAGCGCATTTTCATTGCACCCCCTCGCTAACGCCGATGGCCGTGTGCCAACGTCTCATCGTGACATTTTCAATTAAATTTTTAACTACGTTACTGAATTGTATGACGCCCACGTTCTGGCTGAAAATATTTCTCATGACATTTACCCTTCGCTGGAATGCGTCTTCATCCCTGAATTAAATGACTCTCTTTTATGATTTCGTCAATGGCTATATGTATGATGTTGTCACCGGGCCTCAGACACCAAAGTCACCTGCATTGTGTGGTATTCCCAAAGAATTTTATGTTCATTTTTGGCCTCTCATTGGTGACACAGTTAAGCCTTATGGTCAATAAGGAGATACCGTGTGTCTCGCTACCCGCTCCTTTCAAAGAAGGTAAAACGATCGGCATCCCTAAAACCAAGGGTAGACACTACTTGACTCACTGCGCCCGATTACTCACCTAAACTTTCGCGTGAGTTATTAACACCCTTCTTTCCCCAAGCTGCTCGACAAAATCATTGCGTTCACCAAAGTTGCGTGCCTGGACCCATGATACTGACTTCTGTTAACGAATGCCGAGGTGTTGTTTCGGTGGCCAGGCTAATTTATATCTCGAGGCCCTTGCTTTTTCTCGACGTGGCTTCTGAGCGAGTGAGTCAAAGATTTTTATTAGTGTTAACCACATTGGGATCCACTCACACTCACGACGCATGCCATTCTTCTTTTCATTGGTATCCGTATATCAGTGGTTGTAAACAGTTACACTCCCCCCCCCCCCCTCCCCACCACGATTTCTGTCCAATGCGGGCTGCACCAAGGAAGCCCGTTATTCATGCCACTCTTCGTTTTGTTCTTGGAACCCTTGCTTCGGCGTACTGCCAAGCAACTACGTGGCTGGCCTATACAGGAGGAATGATTTTTGGTCCGTGCTTACACCGATTAAGTCATTTTCGGGCTCAGGGATACCTAAGTTCCCCTTTGTCGCCTTGCTGGTGCCACATTAATGATCGCAAATGCACGTTCCTCCCGTTGTGGGACTTTAACCAAGTGGAGATTCGTTGGGTGACAGTGGTCGATCGCTACAAAACTTTGGAGGTCATAGTGGTTCGCAACCTCACCAGGATGGCGGCAGTTAACTGGCAAGAGGTTACCATTCGTGTTCAGGGAGCGATTTTTGATCATGAACGCCGTTACCTTAGCCTCCTCCACCAAGTACAGGTCTTGGACGCCTATATGTTAAGCAAAGTGTATTACATTTGAAAGATAATCCCATTTCCCACGATGATGGATCGTAGACTCAGACAACTACCCGCTCGATTCTTGTGGCGACGACACATCTTGCGATTTTAGTTTGAAGTGATGGCCAGGCCCCGCAAGCTCGGAGGATTATATCTCCCCGATGTTAAATGGAAGTCGTCCGTCTTGTTTAACATGTACACAGGCGCCGCACCCGATTACATCTCGTTTATTTTCCTGTCTCCAGCCTGTCAGTCTGATTCCTCTTGTTGTTGTTGTCTATCAGAGACATTCCTCTTTATCGGAGTCTCATTACATCGTGGGGTCAATCATCCTGGCTCTTCCCTATTGAAACATTTTCCTCTCCAACATGCTGGAAAACTGTCTAGTCGCATCTTAGTCTTTCAATGCTGTGGTTAAGTTTCCTGTATTTGGTACTCAGTCACGTGAAGACAGGTTTTGTTCACTTTTCTTTCTTATACACCGATAAAAAAAAAAAAATAAGAAATAGAAAATAAGGCAACACGATGTTAGTTAATTGTTTGTTAATCAGAGCGGTTTTTAATCACGATTTCTTTTTCTCAGTTTGCAGCTCATATTACTTGAAGGTTGTCTGAATGCTCATGTAAGCACCCTGCTAATGATAGTAATAATGAAAAGAACTAAGTAGGCCGCTGGGACATCAAACCTGCATCCACCATGGAACCATGGTTCGAATCGTCGTCAGGTCTGTTCCTTACTATTTAGAAACAGAACATCATTTGCTCTGCAAATGGTTCAAATGACTGTAGCACTATAGGACTTAACATCTGAGGTAATTTTTTTATTTTATTTACACTTCAAGTTCCGTGGGACCAAATTAAGGAGCAAATCTCCAAAGTCATGAAACGTGTCAGTACATGAAATTACAACATAAGTCTAATAAACACAACAGATACACGTAACAGAGACCACAGCCATCAATAATATATTCTCCTTCACTATTTACAACAGTCTGGCAACGATGGGATAAGTTTTCAATTTCGTGACTGTAGAAATCAAGTGGTTTTGAGGCGAAGAACTCGTTGAGCCATGTTCTGAGCGCATTTTCATCCGGAAAGGAAGTTCCTTCAACGTTCTTCGATAGAGAGCGGAAAAGGTGAAAATCTGAGGGCACAAGATCAGGTGAATAAGGTGTGTATGGAATGACTTCCCAACCCAACTCGTGTATAGTGTTTTTTTTTTCAATATAGAATAATGTAGGTTACCGTTATTATGGAATACCGTAACTACACGCCGTCTTCCTGGTCGTTCTTCTTGGACTGCGTCTGCAAAATCTCTCTATTGGTGACAATAATGTCAGCAGTGATCACTACATCTCGGGGAAGCAATTTGTAGTACACTGCACGGCCACTGTTCCACCATATGCATCGCATTAGCTTTTGTGAATGCGTGCAGGTCTTCGTATGGGACATGCTGCTCTATTTGGGCTGAACCATTCCTTTCTTTTCCTTATGTTAGCATAAAGACACCATCTCTCATCATCAGTAACGTTACAGGATAGGAATGGTCGGTGTTGCTCACGAAACAATCTATGAATGGCAAGCCGAGATGCACATATGGGCACACTCTGATTTTCGTGATTTTGGCTTAGAACATGTGGTATCTACACACCCAAGTTTTGAACCTTCCCCTTTGGATCCAGGTGTCGCACGATGGTGCAATGATCACAGGTCATTACATTTGCCAGTTCTCGGATACTATGACGTGGATCATCGAACAGTAATGCGTTTAAACGATTTTTATCAAACCCGCAAGGTCTTCCTGAATGTTGCATGGGGGCTTAGTTAAATAAAGAATGCAAATACTTTTTTAATTTTAGTCGCTGTATGTACGATTACGAAGTCTCGTAACCGGTTGGCCCTGACCAGTATTTGTATGCGATCTGACTGCATAGAACAACAACAAAGAATGAAAGAAAACTTCCGTTAACACAATTAATTAATTAATTAAGTCCCCAGCAACTATAAAACCTACGATACAACAAAACACAAGTGTAGCTGTTCTGTGTGTGGAAGTGTGATTCAACGTACATATCTGGCACGGTTCTTCCTCAATAAGACCAGATATTTAAAACACCATTTATACTGAAGTAATTAAAAAAACCCAGAAATACTATAATTGCACATAGAAACCAGAAATACAGTCTAATACAAGAACACGAGCCAGATGCTTTGTTGACTGAACCTGTGACCAAGAGGCATTATTGTTTAAGACATTGAAATAATAAAAAAAAAATGAATTTTTTTTACCTTCATATATATTGACGAAAACCACACTCTAATCATTACAGCATCCCCAATCCAACAATATCTGGTGTCTAGCCCATCAAAACAATATGACAACATCTGAACAAGCACTCTCCATGCGAACTTCTCAACAACGACTCACCACTGCTACATCTCAATAGCACTCTCCACCACGACTTCTCGACAAGAACTCTCCACTACCACATCTCAACAAGCACTGCCAGTGGAGGCGGCTGAATAACACTCTTTGGCGCAATCTCTGGCGCTGTGGCTCAGTGTAGCCACCTTTCAACGTGGAGAGTCACTAACATTGAAACGATCGTCCTTAAAACGAGGAAACCGTTTTATTGCCGTGCTCTGACAATAAAGATCGGTGAATTACTCCCATACACGGCACATTGTTTCCGGCTAACTCTGTACTGAACTCAAAGACAAGAAAATGCCGAAAATTTTTCGATTTCTGCACTTGGCACTACATTGTCTAGGGTCCACAGCCCAACTCACTATCTCCAAATGACAAAGAGATAATAAATAAACCGAAATAGCTACAATGAGCCACAGATTAAAAAAATGACTATCTTTAAATAAAACGGCAACGGCCTTGCCGCAGTGGCTACACCTAAGTTAAGCGCTGTCGGGCGTGGTCGGCACTTGGATGGTTGACCATCCAGGCCGCCATGCGCTGTGGCCATTTTTTGGGGTGCACTTAGCCTCGTGATGCCAACTGAGGAGCTACTCGACCGAGTAGTAGCGGCTTCGGTCAAGCATACCATCGTAACGACCGGGAGAGCGGTGTGCTGACCCCACGCCCTTCCTATCCGCATCCTCCACTGGAGATGACACGGCGGTCGGATGGTCCCGGTAGGCCACTCGTGGCCTGAAGATGGAGTGCATTTTTCTTTTAAATGAAGCCACAGCAGCCGAAATACGAACACGCAAAACAAAAACGCTGCGAACTGAAGCACCAGCCAAATAGTTTTATTTAGCTCAATACGCACTCGGGGAATAACACATATTTAAATTTTTCCCTTCAAGTCATTAACGAGGGAAATGGGTTTCGTGTGCTGTAGCTCTCCTGCCCAATATAACAATTTGTTTAGGTGCTGACTACACAAGCTGTTTATATTTACAACTTATTATTCGTCAGATGCAGTTTCTTTTTATTCTGTTTCTACCTCTGCATTTAAAAATGCTTCACGTGCAATACACTGAGGCAGTAAAAGAGCATGGACTGGCTCAGTATGCTGCGTGTTAAGCAGTTTTAAATTTCTAATCATACAGAAGTTTTAAAATATATTCCTTAGGCGGCAATATTTAATGTATACACCTAGCCTACTGCAGCTGTACTTTCAGAACCTACAAGCAAAGTGTACGTTTTTCTGTAGACGTAACTGCCGACGTAAACACACACGTCAGTCGGCAACGTGGCGAATGTTGCCCTGCTTTTGAGTATCAAACGACGAAAACAAGTTAGTCCCATCCATATACAAGCTGTAGACACGAGCGACAGCAAGCAGAAAAGAAAGTAAGTGCATCTTCTTCTTCGTGTGTCTTCAGCTCTCGATAGGCCTTGGCCTGCTCTAGGACATCATTTCAATTGTCCCTGTCCAGCGTTTACGTCTCCATTCTGTGACACCAATAATTATCAAATCTTCTTGTATTCATTAAGTATCGAACTCTTGGTTTTCCCCCGCACCTTCGTTCCACTGCAGTGTAGCAACGCTATTTTTATTGGGTTCTCGTGTTCCATGTAGAAAACGTCATCGACCCATTTCAGGTGGTTTATTTTAATGAACTTTACGACTTTAAGAAAATAATCTGAAAAATTTTAACTTACATCATCTACGTCATACCCCATCCTCGTTAGTCGCCCCATAGATTTTGCATAGCAGCTTTCGTTCAAAACATCCCACTGGCTCTTGCCAGTGTTGCGTCAGTGCCCAGGTTTCTGAGCCATATGTTAATACAGGAAGTATTAAAGTTTTGGAAAATTTGGAAATTTGTGGTAAGATCTTATGGAACCAAACTCTTAAGGTCATCAGCCAGCCGGAGTGGCCGAGCGGTTCTGGGCTCTTCAGTCTGGAACCGCGCGACCGCTACGGTCGCAGGTTCGAAACGTGCCTCGGCCATGGATGTGTCTGATGTCCTTAAGTTCGTTAGGTTTAAGTAGTTCTAGGTGACTGATGACCTCCGATGTTAAGTCCAATAGTGCTCAGAGCCTTTTGAATCATTTTGTTAAGGTCATCGGTCCCTAGGCTCACACATTACTCAATCTAACTTGAACTAACTTACGCTAAGGACAACACACGCACCCCATGCCCGAGGGAGGACTCCAACATCCGACGGGAGCTCGCGCGAACCGTGAGAAGACGCCACTGACCGCGCGGCTATTAAAGTTTCGTACAGTTAAGTAAGTGCATATAATAAGTAATAAATTCCAAATACACACCTCACCGTGTGTAGTAGCTAAAAAAACTGTTATTTTGCAGAAGTCAGCGTCCAGAAAGCAATCGATTTGTTAATGAAGTGGTAATGAAAATTCAGAAAAGTTTTAGCCCAACTGAATGTGGGTGAACGCGCAGTGTTCAATTTTGAGATAAGAAAAATAAACAAAAAGTGGATTGCTGCTGTATTTTCTAAAGTAATCTAATACACAGTCACGGACCTCGGCAGTAAAGCGGATAAATTAATCTCACAGTTTAGTCTATGTAGGGCCGATGCGTCGTACGTCTTACTGTCGACTGCAGATGTATTCTGGTGTGGCGTTACCGGCTACAGAGAAACAACCGGCACCTCGATCTGCCTATGACGGCACGAAAGCGGAAGGAACACCCAGATCCGCTGGAGAAGCCCGTCTGTCCTCTCCTTAGGTGGCGGCTCTCGCAGCTCCCCTTCCATTACGCCGGCGGGAAATTCGTGCTTTTAAGACGACCCCCGCGGGCCCGGCACCTGCTATAAATTGATCCACGGTCGAGGGGCTCCTCTGGCTTTCTCCTGAACGCTGCGACGTGCTCTTCGCTCCGTAGATCCTATTTCGTCAGCTTTTATTGGCTTTCTGCACATCCGGCTCCCCTGTGATCCTATATACATCGCCACCTTGCGGAGCAGCACGAGTCCTGCAGGTGTCGAAATCTGAGAAACAGAGGGAGAGAGCAAACACGTGTTAGTCCTGCCTGAGTATCTGGCTTTCGGCGCATCTACGGACCAAAGCGTTAACCAGGAGCCACCTGCGTGTGTCCTCCATTCACTGTGGTTCTCTTGTCCTGCTATCTCTCTCTCTCCGTCACACACATTCCGCAACTATCTCTCTCTCTCTCTCTCTCTCCCTCACACACACACACACACACACACACATATGCGCGGGGTGGAGGGTGACACGGTGGTTAGCGCACCGGATCCGTATTCGTGCGGCCGACCGTTCATGTCGCCATCCAGCTATCCTGAAATATATTTTCCTGTTATTTAGCTTTGGGATACTTTTGTGCATTTCCAACTGCGGGAGAAACCATATATCTGCTTGAATGCAGAATCTCGTGGCGATAACATTGAATAAAATGTTCTCGGGTTTCCAACCGCGTCAATTGGTTAAAACTACACGAGCTTTCGGCCAAGCACTCCTTGGCCATTTTCAAGTGTTATGCCAGTGAGCTGATCGTGCGCCCTTATATACGCTAGCTGCCGGCTGTGACGTCAATGGTACCCGTGACATTGCCATATATGGGCACGTTTGGAGTCGGTGCCGGCCGAAGTGGCGGTGCGGTTAAAGGCGCTGCAGTCTGGAACAGAAAGACCGCTACGGTCGCAGGTTCGAATCCTGCCTCGGGCATGGATGTTTGTGATGTCCTTAGGTTAGTTAGGTTTAACTAGTTCTAAGTTCTAGGGGACTAATGACCTCAGCAGTTGAGTCCCATAGTGCTCAGAGCCATTTTTGGAGTCGGCGTTCGATGTGCCCTCTTCAACCGCGCGATCGCTGGATCCCACGCAGCACTGAGCTGTAAGCCACCGTCCCTATTCAGGGTGTTTGTGGTAATTTTTATTTTAATAGCTTCCTGTATTAAACTGTCACTTGAACCCGAAGTGGTACAACTGGAAAGGGCTTGCAATACGGCGGCCGAACTCCTTCGAATGAGGGCCTCCCTGCCAACAATGCCACATGATCATTTCCATTTTTTTTCTCTTATTCCAGTGATGAGATGACAGTCTAAGCTCACCTTCATTTTAAATGCATGTTTTATCTGGTAAACTCGCGTGTGTGCTCCTCAGGTGGTTTTCGCTGTGTTTTGTAGCCCGTTCGGAAGAGAGTACAGATGCTCTAGCCTTATTGACACAGTCCAGTCACATTAATTTCAAGTCAACGAGCAACAAACCTGCACAAACGGCAGGTGCCAGCATTTCCCGCGTTGGGTGGGGGGGTGGGGGGGGGGGGTGGAGGGGGGGGGAGGGGGCGGGGGAATGAATGCACATGATAGTGCATTCGTCGTCATAATGAGTGCGATTTACCCCACTTATGATCATTGTCTTTAGAGCCAAGGATGGAAGCATCTGTGACACGGTTTACGTTTGTTAACTGTTCGCATGCTACCGTGGTTAAAATACACGCGCATGGCAAAATGGCGCTATACGAAACCGACGACGAGGCCAATGTGGTGCACGATGGGCCAAAGATGACCAAGGCTGCGGAGACGTTTACGGCCGAATAGACTTAGTACTGTCCAGTAACTGAATGCCCAGATGAGCCAACCGTCTACCAATAGTCACTCCTTTACGATCGTTCACACAACACCACTGCGTACGGCCCTCCGCCGCCGGCACCTGTTTCATGTACCAATGCTGACTGCTTTTCTATAGCGACGAAGGCTGGAATTTGCGGGACAATACCGCAACTGAACAAAATGCTTTGATACATTTTGTATTGCTGTTACCGAGGACAGACAACTGTCTTTTGTTAGGCAGTTTCGATAAACGTTCGGAAGTGTTTTTCATTTTGAATCGTAGAGTTTTTCCAGAGTATTCCTTGTGAGTGATGTCCGTAGTTGAGTTCTCCTTTACTTCGTACAAATGAGGTCCACGTGCCATCAGCCCTGCTGCTTCTCTACTTGAAAATGCCTTCACGTTTGTTTAAAAGTAGTGCTTTTTTAAGTTTCACAGCGTGACGATAGTGATAGTAATTTCTGCCTTACCAAATTTCGTCGGAAAGCTTTGACTTAAGCCCCTTTGTAGCACGAAGTTTTGCTCTAGTGTGATTAAACGGTTGAGGCAGGAGTATTATTCATTTCTGCTATTATGTTACCCGCGTCTGTTTTACTATTAGTGAAATATTATTCTCCATTTTAGTCTGGATTCCCAACATTCACGTCAACACCATTTCGAACACTGTAGTAAATTCACAGGCTTAATCAGTGTTGCGTTTCAAATGACTCTTTCGCCACTGCAGAACCTCTAAACGTCCCGCCAGCAGCAGCAAATTTCAAGTCAGTGGATAATGAATGTCTCTGAGAAGGACATTTCGATGCTGTGCAGTGAAGGCATTTTACTGGGGTCTAACTGTTGCGCAAGTTAATCTTAAAGCCTCGCTAAAATTCGATAAGTATTCCAGATGTACGACATTGTACGTCTGGTGGCTAAGAGTAAAACTGAAGGTAAGTTAATTAATTGCTTTTTTATGTCGATAGTCCAAACATCAAGATCCATGCAATATTGCCACTTACGTTACTACTCATGCATAATAATAAGCAGTCCTCCTGGGTTATTTAATTCAATCGGGGCGATATCAGGGATGAACGGAAGTAAAAGCGCACCGGTATTTCATGTTTCCCCCCACATTACGAATAGGGCAGCAGCCGTCCACTCAGAGGTTCACGCCAAGTTTTTGATAAACGTTCTAACGGGAGTGGTAACCTCTCAACGGTGAGCGGGAACGGCTATTGTTGCTCATTGTTGGTAACTCACAGAGCTCTCCAAGTTTACCTTCGTGGTCTTCTCACAAGATGTATGGGGAGAGTCGTGCAGTGTCGGCTGTCTTAAGCTTTTGACTTTACTGTGTGACTGTTGTGGTTATTCGGAATATTAGTACACTATTCTCTTACCTCAAGGCATATTCTATGAATAACTTAGAGTAAAAATCTATATTTTTTAATTACAGTACTTAATTGCGTCGAAAAAGTAAAAGAGCTACAATCACAAGACTAGGAGGAAGTGTTTTGCTGTAACGGACTTTGTCTTCTCTGTGATATATCTACACCTACATGAATAGTCTGCAAATCACACTTAAGTGGCTGGAAAAGTGTTCATCGAACCTCCTTCACAATAACTCCCTATTATTCCAGACTCGAACAGCGCGCGGAAAAACGAACACCTATATCTTTCCGTGCGAGATCTGATTTCCCTTATTTTATTCTGATGATCGTTTCTCCCTATGTAGGTCGGTGTCAACAAAATATTTTCGCATTCGCAGAAGAAGAAATTTCGTGAGAAGACTCCGACACAGTGAAAAACGTCTTTGTTTTTATGGTGTCCCCTCCAAATTCTGTAGCATGTAAATGACACCCTCTCCCCTATTTCGCGATAATTCAAAAGGTGCTGCACTGATTTGAACTTTCTCTATGTACTCTGTTAATCCTTCCTGGTAGGATTCCAGACCGCGCAGCAGTACTCCAAATGAGGACGGACAAGCGTGGTGTAGGCTGTCTCTTTAGTAGATCTCTTACATTTTCTAAACGTTCTGCCAATACAACGCGGTCTTTGGTTTGCCTTCCTCACAATATTTTCTGTGTGTTCTTTTTAATTTAAATTGTTCCTAACTGTAATTCCTAGGCGTTAAGTTCAACTTACGGCCTTTAGATATGAGTGAGTCATCCTGTAAGCGAAGTCTAACGAATTCCTTTTAGCACTCATGTGGGTAACTTCATGCTTCTCACTATTTAGGGTCAAATGCCAATTTACGCGCGATTCAGATATATTTTCTATGCCGTTTCGCAATTGGTTTTGATCTTCTGATGAGTTTAGTAGCAAATAACGACAGCATCATTTGCAAAGAACCTAAAACTGCTGCTCAGATTGTCTCCTACATCGTTTATGTTGATAAAGACCAGCGGAGAACCTATAACACTACCTAGGGGAACGCTAGTAATCGCTTCTGTTTTAATCGATGACTTTCCGTCAACTACTATGATCCGTGACCTCACTGACAGGAAATCTTGAATCGAATTACATAACTGAGACGGTATTCCACAAGCACGCGATTTCACTACAAGCCACTTGCGTGACACAGATTCAAAGGCCATTTGGAAACGTAGAAATACGGAATCAATTTGTGTGTAAAGAGCTAGTTGTGTTTCACAAGAACGATGTTTTCTAAATCCATGTTGACTCTGTGTCAATAGACAGTTCTCTTAGAGGCAATTCATACTGTTCGAACACAATGTATATTTTTAATACCTGCTGCATATCGACGTTAATTATATGGGCCTGTAATTTAGCGGATTACACCTACTTCCTTCCTTGAATATTGGCGTGACCTGTGCAACTTGACTGTCTTTGGGTACGGATCTTTTGTCCAGTGAGTTGTTTTATATGATTGGTGAGTATGGAGCTATTGCTTTAGCATTCTGTGAAAAGAACCTAACTGTTGTACGGTCTGGGGTAGAAGACCTGTTTCATTATGTGATAATGTCGGTTGCTGATGAAACACTCCACTGATACTTATTGAATAACAATAGAACACCTAAGCATGGCAACTTATTGTTACTATTTTAGCAGAGTATACCGATGTTTAGCTCGTCGTTTTAAGAGATTCCAAATGAAATACAGAATATGCTCCTGACCAGCGCATCCAGCATGGGGCCTGCTTCTACACTGGTTGTGCAGCACCCAGACTTTTACACATCACTCCATACATATACACTTTTCAGTCTCTTCTGTTAACGCACTATTTCCAGCATATTCTACGTTGCTTCGAGGATTTGGACTCTGCTCTTCATGGTCACTCTTTGGTTATTTATGTTATTTTGGACCATCCAACTTCAATTCAGCTTTTTAACGCTCTTTCAAAACTTAATTTCATTGCTTCTAATCTCTCCTCCTCGATTGTGATCTGTTTCTTTCCTGATTGCTGAAAAATTTCATTTCCCACCGTTGCGGTCATTTCTTTTTATACATAACCTTGCTCACAGCCATTTCCAGGCACTCTCCATTCCATTTTCCTCTTACTTTTTTCTCATTTTCCTCCATTTCAATATAAAAAGAAATAAGAAGAGTAAAATGTATTTCCTCTATTTCAATATAAAAAGAAATAAGAAGAGTAAAATGTAATTAAGAACTGAAACTACTCTTGGCCGCCGGCCGGAGTGGCCGAGCGGTTAAAGGCGCTACAGTCTGGAACCGCACGACCGCTACGGTCGCAGGTTCGAATCCTACCTCGGGCATGGATGTGTGTGATGTCCTTAGGTTACTTGGGTTTAAGTAGTTCTAAGTTCTAGGGGACTTATGACCACAGCAGTTGAGTCCCATAGTGATCAGAGCCATATGAACCAATTTTTACTCTTGGCCCATAGTGAAAGACATTCGAGTGGCCGCTGCCTCACGACAAACACCCAGTAGATTATAGTCATATTGTACATTCTTTTATAGAAATTATTTAATTTCATTGCTTCTAATCTCTCCTCCTCGATTGTGATCTGTTTCTTTCCCGATTGCTGAAAAATTTTCGCTCCCACCGTTGCGGTCATTGCTTTTCATACATAACCTTGCTCACAGGCATTTCCATGCGCTATTCATTCCATTTTCCTCTTACATTTTTCTGATTTTCCTCCATTTCAAAATAGAAAGAAGTGAGAAGAATAAAATGTAATTTAGAAACTGATTTTACTCCTGACTCATAGTGAAAGACATTCGAGTGGCCGATACTTCACGACGAACACCCAGTAGATTGTAGTTATAATGTACATTCTTTTATAGAAATTATCATGAAACGCTTGCTAGATGCCATTCTTTCCATCACATGTTGACCGAAATGTAGCCACGAAATTAATCACTCCCGTTAAAAACTGGTACATATGCCCCATTATACCGTGCGGGCGCTAACAGCTACAATAACACCACCAAGCACTTAGAGCAGACTACGCACTGGTGGGAGGAAGAAGATATCCGACTCCTGTGCACATGGATACACAAGCTTGCTTGTTCTCGCTGTACACTTCTGCCATTTGGAGGCGAAAGGGGAAATGCTAGCAGTGGTCGCTAGCGTTAACCGGCCGATACTGCATGACCCTCCCCAACGCAGAAGGAAACCAAAAATTGCTTTAATTTTCTAGAAACTGGCGCTCTAAAATTCTTGGCAGTAGACCACGTCATGCCACTGGTACTGAATGAGCGTCTACGTCACTCTTGAGTCTACTAAGTGAACCTATGACGAAACGTGCAGCTCTTCTTTGGATCCTCTGTGCTTCTTTTATCGACCATATATGGTATGCGTACCTGACTTGCGACCAATATTCAAGTGTCCGTCGAAAAAGCGTTTTGTGGGCTGCGTCCTAGGAAGGCTGCACTTCCTGAGGTTTCTTGAAATGAATCTCAGCCCGTCGGTCATTGCTCTTTAAATCACTCCTTGCGCATACCCACAGATACTTAATACAAAAGATTGATTCCAGTGATTGTTCAGTTATCGTATAATTATACTATGTTTGTTGTTCTCAAATATTACTCCACAATTCGTAACATTTCTTTGCTCGTATATTGAGGGTCAACAGCGAATTCTTCCGCCAAATGTCGTTCCTCTGCATCTCGTCCTGTATTTTACTCCGATTTTCAAGCATTTCGATTTCTCTGTATGAAACAGTATTATCACGAAACTTCCGACGTTATCCATTAGGTCATTTATATCTGAACTGTAAACAGCGATGCCCTATTGCACGCTCTTGGATCACGCCTGAAGCTGTCACTAAGAGATATTTCTCTCCCTCGTAACGACGTTCTATTTGAGAGCAATTTTTAAATTTAACCAAAATACGGTCTGATATTTCGCATGCCAGTATTTGGTTCATTAGGTGATAGTGTGGAACTGTATCGAATGCCTTGCGGAAGCCAAGAAAGGCGGCATCTATCTGGGCTCTGGCACGTACTGCTTTCTGGGTTTCTTCCTCTATCTCTTGCTATCTCTGTCTCCACTTGTGAGTGTGTGTGTGTGGGAGGGGGGAGAATTGTGTGTTTGTATGTGTGTGTGGGGGGGGGGGGGGGGTCACGCGAGTATTACTTCATCATTCATCCGTCTAATTAACATGCATCCTTTGTCAAAACCATTTCTCCTGTGAGTGGGTCTATCAGATCTTGATGTAACTGGCTATAATAACGTTTTTCACTTTTTCATTACGACAAGAAGCAACAGGAAGATAAGCAAATGCATAAGAGTAAAGCTAGCAGTCGAGGAAATGATAGTGATGATGGGCTGAGCGTCCAGAGAGACGAACTCGTATGACATGGACTGAGGAGATTCTGTGACCATTGTCCTGGGACAACATATCACCTGGATGACGACTTAATGCAGTATGGATTGATGACATAGGAACACATCCAGGACTAAATCTGTGTGCTTAGTAATGTATGGCGAATCCTTGAAGAGGTTTATATTCGGCAGTGGATGGCAGATAATGCTGATTGATTAACGTGATGGAGAACTCGAATATACATTTTTTCCAAGCAGATTTTATTTATTCCTATTTCATTGGTCTGTAATGTCTTCGCAGTGCTTTCTTGGTAAAATACAGGGTGATTTTTTCCACCGTCTGCAAACTATTGGCACTGATCGATGAGATGATACGGAACAAAAAATTTCGAATTAACTTTTGTCCGGAAGGGCATGATTTCCATTCTAGAGACTATTCATTCAGTCATACCTTGTTACAGAGACTGCGATCTAAAACGCGCTGTTTCATGCAGCCACGGTAACACTACGCATAGTTTCCTTCTAGAGGCTGGTACTGTTCCTCTTATGTCCTGTCCTATCGCCCTCTCCTGCCATCGTAATTGGTAATGTTGTGTCTGATTCATTTTACATGCTGACTCACCTTACAGTGGATGTGATACAGCGTTGTGCACAATGGTCGCATATTCGAATCGAGAGCTTGCCGACAAGGTGTTTACTTATCGGAAACGCAAATGGCAACGGGTGTCAGACAGCAACAGGAGGCCTATCCCCGTTAACAACAATCACAGAATTCATTAATCAAAGTATCCACGGGTATGCTGCCGGTCTATAGTGTCCAACGGGCACAATATTTCGGCGATCATACATGTCACCATCATCAGGTGAACTGACGGACTGAGCTCCTGTGAACGTGCCGGCACGGAGATCCGTACGCTATGGCTGCTCAGAGGGAACTGGGTTCGGTCGCGGCGCGACACTATAGACCGGCAGCATACCCGTGGATATTTTGATTATCAAATACGCTGGGAGAAACTCAAGAATCACAGAATTCATTGTTTGCAGCAGTATTTCGCCGGTTGTCTGAGATAGTGTCGGTTCAGGCAGTAGAAAATCATGAAGGGCCTACCTGAAATGTTGGGACACCAGACTTGGAGCAAGATGTGATTTACACTGTGGAAGGTGACTGCCGTGTCAGAACCAAGCACTTGACCCGCCAGTACATTCTCCTGTTACGAACCTTACCACGTACAGGGTGCGCAGGGCTTACTAGGGACAAACTTTCCACTTCGGGAACAGTTTTGTCACTAGTTTCTTCACCAGGCTACCACGATTCAGGGATTTGTGTCATCCGTCCTATTCACTGATGAGGCCATGTTTACGCGGAGTGGTATTTTCAACTTTCACAGTCATCTGTGAAATACTATGCAGAACCACCATGATATATCGACAGCGAATGATTAGCATCGGTGCCGCAGGAATGTGTGGGCCAGGATTGCTGGCGACTGTATTTTGGGACCAGTCTTCCTTCCACGTCACCTAACAGGCCGGAACTGGCGGCATTTCTTGCGGGTGACACTGCCTCCTCTGCTGGAAGAAGGCTATTGATGATTCATAAGGTTATGTACACTACTGGCCATTAAAAGTGCTACACACGAAGATGACGTGCTACAGACGCGAAATTTAACCGACAGGAAGAAGATGCTGTGATATTCAAATGATTAGCTTTTCAGAGCATTCACACAAGGTTGGCGCCGGTGCCGACACCTACAACTTGCTAAAAATGAGGGAAGTTATCCACCGAGTTCTCATACACAAACAGCAGTTGACCGGCGTTGCCTGGTGAAATGTTATTGTGATGCCTCGTGTAAGGAGGAGAAATGCGTACCATCACGTGTCCGACTTTGATAAAGGTCGGATTTTAGCCTATAGCGATTGCGGTTAATCGTATCGCGACATTGCTGCTCGCGTTGTTCGATATCCAATGACTGTTAGCAGAACATAGGATCGGTGGGTTGAGGAGGGTAATACGGAACGCTTTGCTGGATCCCAACGGCCTCGTATCAGTAGCAGTCGAGATGACAGGCATCTTATCCCCATGGCTGTAACGGATGGTGCAGCCACGTCTCGATCCCTGAGTCAACAGATGGGGACGTTTGCAAGACAACAACCATCTGCACGAAGAGTTCGAAGACGTTTGTAGCAGCATGGTTCAAAGTTGGTTCAAATGGTTCTGAGCACTATGGAACTTAACTTCTAGGGTCATCAGTCCCCTAAAACTTAGAACTACTTAAACCTAACTAACCTAAGGACATCACACACATCCATGCCTGAGACAGGATGCGAACCTGCGACGGCAGCGGTCGCGCGGTTCCAGACTGTAGCGCCTCGAACCGCTCGGCCACCATGGCCGGCTGTGTAGCAGCATGGACTATCAGCTCGGAGACCTTGGCTGCGGTTACCCTTGACGCTGCATCACAGACAGGAGCGCCTGCGATGGTGTACTCAACGACGAACCTGGATGCGCGAATGGCAAAACGTCATTTTTTCGTATGAATCCAGTTTCTATATACAGCATTATGATGGTCGCATTTGTGTTTGGCGACATCGCGGTGAACGCACATTGGAAGCGTGTATTCGTCATCGCCTTACTGGCGTATCGCCCGGCGTAATGGTATGGGGTGCCATTGGTTACACGTCTCGGTCATCTCTTGTTGGCATTGACGGCACTTTGAACAGTGGACGTTACGTTTCAGATGTGTTACGACCCGTGGCTCTACCCTTCATTCCATCCCTGCGGAACCCTACATTTCAGCAGGATAATGCACGACCCCATGTTGCAGGTCCTGTACGGACCTTTATGGACACAGAAAATATTCGACTCTGCCCTGGCCAGCACATTCTCCAGATCGCTCACCAATTGAAAACGTGTGGTCAATGGTGGCCGAGCAACTGCCTCGTCACAATACGCCAGTCACTACTCTTGATGAACTGTGGTATCGTGTTGAAACTGCATGGGCAACTGTACCTGTACATGCCATCCAAGCCCTGTTTGACTCAATGCTCAGGCGTATCAAGGCCGTTATTATGGCCAGAGGTGGTTGTTCTGGGTACTGATTTCTCAGGATCTATGCACCCAAATTGCGTGAAAATGTAATCAAATGTCAGTTCTGGTATAATATATTTGTCCAATGAATACCCGTTTATCATCTGCATTTCTTGTTGGTGTAGCAATTTTAATGGCCTGTAGTGTGGCTGCTACATGAAGTTGCTCCAGCCCACTTGGCCGTTAACTTCCGGACGCATCTCAATTTTGTCTTCCCTGGTCGATCTATTTGATTAGGTGCCAGCTGCATGGCCAGCTGGTTCGCTGGATCTAGTTATGGCGCCATATCAAAAGTATCGTGTATGCAGAGCCCATTCCAGATGTGGAGAGACTGGAGCAAGCTTTTCGTACTGTCTTTGAGACTGTTCGAATGCACCCTGGCCGACGTGGAATTGTGAGATAGAAAATACTACGTACACGCAAGCGCTGAGGCACCTTTTTTCTACACATACTGTAACTGTGCCTCCATGGTACATCGCGTAATACACCGTAGTCTCTGTAACGAAGTATGATTGAATAAATGGTGTCTAGCACGGAAACTATGCATTTCCGGACAAAAGCTCATTAGACCTTATTTGTTCCGTATCCTCTTATCGACCAATTCCAAGAGTTTTCACAAGGTGGAAAAAATCACCCTGTATTGTCGAGTCAGTTTCATCTATGTATTCACATTGGTATTAAAAATCAAGTGCTCTAATTACATTTTGTGGAGTCATCGTAACCCTGTGAGACAAAACTTTGCAACCAAGCGAGGACATGCACTGAGTCGCCTACGTAATCCTGCGAGCGAGTACCAAACCACTGGTGGCACAGTGTGCTGCAGTACGAAGTCGGCTGTACTGGTGGGTTGGGCTTCCACATTCCGTGGCACAACACTGAGTTGGCATAGTCAACATCGTTTAGCACCGTCATCTTCGCCTAGCAGCTTCGTCAATTAGCCACTGGCCAGCTGGCTACCACCACACCGGGTGGATCTGTGCCTCGAACCAGTGCCACCAGGTGAAGACCTCCCGTAGGACGTCTTCGTTTGCCACTGTCGGTGATTCCAGAGGTCCTCATGGGTTCTGATCCATCCAAGGCCTGCGGTCACACCTACCCGCATTACACGCGTGGTCTGCAAATTGCCTGTTATCCGGCTCCGCGGAGACGCAGGTCTAGCAGCAACAGTTAGGCAGGCACGGCATATCAACCGTAAGAAGCTGGACTGAATCCAATATACGCCGACACCATGGAAACACACAGCACCAGCTCCACCACGAGAGGCACCAGCACTTAGTCAGCGGTGCATACTTCCTGGACAAGCAAGTGTCACAATCGGAGGCACTACACTGCCTCCGCGATTCAAATGCCATCCAATCACTGAGGAGATATTATTGTACCAGGTTTGTATTTAGGACGGCGCCCGGCCGCTCTCCAGCAGTTCAGTTCTCTGAGTCGCTGCAAGCAGTTCCGAATCAGAGATACCATCAAGACAACACCACATGTTTCCAGCAACAAATGGTTCAAATGGCTCTGAGCACTATGGGCCTTAACATCTGAGGTCATGTCTCCTAGAACTTAGAACTACTTAAACCTAACTAACATAAGGACATCACACAGATCCATGCCCGAGGCAGGATTCGAACCTGAGACCGTAGCAGTCGCGTTGTTTCGGACTGAAGCGCCTAGAACCGCTCGGCCACCGCGACTGGCTTTCCAGCAACAGCCTGACCTGGAGGATACCGCACCGCAGCTACAACGAGCAGCCAGCCACCACTCAGGTAACTTCGCCTCCTCCGACTTGACCTCCTGTTGACTCGGCGCCCCGAGCTGTGCTCATTAGTTGCCTTCACTATATTACCAATCGAACTCTGACATTATCGGCTCTCCCCGCAGAGGTCAGTGCTAACTGATCATGAGCCTTATTATCCCTTGCTGTAAGCTACACTGCCCAACACAGTAAAGGCGCCCTTTTTCCAAACCACGTTATTATCTCCCACTGCGATGCATAAGTTTGAAATTTGGGTCAAAGGTGCCTACGACCTACCTCTGTAGTGGTGCAAGTCCTGCGACGTCACCCTCGGGCTCGACGACATTTCAAATGGCAGTGTGTCGAAACATGCGAAAGAAAAGGCCTCAGGTCAGAACTGCATATAGAAGTGTAAGGTGGGTTAATGTTGCCACATTCACATCAAATTTTACCTGAAATGTGCTCATTGCCACCGTCAACGTGTCGCACAATAGGATAGTCGTCAAACTCTCTCTTACCAACATTTTAGTCTTTCTTTTGAGCCTCTGCGATGTTCGTCATAAGAGCAACGTCCTGTATTGAAATCACGCGATTTTCCTGTGGGTGGCAAACGAAAACTTTTCAGATACACCGACGGACAGAATGGATAAAAAAATGGCTTGAGAGGGATATCATGAAACCACCCTTTTCCTTGGGGTATTGATTCCAACACATTTCTCGATTTAAAACGACTGTTAGAAATGCGATGAGTAACAGGACGTTCTTGAGGAACTTTGACGCTGCTGGTATCCCAGGACGTCTCACTCCTTCCCTGAGGATGTTGTGGTATAGTCTTGAGGACCTTTGACCCTGCTGATACCCCTGGACGTTTCACTATTTCTCTGAGGATGTTGTGGGGCAGTCTTGAGGACCTTTGACACTGCTGATACGCCAGGACGTTTCACTCTTTCTCTGAGGATGTTGTGGGACAGCATCATCGATGTGCGGGGTCGCACCCATTTGGAGTGCGATAGTGATTTTTTTTTCTCGTGTACAGTGTGGAACCACTATGGACCGTTCAAACCCATTCGACGAAGCCTGAACGTGATCCGAAGCAACAAAGTGTGTTTATGCATTTTCAACCCTCCGCTTTTGTACCATTCCGTGGCGTGATCAGATCAGGTAGGGCGGGTGGTGGGGGGGGGGGGGGGGGGGGCAGGGGGTGAATAAACGGCAAAGGGATGCTCTAAAACCCCTCAGTTCGTCAACACCCTCGATAACACTCACCAATGTTTATTCAGAAATTAAAAAAATATACGTTCACAGAGAAAAGCTGCGAAGCAGTGCTAGGCAGGCAGACAGCTAAAATCGGAGGGGTCTAAAATAATTTCCTGTGTGCCTTGCGGACTATCTGAGTTGTACATATGTATTTAGTAGAAATGTAGAGGTTTCCGCCCCAGTTTTCTTTGACATGGACCAGACGAATTGCAATGAGACGCAGAAAACGCCAAATTATGTATATTCAGTCCACACGTGTTACATTATATCAGCAGTATTACTGCATATATGCTCATCAAAACGGTCCCACCTAGTATCCAGAAAGGAATTAGAGTGTCAAATGTTATCAGCTTCTGAATGCAAGATGAAGAGCATCTCGCAACAGTCCACAACTAATGCTGACCGCGCCTGTTACTCTGCTTCAAAAGCATATCGTACAGTATGCCAAACACACCGTCGTCCAATGAGCATGACGGAAAGCACTGTCTTCTATTTCCGTACTACAGACCCACACTGTTAATGACCTCGGGCGTATCAACTCCCTTTTGTTTTACCGATGATTAATTATAGGTCGTGGCTCCATTAAATTTAATTGGTAAAATGTACGCCCTACTATTCTCATTGCCAAGATCACTTTTCTTTTATTAAATTTTACGCTCTTTTAGGTGAATTATGGCTTCATTGGAAACATCCTGCCACAAGGACCACCACTGCATCAATAAATTTGACAAAATTTAATCTACGGGAAAAAATCGGACTGACAGTGTTGTGTGGTCTTATGCATCGATGAACTTCTGCCGACGTCCTTGCGTTAAGATAATTTTTGACGACAAAGGCACATACATTCAAACCGAGTAAATTAAATTTAAATAGTTTTCTGCTGTGACTGGTTCAACATAGGTGTTAATTTTCAAATCTGTGCTTCCGTTATGACGTTTTCTGATGCTATTGACGAAACCATTTCGTTGTTTGCCTCTGTGCAGCCGTGTTTATTGCGTTAGTATTCGAACAGCAGATGGCGCATTCCTCCTTTGTGCCACTTTTTTTAAGAAGTACTGAGCCTAGTGCCGTCTAAACGACACCAAAGGTTATATTTTCCTTGGTTACATTTTGTGTGAATACAATAGTTTCAGTAGTTTTAGTATGCCCTGGCCAGTTAGTTTGAAAGTTGTATAGCAGTTAGCAAATGCTGGCAAATGTGCTGTGCAGTCATCTTCAGTTCGTGTGAGAGCTTGAATGGAAGCTCGCGCTTTTAATTTTAATGATGTTCTTCAGTCGTATTGCCTTCAGCACCGTCCTAAAACACGACAGTTAGTTCGACGGAAAGTTAATTCACGTTCATTGGATTTGGCAACCCAGAAAAGAGGTTCGACAATATGAAGTGGTGCAAGATTTTCGAAATTTTCAGGAAAATAGGTGCATGCTCTAGGGAAAGATGGCTGTAATGCACAAGAACCAAGGAGGAATAATGAGAAATTAAGACCGAGAATGATGTGGTCGGATTAAGAGGGTGTAAGACAGGGATGCAGTCTTTCTCGCCAACTGTTTAAGCTGTACCGCGAAGAAGCAACGACGGAGCTAAAGAAAATGTCCGGAATGGGGTTAAGATTATGGGAGAAAGGATATCAATTATAAGATTCGTTGATGAGATTGCTGTTCTCAGTGAAAGAAAAGAAAAATTACAGGCGGTTGTAACCTCCCCACAAAGTAAAATAAATATTATGAATAATGATTCTAATTTAGTGTAACCTCACAACAGAAATTCTTTCTCATTTGTAACCTCACTACAAAATTCTTCTCACATTATCCTCCCTACAAAATTCTTTACATTTAACCTCCACACAAAATTCTTTCTGATTTAATCTAAGCTCAAAATTCATTCACATATAGCGTGACCTCATAACAGAAAAACCTCTCAACAGTAAAAATTATAACTATGTCGTTCGCATTCAGTGTAACGTCCCAATAAAAAAATAAATTCAGTAACCTGGTAATAAAACAATGTAAGTAACCTCTCAATTAAATTGTCGCTCACTTATGACTTTTCAATAATTCACTGCGAATTTAACCTGGTAAATTTTGGACGGCAGCAGTGCTGCGTCACGGCCCTGATAGATCATTATGAATAAAAAAGGAAAAACTCTTACCTCAATGAAGTCGCCGGATATACACTCCTGGAAATTGAAATAAGAACACCGTGAATTCATTGTCCCAGGAAGGGGAAACTTTATTGACACATTCCTGGGGTCAGATACATCACATGATCACACTGACAGAGCTACAGGCACATAGACACAGGCAACAGAGCATGCACAATGTCGGCACTAGTACAGTGTATATCCACCTTTCGCAGCAATGCAGGCTGCTATTCTCCCATGGAGACGATCGTAGAGATGCTGGATGTAGTCCTGTGGAACGGCTTGCCATGCCATTTCCACCTGGCGCCTCAGTTGGACCAGCGTTCGTGCTGGACGTGCAGACCGCGTGAGACGACGCTTCATCCAGTCCCAAACATGCTCAATGGGGGACAGATCCGGAGATCTTGCTGGCCAGGGTAGTTGACTTACACCTTCTAGAGCACGTTGGGTGGCACGGGATACATGCGGACGTGCATTGTCCTGTTGGAACAGCAAGTTCCCTTGCCGGTCTAGGAATGGTAGAACGATGGGTTCGATGACGGTTTGGATGTACCGTGCACTATTCAGTGTCCCCTCGACGATCACCAGTGGTGTACGGCCAGTGTAGGAGATCGCTCCCCTCACCATGATGCCGGGTGTTGGCCCTGTGTGCCTCGGTCGTGTGCAGTCCTGATTGTGGCGCTCACCTGAACGGCGCCAAACATGCATACGACCATCATTGGCACCAAGGCAGAAGCGACTCTCATCGCTGAAGACGACACGTCTCCATTCGTCCCTCCATTCAAGCCTGTCGCGACACCACTGGAGGCGGGCTGCACGATGTTGGGGCGTGAGCAGAAGACGGCCTAACGGTGTGCGGGACCGTATCCCAGCTTCATGGAGACGGTTGCGAATGGTCCTCGCCGATACCCCAGGAGCAACAGTGTCCCTAATTTGCTGGGAAGTGGCGGTGCGGTCCCCTACAGCACTGCTTAGGATCCTACGGTCTTGGCGTCCATCCGTGCGTCGCTGCGGTCCGGTCCCAGGTCGACGGGCACGTGCACCTTCCGCCGACCACTGGCGACAACATCGATGTACTGTGGAGACCTCACGCCCCACGTGTTGAGCAATTCGGCGGTACGTCCACCCGGCCTCCCGCATGCCCACTATACGCCCTCGCTCAAAGTCCGTCAGCTGCACATACGGTTCACGTCCACGCTGTCGCGGCATGCTACCAGTGTTAAAGACTGCGATGGAGCTCCGTATGCCACGGCAAACTGGCTGACACTGACGGCGGCGGTGCACAAATGCTGCGCAGCTAGCGCCATTCGACGGCCAACACAGCGGTTCCTGGTGTGTCCGCTGTGCCGTGCGTGTGATCGTTGCTTGTACAGCCCTCTCGCAGTGTCCGGAGCAAGTATGGTGGGTCTGACACACCGGTGTCAATGTGTTCTTTTTTCCATTTCCAGGAGTGTATCTGCTCTTACAATAAATTTTTCCGGCACAGCTCTGTGCAATGCTGGCCGACCTATCTGTCATTTATGAAAGGAAGCAACTGATTTTTCTATTACAATAATCGGGATGATCATGGATGGGAGAAATTAGTAAATTCTTTAAATTGAAATGAATGGTTGTTAAAAGTTACTTTTTATCAGGAAGATTATTATTAGGAGTGTTTTAAAACATTTACGTGCGACTTGAGATAACATTACTACATATGCGCGAGGGTGCTTTTACCTTATACAATAATACTCAGGCTCCGGCATCGCTGCACCGCGACCGGGCCAGCCAACACGATACACCAGACCAGACGAGAGCAGACTCCAGACTAGCAACAACTTACTACTACAGCTACACAGTTCCTACTGCAGTCAACACTGCTCTCTGGTCAGAGACCTTGCATATCACAGGCAGCGCATGAGCAATACGTCAATGTTACATCTGTTCGGACCTCTTACATAACCCTCCACTGTATATATCTCTACCATTTTACAAGAACTAGGATAGGAAAGGGAAGGATTGCATCATGGTTGTAGCACAGTAGGTTGCACGTAGCTGCACTGAAAGTCCATATCCTTCTACAGAAGCACAACACCAAGTGAGACAATCTGAAGTTCTCTTCCCTGAAGTATTAATCAGTGTAACCAAGACACTGAAATGTCGTATTAATATTCAATGTTATCATTTTGGTAGTACATTAGGTACACCAAGCAGTGGGACCATAATAACATCTCCATCGTTCAAGGTGGTAGACAGCATGATGTGTCAACACCACATTCCTGTAAGGTACACCAACGTAAAATTAGTGCAAAAACCAAATATAGTGCTCCATGATCATGAGGATAGACAGGACAAACGGATATTGCAGTAATTTCCGGTAATTAGGTCAGAAGGTGAAGGACGTTAAATCTTATGCTAGTCATCACTGAGAATTACACTAGTCTATCAACCGATTTGAGTAATTGTTGGCACTCATTGCCTAGTTACAAAACATTTCTGTACTATGTATGGAGTATTACAGAACATTATTCATAAGTCATCTGATTACACTAAATATTGGCACTCATTGGCCAGTTACAAACCATTTTTATACATTATTCAGAAGTCATTATTCAAAGCAAGAGCTAATTAATGGCATAGCATTAACATAATTCATCTAGTTATAGTAATCATTGGCACTCATTGGCCAGTTACAAACCATTTTTTGCATTATTCAGAAGGGATCATTCAAAACAGGAGTTAATGAGTGTAGCATTAAGCTACTGGTACTCATATGTGACATCATGTAAGTGATATAAGACAAATTTAAAGTATAAAAAACAGTGGCATTCATTGGCCAGTTACAAAGTATTCATATATTTTTATAAAACATTATTCAGTATTATGCAGAAGTCATCACTCAAAATGAGAGTTAATTATTGGCATAGCATTTATAGAGTATAACAAAAATATTATTTACAGAAATCATTGGCATAGCATTTATACATTGTTACAAAACATGATTCAGTATTACTCAGAACTCATCATTCAAGTGACATAAGACATATTTAGAATGTAACATACTGTAACTATTATTCAAGGTCTGTTTTTTTGTGCTAGCAATGCATTGCGTTGGGATCGATAATTAATTGCTGGGGCATGAAAATATTTGCTTTTGACTTATTGCTGCAAATAACGATTAATAAAGTCATGAGTCATGAGTCAGCTGCAGCAAGGTTATGAAACAAGTAGAGTATATGTGATCACATTCATGAATGACACACACAAATGGTTAAAAAATGCAAGTATTAGAACAGGTTTAATAACTAACTGCTTATAGCACATTAATTTCATGAATAGCTTCTCCGGGAAAACATACAAAATGGATTATTAAGCTGAAAGAAGAAACGCATATTATGCTGAAAAGTAGTGAACTTCGAATAACAGGTAATGAAACCATGCGACATAAGACATACTGTCAAAACGAACTGCAACAAATACTTAAATAACTACATAGGATCTCTTAACTAACAGTAAATGTAAAAACTTCATCATTATCCTCATCTGCAAAGAAAAACTTCATTATTCATATTACCATAACTTCATCACTATCATCAGCTGCAAAGAAAAACTTCATTATTCATATTAACATATTCTTCATACAACTATTCATCATCATTCATAATCATCCGCAAAAAAGACACTTCATTATTCATCATTCATATTACCATTTACTTCATACAACTGTTCATAGTATAGAGTTTCTTATTTCTAGCATATTTCATCACTAAAACTAAGATGTGTAGTTCTGTCTGACAGCCTGCATCAATCGCCTCGTATTTTGAAAGAAAAAATTAGCTAAGACTGCTGTCATACGATGTGTATAGTATATTCTTGTTAATGCTTGTTAATTCTGATCCATTTACTCTTCATCACAAGGTATTCCATTTTCTTTCGTTCATTCCGAAGGTGAAATTCCCATTTCATAGTAATCCACTGTGGTTTGTTTAATTTATTTCTTTTACACGTTATTGCTTTCTGAATATGATGAATAAGGATTAATATCTTGCACTTAAATCATATATCCATTAAATAAAAACTTGTTTCTAGTGATATAATTAAGCATACAGCATAGCATGACAGAAAACGTATTATGTCAAAAACATAGAGAGTGTTCAGGTGCAAAAATGTACACACAGTCTCATAATGCAGTAGCCAAAAGTGTAGAATAGTCAACATATTGAGATATCATAAGGAAAAATGTTAAAGTCAACTGGTGTTTGTTATATCTTAAAGATTTCGTAGTGCATACAAACAAAACAGGAAAACAATCATACATACACGAAAAATGGAAAATGTGCACGTTCTGGTATATAACGACAAGAAATGACTTTCTTTGTGTTCAGCTTGTATGTTGTGTAGTTGATAGAGGCGAGAGATGAAGACTTTAATGGAGAAAGAATTTGATAAAATTAATATGTCACTAGATAGAATTGCATAATTGGTCATAAAATATGTAAGTTTACCTGGAAAAATGTGCGCGGTCTGATGTGTAACGACAAGAAAAGTGACCTGCTAACCTTACCTTGCCGGGCACTTGCCAAGAAAAAATATGATAATCATCAGTAAGTGTTCATATAAATAACTGCAAATGGCATTACAGTGTGATAAATCATAAAGTATGTTCATTCAATAAAGGGTTTAATATTGGAGACATGGTGATTGCCTTTACTTTTTCTGGTTCTCAGAGTTTCGACGTGTACTACATTGGGGTGAGGAATGCTTCGAATTCGGTATGGACCTGCATATAGAAGCTCAAATTTACTGCATCTACTCTTTCCTCTGTTGGATAAATAGTGTGTGCGTACTAATATCTTCTGTCCAGTGTGAAAGTCACGGCGTGTACAAACCTGTTTTTGCTGTCTTCTCCGGCGCTCTGCGGCACGTTTGATGTTGTTCAGCGCAATGTTAATTATTTCATGGTGTCGTAGTCTACGAGATGTAGGAAAGGATACTAATTCTTTAATTTTGTTAGGTGGTTCAACATTTTTCAGTATAACAGTCGGAGATAGCATAGTAGATTCATTTGGTATTGACTTAATTACGTCCTGAAATGACAGTATGTGTGTATCCCAATCAACATGTTTTTTATCGCAGTATATTCTACATAGTTTACCAATTTCTTTCATTAGTCGTTCGCAAGGGTTCGAAGAAGCGTGATACTTGGATATATAGATCGGAGAAATGTTTCTTGTTCATAACATACGTGTCCATTCAGCAGATCGAAACTGTTGTCCATTGTCGGAAATTACTTTCAATACATGTCCTACATGAAATAGAAAATGTTTTACAAATGCTTTCGAAACAGATTTAGCAGTAGCTTTGCGTAACGGAGTGAAGGTTACAAATTTCGAAGTGAGTTCAACAGCGACAAAGATATAACAAAAACCTCTATTAGATCTGGGAATCGGACCAAAAATGTCTGCAGCGGCCATGTGTCTCAATTTAACAGGTACAATGGGATGTAACGGAGGAATATGTGAAGTCGTGTCTGACTTAGCTTTCTGGCAGATTTTACATGACGCTAAAACTCGCCGTATACGTTTCTCCATGTTGGCAAAATAACAGTTCTGTCTCAGTATAAGAAAACATTTTCTGGCTCCGTAATGTGCGTAACTTAAATGAGTATACCAAATTAATTTGTTAACAAGCTCGTCAGGAATACATAGTAACCAATTGTTGCTGTCAGGGTGAGAGCGGCGAAACAGAATGTCATTGCGTACAGTGTAATAGTTTCTAATGGTAACATTATTCCTATCATGCCAAAGGTGTTTAATTTCTTTCCATACGTTGACTTTACTCTGTTCCTGTGCTATGTCTCGTAATGATGACGATATAAAATTTTCGAATGCAACTTGTTGAATATACATGACGCTGAAATTTGCTTTTCAGAAGTTGGTTGCGATGTCTTGCTGATTGTTGCTGAGAGAACGGGATAGTGCGTCTGCTACAACATTTTGTATGCCGGGAATGTGAACAATTGTAAAATTAAATTCCTGTAAATAATGTTTCTATCTGCTTAATCTGTCATGTGTACGTTTTGCGGAAAGTAAAAACTGTATAGCTCTGTGATCTGTGTAAACGGTCGTATGTCTTCCATAAGGAAAATGCCTGAATCTCGTAAATGCCCATACAACACATAATGTTTCAAGTTCTGTAACAGAATAATTGCGATCAGCAGGTGACAGAATGCGACTCGCAAAGGCGATATTTTTAATTACTGTAGTACCGTCTTCTTCAATTTCCTGAAAAATGTGTATGCCCAAAGCGGTGTTAGAACTGTCGGTGGCAATTGAAAAATTTCTTTTAAGATCTGGATGTGATAAAAGTGGTGCGTTCAACTAGCTTGTTTCAGATTGACAAATTCAGAATGTGCTTGGCTATCCCAGGACCAATTAGTGTTTTTACCTGTCAATTGACATAATCTAGGGGTGTCTAAAGCAGAGTAATGAATAAATTTACGGAAAAAGTTAATTAAACCCAAAAAGCTGCGTAGTTGTTTCTTCGTAGTAGGTACAGTAACGTCACGTAAAGCTTGAAGTTCATCCGGATCAGGCGCAATGCCTTCTCCTGAAATTGCATCTCCAAGAAATTTTATAGAAGTTTTGCCAAAGTGCGATTTACTGAGATTAACTGTGAGTCCTTGTGCACGAAAAGTTCGTAACAGTTGTTCAAGAATCAAATTGTGTTCAGGCCAGTTAGCTTCTGCAATAAGAATGTCGTCTACATACGTTGTGATTCTGTCTTTTAATTCAGTCGGAAGTATAGTATTCAAACCGCGAATAAATGCTGCTGAAGAAATAGTTAAACCGAACGGTAATTTACAAAATTGATAACAGTCACCAAAACAGAGAAAAGCTGTGTACTTTCTGCAGTTCGGATGGAGCTGAATTCGCCAAAATCCCGATTTCAAATCTAATGTGGAATAAATAGCAGTACCATGAAATTTCTGTAGAAGTTCTTCTAGTGTCTGTGGGCGATCTGTTTCATTAATAATAATGTCATTGCTGTGACGCGAATCAAGTACGAGCCGAAGTGAACCATCCTTTTTCTTAACAATATGGAGCGGGTTTATGTACGGACTAACTGCCGGTTCAATAATTCCTTGGTCAAGCATAGCTTGCAATTCTTTCTTAACTTGTTCTCTGTGAATATAAGGAATGGGATAATGTTTGGCTTTAAATGTATCGTGCTGTTTAACTTGAAATTCATACATAAATCCGGACATAGTACCAGGGACGTTGGCAAAACCTGGAGCTTGCTGTAGAAGAATTTTGTGTAGTTGAGTACGTTCGTCGTCTGTATTTGCGTTGCTCTATTTAACTTTATCAGAAAACATCTGTATAACGTCATAGTAGGCTTCGTCTGGAGTATTATAGTTGTGTACGTACGTACCTGTGAACAATGTGGAATGACAGTCTATGTTACGTGATGCAGAAATGACCTCTGTCCTATTAATTGTTTATTCTTCTGCAGATAAAGAGTGCTGAAATTCTAATGCCAGTTGTACATTTTCATCCTTTAACATTAAATAGAAATTTTGAAAGTCAATAATTGCGTCGTGTTGTACCAGAAAATTCGTACCTAACATAACGTCTGTTGTCAATAAGGGAACAATCCAAAAATTTGAGTGAAACGTATGACCTGCAATACAAAACGATAAGTGTGTCTGTAATTTTACATCTACTCCTTTACCAGATACTGCTCCTTTTACTTTAGTTTTGCCTAATGGTAACGTAGGATAGGTATTCTTTTTGTTACATTCGTTGAAAGTTTCCTCATTTATAACTGACATAGGTGATCCAGAATCGATTACTGCTGAAAATTTGGATTATCCAATCTTTACTTCAATGACAGGGTGTGAAATGTTTTTTTGAATAACTGGTTTTTCCTGCAAAAGAGTGTCTCCGATGTCGTCAAAAGTAATAACATTTTCGTGAACAAGATTCTGTGTGTCAAAAGTATTGCTTGCGTTGCTGGAAGATGCAACCTGTACTGTATCTAGTCAAATTCTATCTGACGTGCTATTATTTGCGGGAGGATGCTGTGGCATTTCGACTATTTGTACTGTCCTGTTATTTCGTCCTGACGCATTAGGTTCGGGATGATACCGACTGTCTGGTTCATTCGTGATAATCTGTTGTTGCGGATGATTTTGCTGCTGGTTAGACCGACTATTATTAAACGTACGCTGAAAATTGTGCTCATTACTTTTACGTCTTTCATGATAGTCATTTCTATATGGTGCATTGCGATATGAGTTGAAATGGTGTGTTCTCTGTACGTACTGATTTCCTTGTTGCTGTGCGTTACTATTTGGCGGAACCGACGCTATACGTGTAGGCGACGATACATTAAAGCTTGGTTGACCTTGCACATTACATTGTTGGGTAGGTATGCTAACCGGTTGGTTTTGTTGCTGTTGTTGGGAAAAACCTCTATTGTTACCAAAATTTGCTTGCGATAATTTTGACGATTGCTGAAAATGTTGTACATACTGATGATTACAATTTTATCTGTTATTAAAATTACGGCGGTAGTTGTCATTTCGGGAGTGTCTAAACAAAACTGTCACTTTCGCTAAAATTTATCATATCAGGTTATCTTTACTCATTCCTAACTCTAGATAGATCGATAGTTGAAGAGCGATTTTGATAGATATAAAGGATAGTAGAAGAGAAGGCAGCAGTGCAGAAAACTAAAGATGAAATAGCACTACTACGGGTCGGGGCCCTGTGCACGCTACGGCACATATTCATCGAAGCGTAACGAATCCCCTGAGGTCAATTACGCGCTGCAAATAAATTCTAGTTTCTGCGTTACAGGCAATGCCAGTGAAAATTCAAAAACAAATTGTTGTATCCAGGCCAATTCTAATTTCTGCATTACAGGAAATGCCGGTGAAAATTCAAAAGCAAATTGTCGTATCCAGTCGAAACAGTGAATCTGTGTTCTGTCATTTTTACATACTTAAATTTTTTACGGATAAAAATTGCTTATAACCAACGTTATCGTCTCTGAGTGTCTGAACAGGTTCAGGATTGTATGATAATCTGTTTGTCTGTGACTGTTCTGAATCTAACTCACGCACTCTCTGTAAATTACCTAAATTATACTGGCTGTGTGAGTGTGAGAAATGTTCTGAATGTGGCGTATGCTGTGCCGTGTTAGAGGCTGAAATATTTTTCATCTCCGTCAATTCGTGCTGTAAAGCTGACAATTTTCTACGTAATGTATTATTGGATGAACCTATCTCACTGATCGTCTGCTGTAAATTTTGGAATTCGGGTGTTTGATTAAACGAAACTGGTGACGTATCGTCTGATTTGGTGTTATTATTACTTCCGATAACGTCAATAAGACTGGCCAATTCATCATATTTCTCAGTCAGTACTTTTACCTGATCATCGTTTTTAGTATCACAAGCATTAATTTGTTTTTGTATTTTACGTGTGGTTTTGTTCAATTTTTTAACGTCTGCTTTGATGGCATCGGGATCCTGTATTAGTTCCAACTTTTCAAGTCTGTTGGTCATTGTCTGAAAGTCTAATGTGTGTGTCTCTGTTTTTGTTTTAAGATCGGAGATTTCATTATGCAATTCGGTGTTCAACTGTTTGATTTCGTCTGATAGTGTAGCAATATTGTTGTCTACGTATGTTTTTGCTTTCGTAAACAATTTACGCTTATCTTCCTGTCTTTGTGCAGAAATTGTTTCCATGACATGTTGCTTTACTTTATTCTGTTCCTGTATAAATTTACTGTAACGCGTTTCACTGTTTTGTAGGTGGTGATTAAAACGTTGGCTGTTCTGTTGGTCTAATTTCGCGTCTACTTTCGCATCCAGTGTGCGTGAAAGTTCTGCTGACATTAATTTAAACTCGTCGCGTAACTGTGTTGCGTTTTCAGAGCATTGTTTAGCGACTGCACTAATTTCGACTCTAAGTAATTTAGTTGTGGCTGCATGTGTATTACTTAATTCTTGTGCCACAGATCTAATTTCTTCACTACTGTTCCTAGCACAAGCCTTAATTTCCACACGTAATTGTTCCTTAGTATCATGACATTGCACGGCAACGGCTGTAATCTGTTCACTAAGTTGTTTGAAATTGTTGTCTTGTTTATCATTCGACTGTTTGGAATTGCTGTCTAGTATTTCATTAAGTTGTTGTTTGAGATTTTCATTATTTTCATTAAATTGTTGTTTGAGACTTTCATTAAGTTGTTGTTTGAGATTTTCACTAAGTTGTTTGTTTGATTCATGAAGTTGTAGCAATAATGCCATAACTTGATCCATTCCAATATTACCTACTCTACTCTCTGTGCTGTTTAATGACGTACATGCAATTGTCACGTTTTGTGTAACCATTTGGTCATTCTCTGATTCTTGAAAAGGTTTGCCAATTGGATGTACACTCTTGGTCACTACCTCGGAATCAAATAAATCTGACGTATTCTGACTACATTGTTCATCTTTGTGAGAAAAATTTGTCTGTTCACAATTCAAATTTTGCAAACCGGGTGTGTCAAACTGGGCAGCGTTCATTGTATCGGAACGTGCCGCATCATCAATTGTTACATTTACTGTGGATATAATTGAATTTATTTGTTCATCATTAGGATCAAAATCATTACTAGTGATCGGTAGGCACTGGTTATCTGTAATTAGACGATTATCACTATTACACTGAGTATCGCAAGTATTATCGGTCAAATTATTCGAGTCGGCTATTTCACCCATTGCGCATCGCGATGTACTGTTAACAGTTTTTCGCGGCATTTTTCACAAATCAAAATTAAGCACAAAATTAAACAAAATCAAGGCAAAAATGGAATAAATACGATTACAACAAAGAGCAATATATTTCCGATGATCTGTGAAAGAAAGAGTGACAAATTAGTAAATGCGTTGCGCCAGATGCAAACTACATTTAAGTAAATAAGAGCAGATATATGACTACTTCTCAGAGATCACAAAGAAATACGATCCTGGCCGGTTGTCGCCAAGTGTAACCTCCCCACAAAATAAAATAAATATTATGAATAATGATTCTAATTTAGTGTAGCCTCACAACAGAAATTCTTTCTCATTTGTAACCTCACTACAAAATTCTTCTCACATTATCCTCCCTACAAAATTCTTTACATTTAACCTCCACACAAAATTCTTTCTGATTTAATCTAAGCTCAAAATTCATTCACATTTAGCGTGACCTCATAACAGAAAAATTCCTAAACCTGTCAACAGTAAAAATTATAATTATGTCGTTCACATTCAGTGTAACGTCCCAATAAAAAAATAAATTCAGTAACCTGGTAATAAAACAATGTAAGTAACCTCTCAATTAAATTGTCACTCACTTATGACTTTTCAATAATTCACTGTGAATTTAACCTGGTAAATTTTGGACGACAGCAGTGCTGCGTCATGGCCCTGATAGATCATTCTGAATAAAAAAGGAAAAATTCTTACCTCAATGAAGTCGCCGGATATATCTGCTCTTACAATAAATTTTTCCGGCACAGCTCTGTGCAATGCTGGCCGACGTATCTGTCATTTATGAAAGGAAGCAACTGATTTTTCTATTGCAATAATCAGGATGATCATGGATGGGAGAAATTAGTAAATTCTTTAAATTGAAATGAATGGTTGTTAAAAGCTACTTTTTATGAGGAAGATTATTATTAGGAGTGTTTTAAAACATTTACATGCGACTTGAGATAACATTACTACATATGCGCGAGGGTGCTTTTACCTTATACAATAATACTCAGGCTCCGGCATCGCTGCACCGCGACCGGGCCAGCCAACACGATACACCAGACCAGACGAGAGCAGACTCCAGACTAGCAACAACTTACTACTACAGCTACACAGTTCCTACTGCAGTCAACACTGCTCTCTGGTCAGAGACCTTGCATATCGCAGGCAGCGCATGATCAATACATCAATATTACATCTGCTCGGACCTCTTACACGGTGTTGAATGGAGTGAACAGTCTAATCAATACCAAATATCGAGTGAAAATAAGTCGAAGGGAGACTTTTAAAGTAATTGGATGAAAGAGAAATGTGACTAGTGATAATTTTACTGCCAAAATTGGGAATCACTTAATAAATTATGCGTAGAAAATCTGCTCCCTTGGAAGCATAACTGCGTATGACGAACACAAGGAGCCCACAAAAAAAGGCTAGCACAGACAAGGACGGGTTCTTTTGTCAAAAGAAGTATGCTGGTGCAAACATCGGCCTTATGGTGAAACAGAAATTTCTGAAGATGTACGTTTGGAGCACAACATTATATAAAAGTAATGACAAACATGTATAAACATTTAGAAGAAGAAGGGACCCGATGGTAGGAAATATGTTGAGACATGACGGAATAACTTCAGTGGTATCAGAAAGAGCTGTAGACTATAAAAACCGTAGAGGGAGACATGGACTGGAATTTATGCAACAAATAATCGAGAACGCCGGGTGAAAGTGCTGCTACGAGATGACAAGGCTCGTAGGAGTGATGAACTCATTGGAGAGCTCGTTAAACCAGTCTGAAGACTGATGACCCCAAAAATTATTAAAGCTGGTCTTAAGGAAGTTGCAAGCTACATGCAGTATACGCAGGAGGAAAGATATGGAGTGCTTCAAATGACTATTTACATGAGAAAATTGGCTCTAGGAGAAGCAAGGAAATGATAAACTGACGACAATATGTTGTATAACATTAAGAAAGCCTGAAACTTACTGGCAGATTAAAACTGTGTGCCGGGCCGAGAGTCGACCTCGGGATCTTAGCCATTTGCGGGCAAATTTGGAAAGTAGAAGACAAGGTACTGGCAGAACTGAAGCTATGAGGACCGGCCGTGGGTCGTGCTTGGGTAGCTCAGTTCGTAGAGCACTTGCCCGCGAAAGGCAAAGGTCCCGAGTTCGAGTCTCGGTGCGGCACACAGTTTTAATCTACCAGGAAGTTTCATATCAGCGCACACGCCGCTGCAAAGTGAAAATATTATTCTGGAAACATCCCCCAGACTGTGGCTAAGCCTTGGCTCTCCAATATCCTTTCTTCCTCGAGTGCTAGTTCTGCAAGGTTCGCGGAAGAGCGTCTGTGACGTTTGGAAGGTAAGAGACGAGGTACTGGCATAATTGAAACTGTGAGGAGGGGTCGTGAGTCGTGTTTGGGTAGCTCAGTTGGTAGAGCACTTTCCCGTGAAAGGCAAAGGTCCCGAGTTCGAGTCTCGGTCCGGCACACAGTTTTAATCTGCCAGGAAGTTTCATATCAGTGCACACTCCGCTGTAGAGTGAAAATCTCATTCTATTAAGAAAGCCTTTCAATGTGGCTTTTGTTCATCATATTCTAATAAACATTGACTACTAAGCTATGCTTAAAGGCACATGTGAAGTAACAACAGCAATACAACAAATACACTTCGTCTCTTAAGACATCTACACAACAAAATCTACGAGGGTTATCGTCTATAAATCGGTTTTTGAGAGCATTTCAACACCCAGAAAACTGGAAGTTAGTTGAATTACAAAGATTAAAACTTATTCTCTGGAAATGCACTTAATACGTCTTAATAGCCATAGAACAGCGACAAAAAAGGTGATTACTGAGAAAGATTTTGTTGGCAAATGCTGTTAAGAAATTGAACATCGCTGACAAAAGGTGACTATGACAACCAATTAGAAGTGTGATGAAGATTTTTATGAGTAATGTGATTAGTTTTATGTTTGCAGAACATTCGGACGTATTCTATCATAGTGACGTGTAACTAGTAAGTTTACAAGTTACGTGTAGTTTTTTTGTGTGCATAGATGCATGCTGACCATTTACAGATTCATAAATAACACAATAATTTACTGTTAATGTAAATAAATATATCAGTTTTTGCTACTAATGGTGTTCGAATAGGAGGACCCCAATAACAGTCTCCTTCCAGTTCAGATTTTCAGTAATAAGTAAAATAAAATATTTGGATTATTTTATACTGTGGCGATACCGTCCTGCAGAGGTCGATACGAGCAAGCAAAATCGATCATTCATGTTAAATAAAGTGGTTACATTTCATGGAATCAGTACGCGCAGCTTCTGCCGTGTACTTACGACTGCAGAAAAACCCACACGTCTATTCACTGACTCCTGTTCATATGCTACATTAACTGCTATAGTCATTCTATTTCCTGCAGATAGCTGGACATACTGCCACGCGATGTGTGCCAGATTACAGATATGAGAATTTTGCGAGGAAGAGATAAGATGACAGTAGAATTAAGCAGGGTATATCGATGAAATAATGCTAGCCTGTACAGTTCTCCGCAGTCCTGAAAGTTTCAAGACTGAATTAGCAAAAATTGACAGGAGTTAAGATGGTTTCAGGCATTCACACGGCCTTTTCTTTGTTCAGCAGTCAAGGCGTGCAGGACAAACTTCTCACATTCTTTCCTCCTCTTGAGAACATTTTTTAAACCAGGGCCAGCCACAGCTGTGCGGCATTTTTCGATCGGCACAAGTCTCTTCAGTACGGTAGAATCGTGCTGTCGGTGCTGTTTAATCCATGCTATTTGTTCGTGGTATGAAGGATGTTCACTGGTTCAGTGGCTGTTCGCACAAAGAATCTATCGTCGTAATCCATTAAAATGAGTGGGAATGACAGGAGAGAGGGATGCGAAATCTCAATTCACATAAGTGACAACTAGTGCATGTTTGCTATGAAACAACATTACAACATCGCGCAGAAGGACTTTATAAAGATTTAGTTGACAAAGAAGGAGTAAAAAATTACAAAGATCGAGATTCAGGTTTTATTGGTTTGTGCAGCAAAAAGTACTTTGTGCTATATTTGCAGGCCTGGAGCACGCGAAGAAAGTGGTGGTACGATTAATAAAATTTCCGGAGTCAAATGCATTAAATGGCTCTGAGCACTATGGGACTTAACTTCTGGGGTCATCAGTCCCCTAGACCTTAGAATTACTTTAACCTAACTAACCTAAGGACATCACACACATCCGTGCCCGAGGCAGGATTCGAACCTGCGACCGCAGCGGTCGCGCGGTTCCAGACTGTAGCGCCTAGAACCGCTCCGTCACCCCGGCCGGCCACATGCATTATTCCATTGTCAATTGCATCAGTGGAACTGAACGAAGAATATGGAGACTTTAAATTTGTCTGCAAAGTACATTGGTTAAGAAAAGATTCATACCTGGGACTATTTTTCGCTTTAAAACAAGGTACTGTTTAATTTTTTGAAGGAAAAATTAGAACATCCGGAACGGAGTGTACTCTTCGTATTTTAAGTGAACTTGACTGCACACTGCCCAGGGTAAAACATTGCAGAGTAACTTCTTTCTGATTTGATGGGATGCATTTAAAAGGGAATTGCGTTGCAGAAGGGACACTTTATATGAAAAGGTAGTACAGTTCGCTAAGCTCGCCGCTGTTAAAGGAAACGTGAAGTCTGAAGAATTCACTGCGGTATAGAAAGAATTACAAGGATAGTTTTACAAAGATTTTGAGGGAACTGTCAACCTTACATTCGTTTCTGAGGATGTTTAGGGACTATTTGCATTTCAGTTGAAAGCGTCCCTGTGTATGTGCAGATATAACTAATTCACCTGCAAGGGAATTCCAGCTATGACAAATCTTTTTGCGTAAAAACTTTCCAGTATGTCTACATTGCTTTCCTTAGTTAGAGTTTCCATGTCTCCATAACGAGGTTACAAAACTACTACAATATTTCGATCGACATACCGGGTGATCAAAGAGTCAGTATAAATTTGAAAACTGAATGAATCATGGAATAATGTATATAGAGAGGTTTTATTAGAACAAAAAAAAATGCAAAAGTTCAAAAAATGTCAGACAGATGGCGCTTCATCTGATCAGAATAGCAATAATTAGCATAACAAAGTAAGACAAAGCAAAGATGATGTTCTTTACAGGAAATTTTCAATATGTCCACCATCATTCCTCAACTATAGCTGTAGTCGAGGAATAATGTTGTGAACAGCACTGTAAAGCATGTCAGGAGTTATGGAGAGGCATTGGCGTCGGATGTTGTCTTTCAGCATACCTAGAGATGTCGGTCGATCACGATACACTTGCAACTTTAGGTAACCCCAAAGCCAATAATCGCACGGACTGAGGTCTGGGGACCTGGGAGGCCAAGCATGACGAAAGTGGCGGCTGAGCACACGATCATCGCCAAACGACGCGCGCTAGAGATCTTTCACGCGTCTAACATTATGCGGTGGTTCTAATAAAACCCCATGTCATTCCAAGCATATGTGTCAATTTTTACCTCTCTATCTAAGTTATGCCGTGGTTTATTAAGTTTCCAAATTTATACTGACTTTTTGATCACCCGGTATTTGTTTGGAAGACCTTTTTGGCCTATGAAATTACATAATTGACGATTACGTGGCAACTTGAGTGCGAAACTCTGTGAAATTATCTGCTTCTGTTCGTTTGCTGACAGTTGGTACCAGACAAAAATTATATTATGTCTTGAGTATGCCAAAAATAATTAAATAATTATGAAAATTTGTTTATTTGTGACCTGTTCTGTTGAGAGATGTTAATTATAAAACCAAATGTATGCAGTGCATCCGCTCTGCCGTTTAAATGCGGCGAGTCCACAGTTTTCCTCTCTTTCCCCTCCTCAGGCATGGTGTGGTGGTGGTGGGGCCAAATGTTAAGTGAGGCTGAGCGCTTTGGCTCCCGTACGCGGGCACGGCCCACGAGCCGAAACTTGACTGCCCCTACTTTAAACGCTTAATTTAGATATGTTCCTCCATCGTGATTACCGACCGATTCACGAACCATGGCTGTTTGCGCAATCGAGGGACGAACGGGGATTGCATTGTTGCCAGTTCCAAGTGATAGCCTGAGGAAAGCGTGTATCCTGCAAATTGTCCCTCTTTCTCTTGTTTATGCAGAATTTGTCGCTTAGCATCGCCATCAGTGGTAATAACTAGCAACAAATGGAATAAAAAGATCACTAAATAACTACACCACTGGCCATTAAAATTGCTACACCAACAAGAAATGCAGATGATAAACGGGTATTCATTGGACAAATATATTATACTAGAATTGACATGTGATTACATTTTGGGTGCATAGATCCTGAGAAATCAGTACCCAGAACAACCACCTCTGGCCGTAATAACGGCCTTGATACGCCTGGGCATTGAGCCAAACAGAGCTTGGATGGCGTGTACAGGTACAGCTGCCCATCCAGCTTCAACACGATACCACAGTTCATCAAGAGTAGTGACTGGCGTATTGTGACGAGCCAGTTGCTCGCCCACCATTGACCAGACGTTTACGATGGGTGAGAGATCTAGTGAATGTACTGGTCAGCACAGCAGTCGGACACTTTCTGTATCCAGAAAGGTCCGTACAGGACCTGCAACATGCGGTCGTGCATTATCCTGCTGAAATGTAGGGTTTCGCAGGGATCGAATGAAGGGTAAGCCCACGGGTCGTAACACATCTCAAATGTAACGTCCACTGTTCAAAGTGCCGTCAATGCGAACAAGAGGTGACCGAGACGTGTGGCACCCCATACCATCACGCCGGGTGATACGCCAGTATGGCGATGATGAATACACGCTACCACTGTGCGTTCACCGCGATGTCGCCAAACACGGATTCGACCATCATGATGCTGTAAACAGAACGTGGATTCATCCGAAAAAATGACGTTTTGCCAATCGTGCACCCAGGATCGTCGTTGAGTACACCATCGCAGGCGCTCCTGTCTGAGATGTAGTGTCAAGGGTGACCGCAGCTCTCCGAGCTGACAGTCCATGCAGCTGCAAACGTTGTCGAACTGTTCGTGCAGATGGTTGTCTTGCGAACGTCCCTATCTGTTGATTCAGGGATCGAGACGTGGCTGCATGATCCATTGCAGCCATGCGGATAAGATGCCTGTTATCTCGGCTGCTAATGATACGAGGCCGTTGGGATCCAGCACGGCGTTCCATACTACCCTCTTGAACCCACCGATTCCATATTCTGCTAACAGTCATTGGATCTCGACCGACGCGAGCAGCAATGTCGCGATACGATAAACCGCAATCACGATAGGCTACAACTCGACCTTTATCAAAGTCGGAAACGTGATGGTACGCATTTCTCCTCCTTACACGAGGCATCACAACAACGTTTCACCAGGCAACGCCGACAACTGCTGTTTGTGTATGAGAAATCGCTTGAAAACTATCGTCAGGTCAGCACGTTGTAGGTGTCGCCATCACCGCCAACCTAGTGTGAATGCTGTGAAAAGCTAATCATTTGCATATCACAGCAACTTCTTCCTGTCGGTTAAATTTCTCGTCTGTCGCACGTCGTCTTCGTGGTGTAGCAATTTTAATGGGCAGTAGTGTAGCTACATTTTATGCTCACACTGGCTATGACATTCACAACAGAACGCTCAGAATATCAATCAAAACTCATTGGCTGTCGGAGATAGCGTGACGTAGGTGCACAGATGAAGCCTACACTCGACCGCCATCGGTCGTCACTCCAACTATAGTGACACAACAACATTGACACATAACCTTTTTTGGATGTTACATCACACAAAAACCAAAATAGTTCCTTGTTACATGTCATATAACATAATCCCACACATACGGACTGCTATCTTCATTCTATGAGTTGTTATCGACCACATCAGCGCATGGGAGTTCTACGTGCATTGGTCAAGAGATCTTATGCCATTTCTGATTCCTAAAATTTGACACAGGAACTGGATCATCTTAAGGCTGTCTTCTAGCTCAACTGATATACCGATCATCAAATTAATCGTGCTTTTCAGTTTTGACCATCAAGTGAATCAGCGCCGGTCACTAGTAAATCAGTTTCATCTCTACCCTTTGCTGGAAGTACTTCTTCACAAAAATGTTGTTTTGCCTTTGCCCAAGAGCCCTGTTTGGATCTGTTAAAGATGATTTGGAATTTAGAAAATCGAGAGTTTATAAAATTACCTGTCATTGAGAAAAGAGTCTTCAAACTGTTCATGACTGATGTGTGGAACATCAGCACCACAGCCGGTCACTGTGGCCGAGCGGTTCTAGGCGCTCCTGTCCGGAACCACGCTGCTGCTACGACCGCTGGTTCGAATCCTGCCTCGGGCATGGACGTGTGTGATGTGTTTGGGTTAGTTAGGTTAAAGTAGTTCTAAGTCTATGGGACTGATGTTAAGTCCCATAGTGCTTAGAGCCATTTGAACCATCAGCATCACATATGTTTGCTCCAGCCTGAATAATCTGCCGAACATTGTCTCAATGAAGGGCATAATACGTAGTTTAAAGAGACTCAAATTACTGCACCGTCTTCTCGTTACTAGGATTGTGTGCTCAAGGAATCCATCGAAATACGATTATCTCATGAAAGTATTAATAAAGGTTTTCTTTTAAGCAAGATATAGAACCCTATTTTACCTGATGTAAAACAACACGGCCTGGTTTTCGACCCGCTACATCTTAATTGGCGATTTGTCACTTTTGCCAGTTTCCGCCGCCGGCGGCGTTGCAATTCTTCGCTTCGAAGTGAGCAGCTCTTCCGCTTCTCGCACAGTCGCAATGGCCTGTAACCGGGGTATAAATGCGTCACCGTTTTTAATGTTTCATTTCCTGTCCCATCGTCCCGCCTATGTGACTATCCACAATTCCTACGCCCATACTTTCTATCCCTCTGCCGGCGTGCCCCAAGGCTCAGTCCTTTCCCCTCTCCTCTATCTCCTGTACACTGCTGTCGGTTAAAGTGTGTTGTTCTGGAGTGTTTTTAATACTGTGGCCGACTTTTAACTTGTGCATGTGCCTTCAGTGCCTTCTTTGTTTTATAAGAATCGCACAACTGTGTTTTTTAACTCTATGACGACATTTTTAATTGTCCCTCCATGAACGTCTCCATGTCAGTGTATTTTTACCTCCATTATCTCCCCTTACTCTGTTTTATGTTCACCTTTTTTATCGCTATATATATATAACATTTTATCCTTGTCTTAGTTGTCATGTCACTCGGCTGAAGAGCCGCGGATTGTGCCGCTGACAGCTCTCCCCTGCCCATATGGGGCAGGGAATGAAATCACAATAAAGGAAAATAAATGCTCCATCAGTTGCGGAGTGATTGTGTCCTCCGCTATCGCACCTGACGATGGCAGTCAGATGGACCGCCTAAATGTCGTGTAGTGAAGGCTATCATATTTGGTAATATACCCGTGCAGAGCATAAACATGCAAGACGCCAGGAAAATCTACTCCCCATGGAATCACAAGCTTGACATGTGTGTGATACTCAACACTTCCTGCTCACAACTTACTCGTCAAACGTACATCTGCTGAGTACTGTGGCTGGTCTAAGCTTCCGCCACAGTTACTACGATGACGTCGCTTGTACGCCAGGAATAGAATCAGCCCCTAAACGTCTAGGATGAACGGTGTATGTAGTACATTTCCACTGAGACACTAAAACTTTTCTTCTACTGTTTCTCGAGAAGGAAATTCCATGTCACGTACGGAGTGGAAAAGAAGCCACGAAGGACGGAGAAACGAGAGACGGAAAGAGAAAATGAGACGGACAACGCTCTTGTGTCAGTGTGTTCACACGCCGACGCGGTGGGCAGTTGCCGCTCGACGCCGCCAGGTGCGCTGGTGTTCCTCGCTGCAGCACAGCCAGGTGGAGGACCGGTCGCCGGATCTGCGTGTGAATAATGTAGCCGATACGGCGGCCCGCAGAAATATGGCCCAATTTCCAGCTCTTCTGGGCGCCGCGCGCTCCTCAAAACGGCAGATATTGTCTCGGATAAATCGCACTCGGATACATTTAGAATCGAAAATCCAAGCCCGAAGGGAACACTCGACTGCAGTAAACACTTCTGGAATGGAAAGCTTCCTTGAGATAACTGAAAATTCTCGTTCATTTCTTAACTTCCCCGGACGTAGGAGCAGGGAGAACGGGGTTAAGCGATCTGTGTTGAATCTTAAGAACTACTCCCTCCCTTTAACAGTTACTTTTAGCAAGAAAATGTCGGCGCTGAGAATTTACCGCTTATGTGTTTGGACCTGAATATTTCTGTCTCATTATTTGCTCAAAAGCAGTCATTTCCCACTCTTGCCACCGTGCCATGACCGGCAGTCACATTAGGAAGACTAAATATTTCATAAAACAAACAATATGTGCTCTGCTTTATTCAGGTTTCATTTTCTGCACCGCTACTCTGTGTAATATTTTCTGTCATATTTATGTTGTCATATCTCAGATACGTTGCAGTTTCACTTTCTATACTGAGTGTAGCGTTTTTTAAAAGAACCATAAAAATTACGAAAACTCTTGAACCTCAATCACCAATTAAATATTACCGATATAGAATGAGATTTTCACTCTGCAGCGGAGTGTGCGCTGATATAAAACTTCCTGGCAGATTAAAACTGTGTTCCGGACCGAGACTCGAACTCTGGACCTTTGACTTTCGCGGGCAAGTGCCCTACCGTCTGAGCTACCCAAGCACGATTGTGCCCCGTCCTCACAGCTTTATTTCTGCTAGTATCTCGTCCCCTATCTTCCAAAGTTTACAGAAGCTCTCCTGCAGAACTAGCACTCTTGTAAGAAAGGATATTGTGGAGACATGGCTTAGCCACAGTCTAAGGGATGTTTTTTCAGAATGAGATTTTCACTCTGCAGCGGAGCGTGCGCAGACATGAAACTTCCTGGTAGATTAAAACTACGTGCCGGACCGAGACTCGATCTCAGGAGAGGAGAGCTTCGGTAAAGTTTGGAAGGTAGGAGACGAGACACTGGCAGAAGTAAAGCTATGAGAAAGGGGCGTGAGTCGTGCTTGGGTATCTCAGATGGTAGAGCACTTGCCCGCGCTTGGCGAAGGTCCCGAGTTCGAGTCTCGGTCCGGCACACAGTTTTAATCTGCCGGAAAGTTTCATTACCGATATTAGTTGGGTGCTCCACTATGTTGTACTGACATCTATCAAATCTAGTAAACGTATCTCCTGAAAAATTCTGAACTATATCAAAATCTTACCGACTGTAAGTTATGTCGTGAAAGTGTGACGATTTGCGCGCTGACCTGTGATGTGCACAAGGGAAGTTCTGTACGTATGACCATCTACTGGGCTCCTACGGCGACACTGAGCCTCCCATACCGAAAGAAAATACGTTCAAGTTGCTCTACGTAGAATATACGCTAATTAAAACGTTGTAGAAAGGCAAGACTGTGACCTTAGCGACAATAGGGCGGGAAGTACCGAATACTGTGTACACTGTGTGTGAGTACATTGGTGACAACATTGGTATTAAATCGAAAACGTACAGCGAGAATAATGTGGATCCAAGTGTTAATGACAGCATGCACTGAGATGAAAAAGGTCATGGGGTACCTTCTAATATCGTCTTGAACCTCCTTTTTACCGGCGGAGTGCACAGACTGGACGTGGCGTGGACTCAACAAGTCTGCTGGGAGCCCCCTGCAAAAATATTGAGCATGACTGCCGCTATAGCTGTTCATAATTGATGAAGTTTCGCCAGATCAGGATTTTGTACAGGAACTGTTATCTCGGTTATCTCCCGTAAATCTTCAGTAGGATTTATGTCGGGCTATCCGGGTGGCCAGATTATTCGCTCGAACTGTCCAGAATGTTTTACAAACCAATCGGGAAAAACTGCGCCCCGGTGGTTTGACTCATAGCTATTCACAAAAATTCCATCGTTGTTTGCTGTAAATGGTGTCCACATAACCGAACATAACCATTTTCAGTCGGTGATCGGTTCATATGGATCAGAGGACCCACTCTAAGTACAGCCCATACCATTAGGGAGCTACAACCACCTGTACAGTGCCTTGTTGATAACTTGGATCCATGAATTCGTGGGATCTGCGCCACAGTCGAGCCCTACCATCCATTCTTACCAACTGAAATCGGAAATCATCTGACCAGGCCATGGTTTTACAGTCGTATAGGGTACAACCGATACGGCCATTTCTGGCCGGAGTGGCCGAGTGGTTCTAGGCGCTACAGTCTGGAACCGTGCGACAGACACGATCGCAGGTTCGAATCCTACCTGGGACATGGATGTGTGTGACGTCCGTAGGTTAGTTAGGTTTAAGTAGTTCTAAGTTCTAGGGGACTGATGACCTCAGAGGCTAAGTCCCATAGTGCTCAGAGACATTTGAACCATTTTTTGATACGGCCGTGAGCCCAGGAGATGAGCTGCAGGCGACATCGTCCAGCTAACAAAGGCACTCGCGTCGGTCGTCTGCTGCCATAGCCAATTAATGCTAAATTTCGCCGCACTATCCTAACGGATACATTCGTCGTACGTCCCTCTGATTTCTCTGGTTATTTCACACAGTGTTGCTTGTCTTTTAGCACTGACAACACTACTCCAATGCCGCTCTCTTTATCTTTAAGCGAACGCTGTCAGCCACTGCGTTGTCTGTGGTGAGAGGTAGTGCTCGAAATTTGGTGTTCTGTGCAAACTCTGTACACAGTGGATCTCTGAATATTGAATTCCCTAGCGATATCCAAAATGAAATGTCCCATGCGTCCAGCTCCAAATACCATTCCGCATTCAAAGTTTATTAATTCCCATCTTGTAGCTATGATCACGACGGACACTTTTTCCATGAATCATTTGCGTACAAATGACAGCTCCACGAATACACTTTCCCTTTATACCTTTTGTAACCGATACTACCGCCATCTGTATAAGTGGATACCACTATCCCTTGACTTTTGTCGTTCCAGTGTATTTAGCCAGTACCAGAAAGCTTTCAATGCAAATATGTTACTGATGAATAATCTGCGAAGTTATTGAAATTCTCCTGGGTATTATGTCACGTCATTGCTAAAAACTAACAACAATAATAAACTAAACCGACGTTTCGGCCTAATGCAACGGCCTTCCTCAGGGCACGACCTGTTTTGCATGGGGATAGGTACTTCAATTTATTACAGACTATCGACGTCTGACGGCACTGTTGTTAAAATTTCAATTGGCCCTCTAATATGATTAACTAGTCATGACGTATGGGAAGATGAAAGGAAAGAGGCTATTCGTGGATGTCCATGTCGTCAGCGATTGGTAGCTGTTCGCCAGTCATTGTTCGGCTTCTGGTCAGCAAGTTTTCCTCCTGGTGTGCGCGGAAGTGGACTGACAATTGCTCTACGCCTGTTTGTGCAGATACGTCCGTGTCCCGTGCAGCTTCTGCCCCACGACCGCTCACGGCCCGTTGGACTGGGATGGCCCGCAGCCAGGACGCCGGGAGTTTGTAGCCCTCTTCACTGTTGATGTTGTCAGGCTGCTTAATAATTTCGATCATCTCCCGTATTTTGCGTTCTCGCATCCACGATTCTTTCGCCAGTACTCGGGCTTCCTGGAACCTGATAGGTTGTCCACAGTTGCGGTGATGTTCCGCTATCGCCGATTTATTATGTTGTTGTAATTGTACATAGCGTTCGTGTTCTGCTACTCGTAAGCTGACAGGTCTCCCTGTTTATCCTATGTAGGTAGCTCCGCACTCACACAGTAGTTCGTAAACACCTGCAGTGTTAAGAATGTTGATTACATCGTTGGTGGAACCCATCATTTCGTGGATCCTGTGGCTGCTTCGAAAAATCGGTTTGAAACCTCGTCGGCGGAGGACGTTGCCTAGCCGTTCACTGACACCTTTTACAAATGGTAAGTGTACCAGTGGAAGCTTCTCTTTTTTGCCTTCTTCTTGTGATGTGCTCCCTTTGCTTTTAACTACCTTTCTTATGAAGTTGTCATCATAGCCGTTGGCACGAAACGTGCGTTGTAGCTCCTTTAATTCTTCTTTGATGTTATTTTCATCGCTTATCCGGTAGGCTCGGGCAGTTACCGTATGCAGAACGGAATACTTTTGAGCTGGGTGGTGGTGGCTCTCCGCGTGCAGGTACCAATTAGAGTGCTTAGATGCCAGATGTTTCACAACATAATACGTAGCTGAATCTATTCCGTTCACTATGGGGCTCAGCGGATAACCCTCCTTATGGAGCTTAGGTACTCCGTAGATTCTAGGAGGAACAGGCACCTTGGTGATTAGTCTCTTGGCTTTGTCAAGATCAATTCTCGAGTCCTTTACGACAGTGACGTCAGACATCGATAGTTTGCAACAAACAGAAGCACCTATCCCCATGCAAAGCCAGTGGTGCGCTGAGGAAGGCCGTTGAAATTCGGCCGAAACGTCGGTTTTAGTTTATTATTGTTGTTAGTTTTTATCAATGACGCGGCATAATACGAAGAAGAATTTTAATCACTGTGACACCGGCCGCGGAAGCCTACTTTCTTAAATCTGTTAAGTTGTACCTCACTGAAAAGACATGAAGAGGAAAAAGGTTCAGGAGACAAAATCAGGTAAGGAAATTTTTATGAAACTCAAGAAGTACCAAGATTAAAGTTTGAGTTCCGTTTGCATCGATTATAAGTACACACAAAATTTTGTAATTCATAAATTAAACATCTTGGGTGCATCGAATCTGCGAGTAGCGTTCTTGGCATCCAGTTTGCTCCCTGAGTTTCCTAAAATGCAGTCAAACGTCACCCAGTAAGGGGAGAGAAACAGGTAAGCCAAGCGGAACACACACAGTAATTCCATAATAATCACAACTAAACGAATTTCTGGTTTTGGCATCACAGCGATAGTACTCATCGTACGTATGTTTAACTGTTGGGCTATGAATGAAGAACACAGCACCAGGACGGCAAAACTTCATCAGGCCTTGCCAATCTTTATACATCACCTTGGAAATAGGAAGAAGGTCTACAATAAAGAACGGAATTGTTTTAGTTAGACTACAGCGGAGAGGAGATAACTGCAAATTTATTGTGCACTAAGCAAGTGAGGAAATCTGAAGTTAAACATTCAGTTAAAAGAATGTATTGGCATTACGAAGAGTCCATCAGTTTACTAGCATTTTCTTAGAGTTTTTATGGTTCTATTTTTCATACCTCCGTGATAAGCTGTTTGAAATTTCAATATATGGCAGTGGCTGGATTCCTATGATATTCCCTAAATAGGCTGCATTTTAAAAGAACGTTTTGCAGAATACTTTGAGTACGACAGTCTCACACCATTTCCTGATTAGCACTGATGACAGTGAAGGATGGTGGCTTATGTCTGGATGCTTCCATCATTTCCATGAAATCTCCAGCTGTTTCGATCAGTGCGTTTTGCGTTCCATAATCCAACTTTTTTACAGACTCACCTGGTTCTTTCCAATTACAGCAAACTTTTCAGTTCTAATAGCTCTGGACTCGCTTCGCTTATTCTAGTTTTGGTTTCTCAACAGATCTATATGGTCACTCTGAATCGAACTGTTGCGATAACTCAAGTGTTTCTCTATATTTTACCCTTGAGTCTCCGCATAAGACATTATGAAGAAAGAACATGAGAAACAAGGATGACTTAAACGGGATGCAGTAGCAGTAGACCCTTAGGCAATGATTGTAGGGCGAGGGACCGCCAATTACTTACAACATTAAATAGGAAACACTTGCTACAGTTCCGCGAAATTACATTCATTTGGTCATGAACCGGCTTCCAGCTTCTTAGGCTGCCATAAGGTGACAACTGAATGTCACAAACATAATTAAAAAGACGTAAGATTTACTTATTTGTGCAGAATATACAACAGGATCAAAACTAATTACTTTTAGAATGTTTAGACAGGAAATCGTGGCATTTAGTTATGTCATGGAGAATTCATTATATTTAACAGAAAAGGCAAACGATATTCTTTTATTCGGAGGTACATTTAACAACAGATGAAATATAAATTTGAATTTAGACATTTTATTTAACGTTTAAATAGTTAAAATTTAATTTGGCGGAGGGTATATGCTGGCGGTGAGTGTTACAGAGCTGAATCAGTGAACAGTAAGGCAGGACAGAAAACCACTTTCTCGAAACGTACCCTCTTTTCCTTCTGAATATTGACTTATAAAAGTCGGGCTGCCCTCAGGAATAACTCAACACTCACGCATGTACTAAGCATCATGGTAAAATCAGAGCCTTGCATCACTTATTGTTTTGTAATAAGTAACATTTTAATCACAGAAACTAATAAGTGATCCCATAAATATTTCCTAAGTTATGCAGTGTAGGCAAAACAGGTGTAAGGAGTATGCTTGCCTCTCAACTGTGTTTCAGAATACTTTTCTGTAAACAAGCTGAGAAGGCGTTCGATACAGTTCCGCACTGTCGCCTGATAAACAAAGTAAGAGCCTACGGAATATCAGACCAGCTGTGTGGCTGGATTGAAGAGTTTTTAGCAAACAGAACACAGCATGTTGTTATCAATGGACAGACGTCTACAGACGTTGAAGTAACCTCTGGCGTGCCACAGGGGAGTGTTATGGGACCATTGCTTTTCACAATATATATAAATGACCTAGTAGATAGTGTCGGAAGTTCCATGCGGCTTTTCGCGGATGATGCTGTAATATACAGAGAAGTTGCAGCATTAGAAAATTGTAGCGAAATGCAGGAAGATCTGCAGCGGATAGGCACTTGGTGCAGGGAGTGGCAACTGACCCTTAACATAGACAAATGTAATGTATTGCGAATACATAGAAAGAAGGATCCTTTATTGTATGATTATATGATAGCGGAACAAACACTGGTAGCAGTTACTTCTGAAAATATCTGGGAGTATGCGTGCGGAACGATTTGAAGTGGAATGATCACATAAAATTAATTGTTGGTAAGGCGGGTACCAGGTTGAGATTCATTGGGAGAGTGCTTAGAAAATGTAGTCCATCAACAAAGGAGGTGGCTTACAAAACACTCGTTCGACCTATACTTGAGTATTGCTCATCAGTGTGGGATCCGTACCAGATCGGTCTGACGGAGGAGATAGAGAGGATCCAAAGAAGAGCGGCGCGTTTCGTCACAGGGTCATTTGGTAACCGTGATAGCGTTACGGAGATGTTTAATAAACTCAAGTGGCAGACTCTGCAAGAGAGGCGCTCTGCATCGCGGTGTAGCTTGCTCGCCAAGTTTCGAGAGGGTGCGTTTCTGGATGAGGTATCGAATATATTGCTTCCCCCTACTTATACCTCCCGAGGAGATCACGAACGTAAAATTAGAGAGATTAGAGCGCGCACGGAGGCTTTCAGACAGTCGTTCTTCCCGCGAACCATACGCGACTGGAACAGGAAAGGGAGGTAATGACAGTGGCACGTAAAGTGCCCTCCGCCACACCCCGTTGGGTGGCTTGCGGAGTATCAATGTAGATGTAGATGTAGATACAGAATTTTCTTAGAACATTGTATGAAACATTGAACTACAACTGCTGATCATGTTCTCGATGGAAATGCAATTTTGGTACCTGAAAAAAATCTACTAGAATATTGTAAGCAATCTTACGCTTTCTAAAAGTCTGTATGATGAGAAAAATAATTATCCTGGAAGCAATGACCATGCTGAGTTATTGAGTTTGATGTGTAAACAAGTACAAATTTTTGGTGTCACTCATAATTACGAAAACTGAGAAGTTACAATTAGCTTAGAGGAAACATCATAAGTAATGTTACAAGAGCCATGTGTCATGTGATATGCATAGCGCCGTAAAATACAGACCTCGTCTAGAAGTACTCATGAAAAAAAAAAAAAAAACCGCAGCAAACGTTAGATGACTCAGGAAGGTATGTACTGAACTCGACTGTGAATCAGATACACCGCATAAAGAAGAGTTCGGCCCACATCAATTGCAACTGCTTGTTCCACTTCACTACTCATCCTGCATCAGTACACTCAGAAATCCTCCGTCCCAACATGGCCCAAGAAGCTCGTATTTTCAGAAAAATTTGCATTATTTTATGGGGCAGTTACATAGGTAAATGTTTTCACATGTACAAGCACAGGCTCCATTGATACATCACTCTCCTTCCTTCGCAATATATTTTAGCGCAGCCACGTTTCTTACCAGATCAGTTTCTTTAATGAGAATCTTGCCTGTGGCAAAACCACGCATACTGCTTAGCAATGCTTAACGTAAGAAAACGTTCTCTCTACAGAACGTTTCCAACAATTAATGTTGTCACTATTAAGGGAAATAGTACAAGCAGAGATAGAAAACCCCTGATTTTCATACCTTCACAAGAGGCTGCCGTGTTAAGGACTGCGATATCATTTGATGTCATGTTGTTTCTTCGTTGACCAATTTAAAACGGACATTTACTCGAAACATTTCGAAAGAACCATGAAGTTAGACGATATGTAATTAAATTGAAGTCACTGTCCAGGAGAGAATTTCCTTATCTAGGGGAATCAATTACACTATCTCTGTCTTGCTCCTTCACAATGAGAAGATTTGAGCAAAATGAACGGTTCTTGTTATATGGAAATAAGTGTCTTGCAAAACATTAGGTGCACCAGTCGACTACGCAAACTGACAAAATACAGAAACTGATTACGGTCCTGCAACGCCACTGGATAAATCTATGTTTTATGCTGTAATGCACTCCATAGCTGTTTGCCAAATATGCAGCATAGCCTGACAGTAAGTGCGCTCTCTAATGAACACGTTGTGCTCAACGGATGATGACAGTATTTTAGGCAGCGCAGAAGTAATAGTGGAGGCCTTCTGATATGTATGTATGCAGTTGAGTGGAAAACCTATTTCATATTCTACATCTACATCTACATTGATACTCTGTAAATCACATTTACCTGTCTGGCAAAGGGTTCATCAAACCACCTTCACAATTCTCTATTATGCCAATCTCGTATAGAGCGCGGAAAGAACGAACACCTATATCTTTCCGTGCGAGCTTTGATTTCCTTTATTTTATCATGGTGATCGTTTCGCCCTGTTTCCCATTCGGAGGAGAAAGCTGGTGATTCAAATTTCCTGAGAAGATCTCGCCGCAACGAAAAACGTTTTTGCTGTAATGAGGTCCAGCACAAAACCTGTATCATTTCGGTGACACTCTCCCCTATTTTGCCATAATACAGAACGTGCTGCCCTTCTTTGATCTTTTTCGATGTACTCCGTCCACATGAAGCGGCAGTATTCTAAAAGTAGAAAGTCAAGCGTATTGTAGGCAGTCTCTTTAGTAGATCTGTCACATTTTCTAAATTTCTTGCCACAAAAACCTAATCTCTGGTTAGCCTTCCCCACAACATTTCATACGTGTTCCTTCCAATGTAGGTTTTTCATACGTATTTAGCAGAAATTACTGCCTTTAGATTTGACTTATTTATCGTGTAAGCGAAGTTTAACGGATTCCTTTTAACGCTCATGTGGAAAACATCAAATTTTTCTTTGTTTAGGATCAATTGCCAATTTTCGCACCATACAGATACATTTTCTAAATCGTTTTGCAATTTGTTTCGATCTTCTGATGACTTTACTAGTCGATAAGCGACAGCATCATCTGCAAACAATCTAAGACGGCATCTCAGATTGTCTCCCAAATCTTTTATAAAGATAAGGAACAGCAAAGGGCCTATAACACTACCTTGGGGAACGCCAGAAATCACTTCTGTTTTACTCGATGACTTTGCGTCAATTACTACGGACTGTGACCTCTCTGTCAGGTAATTACGAATCTAGTCACATAAGAGAGACGTTATTTCATAAGCACGCAATTTCACTACAAGCCGCTTGTATGGCACAGAGTCAAAAGCCTTTCGGAAATCTAGAAATACGGAATCTACTTCTGCATCTACATCCATACTCCCCAAGCCACCTGACGGTATGTGGCGGAGGGTACCTTGAGTGCCTCTATCGGCTCTCCCTTTTATTCCAGTCTCGTATTGTTCGTGGAAAGAAGGATTGTCGGTATGCCTCTGATCTCTCTGGTTTTATCCTCTTGGTCTCTTCTCGAGATATACGTAGGAGGGAGCAACATACTGCTTGAAACTTCGGTGAAGGTATGTTCTCGAAACTTCAGAAAAAGACCGTACTGACCAACTCAGCGTCTCTCCTGCAGAGTCTTCCACTGGAGTTTATCTATCAACTCCGTAACGCTTTCGCGATTACTAAATGATCCTGTAACGAAGCGCGCTTCTCTTCGTTGGATCTTCTCTATCTCTTCCATCAACCCTACCTGGTACGGATCCCACACTGCTGAGCAGTATTCAAGCAGCGGCCGAACAAGCGTACTGTAACCTACTTCCTTTGTTTTCGGATTGCATTTCCTTAGGATTCTTCCAACGAATCTCAGTCTGGCATATGCTTTAACGACGATCAACTTTATATGAGCATTACGTTTTAAATCGCTCCTAATGCGTACTCCTACATAATTTGTGGCATTCACTGCTTCCAGTTGCTGACCTGCTATTTTGTAGCTAAATGATAAAGGATCTTTCTTTCTATGTATTCACAGCACAATACACTTGTCTACATTGAGACTCAATTGCCATTCCCTGCACCGTGCGTCAATTCGCTGCAGATCCTCCGGCATTTCTGTGCAATTTTCCATTGTTACAACCTCTCGATACACCACAGCATCATCTGCAAAAAGCCTCAGTGAACTTCCAGTGTCATCTCCAAGGTCATTTATGTATATTGTGAATAGCAAAGGTCCTACGACACTCCCCTGTGGCACACCTGAAATCACTCTTACTTCGGAGGACTTCTCTCCATTGAGAATGACATGCTGCGTTCTGTTATCTAGGAACTCCATTTGAAATCCCCTGTCAATAGCACGCAACACTTCGTGCGAGTAAAGAGGTAGTCGCGTTTGACTAGAACGGTATTTTCTAAATCCGCGTTGACTCTGTGTCAATAGACCGTTTTCTTCGAGGTAATTTATAATGTTCGAACACAATATATGTTCTAAAATCCTGCTCATCATCGACGTTAATGATACGACCTGCAAATTAGTGCATTACGCCCACTAACGTCCTTGAATATTGGTGTGTCCTGTGCGACTTTCCAGTCTTTGGGTACGGATTTTTCGCCAAACAAACGGTTGGAAGGTAATTATGGAGCTATTGGATCAGCATACTCTGAAAGGAACGTAATTGGTATACAATCTGGACCATAAAACTTACTTCTGTTATGTGATTTAAGTTGCTTCACTACTCCGAGGATATCCACTTCTATCTTACTCATGTCGGCAGATGTTCTTGTTTCGAATTCTGAAATATTTAATTTAACTTTGGTGAAGGAATTTTAAAACGCTGGGCTTAGTAAGTCTGCTTTGGCTGCAGTGTCTTCGGTAGTATCTCCATTGCTATTCCGCGGAGATGGCATTGATTATGTCTTGCCGCTAGCATACTTCACATACGACCAGAATCTCTTCGAATTTTTGCCAGGTTTCGAGACAAAGTTTCCTTGTGGAAACTATTATAAACGTCTCACATTGAAACCCGCGCTAAACTTCGATCTTCTGTGAAAGATCGCCAGTATTGGAGATTTTACGTCTGTTTCAATTTGACATGTTTTTCGTTGTTTCTGTAACAGTGTTAAAAACACTAATAAAGTTTTTTCACCCTTTTATTACTCCTGTTGTTTGTCCATGTATTTACTCTACGTTTCCCGTCATCCCTGCATGATAGTTGATAAAAACTCAAAAGCTGAGCCTCAGATGTGATGACGCAGTAGCCTTGTACACCCTTTCTCTGAAATCTTATTTCTTAACGGAGTTAGACTTCCAAGACATCAGAAGGGAAGTGTCAGTCATGAGAGAGTCTACGAATGTACTATAAGGGTTAGTCAAATGAAAACGAGACGGGCTATGTGTTCATGGAAAAATATTTGCGGTTGCCTATGGTACTATGATTATACCCAGGCGTGCTCCTCTTGGTCTGATGCACATCAACGGCCATGAATGTCTTTCTCCAGGGCTCCAAAAATATGGAAATCGCATGGGGAGAGGTCTGGACTACATGGAGGACATGCAGAGACTTCCCAGTGAAACAACTGGCAGCTCACATTTTGCGAAGTTCGTTTCAAGTACACTGCAGAAGTTTCGCTGGGAAGCCCTTACATCCGATCATCCGATAAGGTGCCTCCTTACAATCTCCCGCATGCCATAAGTCTACAGCTAGAGCCCACTGGAACAACAACGTACGCGAGTCTTACGAAATTAAAGGAAGAGACCATTATGCCACACAGGTACCTAATCTCCCATCACATCCTTGGAACCAAAATTCCGGATACAGGAGAAACATTATAGTGACTATGGCACCTTTTTGGGAGATTCGGTTGCATCTCTACCGCCTCATCATCAGCCTAACTTGATCTGAATGTGGCATCGAGGACGATTTTAACCACATTATCATCGGCCGCAGCCGCAACGTACAGATCAAGCAACTACGATATTGTGACATCCGGTTATATCCTCTGGCTAAGCATTACCAACGAACATGCAAACTCTTTTAGTGACAGAAAACCAAAAGGCCTGTAAATTTCTATGCGACTGCATAGCAGAAGGTCAAATCAGAATATACGAAAATAGGTTTTCTCACATTATAATATAGTAAATGAGTATGCTGGCTCTGAGTTATCAGCCATCCTTTTACATTGATAAATGGATTTTAATTTTTCTACGTCATAAACTTAATTTCAGGTTGAATAATTGTAACTGATAAGTGTTGTAATGATACATGAATGACATGTTTCATTTTAATGATTTATAACTATTACAGATTTAAATCTGAAGGAAAGTCATATCCAAAAGCAATCTATTCAATTAAAAATATAATCAATGCTCCTTTGTTCAAAATCGTGTGCATCTGAATGTTCTTGACTGATTGCACTGAAATTTTGACACAACATTGCATTCTAATACAGCCGTATTTTAGATACTTATTTCTGTGCTATGTGCATGTGTAAGTTTTTGAGATTTTTTGTAACAACCTTTCCCTAAAAAATAGGTACATAAAATCACACGCATTTTCCAACGCAGAGTTTTGTCAAAATTTCAAATCATTGTCTCAAAAACTTGAGCAGATTTGCAACTACGAGCGTTCACAGTCTCTGTGTAAATACCAATGTAGATGTTCGTTCATTTAAAATCTCATTTCCCTGGCAGTTGTTTGTGCATTGCTTTGAAATTTTGACACAACACATCATTCGGAGACTAATGCGATTTAATAATACTACTGGGACACCATGTAGTACATATGTAACATATATGTAATAAATAGAGAAACGTTATAAAAATGTAAATATTGGTTTGTTCAAAATCAATGACTTCTGAAAGTTCTAGACCGACTACTTTGAAATTTTGGCACATCATTGAATTCTGATATAGGCGTGTTTTTAGGTCCAAATAGTACAAATGGCTCTAAGTACTATGGGACATAACATCTGAAGTCATCAGTTACATAGACTTAGAACTCCTTAAACCTAACCAACCCAAGGACATCACACACACACATCCATTCCCGAGGCAGGATTCGAACCTGCGACCGTAGCAGCAGCGCGACTCTGGACTGAAGCGTATATATATATATAAGGAGGCAGACAAAGATGGAGGGAGAGGAGATGGAAAGAGACAGGGCAGACAAGGAATTTCTGACGTATATACAATTCCATACATATTAGAAACGTGTGAATTCTGTTTTGTTTCTGTTCCAAAAAAAATGGCTCTGAGCCCTGTGGGACTTAACATCTGAGGTCATCAGTCCCCTAGATCTTAGACCTCCTTAAACCTAACTAACCTATTGACATCACACACGCCCATGCAGGAGTCGAACCTGCGACCGCAGCGGTGGCGCGGTTCCAGACTGAAGCGCCTAGAACCGCTCGGCCACACCGGTTGGCTTTCCTTTTCCATTTAATGAGACTGAGCCACCCCAAAGCGTGGCCGAGTACAGCTACTTAATAAAGAAAGTAAAACTACTGGCGTGAACGACTACGTACAGACGTACCTATATGTCTTTAGACCTGTGCAAAGCTTCTGACACTTCTAAGTGAACCGCCAGGCTTCTGACCGCAGTGTTGAGGCGGATGTTACCAGCATTTTCTCTTACGTAAACCCTCCAACTCAGACCAGCGCTTACGCTCAACGTCCTCAATTATTGGTTGTAGACATTCCATTTTGGTATTCCGCAGCAAGTCCTGCCTTGTATCGTTTCCTCTAGTACCATGCTTGCAATTTCCTTGTGTCTTAATACTGGTGCTACCAACTGGTCCTTTTTTCTAGCCAGTATATTCCATATATTCCTTCCGTCGCCGATACTGGAGAAAATATCCACATTCCTCATCCTGTGAACATTCTTAACTATCAGCATCCTTTTATAAAACCACATCTTAAACACTTTTCTCCTTTAGATATTTTCTGTCAGTCCGTGATTCAGTTCCATAGAATACTGGGCTCCACAAGTAACTTATCAGAAATTTATTCCAAAAAATTAAGATTTTTGTTCGTTACTACGCAGTACAGTCACGTCAATGTGGCCGCGGGCTGTGTTGCAGATCAACGTGCAATAAAAACTCACAGGCTGCAGATGGCAGCACTAGCTGTGTGGGATGTATAAAGTTAGTAAACAGTTCGCGTGCCGTAGTAGTCAACGAATACCGTGCATGACAAAATGGCGGTATCCAAAACCGGCGCCGAGGCAACAGTGGTGCACGAAAGGGCATAGATTACTGGGGTGAACGTCGGTTGCCGAGATGTGTACCCGCAAATAGGCGTGCAACTGTTGAACAACTCACCGCCCAGATCAACAGAAGTATGCATCTGTACCTGGACACCATAGACATCCCTATACGCAGTTTGTTTTTCCTCGGCATGATGGCATTTACCAGCAGGACTAGCTCGCAGTGTACGTGCGTGGTTCGAAGAGAACCAGCATGAGTTTACCATACTCTCCTATCCACGAGACCCTCCGTATTTGAAACCGATCGACAATCTGTAGGATCACCTCGATAGGTCAGTTCGCGCCGTGGATCCTCAGCCGAGAAAACTATTGCACTGGCCACAGTACTGGAGTCAGTACCGCTTGAAACATCCCCTTAGAAAAATTGAGATTGACTGTGCTGGTAAACCTCTACGTTATTTGATTTTAAAACAGCTGAGCAAAACTGAACGTACTCAGACATTTCTCTCATTACTTATTCTGATCAACACTAAACTGACACACAACATTTTTAGCGCAACGCAATCTGACTTTCAATAATCCTTACAAAAGAATGGCCCTGACTAACAATAACCTATACCTTTCATGAATCACTTACAAAAATCTTCGTTACTCGAACTACTGCAATACAGCGAGCGCCGATACTGCCAGCTAAATAAAAGATTCTAACTACTGAAGGTACTAACTACTGATAGGCATAATTAGCAAATGAAAGATTTTGATGGAGAACAAACTATGTATTTACCTTAAGTGTGTTCAAGAGTAATAATATATACAGGGTGAGTCGCGGAAGACGTAACACCCCATTATTCCGTTGGCGATTGCACGAATGACAAGCGGTGTTCGGCGACTCATAGCCGACTGTGGGGCACATACATTGGTACATGCACAATAATCACAACGTTTATATTGACTGAGATCATGAGGCAAGTACATGCTTTTTAAATTGGACGCTGTACTTTTTTTACCATCATTCGAACGCTCTGTAAAAGACGCGTATAGTGACGTAACGCATGTTGCTATTGTGATTCAAGCTTCGCTTAAAAGACGCTGGGAAATATTGTACGATTGAAGGTCGAGGCGGTCGGAAGCGGCTCCATACTGTAAACACGCCTCGCGCGACCCGCAGGCCGAGTTTCCGTGCTCTATGCAACATGCACGGCCAACGCTACGTAGGTAAATCCTTATCCGTCCTCTTTTAAGCAAAGTTTGAATCACAATAGCAACATGCGTTACATCACTATACGCGTCTTTTCCAGAGCGTTCGAAAGATGTAAAAATAGGATAGCGTCCCATTTAAAAAACATGTACTTGCCTCATTATCTCGGTCAATATAAACGTTGTGAATATTGTGCATGTACCAACGTATATGCCCCATAGTCTACTATGGTTCGCCAAAAACCGCATGCCGATACGTGCAATCACCCCCGGAATAAAGGGGGTGTTACGTCTTACGGAAAAAAAATCGAATGTGTGTGAAATCTTATGGGACCTAACTGCTAAGGTCATCAGTCCCTAAGCATAGACACTAGTTAACCTAAATTAACCTAAGGACGAACACACACACCCATGCCCGAGGGAGGTCTCGAACCTCCGCCGGGACCAGCCGCACAGTTCATGACTACAGCCCCCTAGACCGCTCGGCTAATCCCGAGCGGCACGTCTTACGCGACTCACATCCAGTCTTACAAATTTCCTTTTTCTGACGGACACACGTCCAGATCATCCGCTCTCAAAACTCTGCCATCTGTCTCCTCACATCCACCACTGCTGGTGGCTCGCTTCCAACTGCGCAACGCTACGCGCTGTTCACATCCAACTGTCCAACACTACAATATCAAATATTCCAACAATGCCAACCAGCCACAGATTGCACACTGCACAGTCAGGGATTTTCATACAGAGCGCTACGCGGCGTTACCAACATAAAAACCTAAACAGCCGACTTAGACGCTGAATATCCCTGTCAGTGCCTTACTGAACCTCACGACGTTCTTCCTGTACGTCTCTCAGTGGTCCACACTGCGAAAGATGGTTATTCAGGCTTTCGGCAGGAGGTCACTTTAGCGTGACTGGAATGAGTTGCAAGCTAGTTTTGGAGAGTATGACCTCTCCGCCTGAGAAAGTATCTCACTTATAACCCATTATGCTTCGTCCATCATGGGCTACTTCATTCCAAAAATAACAGTTTTCCTACACTTTGTCTACTACGTGGTCATCAGTTTACATTTTAAGTGCAATACTGGAGTCATTTCTGGTACTCACCACTAATTTCTTCTTATTAGCGTTCTGTATCTCAGGCAGCAAATTAGGAACACCTACAGGATCACTTCATTATCCGTTTCTGTCTGTTTGCGAGTCTGTTCGATTGTTCAGATCCGTTTGTCTTCAGAACGAGTAGAAGTAATAAGTTGAACTTAATGTCACATATGGGTACTAAGGTAAACGGTCCATTGGCGGTGTAAAACAGTTAACCATCCAAGTCAACGCAGTGAAAAGTTATAGTCAATTTATGACACAAACTAATTCATCAAAACTTTTAGCATACTGCCCATCGGCCTAGAATCATGATGTTTGCAAGAAGCGGTACTTAACACTACAAATAAAGGGAAAGAATCCGAAAATTGATAATTTGTAATTACATGAAATGAAAAATATTTTTTCCATTACTGACTTACATAGCATTCGTAATCCATGAAAACTTTCAGGAACTGCTATAGGGACTTTGATCTGGTTTGCAGTATGAGGTAGAGTGACTCACAAGGAAGGTTTGTGTATATGATTTACAAATATTTCATGACGACTGGATGACCTATGGTAGAGTGAAGTCCTATGCCGCTGTGAAAACGATGTGTTTGCCATCTAGCAGTGATAGACGCAAAGGCGCAAACTGGAGCACCGCACCAGCGCTAGAATCTCGGGTGCTTTAGACCTGAGCTACACGATCAACGAACTTGTAATCGATTCATAACCAGTTGCATGAATAGCATCCGTCTATCTTGTGAACGGGCTCAGTATTAAGATTGTGTTGGTAGCAACTCATGAAAATTCTAGGTATAGAGGAAAAAGGAATAGGAGCGGTACTAAATCTATGTGATTTGCTTGTTGAGCCAGAAACGTAGCAATGAAAACCAGTTATATTGGAAAATGGTTATGCGTGAAAATGGTTGCATAGGATAAGAGTTCCACTGGAAATGGTTTTATCAGAAAACTGTTACACTAGAAAGCCGTTTCACTGGAAAACGGTCACACTGAAAAGCAGTTGCACTACAAAATGGTTGTGCTTGAAATGGATACACCGGAGAAAAGATACACTACAAATGGTCAACACCAGAAAACTGTTACTGAAAAATGTTTACATTTTAACCATTTACGCTGTAAGATGGCTACGCTGGAAAATGTTCTCACTGAGCAGCATTTACAGTGGAATATGTCTGTATCAGAGATGGTTGTTGTGGAAAATTGTTGCACTGGAACAGTTACGCTGGGTAACAGTTACAGAACAAAATGGCTGCACTGGAAAATGGTTACACTGGACAATATTTATCCTATAACACTGTTGTACTAGGAAAGCTTTACACTAGAAAGGAAAAATATTATTTTGAACAATGGTTACACTGGAAATGGTTTCAGTGGAAAAATTTTGACTACAAAACTGTTACCCAGGAAACAGCTGTACAGAAAAATGATTGCAGTGGAAAACGGCTACTCTCGAATTATTACACTGGAAGAAGGTTACACTGGAAAAAGTTACACTGGAAAATGGTTCCACTGCAAACAGTAACAGTGCAAACAGTTACACTACATAATGCATCTGAGAAAATAGTTACACTGGTTCTAGTTGTACTGGAAAACAGAGAACAGCTACATTGGAGAACAGCTGAATTGGAAAAGAATTGCAATGGAAATCATTTACATTGGCAATGGTTACAGTGGAAACTGTTATAGTGAAAAAACTTTATATTACAAATGACTACAAGGTTGCCTAGTTATGTTGGAAATACTTAGACTCAAAAATGGTTATAGTAGAAATTGTTACAGTCAAAAATAATTATACTTGAAAGTGGTTAGGCCAGAAAATGTATGATCAGGAAGTCGTTACACTGGGAAAACGTTATACTGCGATTGGTTATGAAGAAGAATTGACATAGAAACAGTCTGAATGGAAAATGAGTTCACTACAACAAATATAATTTTAATGGTTAGGGAGAAAAATGGTGAAAACACGAATTCTTTTATCCTTGGAAATGGTTTCACATACTATGCAAGAATATATTTATACTTTAATACATTTACTTTGGAGGAGAATCTTGGCGAGGAGCAGTTTGGCTTTAGACGGAATACGGGCACCAGAGATGCAATAGGGCTCCTACAAATGTTGGGCGAAAGGTTTATTGAAAAAGGAAGAGACCTATATATGTGCTTCATCGATCTAGAAAAGGCATTTGGCAATGTGGTTTGGGACAAGCTGGCGACTATAATGAGGGAAAAGAGAGTGGGCTGGAAAACCAGAAGACTTATAAACTCATTATATCTTAATCAAAAAGTTTCAGTTAAACTGAGAGGAGAAAGTGCAGACTGGATCAGACTAGGAAAAGGAGTAAGACAAGGATGCTGTTTAGCACCTACTCTTTTCAACCTCTACTTGGAAAATATGATTGACCAATGTTCATTAGATGACAAAGGAGTTGAAATTGGAGGAAGAAGAGTAGGGTGTTTGAGATTTGCTAATGACATGGTCCTTCGAGCCGCAGGGGAAAAAGAATTACAGGATTTGGTGGACACCATTGCAACTAACGGAAAAAATATGGAATGAAAATTAACACAAATAAAACAAAAGTATTGGCACTAGGAGGAAATAAGGAAATAAAAATTATGCTGAATGGAGAAACACTAGAACAGGTGCAAAATTTTAAGTATCTTGGAAGCAGGATAGACACCGACTGCAAGTGCACCACAGAAATTAAAACAAGGATAGCAATGCCAAAAGAGGCGTTTTATAAGAAAAGGAGAATCTTCTGCAGCGGTCTGGACAGAGAACTCAGAAAGAGACTCATAAAATGTCTTTCTTGTATGGAGTGTTCTTCTATATGGCGCTGAAACATGCACTATGAGGAAAAAAGGCAGAGAAAGGCTGGAGGCTTTTGAGATCTGGACATGGCGTAAGATGGAAAGAATAAGTTGGATGGACAGAGTAAAAAAAATGAAGAGGTATTGAGAAGAGTGGGAGAGAAACTACAGGTACTAGATGCAATAAAGATAAGAAAAAGAAATTGTATTAGATATATATTTAAAAGTGGTGTAGGGGTAGCGTCTATGATTCATGATCAAAACGTCTTCAGTCCCGGGTTCGATCCCCGACACTGCCTAAATTTTGATAAATAATCAGCATTGGCGGCCGAAGACTTGCGGCATAAGAACTCAGCCTCATTCTGCCAACGGCCTTGTCAAAGAGGGCGGAGGAGTGGATAGAGGTTCAGGGCACTCTCTTGTCCTAGGGGTGGGAAATTGCCCCTAAAGGCAGAAGAATCAGCAATGCTCAACGACATGAGGATGCAGAAGGCAATGGAAACCACTGCATTAAAGACACGTAACGTGTATCCACAGGACATGTGGCCTGTAATTGAGGAAGTGTCATGATGATCTCTCCATTGGCAAAAGGTTCCGGAATAGTCCCCCATTCGGATCTCCGGGAGGGGACTGCCAAGGGGGAGGTTACCATGAGAATAAGATTGAATAATCAACGAAAGGATAACGTTCTACGAGTCGGAGCGTGGAATGTCAGAAGCTTGAACGTGGTAGGGAAACTAGAAAATCTGAAAAGGGAAATGCAAAGGCTCAATCTAGATATAGTCGGGGTCAGTGAAGTGAAGTGGAAGGAAGACAAAGATTTCTGGTCAGATGAGTATCGGGTAATATCAACAGCAGCAGAAAATGGTATAACAGGTGTAGGATTCGTTATGAATAGGAAGGTAGGGCAGAGGGTGTTTTACTGTGAATAGTTCAATGACCGGGTTGTTCTAATCAGAATCGACAGCAGACCAACACCGACAACGATAGTTCAGGTATACATGCCGACATCGCAAGCTGAAGATGAACAGATAGAGAAAGTGTATGAGGATACTGAAAGGGTAATGCAGTATGTGAAGGGGGACGAAAACCTAATAGTCATGGGCGACTGGAATGCAGTTGTAGGGGAAGAAGTAGAAGAAAAGTTTACAGGAGAATATGGGCTTGGGACAAGGATCGAAAGAGGAGAAAGAGTAACTGAGATCTGTAACAAGTTTCAGCTAGTAATAGCGAATACCCTGTTCAAGAATCACAAGAGGAGAAGGTATACTCGGAAAAGGCCGGGAGATACTGGAAGATTTCAATTAGATTACATCAGGGTCAGACAGAGATTCCGAAATCAGATACTGGATTGTAAGGCGTACCCAGGAGCAGATATAGACTCAGATCACAATGTAGTAGACCGAGCGAGGTGGCGCAGTGGTTAGCACACTGGACTCGCATTCGGGAGGACGACGGTTCAATCCCACGTCCGGCCGTCCTGATTTAGGTTTTCCGTGATTTTCCTAAATCTCTTTAGGCAAATGCCGGGATGGTTCCTTTGAGAAGGGCACGGCCGACTTCCTTACCCATCCTTCCCTAATCCGATGAGACCGATGACCTCGCAGTTTGGTCTCCTCCCCTAAAAAAACCACCACCACCACCACAATGTAGTAGTGATGAAGAGTAGGCTGAAGTTCAAGACATTAGTCAGGAAGAATCAATGCGCAAAGAAGTGGGATACGGAAGTACTAAGGAATGACGAGATACGTTTGAAGTTCTCTAACGCTATAGATACAGCAATAAGGAATAGCGCAGTAGGCAGTACAGTTGAAGAGCAATGGACATCTCTAAAAAGGGCCATCACAGAAGTTGGTAAGGAAAACATAGGTACAAAGAAGGTAGCTGCGAAGAAACCATGGATAACAGAAGAAATACTTCAGTTGATTGATGAAAGGAGGAAGTACAAACATGTTCCGGGAAAATCAGGAATACAAAATGGTTCATATGGCTCTGAGCACTATGGGACTTAACTTCTTTGGTCATCAGTCCCCTAGAACTTAGAACTACTTAAACCTAACTAACCTAAGGACATCACACACATCCATGCCCGAGGCGGGATTCGAACCTGCGACCGTAGCGGTGGCGCGGTTCCAGACTGTAGCGCCTAGAACCGCTCGGCCACTCTGGCCGGCAGGAATACAGAAATACAAGTCGCTGAGGAATGAATTAAATAGGAAGTGCAGGGAAGCTAAGACGAAATGGCTGCAGGAAAAATTTAAAGACATCGAAAAAGATATGATTGTCGGAAGGACAGACTCAGCATACAGGAAAGTCAAAACAACCTTTGGTTGCATTAAAAGTAACGGTGGTAACATTATGAGTGCTACGGGAATTCCACTGTTAAATGCAGAGGAGAGAGCAGATGGGTGGAAAGAATACATTGAAAGCCTCTATGAGGGTGAAGATTTGGCGGATGTGATAGATGAAGAAAAAGGAGTCGATTTAGAAGAGATAGGGCATCCAGTATTAGAATCGGACTTTAAAAGAGCTTGGGAGAACTTACGGTCAAATAAGGCAGAAGGGATAGATAACATTCCATCAGAATTTCTAAAATCGTTGGGGGAAGTGGCAACAAAACGACTATTCACGTTGGTGTGTAGAATATATGAGTCTGGCGACATACCATCTGACTTTCGGAAAAGCATCATCCACACAATTCCGAAGACGGCAAGAGCTGAAAAGTGCGAGAATTATCGCGCAATCAGCTTAGCAGCTTATGCATCGAAGCTGCTTACAAGAATAATATACAGAAGAATGGAAAAGAAAATTGAGAATGCGCTAGGTGACGATCAGTTTGGCTTTAGGAAAAGTAAAGGGACGAGAGAGTCAATTCTGACATTACGGCTAATAATGGAAGCAAGGCTAAAGAAAAATCAAGACACTTTAATAGGATTTGTCGACCTGGAAAAAGCGTTCGACAATATAAAATGGTGCAAGCTGTTCGAGATTCTGAAAAAAGTAGGGGTAATCTATAGGGAGAGACGGGTCATATATAATATGTACAACAACCATGAGGGAATGATAAGAGTGCTCGTATTAAGAAGGGTGTAAGACAAGGCTGTAGCCTTTCGCCCCTACTCTTCAATCTGTACATCGAGGAAGCAATGATGGAAATAAAAGAAAGGTTCAAGAGTGGAATTAAAATACAAGGTGAAAGGATATCAATGATACGATTCGCTGATGACATTGCTATCCTGAGTGAATGTGAAGAAGAATTAAACGATCTGCTGAACGGAATGAACAGTGTAATGAGTACACAGTATGGTTTGAGAGTAAATCGGAGAAAGAAAAAGGTAATGAGAAGTAGTAGAAATGAGAACAGCAAGAAACTTAACATCAGGATTGATGGTCACGAAGTCAATGAAGTTAAGGAATTCTGCTACCTACGCAGTAAAATAACCAATGACGGACGGAGCAAGGAGGACATCAAAAACAGACTCGCTATGGCAAAAAAGGCATTTCTGGCCAAGAGAAGTCTACTAATATCAAATACCGGCCTTAATTTGAGGAAAAAATTTCTGAGGATGTACGTCTGGTGTATAGCATTGTATGGTAGTGAAACATGGACTGTGGGAAAACCGGAACAGAAGAGAATCGAAGCATTTGAGATGTGGTGCTATAGACGAATGTTGAAAACTAGGTGGACTGATAAGGTAAGGAATGAGGAGGTTCTACGCAGAATCGGAGAGGAAAGGAATATGTGGAAAACACTGATAAGGAGAAGGGACAGGATGATAGGACATCTGCTAAGACATGAGGGAATGACTTCCATGGTACTAGAGGGAGCTGTAGAGGGCAAAAACTGTAGAGGAAGACAGAGATTGGAATACGTCAAGCAAATAATTGAGCACGTAGGTTGCAAGTGCTACTCTGAGATGAAGAGGTTAGCACAGGAAAGGAATTCGTGGCGGGCTGCATCAAACCAGTCAGCAGTCTGATGGAAAAAAAAAAGAAAAAAAAAAGAATGAGGGCCTGATAAAAACAGTTTTAGAAGGTTATGTAGAAGGGAGAAGGAAGCGAGGAAGGAAGAGATTCCAGATACTGGATGACATGATGGACGGTACAACAAACAGCAGCCTTAAGAAGGAAACAATGGATCGCATAAAATGAAGAGGCAAAGGACCTGCTAATATAGCAGATAACGGATGATGATGACATTTACTCTGGAAAATGAATTGCTGTAAAATTATTACACTGCAAACTTTCAAGTGGTATAATGGTTACAGTGGAAAATGGTTACACTTGAAAGCTATTACACTAAGAAACTCTTACACTGGAAAGCACTTACACTGGAAAATAGTTACAACAGAAACTGGTGCTAACAGCATAGGCACGTAGGGAACACGCACGACACACATCTGTAAGTCCACAGTATTGGCGAAAAGTTTAGAAAACCGTCCCGAAACACATTTGCTACAAAACGCCACTGTTTCCTGCGCATGTACCACGACATCAATATGGTATATGATCACCATACACATGTACACAGGCCTCACAACGGGTTGGCATACTCTGGATCAGGTGGTCGAGCAGCTGCTGGGGTATAGCCTCCCATTCTTGCACCAGTGCCTGTCGGAGCTCCTGAAATGTCCTAGGGGTTTGAAGACGAGCAGCGATACGTCGACCGAGAACATGCCATACGTGCTCGATGGGGTTTAGGTCTGGAGAATAGGCAGGTCACTCCATTCGCCTGGTATCTTCTGTTTCAGGGTACTCTTCCACGATGGCAGTTCGATGGGGCCGTGCGTTATCATCCATCAGGAGGAAGGTGGGACTCACTGTACCCCTGAAAAGGCGGACATACTGGTGCAAAATGACGTCCCGACAAACATGACCCGTTACAGTTCCTCTGTCAAATACACGTAGGGATGTACGTGCACCAATCATAATCCCACCACACACCATCAAACCACGACCTCCATACAGGTCCCTTTCAAGGACATTAATGGTTTGGTATCTGGTTCCTGGTTAACGTCAGATGAAAACCCGGTGATAACCACTGTTCAGACTATACCTGGACTCGTCCGTGAACATAACGTGGGACCACTGTTCCATTGAGCATGTACTGTGTTCTTGACAGCAGGCTTCATGGGATGACCTGTGACCAGGGGTCAATGGAATGCATCTTCCTGGTCTCCGGGCGAATAAACCATGTATGTTCAGTCATCTGTAGTTTGTGTGTCAGAAGACAGCTGTCCAGTGGCTGTGGTAAGGTCCTGAGCAAAGCTACCTGCAGTACTCCGTGGCCGTCTGCGGGCACTGATGGTGAGATATCGGTCTTCTTGTAGTGTTGTACGATCTGTGCGTCCCGTACTGTAGTGTCTGGACACGTTTCCTGCCTGCTAGAATCGTTGCCATAATCTTGAGATCACAGTTTGCGGCACACAGAGGGCCTGTGCTACGACCTGCTGTGTTTGACCAGCCTCCAGTCGCCCTAGTATTCTGCCCCTCATAACGTCATCAATATGTGTTCTTTGAGCCATTTTCAACACACAGTCACCATTAGCACGTCTGAAAACGTCTGCACACGTACTCGTTGTACCGTACTCTGACATGCACCAAAACAACTCTGCGTATTTGGACTGCTGCCAGCGCCACCGTGTGGCGACAGCAGGTCAAATGCACCTAATGGTCATACGCTGAGGTGGTTTAAACCTGCCATCCACCAACCAGGGCCTTGTTTCACCATGTATCAGCATTATCCTTAATTTTTGAGCATGAGTGTACTACGATAACATCAAACCAAGTGTTGTTGGTTAGCTGACCTACTGAAATCAGACATTTACGAGCTGTTGTTGTTGTTCTTGTAGTTGTGGTCTTCAGCCCAAAGACTGTTTTGATGCAGCTCTCCATGCTACTCTATCCTGTGCAAGCTTCTTCATCTCCGAGTGACTAATTAATGCGACCCACATCCTTCTGAATCTGCTTACTGTATTCATCTCTCGATCTCTCTCTATAGTTTAATCCCCCACGCTCCAGTACTAAATTGGTGATGCCCCAGAATGTGTCCTACCAACCGATCTCTTCTTCCAGTCAGATTGTAACACACATTTCTCTTCTCGAGAATTCCATTGAGCACCTCCTCATCAGTTACGTGATCTACCCACCTAATCTCCAGCATTATTCTGTATGATCACATCTCTAAGCTTCTATTCTCTTTTTGTCTAAACTGTTTATCGTCCATGTTTCACTTTCATACATGGCTACACTCCATAGAAATACTTTCAGAACGGAATTCCTGACCCTGATATCTTTACTCGATGTTAACAAATTTCTCTTTTTCAGAATCGATTTTCTTACCATTTCCAGTCTACATTTATGAGTACAGTTTGGGAAACACCATGAAGCTGCATTGTGTTTAATTAAAATGAAGTCGTTGAGCATGTGTGGATTTCCATTCCTAGCGTTTAGATTACAGTACCTTCGCCATGTTTCTCCATATTGCGAAGATTTAAGCAAAATGATTGTTTAGTGGATTACGGACATAAATAACTTCCCAACAGTATGTGGACTGCAACTCTGCCCGGGCTGACAAACTATAGAAACGGCTTGCGATTCTCCCACGTCTCTGAACAACTCTAAGTTCAGTGTTGTGTTGTAAGTCTCAGCTGCTTGACGGTAAGTACGACGTCTCAGGAATATGCTGTGCTCCAACGATGCTGACAGTATTTCAGATGGCTCTGAGTTAATACGAGTAGCTGCGCTCCTGTGATATGAATGTGCACTGCTGAGTGGAAATCTTATTTAGTACTAAAATCAGCAATAAAATTTTTCAACATTATTATTACTCTTGCTACGTGTCCTTGTACTTACTCGTCGTCCTCCAAAATAACAGAGGCACAGTATTAGTCATAAAGGAGACTACCAAAGTACTACTTTAAACTGATGACGAAGTAAATACTGTGACAAAGGAAGCGCTGCACACTGACATAGTGAAATACAATAATGTGGTTGATGAGAATCTCCTGCGTGTCATCAGGACTGGAAACAGTGCCCGCAGAAGCAATGACCTGCACCAGTCAAATGAGTGTTAGATGAGGTGCTATTATGCCACTGTAGTACCAAATACCGCATTACGTCCTTGGTACTGAAATTCCAGCTACAATGGAATATTTATAGAGATAATGGCACGTTTTGGGAGATTTGGCTACATCTCTATCGCCCAACATCTTTCCGCCTTCTTCATGTAAAGGTGTCAATCTGCTATACGAATTTGTGGCAGGAGGAGAGTTAAGAACAAATATATAATTACCTTTCTACATTTTAATGTGGTAAATGAATATTTATGAGTTATCATCCCCCGTATTTTATTAGTAAATAAGTTTTAATTTTCTTACATCATTGACTTAATCTGAAGTTAACTGGTTACTGCAGGGACGTTACTTGAATAGCATGTTTCCTATTAACTGTTTCAGGCTGTTCCACATTTGACCATTAAAAAACTCTTTCTGACGCTGGCCGTATGGACAGTGTCCGAAAATAAAAGAACGGTTCTATACGTGGATGACAGTGTTACAGCAATGTCTTTATGTCCTTAGATCTGGCCAAGGCTTTTGAAATTTCTGTATGAACATTAGTTACTTGACAGCTGTGATCTGGCATTCCACAACTTCCTCCCCTGTTTAAACACTTCATACCAAACTAAGACTTGTGCCCAACATCTATTGTTATTGAGTGGTAAGTATACCGATTTTCACCCCTCCGGATAGCCGTGTGTGTCAGAGCGCCGATTCCTTTTGTTAACTTTCGTATGAGTAACGTTTCAAGCAAACTGTCGGTGAGCACATCATCTAGTGTGGGAGGTAAAGGAGTTATGTAATGGTTCATTCTGTTCAGTTGGTCCTGTAATTCTCCCTTACTTTCGCTGAAGATGTCATTCCACTCTCATTTTTAATCTCAGTCCTGAACGTTTCGTTTATTTCCGATACCGTTTCTACCAGGTACGAGTTGGACACTCTTCACAGCAAAATATTACTAAATAAACTGTAAGCATTTGGCATAAATTGACTAGCTGTTTAAAAGGTCAGCCATGCTTACAAAGGTACTACGACCAACGGTTTAGGTAATGGTTGATTGTTAGTGAAACAACAATCAGACTGAAAACAGCAGCACGTGAAATATTCAAGGAAGTACAATATGATCTGTTCTGTTCAAGTATGTATCAATGTCTTCCCAGACGGTGCGTGACATGGAGCGAAAATTCTGTTTGATGATGACAGCAACATCCTATTCACTGGAGAACGACAGAACTCTTACCTGAGAAAGCACAAGTCGAGGGAGTTGAACTCGAGGTATTGATACCGCTCAGATATTGTGAACTGAGACGTTGTACTGTTGTGTCCAGTGCTGTCATTCATTAACTAGCATACGCTACTAACAGAAACGTGCTGGTACTGGTAGAGGAGCATCTGTTACAGAAGCGTGACGCAGCCATCTTGCCTTACCAAACGTCAAGATGTTTGTGAATGGTACTAACACGATTTTCTGAAAGGAAATAACATTGTAAGCTTTACGGTGCTAGAATTTTAGCTGTTTTAAAAGTCCTGCTTGCTGTTGCTACCAATCTTGTGGTTTTAAATTTTGTGATTCTTTTATAAATTGTTCATTACCATTTGTCTTCTGTACATCATATTTACGGTGTGGAAATTTCTTAGTGAATTTTCTTTTTTTCTGGAATGACTTCTAGGGAGAATATTGCTGGGTAATGGTCGGAATCTAAGTCTAGTCCAATAAAGACTTTAAGTTTAATGATTTCTACTGTATTTAGGCGGGAGATCATTACACGATCCAACTGATATTCACCTAGTAATGGATTTGGTGAGAACCATGTGTTGGTTTTCGAGGCTCTTTTCTTGAAAAATTTCAATTTGTAAAATAGGTCGTGGTTTTTGCAGATATAAATATGTCGCATGCCATTCTGGTTGGTCTGTGTATGCCCTGACTATTTGCCTAACCAATATTGATATTTCTTTTCTTTGCCAATTTGTGCATTGAAATCGCCCATAAGGATTTTGACACGGTTATTTGGTATTTTTTGGAGAATATTATTTAATTGGTTCCAGAATTCTTCTACCTCTTCTAATTTGTTTTTTTTTAATGATGTTAGTTGGTGCATGTCCGTTGATTAGAGTGTATATCTTATTAGCTGATTTTATTGTCATCGTGGAGAGCCGACCCGAGTAAGATTTGAAAGTATTGATGTATCTACTATAAATCCAGTTACAAATTGTGGACAATTTGCCATGGCTCGTTTTTCAGATTTTCCTTCGTATATCCTGTACCCTTCTGAATAAAAAGGATGTTCATCTGTATATCATGATTCCTGAAAAGTGATAATTTTGATTTTACATAGTCTGCACTTGTCCAGGATGATATTTAGTTTTTCTATTTTACGAGAGAATTTACATTAAATATTAGCCAAATTGGTTTTATTTTATTATTACGGGGTTTTGGGGCACTCCGATTTTCCTCCATGCACACTTCTGTGGTCTCCCCAGCATCCGAATAGACCACCACTTGTGGTTTTTCAACCGCGGGATTTGAGCCACCGGGATAATTTGTCTTTGTAGGTGCTGCATCCATGTTGATTTATTTGGAGTGGTATTGTGACTGAAATTTAGATTACAGTCTGGTTAAGCTCAGAGGTTCAATTCTGAGTTTTATAGATCAGCCGCCACCAAAATGTGGAACAGACACTGTAGCGGTACCGCCACTAACCCGTGGAACCGTCGTGCTCTTTGTCCAAATATCGTTGGACGATAGCTTTTATAGTATCGCAAAAAGCAAGGTTGCCTCTTCCGCCAGTTCCACCGTACCGATGATCTTCATCTCCGTGTTCTCTTACATTCATAGCCATTTTCGTTAATGACCTTACCTTTGAGAAGTACATCGATAATTTCCCTGTCCGACCTTGTTTTCTTCTCATGTCACCTAAACTTCTGCTGCAGCGCTTTTATTTTTATCTTTGCAGTCATTAACTGTGTTTTTTTTTCGCCTCAAGCCTTCCATCAGTTTTCTTTTGTTTAGTAACGTACTTGCTATAACAGACTGATCTCAACTTGTTGATGAGCTCTTACAGCACACTTGGTAAGTTTTATCAACAGTATCTTCACAGAAAGGAGGCTTCGTTCAGGTGACAATTTTCTGGAAATGTTATGAATGCGAAGGAACAGCTTCTTCTTGAAGTTCCCTCGCCTGACCATCTAAAACCATGTCTTCTTCACGAAAGTACTGGGAACGAACACCTGACGCATTTCTAGGAAATCCATTCTCCTTGTGAGCTGGATTTACCCAGGCATGCCTTAGATCTTTCCTTTTTTGGAAATCTGAAATTTTTTTTTTTTAACTCTTAACAACAGCTTGGCTTTCACTACCTTGGTGGAATAAAGGCAGATGAATTGGGCAAATACATCATCGTAAACCGTTATTTGCTGGTGCGTCCTTCTAGGTCTGAGCAAGGGTCCCACAAAATCAGTGAATAATTTCTGAAAAAGGACGTTCGACAAGTGTAGATACCATCCATCCCACATTAGTATTGTGTGTGTGTTTTGACATAGCACAGAGCTTACAACCATCCAGTACGGTTTTAATATCACCGTTCATACTTTCTCATATCGATTTTCGTAGTATTTTCGCTCTACTGTTAAAAACGCGTCAGTGGTCGCCAACGGGGGCTCAAGGAAATATATAAACAACAAGGGAACGAATTCCTGACGCACGCCTATCTGTAAGTTCTTACCTTGTCGTGCGCGGCAGCAGAGAACATTGTCTTTAAGAACATATCGCTAGGCACCATGTGCCCTTAAGATTTTGTACGTAATAGCAATCAGCTGCTCACGTCGCTAAATTGTGGCAAATCCATGAATACTGAGCTGATGATCGGTACTTTTTTAGTGACTGTATGGACGGTATCATCCTGCTCTAATTTTCTAATTTCATTTTTTTTAACCTACACATGTTGCTCAGTTCATGTGCTTTGTTATCCCTAGACCATTCTGCGTCCCCGAAATCCTAGGAGACTTTTCTCCCACCGTCTGTCCAGATCCTGGCATAATGTCCGATGGTTAGCTTCTAATGTAAGCTGGGTGTGTTCCAGATAGTACCTAAATAATTCCAAGGCAGGTAGTACCAATAAGTCCAATAATTCGTAGAACGAGTACGCCTTTGCCGGTGTGTTCAAATTCATGCCGCGTAACCAATGAGTCATCTCCCCTGTTGACTATTCTGTAACAGTACCGCTCCCATCCCCACAACAGAAGCATGCGCCTGTAAGGTAAATGGTTCACGGAAATCCGTGACAGCCAGAACCGTTGCTCTTACTAATGCTTGCTTGCTTTAGCGACAGCCAAGCCGCGTCCTGACAGGGTCCCTACTGAATCTTACTTTATTTCCTACGCAGTTATATCAACTTGCAGCCGTCTCGGTATATACTGAGAAATTTTGCGGAAAATATTCACCATGCCTCTAAAATTGACTACATATTTTACGTTTTTCGACCCAGTAGCTAACTAATGGCCTGCCCTCTATCAGGATGGATTGTTAACCCATCGAGCAGTAGGGATAGTACTGCGGCACCCACAGACAGACGAAAAGGTACGCTTTCAAATTCATGGACGTTCCATTCGGTCGTAAACTCCATAATGCGTTTAGAATTTTTTGCTTGGGCAATATCACTGGCATAGTTAAATTCTGAAACTAACCGAACAAGAATGCAGATCGAACAACTGTGCCGATCGTGAAATCATCTTTCTATTTAAATACCGATAACCAAACTTTGTTCGATATTCTCCATTTGACTTGAGTACTAAAGATATGCGAGCCGTGAATGGCGACTTGGAAGCCGAATAATTAATTCCCCGTTGCAGCACCTGTTATATATATTCTTTCATTATCATCATCCTAGGCTGGGAGAAGCGATATGCTGATCATTGAAACGGAATATCTTCTTATAATTAAAGATTATATAGATCAATGAAGCAACCCCTAATTTAATTGTCCAAAGGTCGGAAAATTCCGAATGTAAGCTCGTTATTTCCATCTGCGTCTCAGGATACAAGAGCTCCAACTGTACACCTGAGCTCTCTTGTTCCCTCGCTTCTTCTCCTAGACGTCCTACACTATTTACTGGCTATTACGTTGCCACAAAGTCCCTTATTATCGCAAAGTAGAAAACTTTCTTGTGGCTTGAAACTGAACGAAAACCTTTTGAACCACCAGTCAATCACCAGACTAATCCTATCAGTAACGTCTGCCACTACAATACAGTTAGTAGCCAGCTTGTCAACAACCCGCATTCTCACTTTCGGAGTAAAATTTTTTAACCTAAGCTTCATGAACTCTACCCTTTTCAACATTACGTTAGACTGATTGACAGCGTTGCATGTATACAATCTCATGTCATTCCCGCTAATTTACGAAGTCCCTTATTTTCACAAAATTAAACATAATCTCATGCAGAAATGGCACTCACTGAATCTAATAAAGCACGAAAAGCAAGTTGCCGTTAATGGCGACACGCACAAATGGTACGTTTTGTAGGCCATGTGTCTTCCCCGTGCAGATGGCCTTAAGCTCCTCCCTTTTATCTTGCAGCAGTTGTCTGGAGCTCTGGACCCTTTATCGTTTGTCGCAGTTCCTACTTATGTGTCCCACTTCGTTACAATACCAACACTTTACCCCTTTCTAAATTTAAGATATCCACATCTGACCTATCGACCACTCTAGCTTGCTTTTGGAACTCCACAACGAAATTCAGAGATCTAACAACTTTCCCAACCAAATCCAATGATGAATCGTCTTATTCCGCCAAACATCCGTGTATTGGGTTCTGTATCTCGGCAAATGGTTTACCTGACTTCGCACGCTCCGGTACAAGACGACAGACAACCCAGTTATGCACGTCGAAGGCTCCAAGATCTCCACTTACCGGCCATCACACATATGAATCACGATGTTCAACGTGTCTGTCATACTGCGGCCACACTGGAGACGCCCCACTCGGTATCGCACTGTCTCTTCCGAATCATGGGCGACTCATAGAGGCAACAGCCCAGTCGCTGAAGGCGAGAGCGTCAGCCGGTCATGTGGGACCGCTCGGAAGTAACTAACTTTCTTCTTTATTCCACACACACGTCCGTCTCCAGTCACGTGACCAATTTCTCATCTCTGCTTCAGTGATGGTGTTGAGGGATGGTGCCAACCTCTGTAACGGTGACTGTGTCGTTTTTTGAAAACACACCATTAAGCTACGTCTGTCAGTAATTGATTGATCGAAACTCTTGAAACATACATAAATTATTTAATCACTGATAATACCTCAGGTAATACAAACTGTAGTGTCATTATTCTGACTTACATGCAGTACAAAAGCAAATAACGGTAGATGATTGTAATAAGCATGCATTGAGGGATATTCCTTTCTTAGTATTTTCCGTCTGCTGTGCGAAAAAGTTGAGCCAAATACGAGTATGTATTAATCATTAAGTCAAATCACTAAACATGATGTATTTATATCAATATGTTCCTATTTCTTACACCTGTGCAGTGGCGTCCGACCGCATTTTCATCCGCGCCGCCCCCTCCAGTCAGCCCGCATGTTATTCGTTCGTTCTCCTTGTCTACTGCTTTCTTGTACAGAGAACCTTCGATACGTAGCGTTATAAATACGGATTATTCGCCGAATAGGAAGCTAGTTGAGTTTCAGAAGCAGACTGAACAGTGAATTTGTCAGGAAGAACAGGCCCATGGAATTCTTCATTTAAGGAAGAGACCGAAAATTGAAACTTTTTTGTCTCATAAGATTGCATTGTCTTGTACATGCGTACACTCAGTTTAAATAAAACTTTCTTAAGCTTTTGCATGTGACTTGTTTATTCTCATGTACTTGATTATTTTTAATTGCGGTAAAAGTAAACGTAGATCAAGATATCTTTAACGCCCCTTCCCTGAGGTTTTCCTGTATCCTCTACTGCATCTGTGTGATTGGTACACAAGCAGTTGTTTACACGCCCTTTAGAATCGTAAAATATCGGCGAGCACGGAGTGTTGGCTTCAGTGAGAATACTGATATTGTATTCCGTATTCCCAGTCTAGTAATCATGTCTGTAGCTACTAATCAGTCAGATATTATACATTATCTTTGAATGTCCTACTAACGTACGGAAAAAGTGATTATAGTTTACCTCATCTTGAAATTACTGATTAATGCAATTTCATTTCGAACATAAAATTCTCTCCTGGAGTACTATTTGCTTTCGGAGATTAGGACTTCATTTGTGTATAACAGTGGTATCAGCATATACACTCCTGGAAATGGAAAAAAGAACACATTGACACCGGTGTGTCAGACCCACCATACTTGCTCCGGACACTGCGAGAGGGCTGTACAAGCAATGATCACACGCACGGCACAGCGGACACACCAGGAACCGCGGTGTTGGCCGTCGAATGGCGCTAGCTGCGCAGCATTTGTGCACCGCCGCCGTCAGTGTCAGCCAGTTTGCCGTGGCATACGGAGCTCCATCGCAGTCTTTAACACTGGTAGCATGCCGCGACAGCGTGGACGTGAACCGTATGTGCAGTTGACGGACTTTGAGTGAGGGCGTATAGTGGGCATGCGGGAGGCCGGGTGGACGTACCGCCGAGTTGCTCAACACGTGGGGCGTGAGGTCTCCACAGTACATCGATGTTGTCGCCAGTGGTCGGCGGAAGGTGCACGTGCCCGTCGACCTGGGACCGGACCACAGCAACGCACGGATGCACGCCAAGACCGTAGGATCCTACGCAGTGCCGTGGGGGACCGCACCGCCACTTCCCAGCAAATTAGGGACACTGTTGCTCCTGGGGTATCGGCGAGGACCATTCGCAACCGTCTCCATGAAGCTGGGCTACGGTCCCGCACACCGTTAGGCCGTCTTCCGCTCACGCCCCAACATCGTGCAGCCCGCCTCCAGTGGTGTCGCGACAGGCGTGAATGGAGGGACGAATGGAGACGTGTCGTCTTCAGCGATGAGAGTCGCTTCTGCCTTGGTGCCAATGATGGTCGTATGCGTGTTTGGGGCCGTGCAGGTGAGCGCCACAATCAGGACTGCATACGACCGAGGCACACAGGGCCAATACCCGGCATCATGGTGTGGGGAGCGATCTCCTACACTGGCCGTACACCACTGGTGATCGTCGAGGGGACACTGAATAGTGCACGGTACATCCAAACCGTCATCGAACCCATCGTTCTACCATTCCTAGACCGGCAAGGGAACTTGCTGTTCCAACAGGACAATGCGCGTCCGCATGTATCCCGTGCCACCCAACGTGCTCTAGAAGGTGTAAGTCAACTACCCTGGCCAGCAAGATCTCCGGATCTGTCCCCCATTGAGCATGTTTGGGACTGGATGAAGCGTCGTCTCACGCGGTCTGCACGTCCAGCACGAACGCTGGTCCAACTGAGGCGCCAGGTGGAAATGGCATGGCAAGCCGTTCCACAGGACTACATCCAGCATCTCTACGATCGTCTCCATGGGAGAATAGCAGCCTGCATTGCTGCGAAAGGTGGATATACACTGTACTAGTGCCGACATTGTGCATGCTCTGTTGCCTGTGTCTATATGCCTGTGGTTCTGTCAGTGTGATCATGTGATGTATCTGACCCCAGGAATGTGTCAATAAAGTTTCCCCTTCCTGAGACAATGAATTCACGGTGTTCTTATTTCAATTTCCAGGAGTGTAAATTCGTAGTTCCATCTCTTTGTTTTTCACCATTGTTTCAATTCCTTCTTTTATGTGTTCGTTGCGCTGTAGTTTTTGCTGAATGCATCCTCCTTTTATATTTAATGTGTTTCGTTGTGGCAAGAATTGATTGTTCAGGAGTCGACTCATCAATTTTTATGGAAGTTGAGAGTACCTGAAATTACTATAAATGTCATGTTACAGTCAGTTTGCAATAATTTTCTACATTTTTTTACGTCGTGGAAACAAACCATTATATCAAATTCCTCTGCCTGTTTCGACTTGTGTATTGTATTATTTTCATGATTTTGTGGTTGTTATATATTTCCCCCACTAAAAAGTCTATTTCCCGCTGTTGTACGATTACATTCAATCTTATTTACAACGAATTTGTGTGACTCTGCAGGTGATGTTTATATTTTCGTGTCATGGGAACGGGCGATTTTATTGCAGTCACTTTGGTGTTTTGTTTGATCCGCATGTTCGCGGTCGTTATGATATCATTGATCAGATCGATACATCGAATCTAAAATTTTGTTTATCCGTCAATGATGCTTGTAGCTGGGTGGCATATATTACTCTGAAGTGTACATGATGAAATCAAAAAGAATTAAATTCAGTTTAAATAGAGAAAACAACTCTGACACATTAAAGTTAAATGATAAATCTCTCTATTGTTTAAATAACACAAAATAAGTAAGGAATAATTAAGAAGGACAAGTGATATGTAATAAACAAACGAAGACCAAAACAAAGAGGATAAGGAGTAACAGTCAGCTGCTTGTTATTACGTACAGTTGCTATTTACACTCAGTTTTTTTGCTATGTGATAGTTTTCTGAGAATTAAAAGCAGATAACATGGGCACGCCCGTGAAACTGCAAGCAGGGCGCATTAAAATACTAACGAAAAGTTCTAACGCGTTCACTGTAAGGTGTGAGTTCATCTACCTATCTGTTGTGCACTCGAATACATTAATTTATTGAGGGAACAAGGCTTACGTCTTTAACAGTGGGTGCTAAAAATTATAGAGTTGCTGAGTGTATCGTTTAATAAAAGAAGAAACAACTAATACAGCAGTTTTACTTCATCACATACGTCACCAAAGTAATGATTGTTGCAGGAAAATCGTACATACAAGGAGCAGATTCAAATATCTCGCAGTCTCCCTCAGCTCAACATCTTAGTCGTCCTAGCGGAACGCAGATCCAGGTTTTCAGAGCTGCAGAAGAGAAGACGTGACGATGTAGCAACCATGCATCAGCTTAATCTTAGTCTCAGAGTCCGCTGTACGTGCGTGTGACTGTGGACAGCGACAAGTATGAAGAAACTAAACGGTATGCTATTATCTTTTTGAGTTATTAGACTAACTTGTTCCACGTATGAACAAACATAGGAGCACTGTACGTTAAGTAAAACCAATAGAGGCACTGCATGTGTATAGTCTCTGGCATCAGTTTGGGAAGAATGAACGTTTTTCTCGTTTTTAAGATCTGGAAACTACCAGGTTCATTTCTTGACGCGTTTTACTTCCGACCGCCTGTCCTCTTTAAACACGTGTGTGGATTCATATGGTATATGTATGGTTTTTATATATGACCGATTTTAGTATTCTTTAAGTTGAAAAGTCCTATGTCAAGGACAGAATATCCTTAGACGGCTAACTTTTTTATTGTAATATTAATACATGTTTCCAACTCCTATACATTAACTCACTTCGTGGAATTCCAAAATGTGAGACGGATTGGGAAAGCGTATTTACTGCTTCCACTCTTGTGGAAGCAGTAAAATTTTCAATACAAGAAAAGCGTTCAGTAACGTCTAAAACTTCCATCTTCTTTTTTTTTTGTATGAAAATAATTTGCTTAATTCTGTACATGGCTATGTATATTAAAAGTTGTTTGAATACAACAATAGTAAATAATATCATTAAGAGCACTCGATGTCAGTCCTGTATGAACTGTCCTCTGGTCGGTATGGGGAAATAACACTTACCTGACAAGAGGCTCTCCCTGAAAATCTCACAGCTGTGTATATTGCCGATATCCAGTTGTTCGTAATATAGACTAACAATAATAATAATTTGCGTAATGAAAAAGCGCAGATGTCACTAATTTTCATTAATTTGGGGCCAGTTTACTTTATTTTGCGCTGCAGTGTGCAACAGGTCTGAAATGGTTAACTACATAATATGCAATGTTAACTTAAAAACGTCTGTGCCATTTAGCTAAGGACTTTTTAATGGTAATATATGTGCAGAATTTGTTTCTTAAATATGTTACTGAAATTTGTTTCTGAAATTTGTCCAATTAGGCAATGGTAATAAAGTGAAACATTTAAACACGTTATCTCAAAACATCTCTGTTGCACGAGTCACTAACAATTGCCACCTTGAACAACTCCGAAAGTATGACAGTAGCTGAAAAGTTTGTTGGAAAAATGTTGCATGGAACAACGGGGGCCATATATGACGATTGTTTTCTCGTTCCTAGGTGTCGTCGCTTCAGACATATGAAGGTCAACTTTGTTCAATTAAGTGCGATGATACACTTCGGTACTTATTTTCTGACAGCGGCTATCGAGACGAATCCCAATGTGTGTAACACTAAGGTCTTTGAAGGTCAATGAAGTTCAAAAAGGTGGCATGGACGTCCATTTACTGAAGGTGTTCGAAGTGATGACCATTGGTATGAGTGCAGAGCTGCAATCTTATTATCATGGATTGAGAGGTATTCCCTATCACTTCGGCACTTATTGAAGCACATGCTCTGACAATTCTCTCTCGCATATCGTACAAATAGTAAGTATTCACCGAATACGGCATATCCATCTAACGTGCCATTGACACGTAAACACCATTCGACGGTTTCGCAATACAACACTAATAGGAACGGCAAGACTAGTATCGTCGAATCAAGCGAATGTGAATGATGCATTCCTTCGAAGAACAGGTCGATATATTTCTCGTTACGGAGAATGACAAGGAAATTCAGTGAAAGCTAGAGACATATACCCTGAAAGATATCCTCAACGTACTCACCCTACAAGTCGTACATTTAAATATGTCTATGATAAATTGAGAACAACTGGATCTTTAACGCATCGGAAACATATGCGCAAAGTAAAGTTACTAACCAGGAAACTGTAATTGGTGCTTTTGTCACTGTGGTTCGAGATCCTTGTGTTAGTTCGCTTCAAATCGCAAGAGAATCTGGCATGAGGCAAAGTAGTGTTGTTCGCGTTCTGCATCGCCATAAATATCATCCTTACCATATCAGTCTCCACGAAGAATTAACTGGTACGGATTGTATGGGTAGCATTGAGTTCTTCCGATGGGCTTACCTTCAGATTCAGACGGATCACACATTTTTTAATTTGATTTTATTTACTGACGGGACTACATTCACGAACCATAGAAATGTTAATTTTGCATAACATGCATTAATGGGCAACTGAAAAGCCATGTTGGCTGCTGCAAGTTGCAGAACAAAAGTCGTTGAGTATATGGTGTGGGATTCTGGAGGATAGAATTATAGGCCCATATTTCATCGAAGGAAATCTTAATTGTAGGAAGTACACCACATTCCTCCAAAAAAATTTTACGTCTATTCGAAGAAATACCTTTAGGAACAAGGAGCAGAATGCGGTATCAACACGATGTGTGTCCGGCACATTTTTCGCGGATGGCTAGAAATGGGTTGCAGAGACAATCCCAAATCGTTGCATTGGACGCGGAAGACATGTGTCGTGGCCGGCTCGTTCACCACACTTGATGCCTGTGTATTTTTTCTTGTAGGGATTCCTAAAAGACACTGTTTATAAAGACGTTCCAATTTTGTGCCGATGTGATAAAGAAAATCACTCGATCCATGTAAAGAAGATTGCAGCACTGCATCAATACCAAGTCATCACTTCGAACTCCTTCTGTAAAAGGACGTTCATGCCACCTTTTTGACCTTCGATGACCTTCAAAGTCCTTACTGGTAGACGTCACTGGATTCGTGTCGATAGTGGCTGAGTACCGAACTATAGCATCCCATTTAAAAAAACCAAGTTGACCTCCATATCTCAGAAGCGACCCCAGCTAGCAACAAAAGAACCAACGTCATATTATGACACCCGTTGTCCCATGCAACCTTTGTGCAACGAACTTTTCAGCTCCTTTCACACTCTCGGAGTTATTCTTCGTGGCAATAGTTAGTGCCTCACCCTGTATGTAATATTCAGTCTGTCGTAACTCAGTCAAATTCAGAGTTGGAAATTATTTCTTTTATAGTGTGTTCAGAATTTAATGATAAACGTAAAAATTGCAATAACTCAAAATGCAAAATTTTCGCTAACCGTCCGACATAGGTTTCTTGCTCCTTGTAATTTTTCCTCACAGCTTTTCTTCAACGTGTGTGTGGTTGCTTAGTTGTCAGTACACAGTTCTCTCGGTCGATTCAAACTCGAAATTCCAGATTCTTATCCAAAGCGCCGAATGAAATACATAGCCGATGGAAAAGACGGTTCCACGGTATTCTCTTTCAGCTGGTGAAGTTGTCACAAGACGTTCCATTGTAGCGAATCAGGCAGTGGGTCATCCTCTTGTGGTATCGCCTTCATAACCAGAATAAACCGAGGCAAGCATTGTTGAGCCTCCATGAAACAATATACCTCAATTTATAGCTTAATTATTCAGACACTTTGTGAGTCTGTGGTTTAGTTAGCATGTTAGCAAGTTAACTTGATCTTCCGACATGTTTCAAATTCATAGTCGTTTTATTGTATTGCTGAAGATACGTTCGTGGGATGTAATTGTGTTTCTTGCTCCTTGTGATTGTTTCTTCATATGTATCCGTTAACGAGTGTATAGCAGCCCCTCTCGGTTGCTTCATACCTGAAATTACAAGTTTGTGTCAAAGACATCGTAAGTGAATGCGGATGGGTAGGAAGATAAAACCTGTAACGTTCGGATACCGTATAACTTGTGTCCTGTTTGACACAGTCAAGTCGTTTAAATATCTGAGCGTAAAGTCGCAGAGCGATCTGTGGTGGAAGAAACTTGTGAAACTTGTGGTAGGGAAGGGGAATGGTCGACTTTCGTTTATTGTGAGAATTTTAGGAAAGAGTAATTTACATATAAAAGAGACAGCATGTAGGACGCTAGTGCCACCTACTCGTGAGTGCTGCTCAAGTGTTTGGGGACCGTACCAGGTCCGATTCAAGGACGACATCGAAGGAATTCAGAGGCGGGATTCTCAATTTGTTACAGTTAGGAGTTACACAGATACATCGGAACTCATAGGGGATCCCTGGAGGGGGGGGGGGGGGGCGACTTTCTATTTGCGAAACACCATTGATAAAACTTAGAGAACAGGCAATTCAAGATGACTGTAGATCGATTGTAATGCCACCAAAGTACATTGCGCGTAAGGAGCACGAAGATAAGATACGAGAAATTAGGGCTAATACTGGGAAGTACAGACCATCGTTTTTCCCTTACTCTGTTTGCGAATGCAACTTGAGGTAAAATGAAAAGTAGTGACACAGAGTACCCTCTTCCACGCACCGTACGGTGGATTACGGAGTATCTATGTAGATGTAGATGTGTATCCAACTTATAGATGGATAGAAGGGAGGGTAGCTCGGTATCCTGCTGTTGAAGTTGTTAAAAGACGCTCGTTTCGAGCATACCAGACAACGGGTCCCTCTCGCTCCACTGGTGGAGCATCTCGGTAATCATAATAAGAATATGCAACGAGTCTTGAGCCTCTATCAAAGAGTGTACCACAGTTCCTACTTCTTTTAGATACTGAAAACTGTTTGAAGTGATTTCCAGTGACTAACCGCTGGTTTACATTTAATCTGCATAAGTAATCAATAGCAAACCAAGTGCTTGGAAAAGATATTGTTACGAGGTACAGTTGACTTCCAATAGCTTCTGGATAGTGATGTCCTTCCAAATGGTTCATCACTGGCAGGGCTATGCGATGCTGTCTTTAAAAAGAATAGCTCGATGCAATTACAGGGTCGAGTCGCACACGTCTGCTTTCATGCAGAGCAGCTAACTCGCTGCAAATATCAATCTCTAGGTGCGATCCAGCAATCAAATAGCTTGTGCATTAGGTAAAATCGCGAATTAATAAAATACACTGGCATGTGAAGTAAAATATGACTGAATAATTTATAAAAATGGTACTATTCTGAATATTCAACTGGTATAGACGTCAGAGAATTATGTTGAGTAATGTATATTCATCAAAGAAAATCTCAAGTAAAGGAAGATGGTCCTACTATATGCAGTTAATATAAACGTAGAAATTAATTTTATCAAATGAAATAAATTTGTCTTGAGAGTGTTACATGTATAGTAGCAGAATCCCCAAGCTAATCAGTAATCCGCAACGCCCGAAAACACACGAAATATTCACCTGCTCAAAATAGTTCAGTGTGCAACATGATGACCTACGGTCGCAGGTTCAAATCCTGCTTCGGGATTGGATGTATGTAATGTCCTTAAGTTAGTTAGGTTCAAGTAGTTCTAAGCTGTAGGGGACTAATGACCTCAGATGTTAAATCTCATAGTACTCCGAGCCATCTGAATCTTTTTTTTTTTTTAAATATGACGAGTAGAAACTCATAATCTGCATTCGTAATGCTATAGGAGAAAGATAATCGCAGCAGCCACTCATCACCAGGACCTACACGATCAAATGCCACGTGATACCACAGACAGGTCTGTCTTCTTCAAGAACTCGGCACAAAATGACTTCTTTGAGATCCAAACGAAAACCGTTCTCTTGAGCATCACTCGAAAAAGCGTTCTTCTTCAATAGACTCTTTCCTGGTTTTCCATTGGTTCTATGCGATCCGCAGCAATAATACATCGCTCATGTTCTGCGGACATGATTATCTCGACTGACCACCTCCCGCATAAAACGAACAAATCAAAATATTTAAATAAAGAAATGTTATACACTTTCGATCACACTCATACCATCAACAAGAAATGTAAATAAAGGTTCATACATACATAAATAATCCAGCATTTCTGAGCAAGTTTTCGCACTTTAAATGTGGGTCCCAAACACAAGACAAGTACTCAAAAATGGGTCGCACTAGTGTCCTATATGTGGTCTTCTTTACAGATGAACCACACGGTCTTGAAATATTTTCAAGAGACCAAGGTCGACCATTCGCCTTCCCTGCAACAATCCCTACATGATCGTTTCATTTCACGTAGCTTTGCAGCCTTACACCTATATATTCAGTCGACTTGACTGTGTCCAGCAGAATACAACTAATGCGGTATTTGAACATTATGTTTATATTATTCTTCTCATCTGCGTTAACTGACATTTTTCCGCATGTTAAGATAACTGCCATTCATCACACAAAATTGAATTTTTCTCTGAGTCATCTAGTATTCTCCTACGGTGACTCAACAACGTCCCTTTCCCCTACGCTACAGCAACATTAGCAAGCAGGAACAGATTACTGCTCATCCGGTCTGCGAGACCATTTATATACTATATAAGGAAAAAAGCAGCGGTCCTATCATACTTCCCTGGGACACTCCGGACGAAACCCTTGTCTATGATGAACATTTGCCGTCGAGGACGACATGCTGAGTTCTTTTGCTGCAGGAGTCTTCCGGTCGCTCATCATGTCTGTGAAGTCTTTCCTTATGCTCGGGCCTTTACATATTGTAATGGGCACCCACCGTGTCAAATGCATCCGTGCCCATTGCAATTGTATCTAACTGCTTCATAGAGTCAAAGTGGAATCACGTTGGGTGGCACGCTGTAGAACTCCATTTCCAACAATGTGCACGGCGTGTTACGAGACGCCTGTGCCTGTAGCAGTCTACGTAACGTATTTAAGTGGTTAACGTTGCATGATCACAGGTTAATGTAAGTGCGAGATACGCTGTTGCAAATGTTAGATGCTGGTACATTTTAAACCGGTATAACCACCAGAATCTCGAATGCCAGTATTCAAACGTGCATGGACTGTGTTGAACAGGTACTGGATGTCAGTTTGTGGATAGGAGTTCTATGCCTGTCGGACTTGGTCGGTCAGTACAGGGACCGTTAATGCTGCTTGTGGGTCGCACTGAAGTCGTCCTATGACATCGCATATGCGCTCGATTGGAGACGGATGAGGTGGTCGATCAGACCAAGGCAACATGTCGACACTCTGCTGAGAATGTTGGGTTACAACAGCGGTGCTTGGGTATATGTTATCTTGTTGGTGGAATGCTGTTCATGAATGGCAGTACAACAGGTCTAATCACAAGACTGATGTACAGATGTGCGCGCAGGGTGCGTGGGATAATCCCGAGAGTGCCCCTGCTCTCATACAAAATCACACCGCAGACCACAACTCCAGGTTTAGGTCCAGTGTGCCTAGCAGGAGGCATGTTGGTTGCAGGCCCTCAACTGGCCAATACACGGCCAACACTTGCACCGATGCAGTAAAAGCTTTCCTCAGAAAACACAGGAGATCTCCACCTTGCCCTTCAATTAGCTCTTGCTTGACACCGCTGAAGGCGCAGATTGCAGGGACTGGGCTCAGTGTATTCACACTACAGGGTGGCTGGTTCAGAGTTGTCCGTCAAGTAACCGATTTGCAACAGTTCGTTGTGTCACTTTGGTGCCAGCTGCTGCTCATATTGCTACCGCAGATGCTGTAAGGCGCGCCAGAGCCATACGCCGAACCAACGGCCTCCCCTCTCGGTAGTCCCACGTGGCCTTCTGAGGCCTGGTCTTCTTGCAGCCGCATACTATCATGACCACCACTGCCAGCAATCATGTGCAGTAGCTACATTCCTGTCAAGCCTTTCTGCAATATCGCAGAAGAAACATCCAGCTTCTCGTAGCTCTAGCACATCATCTCGATCAAACTCAGTAAGGTGCTGGTAAAGACGTCTTTGTCGTCTTAAAGGAAGTTTTGACTAACAACAACTCACAACGTCCAATCTCAAAATAGCGCTCACGACCGTTACAGTGAGTGTTTGAATCGAATGTGTTTTAAGCTCCCCTAGTGGCGCTGGTAGCACCACTCTTACGCGACTGGCGTGAAATTTGAAAAGAGGTGGTCACAAACGGAAGATGGAGGAGATGGTCGGAAATGGGTTTTGGGCAGGGGATGGACAGACAGAGGGGGCGGGGGGGGGGGGGGGAGTAGGGGATTGACAGAGAGAGAGAGCAAGGAACCGATGGACAGAGGGAAAGTGGCAGATCAGTAGTGGGAGAAACCTAAGGAGTTGGATAGGGAGAGAGAGACGGAGGGAACCAGGAGATGGATTAATAGAAGACTGGAATTAAAGTATACCCGCACAACGCTGGTACTTTCTCTATACTCGTAGAGCTGACGTTCTTAAAGAGATAGTCCTACAGCATATTGGTTTCCACCACACCGTAGGCTGCGTATCTGGAAGAGGCGGTAGTGCGGTGAACAGCTTTTTATGACAAACGTGCAGCAGCTGCTCTTTCTGGAAAACCATTCATAAAATATACACCGAACGACGTGGGACGGAATAATTTTTGTTTCTCCATTCACCGTTGTCAAATAAAAACTGCCGTCATCTTCATCTCGCTTCCTTTGTCCAGTCTCGCTTAGCTGGAAATGAAAAAATGGGTTTATCGTCGAAATGAACAGACCAGTTTGATAATTGATCTTCGAGGATTTTCTAGTCGCATATCAGTGAGAGATGGAAACAGACAGAAGATGTTTAGTTCTAAAACTTCCTGGTAGATTAAAATTGTGTGCTGAATCGAGACTCCAACTTGGGACCTTTTCCTTTCACGGGCAAATGCTTTAGCGGCAGAGCACTTGCCCGCAAAGGCAAACATCCAGAGTTCCAGTCGCTTTCCGGTGCATAATTTTAATCTGATAAGAAGTTTCATATTAGCACACACTCCGCTGCAGAGTGAAAATTTCATCCTGGATCTTGAGTTCTGTGCGGAGAAGGAGTCATCGAAGGAATCATGGAAGCTGTTCAAATGTCTTAGGAAGTAACTGATCTGTTCCTCACCATGGCTCCACACAACGAAGGTTTTATCTACGTATTTGTACAACACTTCAGGTTTACAAGGTCGAAAGTCCAATTCCTGCGTTTCCAAATATTCTACGAAGAATACGCCAACTACTAGACAAAGAGCACTGCCCATGGCGTCACCTTCCACCTGTTTGTAGAAGCTGCAATTTCACGCGAAATAGCTCGTGGTGAGACATACATGAAACAACTTGATAATGTTCTGCGGGAAGTTGATACTGTTTACTAGCACATGCTGTGGTGTGTCGCTACCAGTTTGGCATCAGCTATTGGGGATCATTTTCCAGTGTAACCCGGAAATCAATAGTAGCAAACAATAAATGAGAAATGGTAAACAGTAAACGGTAAGTCTCTGGTCACGTAGACACTTCGCTTCTCGCCGTTAACCAATACGCTTTGCCTGTTCACGTTGCTTGTCCCGTTTCCTCAAAAATGGCTCTGAGCACTATGGGACTCAACTGCAGAGGTCATTAGTCCCCTAGAACTTACAACTAGTTAAACCTAACTAACCTAAGGACATCACAAACATCCACGCCCGAGGCAGGATTCGAACCTGCGACCGTAGCGGTCTTGCGGTTCCAGACTGCAGCGCCTTTAACCGCACGGCCACTTCGGCCCGCTGTCCCGTTTCCTGTTACCAATTATCTGTCACCCGTTAAGCGTTTGCCATTTACCGTTTAACACTACCCGTCACCTCTTACCCATATCCTGGTTAGATTGGAAAATGGCCGTCAGTCAGTGATACCCTCAGTAGCTGACAACCCCCAAGTGCAAGCAAACTCTCCCAAGTTCCCTTAACAACTCTGATGCGTAAAGTTGATGGAAAACATCTAGTTGAAAGAAAAGGCATGTAGGCAAAACGTTTTACACATTTGAAGCAAGCGCTGCCGAACAGGATCCAGTATTGCGAAGGCAGGCGCGATCACCCCATAGGTCACGTCCGGTGTCTCAGACTCTGTCAAGTGTCGGATTCACCCAGAAGTGGTTTCGAGCGGCCTGGAAAAGAAATCGTAGCACCATTTAGCACTCCAGGATGGTACGTCACCACCAGCAGCTGGCAGAGTAACGTATGAACTGCACTAACTAATGGCTCTTAGGAGAACATGAAGAGGTCGGACGGCATTCCTGATTTAGGCACAGTAGGGAAAGCTGAAACGTGGGTGCCATATGAAGACGGGCTATAACTGTAAAGGAAATTTTCTTGAAACGAAAATTTTATATAAAGGTGAGAGAAAGTAGACGAAGATGAGTAGGGAGATTCGATATTGAGAGAAGAATTTGACAGAGCACTGAAAGATTTGAGTCGAAATATTATCCTTGAAGTACATGACATACCCTAGAAATTACTAAGATCCTTTGGAGAATGGGAAATGACAAAACTGTTCCACCTGTGGTGTACAACGTTCAGCAGACTTCAAGAACAATGTCACAGTACCCATTCCAAACACTGGGGAAGCTGACAGGTGCAAATATTACCTAATTGTCACTATAATCAATCATGTTGGCGAAATTCTGACACGAATTATTTACAGAAGAATCAGAAGAGTGGTAGAACTCGACTTCGGGAAAGATTAGTTTGGTTTCTGGGGTATTGTAGTAAAATGTGAGGCAATACCCAACCTACGATTGGTTTTAGAGAATATATTAAAAAAAGGGAAACCTTTGATTACAGCATTTGTAGATTTAGAGAAATCTTTTGATGAAGGTTACAGGAATATATTCTTTAAAAATATGAAGGTAGCAGGGATAGAATATAGTTAGCGAAAGTTTATCTACAACTTGTACAGACTACAGTTATAAGAATAGAAGGAGAAAAGAAGGAAGAAATAGTTCAGAGGTTATTCAGGACGTAAGATTAAGCAAGCAATGATGAAAATGAAAGAGAAATTTGGAAAGGGACTAAAGCCCAAGTAAAATAAATGAAAATTTGGAAGTTTGCCGAATACTTTACAGTTTTGAGTCAGAAATCTAAAGACGACCAACAGCAGTTGAACGGAATCAATAGTGCGTTGGATAGAGGTTGTAAGATGAACGTAAACAAATATATAAGAAAAGTGTTGGAAGGTAGTCGAATTAAGTCAGGCGTCGCTTAATAAATTATATAATTTAGCTGCAAAATAACTGATATTGACAGAATTAGAGAGGGTATAAAATGAAGGTCTTATTTCCATAGTGGTACGAGTCCATTGCCTCCACTTTTCTGTCTATAATGCTTCTGAAATTAGTGAGCCAAGCAAACGAAATGAAAGGTTCATCTCCAGCAAGAAGCCATATGCTTCAACATTTCTGGTATCTCAACTGCAGATTTTTCAGCGCTCATTTAACTTTAGGGCTGTTGATCTCAATATGAACAAAAATGGTTTTGTACCACTATTGAAATAAGCCCTTCAAATGTAGACTGGCTACAGTAAGAAAATCATTTGTCTAAAGAGGGAATTTTCTAACATCAAGTGTACATTTAAAAATTAGGAAACACTCTCTGAAGACATTTGCCCTGTAGTATAGCCTTGCACCGTGGAGAAACATGGACAACAAGTATTTCAGACAAGAGGATGATAAAAGATTTTGGAAGACAAAAGTTAATTCATGTAAATCGAAAAACTAGCTTAGCGATTTAAGGATGATTGTTCCTTCAGTCCACTATTGGGAACAACTGCCGAAATATTTTAAACCTTTTTCTACACGCAGAATCTCATTGCGTCTTACATTTAGAGTAAGTATAACAAATTTAGAAAAATATCTTTTGGGTTTAAAAATTACAAATAATTTCTTAATAAAGCAATAATGACATGTCGTTTATTGCAAATCTATGCAACATTGTTGTATCACACGGGCTCAAACTGTGTTTCCAGTGTAAAAAAAAAGTAACACTGAGGTCTAATGAGAGTTCTTTAATATTTTTTATTTTTATTTAGACATTTTGTTCACAAGTGTTGATTTCCTAATATTAGTAGTAGTAGTAGTAATAGCTTTATTCACCAATGGATCTTTTCTTTTCAATAGTGGTACAAAACCATTTTTGTTCATATTAAGATCAACAGCCCTAAAGTTAAATGAGCGCTGAAAAATCTGCAGTTGAGATACGAGAAATGTTGAAGCATATGGCTTCTTGCTGGAGATGAACCTTTCATTCCGTTTGCTTGGCTCACTAATTTCAGAAGCATTATAGACAGGAAAGTGGAGGCAATGGACTCGTACCACTATGGAAATAAGACCTTCATTTTATACCCCCTCTAATTCTGTCAATATCAGTTATTTTGCAGCTAAATTATATAATTTATTAAGCGAGACCAATTTAAAATAAGCTAATTTGTATACACATACATTCAAAACTTCTAGTTAGAGACAATCATCAGATTTACTCCTGGTAAACGACACATTTTTTACAAATACTTATTAAATAATGTAATGCCACACTGCTCACTCATATCTCACTATTAGTCACCGCACACACTATACATACATTGTTCCATAACGCGTCCCTCACTGCACACACACACACACACACACACACACACACACTGGTGATTTCTGGGCCATCTTCCGTACCGCAACTTTCAAGTTGCTATCCTAAAAAACGGAGGCGTCATCTCTCTATAATGAGTGAGTTGCTGAGCTCAGAAAGAGGAAGAGATGTTAGTACTGTGTTATGCATTGCGTGGGGGTAACAGTTTCTAGAAAAGGAAAAAAAATATGGGAAGAAAACATAGTGTGAAGGTGTTATGTGGAATGTTGGATGTTTTATATTCATTATTATCACTTATTTGCATAACTTTTTTTTACCAAACCCCTACTCTATTTTATCTAAGTAATCCTTCAATGTATAAAATGTATTTCATAACAAATACCTTTTAGCTGCCTTTTAAATTAAGTGTGTTTTTGCTATATCTTTCATCTCTTTTGGTAATTTATTGTACAGCTTTATTTCTTTGTGGAAAATGCTGTTTTGAGTTTTAAGTTTATCTTTTTCTTGGTAAATGTGAGTTGAGTCTAGCTCTTGTTCCATGGTCATGGACGGAGCTGTTTGTTCAGTAACTATCAACGTCATTTTTGATGTGTGGAACTGACTGATAAATGTATTCACACGGGGTAGTTAAAATCCCCAGTGTTCTGAACAGATCTTTACAATGAGCTCGACTACTATGTTTGGTTATTATTTTTATGGATATTTCCTGGATTTTGAAAACTGTGTTCATATTTTGTGCATTTGTTCCCCAAAAAAGAATGCCGTAGCTAACAACTGACTGTACATATTAATAGTATGTATCTAAAAGACACTGAATGTTACACATTGATGACAGGATTCTAAGGGCGTAATATGCTGATGACATGTTGTTTGCAAGTACCTTTGTGTGTTCACACTACTGCAACTGATCCTCAATATCTATTCCTAGAAACTTTGAGTTTGTTTCACAGTCTACAGAGGTGTCATCAACATTTAATGTGACACTGCCATTTTGCCTCTTCAGATTGGAATTCATGCCATTAGTTGTCTTTATGTTAAGTGTCACTTTATTGCTTATTGACCAATCGTAAACTTCCTTGAGAGCTTCAGTTGCTTTCTCTGCTAGGAATTCCCTTGTTTTATCAGTTACTATAATATTGCTGTCATCAGAGAAGAGAATTTTTTTACTATGAGTAACGCTACTGGGATAGTCATTGATGTATATCAGGGATAGTATTGGTCCTAATATGCTACCCCAGTGCGGACCCAAATAATAATGTATTTTGGTTCTGATAAGTGTTTTACTAAATGTTTGCATCTATTTGAAGTATGTGTTATCTATGCTCTTTGTACCCTGTCTGTTAGGTATGATGGAAACCAGTCATTAGCTAGAGAACATGGTACTGAAGGCAATGATACTGTTGGAGAAAATCGAGCCCCTAAAAATGCACCCTTCCAATGAAGAAAGAAATAGATGAACGAAGTACTTTTCATTCTGCATTACAAAAGAAATATGATCAGATTCTGTGTAAATGGAATGACAACCCTATGGCTTCTGCAGCATCAAATATATCTGAGGTGTACGCAGTAACTAATGTCAAAAGATACTCTCAGCGGTCGTGAAAACACATCAAAGATTATCGACCCTCCAGTCTCACGGAATAACAGAAAAAATGAGTAGAACTGATCGAATAGATGAAAATGTGAATCAGTTGAGGGTAAATACAGCTAACAGCTACAGCTATGATATAATACTGGCTTATTTCAGTTGGCTGTTGGATGTCGCTGTATACTGTGCCTCGATAATACTCTATAGAAAAGTGGAAATGATGTCTCTCGTCTGAATTTACGAAGAGATATGTGTAGATGTGCTTCAGGACGTATGCGACGCCACTGAAAGGACATGGGCGGACGCCGCAACTCAGAAGGAGGCATTGTGTTGGAGTAAAGCGTAAGACATAAGCACATACCCAGAACAATGAAGTAATGTCGGACGTGTGTGTTTAAAGTTTTACGGCATTATCACAGCAGGTAATTTATCGTTTTCGTTTCCAATTTGTAGTTTAATTTGTTTCATATAAATGGATGTTTTGCTCCCAGTTGTACTTAGAGTTGCATGCATGTTTCGGTAGATTACATTAAAAGTAGGAAGTTCAAATTGATTGTTCACTTTACATGCTTCGTTTTCAATGTAACAAGATACAATTAATGAGTGTAAAAAATTGAGAGAAAATTAATTCGGACTTCAATTGGATAAACGAAATGAGCTATGAACCCGTGTCGGATGAAAAGAGTCTGCTCTGCCTTTATTGCGTGTCTCGGAGAGCTCAGATAAACCCAGCTAAATATCAAATATGTTACGCGATGGAAACGGTAATTATTTTAATGGATATTAACTGTTTGTTTGCTATCAAGCTAGGCGCAAGTTAATGGACTGCGCTGTCGGCTCCTGCACATACAGTATACGTGATTTGGCATAAAATTTCTAAAGACTAATACGGAATTCTAGGCCCAGTTTAAATATTTCATTTATAATTCAGTGAGCATTAAGTCGATAGTACGAAATAAAATTGGACAACAACGTGTTTGTACGTGATGCAAACACTGGCATAATTACTCTACGTACAACAAGGGTGGCAAGACGACACTGGTAGTAAGTCGACAAATACAGCTTAAGACAAAAAGCGACGCACCACGAAGGAATTATCACTGGTCACTGGGGCTCATTGGAAGTGGGGCTGATCACTGAAGACATTTCTACACCTGCCAATGAGATTCCAGGCCGAATTCCTGTTTGGCGACGCATCTGACAGCAGTAGGTAGAATACCAACCTGGCGGTCGCCCCCTTATGCTCCGACAAGCGGGAGTGATGGGCAGGTTGCCTGGGGTGCCATTTCTTTTCATAGCAGGACTTCTTTGGTTGTCAGTGCGGCATCCATACAGTACAGCAGTATGTCGCCTGACCTTACATTTCAGCAAGATAATGCCCCCCCCCCCACCACCACCCAGCTTGCACGGTAAGTTTAGACTGTTTGTCACAGTGATGGCAACCCCTACCTTGGCCAATATATAGGGTCGTCCATTCATCGTGACCGGACCAAATATCTCACGAAATAAGCCTGAAACGAAGAAAGTACAAAGACGAAACTTGTCTAGCTTTTAGGGGGAAACCAGATGGCGCTATGGTTGGCACGCTAGATGGCGCTGTCATTGGTGAAACGGATATCAACTGCTTTTTTTAAATAGGAATCCATATTTTTATTACATATTCGCATAGTACGTAAAGAAATATGAATGTTTTAGTTGTGATAGATGGCGCTATAATAGTTTCAAACATATGGCTCTCAATTTTAGACGAACAGTTGGTAACAGGGCGGTTTTTTAAATTAAAATACAGAACGTAGGTACGTTTGAACATTTTATTTCGGTCTTTCCAATGTGATACATGTACCTTTGTGAACTTATCATTTCTGAGAACGCGTGCTGTTACAGCGTGATTACCTGTAAATACCACATTAATGCAATAAATGCTCAAAATGATGTCCGTCAACCTCAATGCATTTGGCAATAAGTGTAACGACATTCCCCTCAACAGTGAGTAGTTCGCCTTCCGTAATGTTCGCACATGCATTGACAATACGCTGACGCATGTTGTCAGGTGTTGTCGGTATATCAAGATAGCAAATATCCTTCAGCTTACAGAAAGAAATCTGTGGACGTCAGATTCGGTGAACGTGCGGGCCATCGCATGGTGCTTCGACGACCAAGCCACCTGTCATGAAATATGCCATTCAATAGCGCTTCAACCGCACTCGAGCTATGTGCCGGACATCCATCATGTTGGAAGTACATCGTCATTCTGTCATGCAGTGAAACATCTTGTAGTAACAACGGTAGAACACTACGTAGGAAATCAGCACACATTATACCATTTAGATTGCTATCGATAAAATGGGGGCCAATTATCCTTCCTTCAATAATGCCGCACCATACATTAACTCGCCAAGGTCGCTGGTGTTCCACTTGTCGCAGCCATCGTGGATTTTCCGTTGCATAATAGTGCATATTTTGCCTGTTTACGTTAGCGCTGTTGGTGAAGGCTCGGAGCACTATGGGACTTAACATCTGTGGTCGTCAGTCACCTAGACTTTGAACTACTTAAACCTAAGGACATCACACACATCCATGCCCGAGGCAGGATTCGAACCTGCGACCGTAGTGGTCGCGCGGTTCCGGACTGAAGCGCCTAGAACCGCTCGGCCACCGCGGCCGGCTGCTGTTGGTGAATGACGCTTCGTCGCTAAGTAGAACGTGTGCAAAAAATCTGTCATCGTCCCGCAATTTCTCTTGTGCCCAGTGGCAGAATTGTACGTGAAGTCCTAAGTCGTCGCCATCCAATTCCTGGTGCTTAGAAATATGGTACGGGAACAATCGAAGTTGATGTAGCATTCTCAACACCGATGGTTTTGACATACTCGATTCTCGTACAGATCGTCTGCTACTGATGTGCGGATTAGCCGCGACAGCAGCTAGAACACCTACTTGTGCATCATCATTTGTTGCAGGTCGTGCTTGACGTTTCACATGTGGCTGAACACTTCCTGTTTCCTTAAATAACGTGACCATCCGGCGAACGGTCTGGACACTTGGATGATGTCCAAGATACCGAGCAGCATACATTGCACACGCCCGTTGGTCATTTTGATCACAATAGCCATACATCAACACGATATCGACCTTTTCCGCAGTTGGTGATCGGTCCATTTTAACACGGGTAATGTATCACGAAGCAAATCCGTCCGCACTGGCGGAATGTTACGTGATACCAAGTACTTACACGTTTCTGGCTATTACAGAGCTATCTATCACAAAGCGAAAATGTGGTCCAACTAAGACATTCATAGGTAGCGTTCTCGCTTCCCGCGCCCGGGTTCCTGGGTTCGATTCCCGGCGGGGTCAGGGATTTTCTCTGCCTCGTGAAGACTGGATGTTGTGTGATGTCCTTAGGTTAGTTAGGTTTAAGTAGTTCTAAGTTGTAGGGGACTGATGACCATAGATGTTAAGTCCCATAGAACTCAGAGCCATTTTTTAAGACATTCATATTTCTTTATGTACTACACGAATATCTAATAAAAAATGGGGGTTTCTTTTTAAGAAAACGCAGTTGACATCCGTTTGACTTAAGGCAGAGCCATCTAGCGGGGACAACATAGCGCCATCTGGTTTCCCCCTTCAAGCTAGACGAGTTTAGTTCTTTGTAGTTTTTTCGTTTGATGCTTATTTCGTGAGATATTTGGCCCCGTCACTATCAATGGACCACCCTGTATAATTGCCTGAGAAGCTTTCAAAAAGTCCCATCCGAGAATGACGTCATGACTACACTCCTGTAAGACAATGAATGCTAAGGACTGTGTAAGGATACTTACACCCACACGAATGTCACATCTTCTTGTAGATTTTACATATTTCGTATTAGCCACCTTCAGCAGCAATATTTTGCTGTCGACGAATACGGTTTTCTGCAACTGGCGACGGCACTTCTCCGAAATGACTGAATATGATGCTCCAGAGATCACAAGAGCTTGGGCTGGTCTGCCATCCGAGAGGATATCGACGTAGTTTCCTTTCATTTTTGTAGTGATCGACAGAGAAAGATTTCTTTCTTCGGCGGCCTCCCCTCCAAGGAATGTCGCACCATTTCGTTTTCCAGGTTGCGGCGGCTAGGTGATCGGCGAGAGCTACTAAACGCCGATTGAGACCTTGCTCATCGTGTTGGGTAGCGCCCTCTCCAGCGGCTAGCTTGCGGCGATGGTGACCTACGCCGTCCTGCCCCCACATCTCCTTGTTCATCTTCGTCGTCGTGCACCCACATCTTCTTGTTCATCTTCGTTGTCCCGGAGTTGGCGTCGGCTAAGATCGGTCTGCTGTCTTCTGACGCGTTCGTTATCAAATATCCGCCACCACACTCGACAATAGCGCACCACATGTCCCGGTCGTCCACAGTGGAAACATACTGGTTGGTTATCCTGGGTCCTCCAGACGTCAATCTTCCTTGGTGCAGAAACAGATTCCTCATGCGGCACTGCAGCAACAGAAGTCCGCCTGGGTCTCGACTATTTCACTGTTTTAAAGGGAAATGAAGGACGAAAGATTGGGTTCAATATCTGTTCCACTTCCTCCCTTATGACCTCTTGCAGCGTCTCGGTATTTTTCTCGCTGTTCAATCCAAGTGCCTTCTGAACTTCCTCTCTCACTATTTGGCGAATAAAAATAGGGAAATCAGTTTCATCCTCAATCACAGACATCGATACGACGTATGTAAGCCGCTCAAGTTTATTATGTATAATTCTTTTTTGACGCATTGTCTCGATATACTGGCACCATTTTATGAAGTCGTCTGCTGTCGAAACCTCCTTAAGGAGTAGGGCTTGAGACTTGTCCTCAGCAACACCCTTCATGAGATGTGCAACCTTATCTTCCTCCTTCATTCTAGGATCTACTATTTTACATAGCTCAAGGACGTGTTGAATGTAGGATGCTGTAGTTTCTAATGGACCCTGTGCCCTGCACGTTAATTTATCTTCAGCCTTACAGTTCTGTAGTTGTGTGACGCCGAAATACTAGCGCAGTTCCGCCTGGTATAATTCCCAGCATGTGAAATTCTCCTCGTTGTTCTCATACCATTGCTTGGCAGTGCGATCCAAGTAGAAAAATACATTAGCCTAACACAAGGTGTAATCCCATTTGTTAAATTTTCCTATACGCTCATATACCTTCAGCCACTTGTATGGATCTTGGCCATCGTCACCAGAGAACCCGGAAGGATGTCTGATGTGGTGGCACATAGTTTCTGCCATCGTAACGTCCTCTTCTTCTTCTGGCTCCGATAGATTGTGATCTGTGGAATGTGGCTCCAAGTCGGGTTTTTCGACACGTAAACGGCGGCTCTGTCGTGGACTGATGGGAGCCACAGTGTCGCCGATAAAGTGCGCTATCACAAGTTCCGATACCCAGCGCCTCCACCAGAACAATGTTACGTAGAAGAAGGTGTAATTAGATGAATGACGAACACTAACTTCACTATGTAAAAAGGTTTATCCAGCTCTTGCACATATAAGAGCGCGGAACAAACTGCCTCGGGCCAGATCACATACGGTATATATATCTACAGTACAGTCTAGTACAGGGCTTCCCAACTTGTGGTCCGCGGACCCCTTAGGGGTCCGCCGGCTCTTTCTATGGGGTCCGCGGCCACCTTTCACCTAAACGTGTAAAATAATGAGTAAAATTATTGAATAAAAATGTGAAAATCAAATTCATCCGTATTTTTTTCGTGTGAAAAACATGTGTACTTTTACTTCAGGTCGTATTCCCAATCAGCCTTTGCGGTTCCTAAGTGAGAACGCATACACAGTTTAGTGCCGGAGAATGCGGCTTTTCTGATGGACTGTTTCGCAACCGTACGGGGGTAGTTTGTGCGCCGGCTCACGGCGCTAGATGCGCTGAAACCTTTTACGCATGCGCGGAGCGAGCTTTTTCGACCAATCACAGCGCTCGTTGGCACGTATGCGGTCCCAGTCATCGTTAAATATTAAACTTCCTTTGTCAGTGCACTACCTATTTCATAAGTCGATTTTCGACCAGTCTATTACTTCTAACATGGATCGGTGGCTGAAGTCACGATCATTAAAGAAGGGTGCAGTTTCTCCATCGTCTTCACAACAAGGGAAGTTTCCAGTTCAAATGAATGTGGAGGGACGACGATCAAAGGAAGAACAATCACAAGATTCTCCACAGCCGGATTTATTATGTGAAAACGCTGGAAGTACTCCATTGGTTGCTACATCCTGTAGAAGTGGGATAACCAAGAAGCGTAAGTACAACGAAAGTTATTTACAAATGGGCTTTATGGAGACAAAGGAGGGTAAAGCTCAGTGTGTAATTTTTGCGCGAGTCCTTCCGAAGAGTTCAATGGTTCCAGTTAAATTGCGCCGTCATTTTGAAGGTACTCACCCGGCTTTCCAAGCTAAAGACATCGATTTTTTCAAAAGGAAGAGTGCTTAACTAGCTGCTTCTCAGCATTGCTTGAAAACTCATGCAAAAACAGTTAATGAAATTTCATTAAAAGCTTCTTTCTTGGTTAGTTATCGAGAGGCAAAAACAGGCAAAACTCATACCATTGCAGAAAATCTCATAAATCCTTGTGTTAATGATATAGTTTCTTGCATGCTAGACGAAAAGGCAGTAAAGCTTGTACTTTCGGTACCATTACCAAACAATACTGTCAAGAGACGCATTGGTGACATGTCATATGATATGAAAGACACTCTTGTTTCTCGCATCCAGCAAAATTCATTTTGTCTGCAGACAGACGAATCCAATGACATTGCAGGATTAGCGGTTTTATTGGCTTTTGTCCGTTATGAATATTGTGGATGTTTTGAGGAGGACCTCTTATTGTGGAGACCACTACCTGCCAACACAACATGTGCTGAAATATTCTGTCTATTGGATGACTTTTTAAGGACTAACTAAGTTTCATGGTCTAATTGCACAGATGGTGCAAATGCTATGACGTGTCCTACAGCCCGAGCAATAACTAAAATAAAAGAAAACGCCAAGAATTGCAGGAATAGTCATTGTGCATTCCACAGATACGCTCTGGCTACGAAACAAATGCCTCTTCGTTCAAGAAAGTTTTAGCTTTCCTTTAGGAGCATAACACCAAATTAGCAGACCTTATTAATGACGAAAATTGGCAGTGTATACTTGCCTATTTGTCAGATATTTTCTCCAAAATGTACGAAATGAATATTTCACTCCAAGGGCAAAGTTAAACAAAGGTCACTGCTATCGACAAACTTCGAGCATTTGAGAGGAAAGTCAATTTTTGGGCAGAGAGTGTCGAGGAGGGGCAGGTTGAATGTTTTCCGCTTCTCAAGGAGTTTTGGAAAAACATAACATTGGCGCTTGGGAAGAATTTATTTCATCAAATCCTGGAACATCTCTAAAGCTTGATGTCATTGTTGGATCATTATTTCCCAACAGCTGAAAAAGAGAAGCTGCGGAAATACGAATGGGTGGTCAACCCATTCATTGTATCCAAAAAACCTAACATTCTATCATCAAATGAATATGAGTTGTTGATAGAAATTGCCACAGACCCTACCTTGAAATCCAGTTTTGACATTTACGGTTACTCGCACTTCTGGATCCGTTTGGATAGCAAGAAATACTACCCCCCAGTTGAAAAGGCAAAACGTGTACTTCTTCCGTTTGCCACAACATACTGCTGCCCACAAAACTAAGTACCGAGGCTGTCTAGATGCAGAACCAGACATCCGTCTCCAGTTGTCAAGAACTGAACCCAACTTTTCAAAAATTGTGTCAGCAGAAGCACCCTCAACCATTACATTAGGATTCCATCATTATTCCTACAGACTCATCTATAGTAAAGAAGAAAGCATTTTTCTTCATAGATGCTCAGTGAACGTAACTGAACTATAACTCTGTAGGAATTTTGTTTCTGTCTTCTATCATTTACAAAATAATTATTAATTGAATTCTGTTGGCACTGATATTTTTGTTACGAAAATTAAAATGATATCTAAAGCTAATTTCTTTTCTTTGTAATAAATTTCGTCATCTCAGTTAAAAATAAGGCCTGCCTATACTTCATTTACAATTACTTGCTATTACTCTGACACTATATTGTGGCAACTGGTTGCAAGCGTAAAGAAATGAGGACTTTTCACGTGCCACTTTGTAAAAGGTAAACCTCCTCTGCCAGAATTGTTTCCTTTGAGGAAAAAAGTCTTACGTTCTGTGAATTGCCTTGTTTTCTCATATAGAAATAAGAGAGTCTGTTTGTTTGTTTTCCTAATTTCTTTACAGTCGAGGCTGACAGCCACGATATAGCGTCCAAGTAGTTGTCGAAGTTCTCAGCTGTGGCTAAACTGTTGCCTCGCCGCCTGCCAGTTGCCAGCTACCAACTGACAGTACACTGTTGCAACGCCGCCTGCTACCTGCCGGCTATGGACTGACGGCTGCTGTTCAGTAGATACGCAAAGATCTAAAAATAACTAGACTTTCCGAGCTGTTTACATGGGCACGAAGATCGATTGTGGAACTGGAAAACGGTTTTATAAAAGCAAATTTCCAGAATCGATTTTGAAGTGTTTACCTGACCAACCAAAAGCGGAACTGGGACATCGGCTTACGAAATCCGGGTTTGGAAGCGCGTGTAAACTAGGTGAACGTATTCCCGCACATTGCACAACAGATGTCACAATAGGCCTTTGAAGGCAATTCCTTGGCCTCTTTTCTTTCGTGATGTGTTTGTATCCCGAATCATGGGTCTGCCTCTTTTCATCACAGCCACGCAGAATGGCTGCGCAGTCTAGGCGCCATGTCGTCGTGGATTGCGCGGCCGCTCCCTCGGGCATGTGTGTGTGTGTGTGTGTGTGTGTGTGTGTGTGTGTGTGTGCGTGTGTGTGTGTGTTGTCCTTAGCGAAAGTTAAACATAGGTTAATAGTGTGTAAGACAAGGGAACTGATGACCTCAGCAGTTAAGTCCCATTGACTTTACATACATTTGAACATTTTTCTTCGGATATCACAAAAAACCACACACACACACACACACACACACACACACACACGACTGTTACGAAATATACATGCTCCATACACAGCAGTAGCCAAACAGTGGAAGTGAACAGACCATAAGCGGCAGCTTGTCAACAGCAGACAGTTTGGACGTGACGTTGATTGCTCTTGAAGAAGGCAGCTCCAATGTGTCAAATGTCAATTACCAAATAATTTTAATCAGATTACAGTGTGTTGAACAAAGAGAGTAAATCCATTAGTAAGTGTCTGGATACAGTGGGAATTCAAATTGGATTGTTAATTTTAAGTTGTTTTTATTAATCTCTAAACCAATGACTATTGATACGTCGGGGGGTGGGTGGAGGGGGGTTCATTGGGAAAATGGCACTTGCATTAAGAAAGCTTTCAGTTCCCAAGGGTTTCGCTCTGAAATTTAAAGTTACTGTGCTCTTGACTGACTAGGGGTCCGCCATGGATTCTCGACTGAAGAAGGGGTCCGCCAGCTGATAGGGATGGCAAGTCCTGCTGTATACGACCGTCTTTCCCTATAGCTTGTTACAATTGTCCTCAGAATGTCTAACATCTAGCCCCATTTCACACTGTCGAACACTTTTTTCTAGATCAGCAATTTCTGATACCGAATCTTGATTCTCCTACAGTCTTGTTTCCATTATCAAGCGCAATGTGAGAACTGCGTCTCTAGTGCCTTTACCTTTCCTAATACCAAACTCATCGTTATCCAAGTGACCTTAAATTTTCTGTTTCATTATTCTCTATACAAACTCTGTCAGCAGATGGGGCATACGAGCTGTCACTCTCATTGTGCGAGAGTTCTCGCACATATCAGCCGTTGTTATCTTCGTAAGTGTGTACGTCACCAGCTTCTCACATTCCACACAGCATCTTGAATCGTCGCTGGGTTGTTACTAATCCCAATGATTTTAGAAATTCAGATGAAATGTAATCTATCTTTCCTGCCTTATCTGATTTCAAGCCTTCCACAGCTCTTTTAAATTCTCACTAGAATACTGGATCCTCTATGTCTCCCATATGGACTCCAGTTCCTTCTTCTATCACGTCGTCACACAGGTCTCCTACTTACGGAGGCCTTCGATGTAAACTCCCCAACTCCCGTTGCACCCTTAATTACCACCACTGCTTTTAATATCACTGAAGGTTAGTTTCACTTCTCTATATGCTGAGTGAGTACTTCGGATTAGCATTTCTATTTCAATTTCTTCACGTTTTTCATTCAGCCATTTTGCCTTACATCCATTCACTTCCTGTTTGTTACATTCCTAAGTGTTTTATATTGCTATATTCGTGTCTTTCCCTGGGCGTTTTTGTGCTTCTCTCTTCCGACAATCAGTTGAAGTATATCTTTTGTTACCCAGGTTTTCTTCGTAATTACCTTCCTTGTACCTATATCTGTCTGTCCATCGTCTGTGATCGCCGTTTTTACAGATATCCACTCCTGTGCAGCTGAACTGCCTGCTGAGGCCATATTTACTGCAGTATCCACGTCCAAGGCGAGTTACAAACGCATCTCATGATTCCTCATGTATCCCGTTTCCTTGCACAGTGCTTTTTCCGGATGACTGTCGTAAAATGCAGCCTAGACTTCTTCATTACTAAATGGTGAGATGAGTCGATTTTTGCACTTGTGTACCGCTTACAACCCATATCCGATTTCAGAATCTCTATCTATGATTTAATCCAGTTGGAATCTTCCCCGCGATTTCGAGTTTTTCGAAGAATTCCTCCTCTTCCTTTAATGATTCTTGAACAGGGCATTCACTATTACTATCTAAAATATATGACGGCATTCAATTAATTTTTCTCCTCTCTCGTTCCCGTTGTCAAGCCCACGATCGTCCGTAACCCATTCCTCTATTTCTTCCCCTGCAACTGTGTTCGAATCCCCCATGATTATCAGATTTTCATCAGCCTTTACATACTAAATATCCTCATATATTTTCTCTGTGTCATATTCTGTTTGCACGATGGCGTGTATATCTGAACTGTTATTGTCTGTCTTGGTTTTCTGCAGAATTTAATGAAGGCTACCGTAGCACTGAACCATTCAAAGTAGTTAACCCACTGCTCTACTTTCCGATTCATAACGAATGCTTCCCCGTTATACCAGTTTTCGCTGCTGTTGATATTACCCTGTATTCATATGATGAGAAAACTTTATCTTGTTGTGACCCCCACTATTCTCGACTGATCCTTTGCATTTCCGGTTTTACATTTTCTAGCTTTGGTCTTACGTTCAAACTTCTGACATTCCGCACTCAGGTTATCGCATCTTTGGTTATTCCCTCATTTTTTCTCGGTAACTTCCCCATTTCAGTCCCCTCCCAGAAATCTCAGTGGGGTATTAAACCAAAATATTTTGCTAAAGGAGAGACCATCGTGACACTTTTTTAATTACAAGCCACATAACTTGTGTGAAGCACATTGTGTGGCTTTATTGAAGTGGTTTCCATTGCTTCTGCATCTTTATGCCGTTGATAACTACTGATTCTTCCTCATTTCAGGAGCAATTTCCCATCCAACGGGGTGTAGAAACCGAGACAGATCACTCAACACTGCCCACCTAACACTGAAAAATGGAATCTCAATAAATCGCTTTTCATCCAGTCCTCCAAGAATGCGCGCTCTTAGTAAATAACTGCCTCCGCGTATGTACGACTGGAATGTGACCTCTGAAAATGGCCAACCGAAGTGTGATCATTGATCTCCGCCGCATATCCGGTGAGTCCTTCGTCTACACAGACTTAACGCTGGTGTACAGCGTGGGCAATTAACCGAAGGCATTCCCTCTGGCGCCAGGTACCACGCTGGTAGCCTGCAGGTATTTGTCGTACTTAGGCCGCCGACTCTTGTGGTGACTGCACTCTGCCCTCCAGGGAAACTCTCAGGTAAACAGAGGCCGACTTCATTCCTTCCACTCTTTCCCACAGCTTGCATGCAGATCACAAACCTAGCATGCGGCTGACGTTACTGGATACATGCCCTATCCACGCTTGATCTAAATAAATCACAATGAACAGTTTAAGGGACGTCATAAGCTACTTACTTTATGTGATAAACGAAAGCGAAGACGCTTTCTGTGCAAGCGCAACAACCAGAACATTCATTTTTCTGCACGAAAAATTTTCTTATAAATAATATCCGTACTGCCCATTTGTATAGAGTAACTTCGTGAACAAATTTCTGTAGCCCGTAGTAATCAGTATGTTTCAAATTATGATTTTTGCGTTATAGTTTGTTACAATAATAGTAGTTCATGCTATTACGGGCCTGATGGTAATGTACATGTGCGTCAGTGAAAAAGACCAATAAAAAGGTGTTAGCATGTGGACGTAATGTGCTGTTCCAGTCGCTTCTGTATCTAAGGTCCATCACCGTTCCCTTTGGATCCATACGCAGTTCGGTGCTCTCCGATACACACGATCGAACAGCGGAGGAGTGGTACTCAAGCGTCAACTTTAGGTTACAATATCTCCGGATGTAATTAACATTTTACAATGCAACCAGCGGCACTGATTACGTATGTGTTTATATGTTCAGATGTGCTAACAAAACTAACGGGGTTCCATTTAGAAAAACGTAGGTTTGTGTTAAAAAACACACTTCCGTGCATTTTTTTATGGTTTGTATTAACCAATTACACTAGCCCCTCTCCTCACGTTCGGTCTGTGGAATCGACTCGTCAGTATTTGATGTGGTTTACAGTATTTGATGTGGTTTACGAAATATATCCAGCGGTAAATAAATGGAAATGTCGTGTGGCTTGGGCCTTTCGTCGGGTAGACCGTTCGCCTGGTGCAGGTCTTTCGATTTGACGCCACTCCGGCGACCTGCTCGTCGATGGGGATGAAATGATGATGATGAGGACAACACAACACCCAGTCACTGAGCGGAGAAAAATCTCCGACCCAGCCGGGAATCGAACCCGGGCCCTTTTTTTATTTTACTTTTTTTATTTTTTGTATTTTCTTTTTTTTGTTTTTTTTGTCACATAAACTGAAAATAAAAAACTAAACTTTTCACTCGATGGAAGATTTGAACCAAGGACTTTTTTCTTTTTTATTTTTTTTAATTTTTTTACCCCCTTTTTATTTTTATTGTTATTATTTTTTTTAATGGAACTAGAAAAACAAGTGCCACCGCCACTTTTCATCCTATAACAAAAAAAAATCTGGGCCACTTCAGGCGTTGGCTCCTGACTAAACCTACCCCAGGGAGCTGCCTATATACCAGGGGAAAAATGGGAAATCAAGGTTAGGGCTATCGTTACAAACAAAACAAAATCTTCCTTTTTCTGAATTTTATGTTAATTTTTTTTTGTTTTATATTTATTTATTTATTTTATTTTATTTTTTTGTATTTTTTTTTTTTTTTTTTTTTTTTTTGTGTAATTGATCAGAGGCCTTCTGCGCCCCGCTGGTAATATGTTGAGTCACGTCTTCTCGAAATTGATGTGTTCCGTTCAATTGTTCAGAAATGTTCATTGGTTCAAACAGGAAACCTTCTTCTCTCTTGGCTTAACACATTCCAGCTGCGAGGCGGCTCGTGGAAAGCACTCCCAAGGAAGTTCGAGAAAAATTGTCTGTATTTTGGGTGACGGACAACGACATAATGACGATCATTGTGGTACGTCCAAATATCGAGTACAGAGTCTACAATTTGTCCAAATAAGTAGTGAATGGCATGTCCGCGAATCCAATTCACAGCATTGGTCTTTATCCGAGGAAAATAGTCACGTTCCGAAAATAATAATGAAAGGGGAGTGATCAGATCCGGAATGTCCCGCGTTAGAAAAGCCACAATACGTCGAACAAAGTGCCAATCCTCCGCCGCCGGTCCGCAAACAAACCGATGTTCATCATTGTCTGGCACTCCACACGTGGAGCATAGAGGTGATTGGGCAAGGTGGATACGATGAAGGCGAAATTGGTTGATTTGCTTACCATTGACAGTTATGTACCAGACAGATTGAACATTCGTGTCAAGGTAGCAGGCGAACACCGCGCGCCATACATGACGCCAGTCAACCTGGGGCAACTTTAGTTCAATCGGGTTAGGTGGACGACCTAATTGGAGGACATTGTATACTGCCTTTGTCTTGAGTAAAAGCTGTCTTGGTAAGGTGAGGCGTAGATAACTGAGTTCCAGAAAGAAGTACCGTGTATAATGGAACTGGGCCGGAACATCCGAGATCATCACTGGGGCTGACAGTGAGACCGGCGAGTATGCCGACAGGAGGAGACCAGTGAGGCTCGTTGGGCAACGTGTCCATACCGTCATCTGGGAGCTGACAAATAGGGCGCGAGCTCTATCCGGCACGTGAAACAGACCTATCCCACCTCGTTCACGGGGAAGAGTAAGGGTCGCATAGTTAACTTTGAACAACATCCCAGAGCTGACGAAAGATGCCATCGCTGCCAACATGCGACGTGCCACAGTAAGCGGGAAAGGTAGAACTTGCGCTACATGGGGAACTCGGGATGCGATATATGTATTGACATATCGAGCTCGTTGGAGAATATCTAGGGATCGAAGGCGATGGTCCATAAGACCTGCTCTGATCATTAAAAGGAGGCGTCGGCAGTTGATGGTGGCTGAACGCCGGAGATCAGATGAAAAATCTATTCCCAAACAACGAATGGTATCAACGATGGTGAGAGGTGTAACGCACTCCACGGGAAGTCCCGTGCCAATGAACATAACTTGTGACTTACGTACGTTTAAAGAGCTACCCGACGCCTCACCATAAGTCGCTACCCACGTCAAAACAGCTCGAACTTCGTCGGCATTACGTAAACAGATGACGACATCGTCAGCATAGGCCGTGCAACAGAATCGGTAGCGATCTATGGACAACCCTACCAAACGTTGTCTTAGTCCACATAGCAAGGATTCCAAGGAAAAGGCGTACAAAATTGCTGATAGAGGGCAACCTTGACGTACGGATCGACCTATTATTATCGGTGGAGTGAGTCTGCCATTCTACATAATCCTGGATGAGGCACCCCGCAGAAGGCGCATCACTACCGTGATAACGGCGACCGGGAAACCCATATGGTGGAGAACGGCTGTAAGGAACGAATGGTCAACCCTATCAAAAGCTTGACTAAAGTCCAAAGACGCATGTGCCCCAGAGAGGCGTTGTGCCTGGGTAACGGCGATCATATCCCTGTAGCGGCATAAAGCCGTGCGAATATTGTTGTCTCTTCCCAAAGATGCTTGGTCTGGCGACACAACATATCGGGCAACGTTTTTAAGTCGTCCTGCCAAAAGGCGAGTGAAGATTTTCATATCACTGTTAAGGAGGGTGAGGGGCCGATAATGACTGATATTGTTGCCACCGTGCGGTTTATGTACAGGAATAATAATTCCTTCCATGAAAGCGTCCGGCACAGGTACTTCCGGAGACATCAGTTCCCGACAGATGGAGGTGAAGGTGAACTCTAACAAATCACGGAAGGTGCGATAAAATTCGAGGGGAAGACCGTCGGGTCCCGGGGAGCGATTGATGGTTCCTGCCCGGATCGTATCGCGGACTTCCTCATCAGTCACCTCCGACATCAAGTCAATCGCCGCATCTCCTGGGATACCACCGAAGTTGAGCTGTGAGACTTCCTCGATCAACTCTGGGGAATGTGGAATTGCGGCGTAGAGCTGCTGGTAGTGGGCGTGAAGCACATTCCCTATGGCAGATTGGGTTACGTAGCGACGCCCTTCTTGATCCGTTAGGACGTGAATCAATTTTCGGCGTCGATTTTGTCGTTCTTGGATGATATGGTAAATCGACGGATGTTCATGAGGCATGCGATCAGCAGTACGAGACCGTACTATCGCCCCTTCCAAATGCCGTCGCATGAGATTGGAGATTTGGGCCTTAGCTTGGTTCATCCTTGTATGGCGCTCAGGGGAGGCTGGCATCGTGGAGCATTCTCGTAGGATCCTGTAGTAAAAGTCCATAGTGCTCTTCCTCCAGGCGACAACATCTTTGCCATACCGGATTAAAGTTTTTTGAAGAGCAGGCTTTGCACACTGGATCCACCAGGATATGGTAGACGGATACGTGGGTCGGCGTCTATTACATGTGATCCAAGTGTCTTCTATTAAAAGTCGACAGTCAGGTGAATTAAGAAGTGCCGTGTTCAGTTTCCATAAACCACGTCCGTGCCATACTGCCTGTCTTGTGAGAACAACATCACAGAAGTAAGCTTCATGGTCTGAGAAAGCAACAGGCCAGATTTCAGCCTGTCGAGTGTGTTGAATTAGGGATCGCGAGATGTAGATGCGATCCAGTCGGCTAGAGGAGTGCGCAGTGTAGTACGTAAAGCCCAAAAGATCACCGTGAACATGTCTCCACGTGTCGACAAATTGTAGCCGCGTGTCGACTGTTTCCAGAGCTGCGCATGGTGAGTGACGCGGCAATTGATCCTGAGGTCGCTGGGTGCAGTTGAAGTGTCCACCCATGATCCAGTCATCGTGTGGTCCCATAAAAAGGGGTGTGACTTCATTCGCGAAGAAGGCATTGCGTTCACGACGGTAGCTGGAGCCCGACGGCGCATAAATATTGATGATGCGTACAGCAAAGAGAGTAAGGGCCATACCTCTGCCGCTGGGGAGGTATAGGACATCTTCGGCGGGAAGACCTTCGCGTAAGATGATGGCAACACCACTACCGGTGTCCGAAGCGGGAGAAAGATGCACCGTGAAGCCATGTGGTGGTGAAAAATCGGCGACATGCACTTCCTGAAAAAGCGCAATATCTATGTCCGCATCATAAATCATATCGCGGAGCAGCGCTAGTTTGTGGGGCGCACGAATGGTCGCGAGGTTAATCGTTGCGACACGATAGTGCTGGTGTTGGAGTCCCACAGGCACAGGCGGGGCTTCTTCTTCAGGAGCGAGAGGTCGTCGATCTTGCCGGTCCGCTGAAGAGGCTGCTATTGTGGAGAGTTTGCGGGCGTGGGCGCAACCGATGGGGGTGCCCCATCATCAGCAGCGTCCACCCCAGTCCCTTCGATCTCCACGTCGTCTGCCCGGGAGACTGATACTGCGGTAGGGCATCGGCTGTGCACGTCATCCACGTGGAGAGGAGACGTAGTTTTCGTCTCATCGGATAGGCTCTCTTCAACGTCGACCTGTGGGGGCGACGGCGTCAGTAAGGAGGGGTGTTCGTTGCCAGTGGTCGCCTGTGGCGGGTCTTTCGCATGAGCCTTTCGGTCATCAAAGAGCGGTTTGTCGTCCATCTTCGGGTCTGCATCCCCGGTATCCATCCGTAGAATGGATTCATCAGGGGGTGTACGGCTACGTTTCTTTCTCTTTCGTGTCGACCCTTGTTTACGAACAAGTCGTTCAGAGTCCGATTGCGGGTGGCTTTCGTCTGACTCCGGACCAGTCTGAACGAAAGCAGAAGTAGGTACCACTCCCGGATCAACGTCCATCTCAGTAGCATTTTCAGTCACAGTGCTGCGATGACTCGGCAGGTTAGGATCTGGCGTCTGGGGCACCTCAGAAGGAATCTCAGTAGCGGTTGCATCTACCTGATCAGACGACGTCAACGGAGCAGGAAGACTCTGTGTAGACGTGCTACCTTCCTGGGCAACCTTGGCGTATGTGACAGGGATCTGAGTCATCACCGCTGGGGACGCTTCCTCGCCGACCGGCGTCTGGATCAGGCGGCGTCGCATGCAGGCGGATCTGACGTGGCCTTCTTGTCCACAACCCGCACATGTACGTGGTTGGCCGTCGTACATGACAATGGCTCGCACCCCGCCAATGGTCAGGTATGATGGAATATGTTTTTTTTCAGTTCAATTTTGACCTGACGCACACCATTAAGGACATGGTAGGTCGTGAAGGTTTGCCATTTTTCCTCTACGTAACCGATGACGTTACCGTATGGTTGTAACGCAGAGACAACTTCGTCCTTCGGCACTTCAAAAGGTAGTTCAAACACCCTAATCGTGCGTTGACCGTACTCTGCGAGTTCAAGTGTTACAGCTCCGACGTGACCATCAGAGTATTGGCATGGCGGCGAATAACATCTTCACACACCTCGGTGTTTGTCATTTTAATATGAACGACACTACTCGTGATCGAAAAATGGATTCCGATAACGTGGTTAGGATCTAAACGAACTTCTTCACGTATGAACGTTTCAACTTCATGTGCACGAGGTCGCGCATGTTCAGCTGGGAAGGAAACTTTAAGGGTCGCACGGCGGTAAGCGCTCGACATGTTGTTCACGGTGGACGGACGCAAGCCTGAAAGCTACGACGCGGAAGTAAACAACGCCTGCAGCGGAGCACTGGCCGGCGCGCGGGGCCGTCCGCACGCTGCCACGGCTGAGAGCCGACTATTAGGATTGACAGTCTGGCACGCTGACCACTCAGCTACCGGGGCGGACTATCCAGCGGTAATGTTAGGTGACTCACCCTGTATATAATTACAGTCTACATCTGTATATATAGAAGGTCAAATCGAAACCTATTTGCTTTGCTGTTGTTACTGTTTCACTTGCTTCGCGACTACGAAATGTTAGTTCGATTTCTTGTCGTTGCCTACGACAACGGTCAGGCTAAATGTCTTCACAGAAGTTTAAAGTTATCGGAGTTTTAGGGGCTGGTAGTGTTACATCACCAAAAAAAGTGAAAGAGGTAATTAAATGACATTTATTTAAAAAGGCAACAAAGACTAGCTTTTAAATAATGCGTCCAACGGAGCTAAATATTTGTTAAGTGGATCGGATTATCGGCTGATAAGAAAAGTGATCACCAAAACAGCTCTGCCATTTTGCACGCACGTCGCCAACGTAATACTTTTTTGCCGAAACATCTTACATCCAAGTCCAGAATTGTTGTGACACTAATTTATCACCATCTTCCTCAGCTCAACGTCTCACTGACCCTGGAGGAATGCTCACTCAAGTGTTCAGAAGGGTAGAAGCGAAGGCCTGAAGATGTGACAGTGGTGTGTCAGTGTGATCGTGGTCCTCCAGTCCGCTGCCACCGAAATATATGGAAATACAAAACGGTATGTAATTATTTTTATGTTATTAATTAATTTGTTTCTAGTATTTACAAACACAAGTGCTGTGAACGTTGGAAGTAACCGACTGAGGCAGTGCACTTTTTATCATGACACTGGCGTCGGATTCGGGACGTCACGCTGATTTAGGTTTTCCTGGTTTCCACTTTTGACAAATGCCGGCTCATTCCTTCACCAAGGCTACGGCCAACCATCTGTTACTTCCTCGTTGAACGCAAGTTTATAAATATTCACTCATTATTAGGTTCTGTATCTCAGCCGATAAAAAACGAACCCTTATAAGATCACTTTGTCGTCCGTCCGTCCGTCTGTCTGTCTGTCTGTCTGAACCCTGTTTCTCAGGAACGTGTGGAAGTATAAGGTTGAGGTGTATACGAAAAACTAAGCTCTATAATCCCTTGATGGTGTAAAATATTTAACGTGTTAAGTAAGTGCATTTAAAAGATATTGTCATTCATGTCACATATTTTGGTTTTCGGTAACTGATTCATCAAAAGCTACTGGGACCTTCTCGCTGACCTAGAACCATGAAATTTGGCATACAGCAGAGTTTAACAGAAAACGTAATGCAGAAAGTAGAAAGTTGTTAATTTGTAATTGTATCACACGAAAAATTTTTTTGTTATTCATTATCCGTCTGTTTATATTCTGTCTAGTAAAACCCCTTTTTAACAGAAGAGGATAGACTATGAAGTTGAAATTTATGTCACACTCAAGACCTACAGACCCTCGGTGGCCTAAAAATTTTAACGTTTTACGGCAATGTAGTAAAACGATATGGCCAGTTACGTCACATTGTTTGATACTTGCTAACTCTCGTGAAAACCTTAAGAGGAGGCCCTACTTCATCTTGAAATCGAATCATGAGGCCGGCCGCGGTGGTCTAGCGGTTTAGGCGCTCAGTCCGGAACCGCGCGACTGCTGCTGTCGCAGGTTCGAATCCTGCCTCGGGCATGGATGTGTGTGATGTCCTTAGGTTAGTTAGGTTTAAGTAGTTCTAAGTTCTAGGGGAGTGATGACCACAGATGTTAAGTCCCATAGTGCTCAGAGCCATTTGAACCATTTTAGAATCATGAAATTTGGTAAGACAAAAGTTTTCACAGTACATGTAAGGGGAAAAAAATCCGAAAATTTTTAATCTGTACTTAAGTAACATCAGGAAACACTATTTTTTTCAATCTTTATCCATTTGTGTCTCTGATAGTCTGTTAAGACCATCTTTCCTCGCAAATTACGATGGCAATCGTGAAATAGATTGAAACTCAAAATTAAAACATTCTCGAAAATCTCGGTATCACCGGGAACAATATATTGTATCGATATCGATAAAAGGCAAAATAATCGAGTTTCTCGATTACCAGTATGGATGAACTATCTACATACATAATTAAGTTTGTACACAACCCTCAGATGGCGATTCCTATTCGCAATTGGAAAGTTTTTTTGTATATGGCTTGCATTTTTCTCATGTTAAGTTGACAAATTCTACATTACTGTAAAACAGCGCTTGGATGGATAAATTATTAATCATTATATTAATTTCATGTGTTACAGCACCTTACTATTAACTGACATCATATGTTCGTCGTATTTGATTTCGCTTTATAAGATTCCACATCATGATCAAGCGTTGTGAGTGGCTACAGACATTCACTACTAAGGTTGTCAGGTGATCAGATGGTACGTGTGTTCTATTGTGTACAAGGGTCAATGGTCAATTGTCCTGTATTTTAAAATTTCCATCAGAACGTTAGGTAGAAGTTTTTTATAATTCATACATAATTAGTTTGGTCATTTACATGATGACTTCTCTATGAATAATACGTAATTTAAACACATTAAGAATCCCCTGCATAGTGGTGTTTTGGTTCTGAATTGTTTTACAGTTCCAAACATTCGTGATTCCAAAATGCCTACCTAACACGACCAGTAAACAATTATGGCATGGTTTGCAATTCACAGCGATGTTGTTTAGTAACGATCCCTGGGAACGTTCGCAACAATGCACAGACGGTGGAAGGGGCATGTGTCGTTGCCTAGCAATATTGCGATTTCTGCCGAGGCTATATCAGTGTCGTTACGAAATCGTGCGCTTACTAAAACAGAGAAGTAGCTATCGATATTCTTTTGTGAAGTGATAGATCTTTTCTTACAGCACAAGAGCAGCTGTCAAAACCTCATTGTGAGCTTGTGAGCTTCGCAAGAAGTCTTAGCTCCAGATTTGAGGGCAAGAGAGGAAACAAGTGCTAACAGGTATGACCCACAGTCTTGCTGTCACTCAGTATTCGCCTTGCAGCACGTAATGTAGTGTAATTGCAGTTACCATAACGTAGACCTTCTGTTTGAGGCAGTAGATAAAGAATCAGCGTGGCACACTGAAGCTTTGTTTCCCAATGCTGATGAGAGTTGCCGAACCCTGTTTGCTGAATGCTTTCTCTATGATAGGTAAAGCTCTCTGTGAGATTTTTATAGAGCAGCAATTACTGTCAGCTTGCTGCGTAGTTGAATCTATTTGTATAACATGGTAACTGCATATTGTGATGGTGTATATGTCGTTGATTCGTGTATTCCAGAGTGTGTCAGAAGCTTAATAGGATAAAGTAGTGATTCCTGTACAACATGTCATTTTGACCAGAGTTGTAATGATCAAGTGATATATGCGTCAGGATTCATAATCAACATGACGTCACAACACTGAAAATATTTTAACAATTAATGAAAGAGAAATGTTTCATCATGTGAGTTAGCATGGGAGTAAAACGTAGCAGTAGTTACGAAAACGACCCTCAGTCACGGATTGATAATATAGTATAGTTACCAGAGAGATACCGAAACTTATCGCACAGAAAGCTGTACAGCGGTACAAGAGCTTTCTTCCTAGAGCGTTACGGTATTACTTCTGACCCATAGTACGTACTGAAAAACGAAACCAGCGAAAATGCGAAATCGAACATCGGTATAGAGCAAATCGAAATGTACTACAAGAGGTGATGTCACAGCAAGTCATTACTATTACGTCACTGGAGAAAGCTGCCTGTACAGTAGCATCGCAAAAATCGTCTTGATCTGTTGGATGTTGTCAATTACCATCAAATTTTTCCCGTGTCGGTTACATATCGATACTATCCGATATTACTCTGTCATCGCATATTGTCATTTTCTTCCATCTGGGGAGTGGTAGTCGAGATGAACTATGTGTTCAAGTGCGTTGAGCCATGCTGAACACACGTACCTGGTCAATCCCTCGGCTTTTCAACATAATTTCCGGTAAATTTGTTACGCCGCAACTGTAAGGCTTTTGCCCACGCGGTGCTGAGCACTTAATATGGTCTTAGGGTCGAATTTCTGTTGCGAAATTCAGCGCACTCTGTTGCTCGGTAAGATCTAGAGCGCTGTAGACATCAGCTTTCAGGTTGGTGTCGTGTTCCTTGACTTCAGGAAGGCACTTGTCACGGTCCCGCACCGCCGGTTAGTGCAAAAATTGTGATCATGCTGAGCGTTGGGCCAGAGTGATGACAGGATTCAGCAATTCTTCGCAGATAGAACTTAACGCGTCGATCTTAACGGAACAAAATCTACACATGTGAAGGTAATTTCTGGAGTAGATGGGAATGTGTCAGGACACACTGTGACTGTTTCCAGTGTATATAAATCATGTAGCAGAAAGCGTCGGCAGTTCTTGAAGACTGTTCGCAGATGGTGGAGTTGTCTATAAGAAAGTAGCAGCGCCAGAAGACGGTATCGATTTACTAAATGATGTCCCATAGGAAGTTGATGAATCGTGTTGTCTCTGGCAATTGACCCCGAAAGTAGATAAGTGTAACACATTGCGCTACTATAGGAAAAGAAATTCACAGCTGTGCAACTACGCTAATTATGACAAATTGCAGAATACAACATACACCGTAAACATTTAGCAGTAACTACCCATAGCGACCTCATGTGGAAACGACTACTTAGAACAACTAGAAGGAATATCAGACGCCAGAGTGAGATTGACAGGAAGAATATTAAGGAAATGTATATCATCTACGAAACAAATAGCTTCCAAGGCGCTACTTCGCCTCATTTTTTAGTATTGTCCGCCATCAGTGTGTGTACCTCACCGCGCTCCGTACTGTTCGCGAATATATTTCATAATTTGTGTAAAACGAAGCTGCAGCTCCTGGTTTTGTTGTGTGTTTATTTTAAAATACGGGATACACTAATGACACAATGCATTCCAACTACAGCTATTCCAACAACAATTTCATATCTTTAATTTCTATCAGCATTTTATGCACCCTTACACAGTGCATAAATCCTACCATCACATACTGGAACTTTTTCTTCCTTACAAGGAAAATTTTGAGCTCGAACGCTCTGAACCGCCCGAAACTATGCTTAGAGTTAACACTCGACCATAAGAACAACAGCGGTCTGTGTCATTTGCACGGAAAACTCCGGACTCGTCTGCTAGCGCCATCAGATAGTGACGTGTTGTAGCTGCACTAACAAACGCTCGACTTATGTGAATGGTACAGCTGCAGTACGAATGAGTCTCTTGCAGTGTACGCATGTGGGTTATTGTGTATAGTGTGTTCAGGGATATCATGAAGAGAATTAATCCTACGAATGTGATTGAAATATTAGGGAGAATGATGCAACGTGCTTAATACTGAAATGAAATCGGGATCGAGGACAGAGAGTTCGCGGATGTATTATATATCATAATAGTTCAGAAACATAATGGGGACGACACAGAAACACTTGACGCCGTGGTGGATGAGTCGACTCATTTTGAGGAGAAGCAAGTACCTGAACCAGACGGTGGTTGTTGAAGCAGTAGCCGACGTTTATCTCCAGAGCATCAGGAACAGTCCAGGCATAGTGATTACCAACTGTCTCCACCCAAACTGCTGAAGCCCAGTGTTTTAGAACATATTGATGAAAGCGTACTGAAGAAATTTGCTTGTTCAAATGGCTCTGAGCACTATGGGACTTAACTTCTGAGGTCATCAGTCCCCTAGAACTTAAAACTACTTAAACCTAACTAATCTAAGGACATCACACACATCCATGCCCGAGGCAGGATTCGAACCTGCGACCGTAGCGGTGTTGTCTCTGGCAATTGACCCCGAAAGTAGATAAGTGTAACACATTGTGCAACTATAGGAAAAGAAATCCACAGCTGTGCAACTACACTAATTATGACGGTTCCAGACTGTAGCGCCGAGAACCGCTCGGCCACTCCGGCCGGCCTGAAGAAATTGCTGAAGACTATGAAAATCGTGGCTTCAATTCGCATAGCAAACTAAAGAGGTGCTATAACTGCATCGAAAGTAAATCAAATTGCAGGGTAATCCTAAATAATGTGTCTTGTAAAGACGCGCAGGATTTCGTTTCAAAGGATGAGACTGTCGTCAATAAAAGCTATAAAAGAAGATGTAATATTTTAATTTGATAGCGCATGGTCGTGTGGGTCGACATTTCACTGTTAGCATCTACAAATGTGGGCACCAGAAGCATTTCAGATTGTTGGCTTGATCCCTTTGAAAGACTCTGTTTTTTTTTTTTTTTGTCGACAATCTTCAGGCTCAATATGACATTTCCATTTCATCAGGGTATATTTTTCACGTATCACACCTAAAGACATAGACGACGATAATAGTGTACGTCAGAAGGCACAACAGATTGTGGAGGAAGTGAACATGTTTATGGCAGAACAAGGTGGGGATAGAAGGTGTTTGCAACAGTGAACGGAGTCGTCTCCTGTATGAAATGTCTTCATCATCAACACTGTCAAACAAAGGAGAGAAAATTACAACTAGTGTGTTGCAATCTGTACATAGCTCTATCCACAGCTACACATTAGATGTGGCTTCGTCAATGATAGGCACGGTACCAAACAAGTTATACATCTGTCTCCAAGAGCCACAAGGCTGTTTAGGCCCAGATATTTCAAAGAAATTTGAAACAACCTGCCCACGATACATTCATGGGAAGGCAAGCAAATGTGGAAGAATGACTAAAAAACAATGAAACGTTTTCTAATTTCAGTCCTCGGCGAACATTTGACAAGTGAAAAGAGCCTATTGCTGGGATTTCTGGTCAAGTCATATAGACTTTAGCCTGCTAGATGCATGTTTTCCAAACAAATGTGTAATGCTGAAGATACTGCCACCGAAAACAACAAAATGTGGCCAACCCCCTTGATGTTTACTTCTTTTGGCAATATAAACTGTATCAACAAATGGCTGGCATTGTAAGACTACACCGTGCCAAAACCAAGTGAAAATACATGATCGTTATTTCGTCATCAAACTTCACTCCGTGATTTACGACTAATTTTCTGCACCAAAGTATACGCTTACGTTGTAAAACGCTTGGCGAAAGGCAGGTTACGACACTGACATACGCATATCATCTCACGGAAATGTAATTAATGCAGCTTTTTATATTAGAGTGGTTGATTGCGAAAGTGATTTTGAATGTAAAAAAACGGCTTTAGGTGTGTACACTTTGCACACTTCAACATTATTTAACCACATCATCCGAATTCCGCATCTACACTTTGAGGACTAATACAAGCACGAAAAGTGAAAAAAAACCTTAACAAAACCATGTTTTTACATTCAAAATAACTTTCACATTCAACCAGTCGAGTATTAAAAGCCACACTAGTTACATTTCGATGTGTACGTTTCGCGCTACTGTAATTACTGTACGCATAGGGTTGTTGGCACTGTTAACTGAAAATGTAAAGATTCGATAACGTCATTGAATCACATGTAATTTTCCTCCTATGATATTGATATATTGTTACTTTGTTTCCGCTATTGAAATGTCGCTTTTCTTTTTAGTGTTGTACTAAGCATTATTATGTGCGGTTTCGAGCGTTCCAGGTCAAAGGTGTTCTTTATTAGTACTGATCGAAATTTTGAGCCCATCTCTTATGATTGGCTCTACATACTCACTACCATCTGCTGTTTACTCAACTGCCCAGGTTTTTCGTTGCTATTTAGCCCAGACGTCAGTGCAGAACAGTGCCTCTCAAATACAGTGATAAAGCTTTTAGTATCTTCAGAAGGCGTAGCTGCGCCGCTACTCATATGGTCGTTGGAATAAAGTATACGGCGGCTCACAAGGCGAACTTCCCATTGAACACCCCTTAGACTGAGTGTTAAGATGATCCATTGGATAGCTCATCAAAAACTGAACACAGATCAATCATGAAAACAGGAAGAAGGTTTACTAAATTGTGAAAAGAAGCAAATTAGAAACATTGAACGAGCCTACGACATGAAATTCAATATACACGAATTTTAGGAAGCAGTGGCGAGTGGCGTCGTGGTTAGTAGGTAGCGGTGTTGGACTATAAAGCGAGCGTGCCGTGCTTGAAGCTCATTCATGCTAAAGGTTTTTTTTTTTTTTTTTTTTTTTTTTTTTTTTTTTTTTTTTTTTTTTTTTTGGCTCTATTCAAATTTGTAGCTCTGTTGTGGTGCAACGTTCGTTTGCAACAGCGAGATCTTGGAAAGGACGCTATGATGACAGTTGGTTCTACACAATTCTATTAGCAGCCAAAAGTAAGTGGCTTTCGAATGGGAACCGCAAACATTTGATGACGAGGCGACAACGTAACGAAGTCCTCCACCGGAAAATACGTCTGGCGTGACATACACAGCGTTAGTGAAAGTATGTATGTCACGCGATAAGTATCTCTTACATACTCATCTAATTTGTACACCTGGTGAAGCGAGTCAGACACGTCTGCTTGCCATATTTAGGTGATTGTGTGAATGTGATCACACCCAAAGGAAATGATGAAAACATAATACTTCTTCACCTTTGGTGCAACAAATGAACGGAACAGTTTCACAATCACACAGTTTCTCTGTGTTCTCCAAAAACAAATGATTTTAACCTTTTTAAGTTGTGTTCCGTTCCCAACTTTTGAATTTCTTATTGTGTAACATAGTTCACAGCCATTTATTTGTTGTTTTCATTACTGTGAGACGTTTATATGATATCTCACCTGCTCTCACTATTCATCGGGTTCAATTGCGATGGAAACGTGTTCTTACCACGTGACATATATTCTATAATAGTTGTCGCCTTGCGTGTCGATCGAGCAGATCGTAGTTAACTTCCGCCTGTGCCGCAGCGCCGCTTGTGTCGAAGCTACTCAGTCTTGTTGGTGTGTCGGCCGGAGTCACATCCTAGTTGCGTAGCGGAGTTTTTGTCGTTTTTCTCTCGGCGGCGGTGTTTTCTGCCCGCGCCATGGTGTCTGTCGAGTCTCCTACGTCTATTCGTCGACGAGCTACTGTTCGTTTCAGTTTTGACAACAGTACGCGACGTGTTCAGCCCCGTTCTTTAGAAATTCACGATTGGTTGGTTGATGTTATCCGTGTTACACCTGATCAGGTAGATACTGCCTACTTTGATTCTGGTTTGTAAGCATTCTTTGTGAGGTTTTATGATCCCGTTCAAGTAGAACGTCTTCTCTATCGGGTTGGTTCAGAAGCGTTGTCTACACATCGAGATTATTCCGTTTGTCAAGTCCTCCTTGAAAATGCGGCACTCGAATATACTCCGGTTAGAGTTTATAACCTTCCTCCTGAAGTGGACGATTCATTTCTTAAAACAACATTGCCTCTGCTTGGAATAATACGGCATATCCGATGGGAACGCTGGTCAGGACAACATCGCTTCCAATGTTATAATGGTATCCGGGCTGTGGACATGTGCGTTAAAAAGAATATTCCTTCCCACTCGACTGTTTGTGGTTACCGGATCCATGTTACATATGCAGGGCAAGGAGGAACCAGTTTTCTCAGTAACGAAAGACGTCATCTCAGATCCGATTGTAGTCGCCATACTACTGTTCTGACGTCGTCTTATCATCAAAAACGTCTTCTTTTAACATTTGCAGACATAGTGTCTTCGCAGTCTGCTGACAGTAAATCTCCTGCTTTAAGCGATGTAGGGGAAACGTTACCCCCTACTCCTCGCGAATTTCCACCCTTATAGGCTTGTCTTGTCCCAGTCCGGCCTCTGTCCATGAGGGGGCGACGGCTCCTGCACCGCAAGTCAAACGCCGACGGACTATGGACGGTACAGATTTCGAGACCGTGTCTCTCCAGTCTTGATCTTCTGATAATGCGTTGACAGAGGGTGCACCTTCTGGCGGTACTGAGTTGTCTAATGACGTTCATTGCGATTCCAGTATCACTAGAGATGATGTTATCCGTGTTACATCTGATCAGGTAGATAATGCTTACTTTGATTCTGGTTTGTAAGCATTATTTGTGTAGTTTTATGATCCTGTTCAAGTGGATGTAGCTGTTTCTGTTGATTTTGGACTGAGTGTTGTATCTGCGTCCCCCACGTCACCTGTAGACGCGACGGTTCCCGTGAGTTCAGATGTTCCCACAGATACGTTTCCTGCTGGCCAGTCTTTACAGTGCTCCAGTGAAATACCGCCCCTCCTCTATGCTGAGACGGTGGGCCAACTGTATTCTACTGGTTCTTATCCTGACGATCAGGTGATGCAATCCGACACTGGCACTGCATTACCTGTTTCTTATGTACCTTATGTTGCTGTAAGTCGCTCTGAGTTGTACTCCCCGATTTACGATGAGTGCAGTGGAGATGGCTCCTCTATCAAATCGAAGCTTGACGCGCCCCCAACCCTTTCACAACAAGAGTGTACGTTTTTACGGAGTTGTGTGAAACAGCGTTTTCAACATGCACGTGCAGCGGCGCGTCGTGAAAAGAAAAACGAGGATTCCTCCGCTTCCGGTGGGGAGAATTTGAATTATACATTCTTTCCACCGACTCCGGACATTGAGGAGAGAAGGGCGTGATGAGTGCATTTTCCTTAGTGTTGTTTCACTGACCTTACTTGTGCAGACGGTTGCAGGGATATACATTTCTAACCCTCAATGTTAATAGTATATGTTCCCAATTAGGTCTTTCTGTGTTACGCCAGTTTATTTACGATTCCCAAGCTGATATCGTGTGTGTACAAGAGTTGCTATGTGATGTGTTTTTTCTTCCTGGATACTCTATGTTTTTCAATGACGCGCCTGAAAATCCTGCCGGTATGGCTTTGCTTTATCAAGACGGAATCCCGCTGACGGACCTCGAAACTCTAGATGATGGTCACGATATAGGATGTAGTTTTTATTAACTCACCTGAATGTTTCTTCACGCTCCTTCTGGAGCCGGTCGCTTATCAGACCGCCCGCGGTTTTATAAGGAAGAAGTTGTTAATTTACTCCGACGGAAACCGTGCAAGGTTTTGTTAGGAGGCGATTCTAACTGCACCTTACGTCGTGTAGATCAGACTGCCAGTAATGCATATTGTCGTGAAGTTAATGATATGGTGACATCTTTGCATATTCAAGATGCTTTGGTTTGCAGATATGCTATATTGGTGCGATTTACGCTTTTTACTTCTAATTCAAGTAGCCAATTGGACCGCTTTTATGTATCTGCCCCCATATGTAGTCAGCTTCAATCGATTTAGGGATTTCCTGCCAGTTTCACTGGTCACTGTGCTCTTTCAATGATTTTTAACCACGTTTCGCCGCAGGTCTATCTTTCGCGCACTTTATGGAAGCTAAGCGCTCTACGTCTCACGGACCCCGCCCTGGAAGGCATCATCGCAGGCGTATGGCGGCGGACAATCCAATACCATGCGCGTTATAACTCAATTCTAGAATGGTGGGTTATCTTTGCTAAACCTCGGATTCGAAATACACTCAAGCATTTTAGTGCGGAAAAAGCGGCTGAAATAAGGGGGAACTAGGGAATTTTATTATGCTGTCCTTCGCAATCTTTAAGATAATGCTCGTGATGCCCCCTTGAGAGTCGTAGACGTCCACTGTGTGAAGGAAAAACTTCTACCACTCAAACGTAGGCATATGGATGGTGTCCGCTTGCGTTCCTAGACTCGTTCAATCGTACAGGATGAGTTGGAATCTTTCTGTCATCTTCTTCAGCTTCACAAACAATCTCAAATTACGTGTCTTACTACCGTTTGTTCTCTAGATGGGCGTGAGTGGTCCTTCCAATCTGAGATCACGCGTGAACTTTACCAGTACTTTCCCGAACTTTATACTGAAGTGGATTCAGACGGTATACCGTCTGTTGATTTTACCTCCCATCTTGATAATGTTGTTACGCCAGCTCTCCATGAAGAGTGCTTCTCTGTATTCCATCGCGATGACATACTTGATATTGTGCCTCGTTATCCCTCCCACAAGTCGCCTGGCTAGGATGGCCTTCCCAAAGAATTTTATGTTCGATTTTGGCCCCTAATAGGAGATACGATAACTTGTAAGGTGAGTGAAATAATCCTCGGAGGCCTTATGCCACCCAGCTTTAAGGTTGCTAAAGTTGACCTGATCCCCAAGAAGTCGGGACGCTTGCGTGTGGATCAGGCCCGCCCGATAACCCTCTTCACCTATAATTATAAAATAGTGGCGCGAGCGGTAAATAACAGACTATCGATTTTGTTGGCTACCATCAGCGCGGGCCATCAAAGTTGTCTTCCTGTTCGTACTCTACTGACTCCCGTTGCTGAATGTCGTGTTCTAATTTCGATTGCTTCCACCATTCCCGTGCCAAGCGCTTTGCTTTTCATTGATTTTCACCAAGTGTTCGAGAGCGTTAATCATGGGTTTCTCACGCGAGTAATGACGGACTGTTGGTTTTAACGATGCTGCACGAAGGTTGTTTAGCTCTCTAATTATTGGTATTCGGGCGTCCATTAACGTAAACGGCCGTCTTACTTCCCCCATCGTGGTGTGTCAGGGAGTCCTTCAAGGGAACCCATTATCTATTTCACTCTACGTTCTATTTCTGGAACCCTTTTGTGATCTATTGCTGCTCCTTTGTGTGGCTGGTCGCTGTTGGGAGAAACGTTTACCGTTCATGCATGTGCTGATGACGTTATGGTTCTTCTTCGTACCCCTGATAATATACCACAGTAAAAAAAAAAAGAAAAAAAGAGATAACGGTGCTGGACTATAAGGTGAGCATGCCGTGTTCAAAGCTCATTCATGCTAAAACTTTTTTTTGTTTTGTTTTCACTGTTCGCTCTATTCAAATTTGTATGTGTTGTGCTGTAGCGTCCGTTTGCAACAGCGAGGTCTTAGAAAGGGACATATAATGTTAGTTGATTCTACAAAACTGTTCTATTAGCAGCCGAAGAGAGGTGGCTTTCAAATTGGAACCACAAACGTTTGATGACGAGGTGACAAGGTAACAAAATCATCCACCGGAAAATTCGTCTGTCGTGCCGTACACAGCATTTGTGAAAGTACGCATGTCACGTAACAGGATTGTCTCACCGACGCACCTAATTTGTACACCTGGTGAAGTGAGTAAGACATGACTGCTTGCCATATTTAGGTGTTTCTATGAATGTGATCACACCCAAAGGAAATGATGAAAACATAACAGTTTCTCACATAAGCTGCAACAAATGAACGGAACAGTTTCACAATCACATAGTTTCTCTGTGCTCTCTCATAAAAGATGTTTTCAACCTTTTTGAAGTTGTGATCCGTTCCCAACTTTAGACTCTTGAATTTGTTTTTTGTAACTTAGTTCACTGCCATTTACTTGTTGTTTTCATTACTATGAGAGGTTTATATGATACCTCGCCTGCTCTCACTATTCAGCACGTTTACTTGCGTCGGTAACGTATTCTTACCACATGATACATATTCTATAACCACTGATTGTGTGACAACTGACAAGATTCCAGAAAGAGGACAAACATTTAAATGACCGGACGGGCAGTTCGTAACGTTGTGAAAGAAAAAGACGTGCCGATGATGCTTTGAACCCGGCTTGATCGGTTTGCACTCTATCACCATGGCCTGTCAACCACGATGCCGCAGCTGTTCAATTTTGTTCGACATTGCACTAGTCGAACTTGGAACATTTGCACTTTCTATTTTGCCCTTTTCCACAGTTTTGTATGCCTTATTCCTGTTTCCATGCTTAATCTGTGTCCACTTTTTGACAGGATATACGCTGGGCCATTTTAACACTAAATCTGAGGGGGTTTCCCTTGGCAGAAACAAGCAGGGAAAAGAGACTCGTGAGTGTAGGGAACTCGCCGTGCGTGTTGAACTACGGGAAGCGGAGCGTTCGAACCCACGTAGATATGCGCCCAGGAGTAAACCCAGCACGTGGCTTCCCCGGGTGGCTAACCGCTGAGCACACGACAGCTCTCGGCACGAAGCGACTGTTCTACTCCGCCGCAGTACTGGCCCGCTCTGCATCTTGCCGCGTAGAAGTAAACACTCTGGTCAGTGGTTCTGCCCATATGGCGCCAGGTGCTTGCTCTTCATGGCAGCTTCCTGAGCTACACCGTTGTTATATCCATGCCAGCTCATCTGTCTTCATAGTAACGTGAGCTGGAGCGGATGTTGAAAAGTCCTTGACCCGAGAATTGTTAGCAAAAGTAGTTCTAGGAGATCCATATTCTGTAACGGTTATCCGGCATGTAACCCAGAAGTTGAGACCTGAAAGGACAGTCATTTGGTGCAGTACCTCGACGTTTTATGTATGACTGCAGATTGTGGCTCTTAACGTGCGTTTACACCTCTACGCTGGTCGCCGTGCGGCTGTAGCTTGCCGCACACGCAGACACAGGCACGGAAACACGTGTGGCCCTCTTTATTAACATGTGCGTGAGGGTGATTCCATGGCTTTTTTAATTGCTGCAACTACAGATTTTTGAACTGTTTTCTGTACCGTGGGGGATTAGCACCACATCTTTGTAATGTGTGTGAAATATATCTCTCAATTGCCGTCGATACTACTACTTTGAATTTAAACCTCACCTTCTCAACACTTAAATAGTCAATTTGGAAGGAGTGGAGGCTGTCACTTAGGAATGCGACAAACAAATTTTTGTCTTCTTATTTAAACAAATATATTTTGCGTTTGTTTTTATTGCATTTGTAAGTTATGGTATTCACTCTTGATACAACGACTCCTTGACAGCTTATCTCTGTATCAACCATTATATAACCTATTTGCTTGAGGCAGTTTTTTACTAAGAAGGTGGCAAGTGTGTTTTCGCAACCATTTACATTTCAATTACGTGTTCAAAATAAATTTCGGAAAAAGCATTCAGTACCATTTCGGACGACGTTTCATGCTTACCACCGAATTTCAACATTTATTTTCCCCAACATTTCGGGGATAGATTGAAGTCGCCATCAGCTATGATTGTATGAACGAGGTACAACTTGAAACGATTTTTCAGCAACTCCAACATCTTGGAGTGTGGTGGGTGGAGGGGGAGAGGGGGAGGGAAGGTCGGTAAAAGGAAGCAGTTATTAATTTAATCCCGTTGTCCACTATAACCACTATTCATACCAACTCAAAGGAACTGTATACTTCAGTTTCTCTACTCAGCGAACTACTTCTGCTGGTGGCCGAGCGGTTCTGGCGCTACAGTCTGGAACCACGCGACCGCTGCGGTCGCAGGTTCGAATCCTGCCTCGGGCATGGATGTGTGTGTTGTCCTCAGGTTAGTTAGGTTTAAGTAGTTCTAAGTTCTAGGGGACTTATGACCTCAGCAGTTGAGTCCCATAGTGCTCAGAGCCATTTGAACCATTTTTGAACTACTTCTGTCAGTAATAAACACTCCACCACCTACTGTATTTAACCTATCATTTTTGAGTACGGTTAGCTCCCTTGTAAAAATTTAAGCTGAACCTATCGCTGGCTTTAGCCAACTATGAGTACCTGAGAATTCGACCTTCGTTGCCTTCTATTAGCACTTGGAGGTCTGGTTCTTTCATCACAGCAAATAAAATTTACAAATACAATACCAATGTTTTCCAGGTCTACTCTCGTCCTGTGTTTGACCTTCACGCTTTTAGACTGAAACCGTTTCTGTAGGTTCCCGAGATCCTCTGGACTAAAAAGTCTCCCAGTGCCCCCCACACAGCCCCGCTACCTGTGTAGCCGCATCCTGTGTGTAGTGGACCCATGACTTACTAATGGGAAGACGAAAATCCACCACCCTATTGCGCAAGTTGATGAATACGCCCTAAATGGCCGCAGAAGCGTCTGAACATCTGATTCAGGTCCTGTCGACGATGATACAGATGATGAGCTCCACTTTCATCTCGCAAGTAAGATTTTCACCCTTTACCACTTCATCTAGTCGCCCAGAACCAGAGAGAACCTCTTCTGATCAAAAGTGACACACATCGTTAGTGCCAACATGAGTCACTCCCTTTAGTTAGCTGCAACCTGTGCTCTTCATGGCATCAGTAAGCACCCTTTCCACATCTGAAATGGCTCCGCCCGGTATGCATACGGAGTCCACACTGCATTTCATCCTCTCCTTGCTAGCCATGTCCTAGAGTGGACCCATTACACGCCAAGCATTGGAGCAGCCAATTACCAATAATCCCGCCTTCTGTGACACTCCAGATCTTGCAGGGCAATAAACTTCCCCTGAAAGAGGGCGAGTGGCTACAGCTCACTCATGAGAATTGTGATACACACATAACGCCTGAATCCGATTCATGACATGAACTGGAGAGTCTCTTCGATCGACTACCCGGAAAGTTTTGCACTGACTGCCATACCTTGGAGCGACCTCCCAATCGAGCACAGGCGAGGGTTCAGCATCAGATAGACATTCTTGGTCTTAATTTGCGGACTTAGACTTGGGATAGTATGACCAGCAGTGTTTTACAGCATTTTATGGATATGATGACTCCATTTGGTAGGACCTATGTAAGATTTTTTAAAATTTTTACAGTTTCCTTCTAAAGCAAACAGTTATGTATGGTATTGTACTCAAGTTATAGAGATTACGTCACACTGTGAGGTGTCTTTCATCAAAGATGAAACTGGGGCAGTATCTTGTAGGAACATGTCTGTAGAGCAGTAGTAATCTGTAACAGTTTTATGCGTCGATGTTACATTTTTCGAATCTTTTAGTGCAACAAACAGTATTCTAAACAACAGTTAACAGCATGTTTTCTTACTGAGAGAGCAAATATAATACTGGAACTTCCTAGCAGATTAAAAATGTGTACCGCACCCTAATCTCGGACTTTTAACTTTTACGCTACCGACTCAGCTATCCAAGCACGGCTCAAGACTACCTTACAGCTTTACTTCTACCAGTACCTCACCCACCACCTTCCAAATTTCAAAGACGTTCTCTTGCTGATCTTACGGCACTGAGCTCCTGGAACCAAGGACATAGCGGACACATGCCGTAGTCATGGGCTGGAGGATTCTTTCCAGAATGAATTTTCACTCTGGAGCATAGTATTCGCTGACCTAATATCGGAAAAGTAGACTTGCTATTATCGAAAAAGGAATGTTGATTGTCGAACTAGCAAGCCTTTGTAATTAATTATGACTCACATACTTGTGGCACAGGTAAGGGGAGCTGTGAAACGCGCTGTGTTGCAACTTTAAACTAGTTTTCCAAATCATATGCCTGCCGTCCCATCCAAGTCTCTGTTGACAACAGTGGATTCTTGTCTCATATCTAGGACGACAATGATAAACTCTGTACAGGTTAATTTCGGGCTGATGTTCCAAACTTTTGAGGACGATGGAAAATATATTTTCCAATTTCTCCCATCATTGAAATAAATTTGATGTTTAAAATGGTAATGGAATTCATTGGAATAATTTTATTTTGAACGAGAGACTGATGAGGAACGGTATAAGAAAGAAAGCAACACACGACAAAACCAATCGAGATAAAGCAACACTGACAATAGTCGTAACAACGGAATGACTTGTTCCTGTCTCTAGCTATAATGTTTGTCCCTGTGGAATGTCTGGATGACATCTCACGTGGTGTCCTCTTTGCAGAGATGTTTGCACGTGTGAAGAAGTGGTTCTGCCGTCCTTCAGCAGAACAGGACATGGGGGAGGAGACCCGCGTGGAGAACCCCATTGTCCACGTGGCGGCCAGCTCACAGGTGAGTTACGTCATACACAATGCTCGTAAACTAAAGCACGAGGAAGCGATAGTTACTGATTTAGTTTTAACCGTGATAAATACATAATGTAATCAAAAGACTAGGCTGGATCAAAAGAGCTCAAACGGAAGTTATCTATGACTTTTGCTACGAATAAATACACCGTAATGACGATGCTCAGCAGTGTGGGGACAGGAAGTATCCGAGTGAAGCATCTGGTGGAGGTGTCGCAGAATTTTGTGTCAGGTGAGCCTCACTCACGTGACCTGGCGTAGGACCCGTCGTTGGATGGCGCCAGTGCAGATTGTCTGGCCGATCAGCATGTGGTCGGCTGCTCCATGGTTGAGTGGGAAGTCTGCACCAAGAGATGAGGATTCCCCGCATGTGCTCCTGCCGGGAAGCGACTCTTTTTGTGAGGGGGGAAGACATGTAATCAGTCTTCTGGCTCGTCTGAAGCGGCCGCTACTACATCCACAACTGTGCCTACCTCTTCAGCTTAGGGTGTCACATACTACCACAGCCTTCGATTATTTGTTCGTCATATTACAGTTTCTACTTTCTGTTACGAACTTCGCCCTCTGTGTCTCGCTCTTATAAAATGGAAACCATTACCTGACTACAATATTTCTCTTGTAGTCCATTCCCTTCTTATGATCATTTCTTTCATGTACTCTTGTCCCGTCTTCGTACAATGTCCTCATTTTATACCTTATCAGTCTCCTCAATTTTCTACGTACCTCTGTAACACGGCTTACCAAACGCTTCGATTCTCTTCTTTTCAAATTTTGCCAGAGCTCAATAATTATTCACTTTCGCACAATATTCTCAGAAACGACTTGCTCAAATGAAGACCTGGGTTTGATATTATTTGAGGAATGCATCTTCATCTGTCCTAGTCTGGTACTTAAATCCTCCTTGCTTTTTACGCCATACGTTATTTTGCTATCAATGTAACATAATTTCTTCCCCTCGTCTGATACATGGTCTCAAATGCGATCTCTATTTAATCTCTAATATCATTTCTGAAGATGTACGAAACTTCTTTCTTTCATGGCGTTCCTCTCAGCCCATGTCCTTTGCTCATTGCGCAGTTTAGTGGATTCTACGTGTTCTGTAATTCTTCCCCATTTTCACTGACGATATTACTGTTTATCTGCGAATCTTATCATTGATGTCCTTTAACCCGGAATATTAATTACGATCCGGAAGTTCTCCATTACTTCCGTCGTTGCTTACTCGACGTAAAGGATGAACAGCTGTGTACAAACATTGCATCCATTCTTTACTCCTTTTTTATCTCCAGAGCACCGCTTTTGATATACTGTTACAAACATTCCCTCTCGCTTTTGATGAATATGGTATATGACTAGTCTTTTGCTAGAGCACCTATGTAGTTCATATGTATAACTGCCCTACCGGATACGAAACGACCAATGATGAATCGTATCCATGAATATGTCTTGCATATTTTAACCAGACAACATAGACATCGATACTGTCGAGGCTCTAGTAGTGGCTCTAGATAGTGCCGCACAATCTATGCTTCTTAACTATTACAACGTCCTAACATTTCAGTTAAATGCTTGTTGTCTAAAACGGCATTCTCTTTTCCAACAGGTCCGAGCGTTCACTCTGGACGAGTTCTTTCTTCTGCTGATGGAGAATCGCCTGCATGGAGAGGAAAAGCGTGGAGGTGGTGGGGTGAGTACTACAGATTCGCTACTCTTTCGTTGTAGGAGCGGTCTGAAGACAGTTACTGGATATTCCTTCTCCTTATTATGTTAGTAGTGGAGTTGTCATCTTTCACTCATTCAACGAATTTCTTTCCTGATGTATTTATTCTGCAGCTGTGGATTATAGGCTCCATTTTGTGTGTATGTGTGTGTGGGGAGGAATAAAAGTTGTATAAGGTTAGCGTAGCATGACTACGGTAAGCAGGTTAAAATGAGTGGAACACGTAGTAGTTGTGCTCAGATCAAGAGTTTTACACACTAGCTTCGAGAGGTGTATGGGCTGAAGATAACAACAACAATAAGAACAGCAACAACTACAACAACAACATACATCAAATTGTATTAGTTAACCACCGACTCACTACTAGGACGACACTAATAACAATGACAGTGCTGTAACTTTAAATACAATTGCACTAGAATAACTTTAACCTGACAGGCCAACTTATTGCCAAGTTTGTATTAATTTAATCGCTAGCAAATTATTTTCAGAGCTAATTCAGATAGTTGAGTTCACCGTAACCGCCAAATCCTTACCAAACCCATTAAGCCATCACACCACTGACTGTTGGCATTCGTTCAGAATTTTTAATTTCTTCTCCAGGACGCTGCTGGCGCCTTGTCTGCCAGCTCGTCTAGTCTGGACACCGAGCCGTCCCGCTCTTCAGAGACACCACACCGGGTGGCGCGCCAGTGGCGTTGGCGCCCTCAGCCCACCGGAAGGGGAAGACGCCACAAGGTACGTCCCCAAAACAGCTGCCGTTATCGTGCGAATCCACAGCTGCAGTTGAGATTAAGGCATAGGCAGAGAACCACACGGTCGTACTGTTCAGTAGGAACGGCGAAGTAAAAGAGAAACAGCAGCATGGTATTGCTGGGTGCGAGACCTTCAGGAACCGTTGAGTATATTGCATCGATGATACAGAATATATTCGAATTTATTTACACTAGGAAAATGATGCTTGCTAGTAAGGTAGTTGCTTGATCTTCATATTCAACGTTTGTTTGCAACACTGAACAGTGAGAGATATGTAAGTTGCGGAATTAAGGTTCTACATTGTGACACGCAATCAGGTGTTTTTCAGTAAAGAGGAGGAAGCATGTAATTCTTGCAGAACCTGTTCTGTGCAGCATTACCTGCAAGTATTACACCGCATCGCATATCGCGTTTTAAATAGCGCTGTAGCGTTTACTTACACACGACGTCTGGGCCCTGAGTCACACGTTATTCTCTGTACACAGATCTTCCAACGCCTGAGGAAGATGAGCTGCCTGGGCGCCAGAGACCAGGAGACGGAGGAGGACGTGGAGGTGGAGGGGCAGTGCGGCGATCTGCTGTCCGACATTCTGCAGGTGAGGCGTCTCGTGTTACGTCACTCACCAGAGGGGGGGGGGGGGGGACAGAACAGTGGGAATTGATGGCAACCTGATTGCATTTAATATGGCTACTAGTTACTAAACGCCATCACGAATTGCTGGTACTCCATCAAGCCACCAAGGCTTTGCTAGAATGGGTTTCCGACCCGCTATTAGAAACAACAGGACTCCAGTTGTATCTTTTCCTTCATGTTCTCATTCCAGCAATTTGTATTCGCATGTGTAGTATCAATCTGCGAATTACTTTCTCCAATCAGTGATTTCCTTTTGCTGATATATCAGCATCTACATCTGTGCTCCGCGAGCCAACTCGCGGTGTGTGGAGGAGTACACTTTCTGTAGGCTGTAGCTGCCAACTTTAATGTACCCCTCTCCTCACTCAACAGTAGTGAAAGAACACAATATACATAAAGGAGGTGTAGAACTGCGTGATAGGATGGTTAAGATATACCGACCTCACATCAAAATTTGTTCCTTCTTCGTCAGAAAGATATTTCATTTGATAAATATGGTAGGTGCTTATGCGCAACCCTTGGGTAGATGACACTGTGCTGGAAAAACGCTCAAACTGTATGCTACCTGATGCTGCTGGAGGTATTTTCAAAAGGGTCAGGGACGATGCACAGGGGAGAGGGTGACCATCACGTCAGGGTGATGAGAAGAACAGAGAATTAAACGCACCTCGTCCTACAGGTGGTGTTTGCTGTGGTCGTGATGTTCACCGGCTTGCATAGTTACACAAATCGAGATGGAACCTGTGTTAAAAGTTATAGATGACGGAAATGTAGGACGTGTATTATTGTATATCGTTTCATCATGGAGAATAATTGTTTTACATTTTTCCAGAGAGTTTTCAGAAACTGAAAGTGGCTGCTTTAAATAAACAGTTAAGGAAATTGTTGGCTGCCACTTTAAAAAAACAGTTAACGAAATTATTGGCTGCCAATCATTAACTGATTAATAAGGATGTTATGAAAGTAGAAACCGTTTTTACTTGAGTTACCAGACACCTTGTCCTGTCTCCGTAATGCGAATTCTAATCACTTCAGAATTTTAAGTTTAAATCTCTTTTTACTGAGAAATTTTCATATTTTTCACTTCAGACACACAAACTTAACTTTTATATAATTTGAAAGAGAAACATCTTTCACGTAAAAAAGCGAGGAAGAGAATTTCCTTAGAGAAGGTTAATAGTAATTTTGCTAAGGCTGTAAAACACACGAATTTTCTACGATGGAATATATCCTACATGTGCCAAGTATTAGATCGTCCTACCTCTTCTACTACATGCTCCGTATCTAAATTTGTGGGTTCTTTTTCAGCAATGGCGCCTTCTCACTCTGGTCAAGTTCCTGCTGCTACTGGTGGGACACGGACAGCAAGGGGAGGAAGTTCGAGACACTGATGGGGTGAGTACCGCAGAGTACAGCTTGCTTGTGATAGTGGCTCCGAATTAGTTATACGATTCCCTTCTCTGTACCCGCCGGCAGTGGTTTGTTGCAGTAAGCAGAATAACTACCCTTACGTCCACAGAGTTCAAAATGGTTCAAATGGCTCTGAGCACTATGGGACTTAACTTCTGAGGTCATCAGTCCCCTAGAACTTAGAACTACTTAAACCTAACTAACCTAAGGACATCACACACATCCATGCCCGAGGCAGGATTCGAACCTGCGACCATAGCGGTCACGCGGTTCCAGACTGTAGCGCCTAGAACCGCTCGCCCACCACGGCCGGCTCCACAGAGTTCCAGTAGTATTAAACCTGGAGCTGAAAATATAACTCAGTGTCAATTTCCACGTTGGCATAAATAAGAAAAGTAGTCGCTTCTACTGGATTAATGTACTGATACATTAATGTTACGGCAGTTTTGTTTTGAACCAAACCAAAGTAGTCTGTTAGTTTCCCCATAGTATTCACATTTAACGTGATGTTAGAGTTCACCGTCGACTTCGGTGACATCTGCATATACGTCCATACTCTGGAAATTACTCTGAAGTGCATGGTAGAAGGTGCTTACCATCGCACCATTATCTTACGATTCCTTTAGGTGCCATTCAAGTCTGGATCGCAGGATCAATGACTGCTCAATGCCCCTATGCGCAATGTAATTATTCCAATCCTTGGAATCATCTTGTTTTGTACGCAGTCAGGTTCGACTTCGGTGACATCTGCATATACGTCCATACTCTGCAAATTACTCTGAAGTGCATGGTAGAAGGTGCTTACCATTGCACCATTATCTTACGATTCCTTTACGTGCCATTCAAGTCTGGATCGCAGGATCAATCACTGCTCAATGCCCCTATGCGCAATGTAATTATTCCAATCCTTGAAATCATCTTGTTTAGCACGCAGTCAGGATCAGAATACTTTCTTTTTTATTTTAAATTCTGGTTACTGCTATCTGTCTGCGAGACCATTCTCAGACCAAGGGTCCAGATGACGTGAAGAGTCAGTGTACGGAGTTGTTTGTGGTACCGACTGGTACCTGTCACGAGTTGCAGTTTTCAACATATTACTTTGTAATGTTGTATAGCTCTGCAGATAGAATAGTTCTGTGTGTAACAGCCCCGAGTGAGTGTGAAGTCACCACACAAATGTCTCTCAGCCGTGACGCCGATCAAGCTGAGTGCTTTCGGCAGTTTGAATATTTGAACAGCATCGTTACGACATTCACGCTAGCTGATATCCGTAGAAGTTACCGTATTTTTCTGAATTTTTTATTTTCCAACAATGCACCATAAAATTTACTGCGTTGGTTGCGAAATATTGAAGGCTCTGTATTTCCTTTACAGGACGCCGGACACCCCCTTCCGTCCACCTCGGGGGCTGTCCCCATCTGAGTGGCCAGTACTTCTGAGCCACCGGCACGCCCGATACGTTTGTAGGGGTGTCGACGTCGTCGTCGTAAGGAAGCGAACCGGACACCAGTCGCTTCGTCTCAGAAGCCGCTGCCATTACCACCTGTTCACGCGGCTTCAGTTGTTGTAAAGAAGATGTGGGGAGGATGGGTGGGGAAGAAGAAAGGGTGAGAGAAGGACGAACGGCGCGGGAGTGGGGGGATTGTAGGGGGCCAACACTGGATTACTGTTTAATAAACTGTAATGCAGACATACTACCGCCTTTCTTTATTATCTATCTCCTTTATTGTTATTTTATTTTATCTTTCAAGTTTTTACTAATAACTACTTCATGGTGCTATTGAGATGTCACATTACTATTACCCTAAAATGGCTATTTGGTGCTTCGAAGAACAAATCAACAAAAGTGTATCTTTCCCAAAGCGCCTTACAAGAAAGTTATCGCTTGTCTGTTTCGTTTCATTAGACATATATAGATCTGAGCTTAATAGGATTAAAGAACTGCTAATGCTGTAACAACCCAAGTTACAGGAAAATTGTAACAAATTATTCCATGACACTGCAAAATTTTAACCATACATACACTCCCCACACATACATGTCTCACCACAATTAGTGACATCCAGTATAAGTGTCTTCCACTGTACCTATTTCCAGTATTAAGCATTATCCAGTGTAACTGTTTTACAGAGAAACTATTTTCTTGTGTAGATGTTTTCCACTGTTTTTAACCATTTCCATTCTAACTGCTTGTCAGTGCAGCTTTCAGTGTAACCATTTTGCAGTATAATAATTTTCCACTGCAAACATTTTCCAGTCTAACCTCTTTCCAGTGTAATCATTTTCCAGTGTAGCCATTTTCCAATATAACCACATTCCTCTTTAACTGTTTCCAGTGAAAGCATTTCCAACGTAACTGTTTCCTTTGCAATCCTTTCCATTGGAAATATTTTAGTATGACTGTTTTCAAGGTATCACTTTTGCAGTCAAGTCATGTTCTGGAGTAACTTTTGTAGTATAACCATTTTCCCGTTATTGTGACCCAATGATGCCACCTTCAAGGATCAACATCTGGGATCATTATGATATGTAACTTAAGAGCTACATGGCTCATGCCAACAACGATGGAGTATTAAAATGAGTATGTAACATTATGAATGTAAGTGTTTTATTCATCTCAACAAGTCATGATAAAATAATTACACTGGAAATTATTATATTGGAATTACACTGGAAATCAGTTATGTTAGAAGGTTGTTATCCTGGAAAACCCTTATACTTGAAATGGTTACACTCGACAAAACAGTTGCACTACATGTAGTTAGAATGGAAAACAGTTACAAAGGAAATGTTTACAATGAAATATTTTGTACTAGAAAAATAGTTTAGAAATGGTTATTCTGACATTGAAAAATGGTTACATTCGAAAATGATTTACCAGAAAATCTTTCCACTAAGAGGTAATGATTACATCTGAAAATGTTTACACTGGCAAATTATCATAATGGAAACAGCTACACTGAAAAGTGGTTACAACAGAAAACTGTTACACTGGAAAACGTTTTACAGGGAAATGTCTATACTGCAAAATGCTTACACTGGAAAATAGTTAGACTGGAAGATGGTTAAACGATGGAAATGTTACACTGGAAAATAGTTACATGAGAAAATGGTTATACTAGATATGATCACACTAGATTATAGTTACACTGGAAAATAATTACAGTGGCAAATTGTTACAGTGGAAAACAGCTCCACTGGAAAATGGTTACAGTACAGAACTATTACACTGGAAAACCACTGCACAGGAAAATGGTTACACTGGAAAATGGTTACAGTGGCAAATGATTAGACAGGGCAATCGTTACGCTAGAAATGGTTAAATGAGATAATGGTTACATCTGAAAATAGTTACACTGGCAAATTATTACAGTAGAAAACATCTACAGTGGAAAATAGTTACAATGGAAAACTGTTGCACTATAAAAGTGTTTTACAGGAAAATGCTTATACTGGAAAACGCTTACACTGGAAAATATTTGCACAGGGAATGCTTACATTGGAGTATACCTGCTCTGGAAAATAATTCCACTGGAAAATGTTTGTACTGGAAAACGTTTATAAAGGGTATGGTTACACTAGGTAATGGTTTCAATGAAAAATGGCTACACCAGCAAATCGTGACAGTGGAAAACAGTTACAATGGAAAAGTCACATTAGGAAATGGTTGAACAGGGAAATGGTTATAGTTGAAATGGTTAAACTTGAAAATGGTTAGCTGGGCGGGGTTTCCGAGCGGTTCTAGGCGCTACAGTCTGGAACCGTGCGACTGCTTTGGTTGCAGGTTCGAATCCTGCCCTGGGCATGGATGTGTGTGATGTCCTTAGGTTAGTTAGGTTTAAGTAGTTCTGCGTTCTAGGGGACTGATGACCTTAGAAGTTAAGTCCCATAGCGCTCAGAGCCATTTGAACTATTTTTTGGAAAATGGTTAGAGAGGAAAATGGTTACACTGGATTCTAGTTGCACTGGAAAGTGGTTATACTAGGTATGGATAATTAGATAATTGTTACACTGTAAAACTGTAAAACTGTATCTCTGAAATATGGTTACTCTGGAAAGTGCTTCCACTGGAAACTGCTTCTACTGGAAAATTATTCAGGTGGAAAATCAATGAACTCGAAAATGGTTACATTGGAAATTGGTTACACTCGATAACGGTTAAAACTGGTTAATGGTTACTCTGGAAAATGGGTACACTGGCAAATGTGTACACTGAAGGAAGGGTATACTGGGTATGGTTACACTAGGTAATGGTTACACTAGAAAATAGTTACACTGGCAAATTATTTGAGTGAAAAGCAGCTAGACTACAAAATGGTTGCAACTGAAAATTGTTACACTGAAAACATGTTGCACAGAAAAATGCATATACTCGAAAACTGTTACACTGAAGACATGTTGCACAGAAAAATGCATATACTCGAAAATTCTTACACTGAAAAATGCTTACAATGGAAAATGTTTGCAATGGGAAATGGTTACAGAGGAAAATGGTCACAGTGGAAAATGGTTACAGGGGAAAGTAGTTACAGTGGAAAATACCTACAGTCGAAACACGTTAACTGGAAAATTATGACACTGGAAAACAATTAGCTACACTGTATTAGGGTTTTATCCCAAGGTAAGAAGACAGATTCCTTACAAGTTGCCTATTTAATAGCTTGCAGGGACAAAATACTTGATTTTAAGTATCTCCTGTAAATACGAACCGAGTTTAAAATTTTAAAATACTACTCATAGAGGGATATAATCTTATGTGAAGGTTCAACAAAGTGAGACAAATATTATAGTTAAAAACTACAAATACGTCTTGAGGCAGTGTAACGCACTTTGTGCAAATACCCACAGTACATTCACCCAGAATGAGAGCACCTAGTGACTTGCAACAAGCTTTACACATTATTTGAAATCTTTACGAACCTTATCGTCTCTCATCCTGCACAAAACGGTATTCACGCAGTAAATCTGTCGAATCAGGTGGAATCATGAAATTTATCTCTTCTTCATTACTAACTGTGTACTCAACACATTTCGTTGATGGAGTCCACGAATAGCACGAATGTATCTGGGTATCTGGAATACTATGTCATCATACGACACATTCTCGGAAAGAGATGGCTGTCACAACAACTGTGGTGCGCGAAAAACTAGGTTTTGCTTAAAACAGAGCCCAAGTAGTCGAGAACATACTCAACAATTGTCTCGTAATCATATCAGTTAATAAACTCCAACAAACTTTAAACATATTTTCTAACCTGTCCTAAATTTCTTCGCGACTAAATCTACATCAATAATCCGTACGCCACATGATGGTATGCGGTGGAGGGTATTTTTGTCACTAATAAATCCTCCCGGCCTCACGATGTTTCATTTGCGAATGGCGTGTGTTAAGAATGATTGCCTGTAAACCTTCGATTTATCTCAAATTTCTCGAGTTTTCTCGTTGTTGCCATTTCGAGAGACGTATGTGGAAGGAAGTGATATGCTGTCCGACGCCGCCCGGAATATACTCTCTTGTAATGTCAATAACGTACCTCTCCGTGATGCGTATAGCCTCTCTTGTAGCATCTGCCAGTGGAGGCTGATGAGCAGCTCTGTAACGCTCGAGCAAGACCGTAGCGGATTCCAGTTAAACCACCGCCAAAGTCGCGGCAGCGGGCGTGGGTGTGAAAGTCTGACGGTCGCCTGAGGGCCAACAACCAATGTATTGCATCTGATCAATAAAAGCTGGTATTCTGTCGTCAGTAATCATCCCTGTACACAACCCCACCATACTCATCCTCACGCCCAGCAGAGAACCCATGTTCGAATCCGTTGACGGGCAGTGGAGTCCCGTGTCTGTTTAGGGAAAGGACGGATCTACATATAACAGAAACAAATGGTCACCACAACAGTCAGGTTTATTATCGTAACCATTAACATAAGTGTTACCCACAGTTATAACAGCACGAACATTTAAGAACGGGAGATGGGATAATAGTTGTAAAATTTAATCTTGGCACACCTGGATAAGCGCGATAAAGGAAGGGCTCCGAAGCAATTCTCTGATATGACCGATGACTGTAAGAGAATTCAGTTTACTGCAAATGGAACACAAAGAAACAGGTACGAGCACAAGAAAGCTGACCGAAATGCACAATGCCAGACACCAGCTCCCTGTGAAATGTTAAAACTGTACATTCGGTCCCTGAACATGGTGAATTTAAGTCGCGTTTCTACTGCATCAGTGTCTGTATTCAAGGCCGTTGTCCCGCGTGAAAGCGGCAGTAAGCTGTCGTACTGGCTGGAGACACTCACTTCAGGCCTCTCCATGTGCTCACTGCTCAAGTGGAGACAGTCTCCTGTGTGACAGCAATGCTCATGTCATTAGTCGTCATCCGGTAACATTGTAGTAGTAAGGTTAAACTAACTCCCACTTTTGCGTCTTTCGGAGTTTTTAATCAATACTGTAGTGGCGAAAAGTAAAATCTGAGAGAATTACCACATTCCATGATACGATTGTGAAGCTGACAAATGAGACATCTCCCACGTAGACACGCATGAAGAGGCGGGCTCTCTGTGATAACTAAGGTCACGAATCAATGGAAATTCTTGTTTTAGACATTTAAACAGAACTTTATTTTGTAGCGTGGTTGCTGACACATCGGTGCTTCCGACACTGACCTCTGGGAAGCGACACCTGGCTAGAGCTTTGTCCTTCTAAAGTGACCTTTTTGAACAATGTTGTACTTTCTTCGGCAGATGCCTATCCCATGAACCGCCCAGAGTGCGTGGGATTGATCGGGGAAGCGAGAGAAACTGAAGGCTGCGGTGGCTACCAGAGACTGAGGATCGGCCCTTTCGCCAGCTACCTTGTAGCCTCTAAATTCTGCAGTCCTTTACCATAGTGGAAGAGAAGGGAAATGAAGCAGTAAATAGGCAGTAACCGATGATACTGCGTGTGGTCTGCATTTGTGGGTCAGAGTAAGGCAACACCTAATCGATAAAGTGAACAGCATATAATATTCTGAAATAAGTCGAATGACATTTTGTTAGAAAACCCGCCGCGTAACATCACGCCCCGGTGGGAATAAAATGAGTGCCAGTGATAGTGCTGTAAGCAGCACAAGTTCATGGACATTTGTGAATGGGTATATTGTGGCGTTCACTGTTTTATTCAGTGGTTTGGTATTTAACTAATTTGTAAATGAAAATGATAAACGTATTTTATTACATTGAATAATTACTAAATATTTTTCTCCCCGCTAAACATTTGGTCAAGTTTCTAAAGAACTCCAAGTTAACGTCGTGTTAAAGTGTTGTCTGTAAGTTGTGTAAGTGTCACTAAATCACAGTTCATACAACAGATTCTATACAACTATTGATTATGATGGAAGCAGTTATCAGCAAAATGATCATTCAAACCACCGAATATCAGCCGCGCACAACACTGACGTATGTTACCTGAAACAATATTCTTCGCAACTTGTGCTTAATTAATTTCGGCTCCATACACCAGCTAGAAATGTTTGTTATAACGATGGTGCTATGAGCACTGTTTTTAAAGAACCAATCTGGTTAGAATTGTTTTCATTAAAATGAGTTCGGAACCACCGGTGCACATTTATTTTTACACATTTGTATTTCCTTCGGCATTTATATCTGCAGAGTTTCGTAATTTGAATTTGCCGCTGAGATAATTGTTAAGATGGCGGTACAACTGATAGAGACTTTCTATTGTTAGAGAAAATAGAATAAGTATTTGAAATGCTTATTAAACTTTACTTTCGTATTGTGCATTATTTAGTCTTCATCAAGCAAACATTTGATTTTTTTCTAAGGAAAACACAATAATGCGATACAAATCGCTATCATCAAAGGCTGCCCTCCCTGCAGCGGAAGGAAATAATTAACACAGATAATGCTTATTGAGTGAGGAATTAAAGTTGAAAATAATTATTCACTCATATTTGTAATAATAATGAACTCTATTTTCAACTAATAATTAACAAATAATTACAATTTCTTAACAGACCTCAGTTTGATATGCGTCCGCAACCTACAAAAGTCATCCAACAAAAAGGTAAAAACGAAAGAAGACAAACGCATATCATAGAAGAAATTTACAATTATCACTGTCTTTGTATGATACATATCGATATGTCTAATTACATCATAAAATATTACGTAAATAATTAATATTTATGATCGTTTTCACTGTTTTTTCATATGTTGAATAGATAATGTTTATAACTGTTAGAGGCATAATTTCCTCTCGTCGCACTGTAGCTAAAATTTATCTCGTGGATTTTACAATATGTATTATTTTTGGAGCCAGTAGGTAGCTAATGGCCTGCTCCTCATCAGGATGGATTGTTATCCCTTGCGAAGCAACTATATGCAATAAGAAATGCATTGACTTGCAAGCAAATTTTATCTTGAGTGTATTAACAGTTAATTCTGCTCCTCCCAATCTCTCAAAAACTTCTTTTAAATGGGAAAATCGCTCACCCACCGGACTGGTATAAATGACCAACTCATCCGAATAGTGGTACACAAATTTATATTCTACATCGGTGGAAATCCCATAGAGCAATTGGGATAGTATCGCGGCACCCATAACAGAAGAAAAGGTACGCTTTTAAACTCATGGATGTTCTATTCGGCCGTAAACTGCCTAATCCTCCTACAATTTTTTGGTTGGGCAGTATGACTTGCCTGGTTAAATTCTGAAACCAAACGAACAAGAATGTAGATCGAACAGCTGTGCCGATCGTAAAATCATCTCTCTCATTAAATACCGACATGCAAACTTCGTTCGATATTCTCCATTTGACTTGGGTAACAAAGATATGCGATCCGTGAATGGAGACTTGGAAGACGAATAATTCCCTACTGCAGCACCTGTTGCATTAATTCTTACATTATCTTCATCCTAGGACGGGGGAAGCGAAATGCTGATCTTTGAACCGGAATATCATCTTATAATTAAAGATTAAAGGCGATCAATGAAGTAAACCCTAATTTAATTGTCCAAGGGACTGAAAATTCAGAACAGAAGCTAGTTATTTCCATTTGGGTCTCAGGAAGATAGTGCTCCAAGTGTACACCTGAGCTCTCTTGCTCCCTCGCTTCTTCTCCTAGAAGTCCTACACTATTTATAGACTATCACGTTGCCACAAAGTACCTTATGATTGCAAAATAGAAAATTTTCTTGTGGCCTGAAACAGAACGAAAACCTTTTGACGGACTAGTCAATCACGAGACCAATCCAATCAGTAATGTCTCCCACTACAATACAATTAGTAGCCAGCTCGTCAACAACCCGCATTCTCACTATCGAAGTAAAATCTTTTAACCTACGCTCCACCAACAGTACCCTTTTAACTTTAAGTTTGACTGACAGCTTTGTATGTATATAATCTCCTGTCATTCCACTAATTTACGAAGTCCCTTATTATTACAAAATGAAACATAATCTGTTGCAGAAATCGGATTCCCTGAATATAAGAAAGCGCGAAAAGCAAGTTGATGTTAATAGTGGCACGCACACTTGGTAAGTTTTGCAGGCCACGTGTCTTTCCCGTGCATCTCGCCTTGTGCTCCCCCTTTTTCCTTGCAGCAGTTGTCTGGAGCTCTGGACCCCTTATCGTTTGTCGCAATTCCTACTCATGCGTCCACTTCGTTACAATATCAGCACCTTATCCCTTTCTAAATTTAAGATCTCCTCATCCGACGTATCGACCACTCTAGGTTGCTTTTGGAACTCCACAACTAAATTCAAAGATATAACAACTTCCCCAACCGAATCCAACGATAAATCGTCTCATTCCACCAAACATCCATACACTGGGTTCTGTATCTCGGCAAATGGTTTATCTGACATCGCACGCTCCGGTACAGGACGACAGACAACCCAGTTATGCACGTCGAAGGCTCCAAGGTCTCCACTTACGGCTCATCACACCTACGAATCACGATGTTCAATGTGTCTGTCATACTGCGGCCACACTGGAGACGCCCCACTCGGTATCGCACTGTCTCTTCCGAATCATGGGCGACTCATAGAGGCAACAGCCCAGTCGCTTAAGGCGAGAGTGTCAGCCGGTCATGTGTGACCTCTCAGAAGTAACTAACTTTGCTCTTCGTTCAACACACGTCCGTCTTCAGTCACGTGACGCACTCTTCATCTCTGCTTCAGTGAAGGTGTTAAGGGATGGTGCCAACCTCTGTAATGGCGACTGTGTCGTTTTTCGTAAACACGCCATTAAGCTACGTCTGTCAATAACTGATTCATTGAAACTCTTGAAACATACATAAACTATTCCACAACTGGTACCTGAGGTAATACAAACTGTAGTGTCATTATTCAGACTTACATGTAGTGCAAAAGCAATTATACGGCAGATGGTTGTACTTAAGCATGCATTGAGGGATATACCTTACCTTGTATTTTCCGTATGCTGTGCGAAAAAGTACAGCCAATCAAGAGTATGTATTAATCATTAAGTCAAATCACTAAACATAACGTAGTTATATCAGTATATTCCTGTTTCTTACATCTGTGCAGTGACGGAAACATATGGGGGGAGGGGCACACGTGGCGCCTCCCCCCCCCCCCGCCCCCTCTCCATCCGTGCCATCCGCACCGCACGCACCGCCCGCACGCTATTCGTTCGTTTCCTTTGTCTACTGCTTTCTTGCACAGAGAACCTTCGATACGTAGCGTGATAAATACGGGTTATTCGCCGAATAGGAAGCTAGTTTACTTTCACAAGCAGACTGAAGAATGAATTTGTCAGGAAGAATAGGCGCATAGAATTTATCATTTAAGGAAGAGACGGAAAATTGAAACTTTTTTATTTCATAAGATGGCATTGTCTTGTATATGCGTACACTCAGTTTAAACAAAACTTTCTTAAGTTTTGCATGTGACTTGATTATTCTCATGTACTTCATTATTTTTAATTGCTGTAAAAGTAAAGGTAACTCAAGATATCTTTAGCGCCCCCTCTCTGAGGATTTTCTGTATCCTTTATTGCATCTGTGAGATTGGTACACAAACAGTTGTTTACAGGCCCTTTAGAATCGTAAAATATCGGCGAGCACAAAGTGCTGGCTTCAGTGTGAATAATGAATTCCCAGGTCTAGCAATATATGCCTGTAGCTACTAATTAGTCAGATACTATACATTATCTTTGGTTGTCCTACTAACGAGCGGAAACAGTGATTATAATTTACGTCATCCTGAAATTACTGATTAACGAATTTTCATTTCGAATATAAAATTATTGCCTGGAGTACTATTTGCTACCGGAGATTTGGACTTCATTTGTGTATAACAGTGCTATTAGCACATGAATTCTTAGTTTCATCTCTTTGTTTTATACCATTGTTTTAGTTCTTTCTTTTATGTGTTCGGTGCGCAGTAATTTTTGGTGAATTATTCCTCCCATTGTATTTAATATGCTGCGATGTGGCGGGAATTGATTGTTCAGGAGTCAACTCTTCAATTTTTGTGGAAGTTGGGAGTACTTGAAAATACTATAAATGTCATGTTACAATCGGTTGGCAACAATTCTCTATATTTTTTTACATTCTGGAAAACCAACCATTATATCAAGTTCTTCTGACAGTTTCGACTTGTGTATTTTATTATTTTCATGATTTTGTGGTTGTTATAGTTTTTCTCCACTCAAAAGTCTATTTCCCGCTGTTGTACGATTACATTCAATGTTATTTATTACGAATATGTGTGACTGTGTGTGATGTTTATATTTTCGTGTCATGGGAAAGGGTGACTTTATTGCAGTCACTTTGGTATTTTGTTTGAGCTGAATTTTCGGGGTTCTTATGATATCATTGATCAGATCGATACATTGAATCTAACACTCTTGTTTATTTGTCAGTGATGCTTGCAGCTGGGTGGCGTCTATTACTTTGAAGTGAACATGATGAAATAAAAAATTATTAAATTCAGTTTAAAGAGAGAAAACAACTCTGACACATTAAAGGTAAATGATAAATCTATACACTGTATAAAAAACACAAAATAATTAAGGATAAATTCAGAAGGACAGATGACATGTAATAAACAAACGAAGAACCCAGCAAAGATGATAATGCGTAACAGCCAACTGCTTGTTATTACGTACGGTTGCTATTTACACTCAGTTTTTTGCTATGGGATTGTTTTCTGAGAATTAAAAGCAGAAAACATGGTCACGCCCGTGAAACTGCAAGCAGGGCGCATTAAAATACTAACGAAATGTACTAACGCGTTAATTGTAAGGAGCTTTTTTAAACAGTCGGGTGAGTTCATCTACCTATCTGTTGTGAACTCGAATACATTAATTTGTAGACGAAACAAAGACTGAGTCCTAAACAGTGGATGCAAAAAATTATGGAGTTGCTCAGTTCCTCAGTGTACCGTTTAATGAAAGAATAAACAACGAATGCAACAGTTTTACTCTATCACATAGGTCACCAAAGTAATGTTTTTTGCAGGAAAATCGTACATCAAAGGAGCAGATACTAATATTTCGCAGTCTTCCTCAACTCCACATCTCAGTCGTCCTAGCGGAACGCAGATCAATGATTTCAGAGATGCATAAGGGAAGACTTGACGATATAGCAAACGATGCTTCAGCTTAATCGTAGTCCCTGTGTCCGCTGCACGTGCGAGTGACTGTGGACACCGACGAGTATGAAGAAACTAAAAGGTATGTTATTACCTTTTTGAATTATTAAACCAACTTGTTCCTCGTATAAACAAACAAAGGAACATTGTACGTTAGGTAAACCCGATGGAGGCACTGCACGTGTATAGCGTCTGGCATCAGTTTGGGAAGAATGAATGTTTATGCTGGTTGAAGAATTTCTTGTTTTTAAGATCTGGAAATTAGGAGGCTCATTTCTTGAACAGGTATTCTTCCGACCGCCTGTCTTGTCCTCTTTAAATACATGTGTTTCGTTGGATTCATATGGTATATGTATGGTTTTTATCATTGGCTGATTTTCATATTCTTTAAGTTGAAAAGTCCTATGTAAAGGAGAGAATATCGTTACACGACTAAGTTATTTATTGTAATATTAATACATGTTTCCAATTCCTATACATTAACTGACTTCATACGCTCATCGCATTTAATTTCGACCTACAGCTTTATCCATCTGTGCTAAAGTGTTGAGACGGACTGGAGGTATTCCCTAATACGGTTGTTGGATCGATGCAACGACTTTTGTCATCGTGAGTAATTCGACACTTTTACGATTGCTGTAAATTAGCACCGGATTTTAAATCTTGACTGCATTTTATATGCATCTTTACTTCTGTAGGTATGGAGTTAGTTGTGTACAAGGGCATAGCCTGTGAGTATTGCTGATGGTACCCGAGAAACCTATGTAACCTGTGTACTGTACGTCAAATCATCAATACATCGTCAAGTGTAGTAAGATGTGGTTTTCCATATATATATATCCTACACAACATATAACAAGAAGACAGAAAAATAAGCAACACTCAACACTCCTTCTTAATCAATTTTCTTCCTAATTCGTCACCCATTTTGCGAGTCTGTGGTTTAGTCAGTGTTTCAGCAAGTCGACTCGATCCTTCCACATGATTCAATTTTATAGTCGCTCCGTTATGTTCTTGACTGAATTATCGTGGAATTCCAAAATGTGAGACGGAATGCGAAAAGGGACCTCTTGTCGAAGTAGTCAAATTTTTAGTACATGAAAAGCGTTCAATAACATCCAAAACATCCATTTTTTGTGTATGAAAATAATTTGCTTAAATCTGTACATGGCCATAATTATTAAAAGTCGTTTGAATCCAACAGTAGTCAATAATATCATTAAGAGCACTCGATGTCAGTCTTGAATGAACGGTCCTCTTGTCGGACTGGGGAAATACACTTACTTGACAAGAGGCTCTCTCTGAAAATCTCGCAGCTGTGTATACTGCCGATTTCCAGTTGTCCGTATTATAGAATAAAAATAAAAATAGTTCGCCAAAAGAAAAAGCGCATGTTTCATTAATTTTCATCACTTTGGGACCAGTTTACTTTATTTTGCTTGAAGTGTGACGCAGGTCTGAAGGGGTTAACCACATAATATCTAATGTTAACTTAAAAACATCTGTGCCATTTAGTGAAGGACATTTTAATGGTAATAAATGTGCACAATTTTTTTCCTAAATATGTTTCTGAAATTTGTTTGAGAAATATGTATAGTTAAACAATGATAATAAAGTGATTCATTTAAACACGTTATCTCAAAACACCTCTTTTACATGAGTCACTAACAATTGCCACCTAGAATAACTTCGAAAATATGATAGTAGCTGAAAAGTTTGTGGGACAAGTGTTGCATGTCACAACGAGGGCCACATATGACGATGGTTTTTTGTTCTTAGGTGGGGTCGCGTCAGACATATGAAGGTCAACTTCGTTCTTTTAAGTGGGATGCTACGCTTCGGTACTTATTTTCTGATAGCGGCCATCGAGACGAATCCAAATGTGTGTAACAGTAAGGTCTTTGAAGGTCAACAAAGTTCAAAAAGGTGGCATGAACGTCCATATACTGACGGTGTTCGAAGTGATGACCAGAGGTATCAATGCAGAGCTGTAAGCTTATTATCATGTATTAAGTGGTATTCCTTATCACTTCAGCACTTATCGAAGCACATGCTCTGACAATTCTCTCTCGCATATCGTGCTAACAGTAAATATTCGGCGAACATGGCTCATCCATCTAACGTGACACTGACACGTAAACACCATTCGACGGTTACGCAAACAACACTAATAGGTACGGCAAGACTACTGTCGTCGAATCAATTGACTGTGAATGATGTATTCCTTCGAAGAACAAGTCGATATGATTCTCATTTACGGAGAATGCCAAAGAAATTCAGTGAAAGATAAAGACATATACCCTGAAAGATGTCCTCAACGAACCCACCCTACACAGCCAAAGTAGAGTTGTGCGTGTTCTGCATCGCCATAAATATCGTTCTTACCATATCAGTCTCCACCAAGTAGTAACTGGTATGGATTGTTTGTGTCACTTTGAATTCTGCTGATAGGCTTACCTTCAGATTCAGAGGGGTGACACATTTAACAATTTGATTTTATTTACTGACGAGGCTACATTCACGAACCACGGAAATGTTAGTTTGCACGACATAAATTAATGAGGAATTGAAAATCCATGTGGGTGATTTAGCAAAGGCGCCAGAGCGACGCCACAGCTGTAGTCATCACCGTCACTATCGTCGGATGTCGGCAGCAGGCGGCCACATGTAACAATGGTCATGGTCTGAGGTGCGTTATAGTAACACACTGTCGCTATCGTAATGGAGTTCTTCCTGCCGCCACATATACTGTGACTGGGGCCGGAGCCGGGGATCCCGGTTGGCCAACGTCAGACAGCCGCCCTCGGGGATTGTCGCTGAGACAGGGCAGTGACATTCCCATTGCCGCCTCCGTCACGCCCTCGAACCATTAACATACGAGTTACCCACTGACATGACAGAATGACCATTTAAGAACGTGAGATGGGATTACAACTGTAAATTTTAACCTTGGGACATTTCCGAATGCAATTCGCGGGTGTGACCAATCACTGTATGAAAATATAGTTGATTGCAAAAACAACACACAAAAACAGGTACAAACACAAGAAAGCTCACCAAAATGCACAATTCAAGGACCTACCTCGCTGCTAAACGTTAAAACTGAACAACTGGCTCCTGAAGAGGAAGAATAACTTCGCATTCCTAGTGTATCAGTCTTTATATTGAAGTCTCAAGTTACCAAACTGGTGTAACTATTGTAGCGTGAAAGCTGCTGTCAGTGGTGGTACTGGCTGTAGCCTTTGAGTTCGGCCCTCTCTTCGTCCTCACTCCTGCAGTGGAGTGTGACAGGCTGGCTCAGGCCGTCAGTCGTCGTCCGGCGACATTTTAGTAGTAAGGTTAACAATCTCTTACTCTTGTGTCTTTCATAAAAGCTAACCAATACTGTAGTGGCGCAAAGAAAAAACTATGAGACTCCTTCCACTCCATGATTAGATTCCGGAGCTGACAAATGAATGACATCCCACGTAGACACGCATGAAAAGCGCGCACTCAATGAAAACTAAGGCTACTAAACAATGGAAAGTCTTGTTTTAGACATTTAAACAGAACTTTATTCTGTAGCGTGGTTGCTGAGACACCGGTACTTCACACATTGACCTCTGGGAAGCGACACCTGGCTAGAGTTTCATCCTTCTAACATGACTGTTTGAAAAATGATGTATTTTCTTCGGAAGGTGCCTATCCCGTGAACCGTCGAGAGTGCGTGGGACTGATCGAAGAGCCGAGGGATACTGAACGCTGCGGTGGCTACCTGAGCCTGAGACTCGGCCATGGTTGACAATGATAGTTCCTTTAAGAAAACTGTTTCGCCAGCTAGGTTGTAACCTCTAAATTCTGCAGTCCTTTACCACAGGGAAAGAGAAGGGAAATGAAGGCAGTAAATATGTAGTAGCTGATGATACTGAGTATGGTCTGGAGTTGTGGACCAGTGTAAGGCAACTACTACATTGATAAAGTGAACAGCATGTAATATTTTTAAGAGAAAATCCGCCACGTGATATCACGCCCCGATATGAATAAAATGAGTGCCGATGAAAGTATTGTAAGATTCATCAGAAGCACAACTTATTGAAAGAATTTCGTAAATAGGTCTATGTACTATTTTTGTATTCCCACGAATTCGTGGATGGCTGGTGTATTCCCTTCACAATGAATTACCCCATTCCCACTCATGACGTTACAAGACTAAACGACTCCCTCCATTTTAACCAGACTCTAGAACATAAAATATTATGTTTAACAATGAGAATATCATTAATAGAAACACATATGTAGTAAAACATATCGACTAATGAGGGAATGACGATTGCAGAAACACATCTTCAAAAGCTACAAGATACATCCAGCAAAAAATTATACTACAGTTGTGGTATTGTATGATTGTGTACCACAACAAAGTTGTAAAAACCTTGGAAGCGTATACAAAACAAATGGAAATGTAAAAGTGACTCTAAAGGTCACCCTAAAAATTCTCCCCCCCCCCCCCCCCCCCCCCATGAACCATGGACCTTGCCGTTGGTGGGAAGGCTTGCGTTTGGATGATTGACTGACTGGCCTTGTAACACTAACCAAACGGCCTTGCTGTGCTCATACTGCGAACAGCTGAAAGCAAGGGGAAACTACAACCGTAATTTTTCCCGAGGGCATGTGGCCTTACTGTACGGTTAAATGATGATGGCGTCCTCTTGGTCAAAATATTCCGCAGGTAAAATAGTCCCCCATTCGGATCTCTGGTCTGGGAATACTCAGGAGGACATCGTTTTCAGGTGAAATAAAACTGGCGTTCTACGGATCGGAGCGTGGAAGGTCAGATCCCTTAATCGGGCTGGTAGGTTAGAGAATTTAAAAAGGGAAATGGATAGGTTAAAGTTAGATATAGTGGGAATTAGTTAAGTTCGGTGTCAGGAGGAACAGGACTTTTGGTCAGGTGAATACAGGGTTATAAATTCAAAATCAAATAGGGGTAATGCAGGAGCACGTTTAACAATGAATAAAAAAATAGGAGTGCGGGTAAGCTAATACAGACAGCATGGTGAACGCATTATTGTGGCCAAGACAGGCACGAATCCCATGCTTACTACAATAGTACTACTTTATACGACAACTAGCTCTGAAGATGATTAAGAAATTGATGAAATGTATGATGAGATAAAAGAAATAACTCAGGTACTGAAGGGAGACGAAAATTTAATAGTCATCGGTGACTGGAATTCGAGAGTAGAAAAAGGGAGAGAAGGAAACATAGTAGGTGAATGGATTGGGGGTAAGAAATGAAAGAGGAAGCCATCTGATAAAATTTTGCACAGAGCATAGCTTAATCATAGCTAACACTTGGTTTAAGAATCATAAAAGAAGGTTGTATACATGGAAGAACCCTGGAGATACTAGAAGGTATCAAATATATTATATAATGGTAAGACAGAGATTTAGGAACCATGTTTTAAATTGTAAGACATTTCCAGGGGCAGATGTGGACTCTGTCCACAATCTATTGGATATGAACTGTAGATTAAAACTAAAGAAACTGCAAAAAGGTGGGAATTTAAGGAGATGGGACCTGGATAAACTGACTAAACCAGAGGCTGTACAGAGTTTCAGGGAGAGCTTAAGGGAACAATTGACAGGAGTGGGGGAGAGAAATGCAGTAGAAGAAGAATGGGTAGTTCTGAGGGATAAAGTAGTGAAGGCAGCCGAGGTTCAAGTAGGTAAAAAGACGGGGGCTAGTAGAAATCCTTGGGTAACAAAAGAAATATTGAATTTAATTGATGAAAGAAGAAAATACAAAAAAGCAGTAAATGAAGCAGGCAAAAAGGAATACAAACGTCTCAAAAATGAGATCGACAGGAAGTGCAATATGGCTAAGCAGGGATGACTAGAGGACAAATGTAAGGATGTAGAGGCTTATCTCACTAGGGGTGAGATAGATACTGCCTACAGGAAAACGAAAGAGACCTTTCGAGAAAAGAGAACCACTTGTATGAATATCAAGAGCTCAGATGGAAAGCCATTTCTAAGTAAAGAAGGGAAAGCAGAAAGGTGGAAGGAGTATATAGAGGGTCTATACAAGGGCGATGTACTTGAGGACAATATTATTGAAATGGAAGAGGATGTAGATGAAGATGAAATGGGAGATACGATACTGCGTGAAGAGTTTGACAGAGCTTTGAAAGACCTGAGTCGAAACTAGGCCCCTGAAGTAGACAACATTCCATTAGATTTACTGGCGGTCTTGGGAGAGCCAGTCCTGATAAACTCTACCATCTGGTGAGCAAGATGTATGAGATAGGCGAAATACCCTCAGACTTCAAGAACAATACAATAATTCCAATCCCAAAAAGAGCAGGTGTTGGCAGATGTGAAAATTACCGAACTGCAAAATACTAACGCGAATTCTTTACAGACGAATGGAAAAACTGGTAGAAGCCGACCTCGGGAAAGATCAGTTTGAATTCCACAGACATATTGGAACACGTGAGGCAATACTGACCCTACGACTTATCTTATAAGAAAGATAAAGAAAAGGCAAACCTACGTTTCTATCATTTGTAGACTTAGAAAAAGCTTTTGAAAATGTTGACTGGAATACTCTCTTTCAAATTCTAAAGGTGGCAGGGGTAAAATACAGGGAGCGAAAGGCTATTTACATTTTGTACAGAAAAAAAGATGGCAGTTATAAGAGTTGAGGGGCATGAAAGGGAAGCAGTGGTTGGGAAGGGAGTGAGACAGGCTTGTAGCCTCTCCCCGATGTTATTCAATCTGTATATTGAGCAAGCACTAAAGGAAACGAAAGAAAAGAACGGATTAGGTATTAAAATCCATGGAGAAGAAATAAAAACTTTGAGGTTCGAAGATGACATTCTAATTCTGTCAGAGACAGCAAAGAACTTGGAAGAGCAGCTGAACGGAATGGACAGTGTCTTGAAAGGAGGGTATAAGATGAACATCAACAAAAGCAAAACGAGGATAATGGAATGTAGTCCAATTAAGTCGGATGATACTAGGGGAAATAGATTAGGAAATGAGACGCTTTAAGTAGTAAAGGAGTTTTGCTACTTGGGGAGCAAAATAACTGACGATGATCGAAGAAGAGAGGATATAAAATGTAGACTGGCAATGGCAAGAAAGTGTTTCTGAAGAAGAGAAATTTGTTAACATCGAGTGTAGGTTTAAGTGTCAGTAAGTCGTTTCTGAAAGTATTTGTATAAAGTGTAGCCATGTATGGAAGTGAAACATGGACGATAAATAGTTTGGACAAGAAGAGAATAGAAGCTTTCGAAATGTGGTGCTACAGAAGAATGCTGAAGATTAGATGGCTAGATCGCGGAAGTAATGAGGAGGTATTGAATAGAATTGGGGAGAAGAGGAGCTTGTGGCACAACTTGACTAGAAGGGAGGACCGGTTTGTAGGACATGTTCTGAGGCATCAAGGGATCACAGATTTAGCATTGGAGGCCAGCGTGGAAGGTAAAAATCTTAGAAGGAGATCAAAAGACGGATACACTAAGCAGATTGAGAAGGATGTAGGTTGCAGTAAGTACTGGGAGATGAAGAAGCTTGCACAGGATAGAGTAGCATGGAGAGCTGCATCAAACCAGTCTCAGGACTGAAGACCACAACAACAACAACAAATTCGCAACCAATGTAAATGCAAAAGTGACTACTAAAGCTTATCCTAAATCTCATTCATTTCTACTGCTGTATGGACAATGTGAAGTACATGCCGGTAAATGAATGTCGTATTTGCGACATCATATTAGGGAGTCTCAAGCATAAATAACGAAAATATAACCCCTGCTCATCTTAAATGTGACAGATTACAAAATGTGACACCGCTGACGTCGTATGTCAGAATTAATATGCGAGTGACGAAATAATATATGACATTCAGCAGTAAGCAGTTTTGCAAAACCGCTGATGCATTGCATTAATATTACAAAGTTTCAGGCTCCTAGGTCTGTTTAAAATTCAAAACTGTTAAAGCCTTCGTGGCCACTTGTTGACAAACTGCCCATTGGCTTCTGTTTCGGGTTCTTCGGCTGACGTTTGTTTGATGATCGTCGTGACGTTTTGCCAACACGAGTAGCTGGCATTGTCAGAGTTACACATTCCATTGCTGGTGGTGGAGTGAGGTCGAGCTCTAGGCCGCTTCGAAAGACTTTTCCGTAGGCATTCCGGTGCAGTTCTACCCTTGAACAGTCGTTCACTGCAGCACGGGTAGTCAGAAATCGTTCTCGTTGAGGATTTCTCATTTCTTGTTGAAACTCTCATGTCTATATATTACTTTTGTTTGTGTATTTCTACAGCTTCTCCGAGGAAGCGGGCGTGACAGGGACTTGCACTTCGGCGGTTGTTACAATGCGGTCTGTCTCATACCATGCGTGCTCTGCCACGGCCGATTTCTCCACCTGCCCCAACCTGCAATACTGCATTTGTGCTGACTGCTTGTCCAGTCATTCCCATATAAACTTTTCCGCTTGTACAAGGTATGCTGTACATTCCCGACATTTCAAATGTGTTCCTTTTCTCCTTTGCCGATGTGAGACAATCTTTGATCTTCTTTGTCAGTTTATAAATAGCCTCTGCGCAGTATTTGCACATAATATGGCCGATTCTCTCCATCACTCTGGGAATATATGGCGAATTTCTGTTTACGATGCGTCACTTCGCCGACTGTTTGACTATGTGGCACTTCGTCTCGCTTACGTTACGAGCGTATTACTCATGCCTCTTTTCTGGGTTTGGTGGCGATTTAACAGTTTGTGCAGGTATTGGTCCATGTGTGTCGTTATTCGAAAACGCTGTCTTCCCGGTTTTCACCATCCCTTGTGACCAGCGCATGTAGAATGGATTGATGTTTGTCTGTATCTACCTCCATTGTAAATATTATGTAGGCGTGGAAACTGTTCAAGTCTCTTAGGAAGTCTCTGACCTCTTCCTCACCATGCCTCTACACGACGAAGGTATTGTCAACGTATTTGTACCACACCTTAGGTTTACATGGTGCAAAATCCAGTGCCATCGCTTCGAAATATTCCACGAAGAATACGGCCACCACTTGACAAAGAGCACTGCCCATTGTGACACCTTCCACTTATTAGTAGAAGCTGCCACTTCACGCGAAACAGCTAGTGGGGAGACATGAATGAAAAATCTTGATAATGTTCTGCGGGAAGTTGATACAATTTACTAGCACTTCCGGTGGTGTGTCGCTACCGGTTTGGTGTCAGCTACTGGAGATCATTTTCCAATGTAACCGGGAAATAGTACTAGACAGTAAATGAAAAATGGTGAACAGTAAACGATAAGACTCTGGTCATGTAGACACATCGCTTCTCGCCGCCAACCATAACGCTGGGGCTGTTCACGTTGCTTCGTCGCGTTTCCTGTTACCCATTATCTGTCACCCTTTTAGCTTTTGTTATTTACCGTTTAACACTACCCGTCACCTGTTGCCCATGTCCTGGTTAGAGTGGAAAATTACCCTCAGTCTGTGATACCCCCAGCAGCACTTCAGGCTGCTACGTTACCACCATCAGCCGGTAGTGTACCGTATGAACTGCACTACCTTAGGGCCCTTAGGAGAATATGAGGAGCCCGGGCGGCACTCCTGAGCTAAGCACAGTGGGGAAAGCCGAAACATGGGTGGCATATGAACAAGGGCGGTAACTGTAAAGGAAGTTTGCTTGAAACAAAAATTTTATACAAAGGTGAGAGAAAGTAGATGAATATGAGTAGGGAGATTCGATATTCCGAGAAGAATTTGACAGAGCACTGAAATATTTGAGTCGAAATATGATCCTTGAAGTACATGACATTCCCTAGAAATTACTGGGATCCTCTGGAGAATAAGAAATGTCAAAACTGTTCCACCGGTGGTGCTTAACGTTCAGCAGACTCCAAGAACAATGTAACAGTTCCCATTCCAAAGATTTCGGAAGCTGACAGTTGTAAATATCACCTAATTATCACTATATTCAATCATGTTCGCGAAATTCTGACGCGAAATATTTACAGAAGAATCAGAAGAGTGGTAGAACTCGACATCGGGAAAGATCACTTTGGTTTCCGTGATGGTGTAGTAAAATGTGAGGCAATACTCAACCTACGACTGGTTTCAGAAAATACATTAAGAAAAGGAAACGTACGCTTACATCATTTGTAGATTTAGAGAAATCTTTTGACGAAGGTTACTACAGTTAAAGAGAAAAGAAGGAAGCACTAGATGAGAGGTTTTTGAGGACGTAAGACTAATCAAGCAACGATGAAAATCAAAGAGAAATTTGGAAAGGGACTAAAGCCCAAGTAAAAAAAATAAAAATATCGAATTTTGCCGAATACTTTACAATTTTGCAGGAGATATCTAAAGACCAGCAACAGCAGTTGAACGGAATGGCTAATATCCTGGACAGAGGTTGTAAGATGAACGTAAACAAACATATAAGATAAGTGTTGGAAGGTAGTCGAATTAAGTCAGGCGACACTGAATGAATTAGATTAGGAAGCGAAACACTAATAGCAGTAGCTGAGTTTAGCTATTTGGGCTGCTAAATAACTGATAGTGACCGAATTAGAGAGGATATAAAATGTAGACTGGCTACAACAAGAAAAGCATTTGTCTAAAAAGGGAATTTTATAACATCAAATGTACATTTAAACATTAAGAAAACCACTCGGAAAACATTTACCATGGAGTATAGCCTTCCACGGCAGTGAAAATTGGGCGGCAGGTATTTCAGGCAATAGAATGATACTAGCTTTTGGAAGACCAAAGGTAATTCGTGTAAATCGGAAAACTAGCGAATCGATTTAAGGATGGTTGTTCTTTCAGTCCACTATTGGGAACAACTGCAAATAGATTTTGAACCTTTTCGTATAGGCAGAATCTCATTGCACCTTACATTTAGACTGAGTATAAAAAATATAAAAAAATATCTTTTATGTTTAAAAATTACAAATAATTTGTTAATAAACCAATAATAACATGCCACCTATTGCAAATTTATGCAACATTTTTTGTATCACATTTTCAGATACTGTTTTTTCAGTGTTAAATAAAAGTAACGCTGAGGTCTAATGACAGTTCTTTAGTGATTTTGACATTTTGTCCACAAGTGTTGATATGCTAGTAGTAGTAATAGTAGTAGTAGTAGCTTTATTCATCCTTAGATCTGTTTTTACAAGGACATAGGACACGTCAAAGCATTTCCAAGTTTTGACCAATTTCAAATAAGCTAATTCGTGTACGCATACATTTACAGTCTTCTAGTTAGAGAAAATCATTAGATTTACTCCTGGTACACGATACATTTTTTACAAATACTTATTAAATAATGTAATGCCACACTGCTTACTCATATCTCACCATCAGTCACTGCACACGCTACATGTACATTGTTTCATAACAATTCTCTCACTACACACACACACACACACACACACACACACACACACACACACAGACACACACACTTTTGATCTCTGGGCCATCTTCCATACCGCAACTTCCCGTTTGCTATCCTATAGAACTGAGGCGGCATCCCAGTATATTGAGTGAGATGTTGAGCTCAGGAAGAGGAAGAGATATTAGTATTGTTCTTGGGGGTAAGTTTTCCTAGAAAAGGAAAAAAGAAGGAAAGAAGCACAGTGTGATGGTGTTATGTGGAATGTTGGATGTTTTATAATCGTTGTTATTATTTATTTGTATAACTTTTTTACCAATCCCCTATTCTGGTTTATCTAAGTAGTCCTTCCATGTATAAAATGTATTGCGTAACAAGTACTTCTTAGCTGCCTTTCTAAATAAGTGTATTTTTTCAATTACTTTAATCTAGTTTGGCAATTTATTGTGTAGTTTTATTTCTTGGTATAAACTGCTACTTTGAGTTTTATGTTTATCTTTTTCTTGATAAATGTAAGTTGAGTCTACCTCTTTTACCATGGTCATGCACAGAGCCGTTTGTGCAACAATGAGCTAGAGTACTATTTTTGGCTATTATTTTTATGCGTCTTTTCTGGAGTTTGAAAATTGTGTTCATATTTTGTGCATTTCTTCCACAAAAACAAATGCCATAGCTAAGAACTGACTGTACATTTGAATAGTGTGTAACTAAAAGACACTGCATTTTACACATTGATGACAGGATTCTAAGTGCATAACATGCTAATGACATTTTTGTTTGCAAGTACCTTTGTGTGTTTACACCACTTTAGTTGAGAATCAATTTTCATTCCAAGAAATTTTGAGTTTGTTACACAGTCTACAGTGGTGCCATCTACATTTAATTTAAAATTGCCATTTTCCCTCTTGAAATTGAAATTCATGCCATTAGTTTTCTTTATGCTAAGTGTCGTTTTATTGCTTATTGACCAATCGTAAACTTCTTTGAGAGTTTCATTTGCTTTCTCTTGTTTCTCAGTGACTATAATATTGCTGTCATCAGAGAACGGAATTTTTTTTACCGTGAGTAACAGTATTGGGAAAGTCATTGATGTATATCAGGGATAGAATTGTTCATAGTATGATACCTTTGTGTGTAACACATATAATTGTGTATTTTGGTTCTGGTAAGTGTTTTACTAAATGTTTAGATCTATTTAAACTATGTGCTATCTCTACTCTATGTACCACATCTGCTTGGTATGATCGAAACCAGACATTAACTAGAGAATATGGTATTGAGGGCACTGGTACTGTGGGAGAAAACCGATCCCATAAAACTTCCCCCTTCCAATGAAGAAAGAAATAGATGAACGAGGTACTATTCTTTCTACATTACAAAAGAAAAATGTCCGGGTTCTGTGTAAGTGGAACAACAAATCTATTACTTCTGCAGCATCAAATATAACTGCCATGTACGCAGTAACTAATGTTAAAAGACACTCTCAACGGTCGTGAAAACACATTGAAGTTTATCGACCCACCAGCCTCAAGGAATAAACGGCAAAAAAAAAAAAAAAAAAAAAAAAAGAGAAGAACTGATCGAATAGATGAAAATGTGGATAAGTAAAGGATAAATAGAGATAGGAGCTACAGTATGTTATAAAACTGGCCTTTTTCAGTTGGCTATTGGATGTCGCTGTATACTGTGTCTTGATACTCTGCAGAAAAATGGAAATACTGTCTCTCATCTGATTTTTCGAAGAGATACGTGTAGATGTATTTAGGGACGTAGGCGACGCCGCTGAAAGGACCTGTAATCTGTGCTCTAGTTTAATTTGTTTCATTCAGTTAAAAAATGTGTAACCTTCTCATATAAATGCGTGTTCTGCTCTCAGTTGTAGTTAGCGTTGCATGTATGGTTCAGTATATTACATTAAAACTAGAAAATTAAAATTTGGTTTTTCACTTTAAATGCTTCGTTTTCAGTGTAACAAACAAGCTACAGGTAATATGTGTACAAAGATTAAGGAAAATTGAATTCAGACATTAATGGGATAAACAAAATATAGACTATGTATTTGACTTATTTACAAATCCGGAACATTTTTGCCCATGGGAGCTATGGAGTGTAATTCATACAATTCCCAGCTGAGTGAGGTAAATGGGACATTCTACGTATTGTAGAATTTGATCAACGTCATCATCACCCATGTAATAGCTGCTGCTGGACTCTGGCTGCAAGGTATCATCCGAGCTATGAACCCGTATCAGATGAAAAGAGTCTTCTCTGCCTCGATTGCGTGTGTCAGAGACCACAGACGAACCCAGCTAACTATCAAATGTGTTACACGATGAAAACGGTGATTATTTTAATCGATATTAACTGTTTGTTTGCTTGCTAGGCGCAAGTTAATGGATTGCGCTGTCGGTACCTGCGCGTTCAGTACGTATCATGATATGGGATAAACTTTATAAGTACTAGTAGTGAATTCAAGGTCCAGTTTCAATATTTCATTTATAATTCAGGGAGAAATAAGTCGATATCACGAAATAATATTGGAGAACAACGTGTTTCTACGTGAAACAAACACTGACACACTTACTCCACGCACAAAAGGGTGGCAAGACGACACTGGTAGTAAGTGGACAAATACATCGTAAGACATAAAGCGACGCACCACGAAGGAATTATCGCTGGTAACTGGGGCTCACTGGAAGTGGGAATGATCATTGAAGACATTTCGCTCCTATAAAAGAGAATCCAGGCCAAAGACCTGACTGGAGACGCATCTGACAGCGGTAGATAGGATACCAACCTGGCGGTCGCCCCATTATGCTCCGACAAGCGGGAGTGATGTCCCGGTTGCCTAGTTAGCCATTTCTTTTCATAGCAGGACTTCTTTGGTTGTCAGCGCGGCATCCATACAGTACAGCAGTATGTCGCCAGGGCTTACATTTCAGCAAGATAATGCCCCCCTCCCTCCACCACCCAGCTCTCACGGAAAGTTTCTACTGTTTGTCACAGTGATGGCAACCCCTACCTTGGCCAATACATAGGGTGGTCCATTGATCGTGACCGGACCAAATATCTCACGAAATAAGCGTCAAACGAAAAAACTACAAAGAACGAAACTTGTCTACCTTGAAGGGGGAAACCAGATGGCGCTATGGTTGGCACGTTAGATGGCGCTGTCATTGGTGAAACGGATATCAACAGCATTTCTTAAAACAGGAACCCACATTTTTTATTACATATTGGCGAAGTACGTAAAGAAATATGATTGCATTAGTTGGACCACCTTTTTCGCTTTGTGATAGATGGCGCTGTAATAGTCACAAACATATGCCTCACAATTTTAGACGAACAGTTGGTAACAGGTAGGTTTTTTAAATTAAAATACAGAACGTGGGTGCGTTTGAACGTTTTATTTAGGTCTTTCCAATGTGATACGTGTAACTTCGTGAACTTATCATTTCTGATGACGCGTGCTGTTACAGCGTGATTACCTGTAAATACCACATTAATGCAATAAATGCTGAAAAAGATGTCCGTCAGCCTCACTGCATTTGGCAATACGTGTAACGGCGTTCCTCTCAACAGCGAGTAGGTCGGCTTCCCTAATGTTCGCACATGCATTGACAATCCTCTGATGCATGTTGTCAGGCGTTGTCGGTGGATCACGATAGAAATTATCCTTCAACTTTCCCCACAAACAGAAATCCGGGGACGTCAGATCCGGTGAACGTGCGGGCCATGATATGGTGCTTCGACGACCAATCCACCTGTCACGAAATATGCTATTCAATACCGCTTCAACAGCACGCGAGCTATGTGCCGGACATGCATCATGTTGGAAGTACATCGCCATTCCGCCATGCAGTGAAACATCTTGTAGTAACATCGGTAGAACATTACGTAGGAAATCAGCATACAATGCGCCATTTAGATTGCCATCGATAAAATGGGCGCTAATTATCCTTCCTCCCATAGTGCCGCACCGTACATTAACCCGCCAAGGTCGTTGATGTTCCACTTGTTGCAGCCATCGTGGATTTTCCGTTGCCCAATAGTGCCTATGATGGCGGTTTACGTTACCGCTGTCGGTGAATGACGCTTCGTCGCTAAATAGAACGCGTGCAAAAAATCTGTCATCGTCCGGTAATTTCTCTTGTGCCCAGTGGCAGAACTGTACACGACGTTCAAAGTCGTCGCCATGCAATTCCTGGTGCTTAGAAATATGGTACGGGAGCAATCGATGTTGATGTAGCAATCTTAACACCGACGTTTTTGAAATTCTCGTTTCTCGTGCGGATTAGCCGCTACAGCAGCTAGAACACCTACTTGTGCATCATCATTTGTTGCAGGTCGTGGTTGACGTTTCACATGTGGCTGAACACTTCCTGTTTCCTTAAATAACGTAACTGTCCGGCGAACCGTTCGGAAACTTGTATGATGTCGTGCAAGATACCGAGCAGCATTCATAGCAACACGCCCGTTTGGCATTTTGATTGCAATAGCCATACATCAACACGATATCGACCTTTTTCGCAATTGGTGAACGGTCCATTTTAACACGGGTAATTATCACGAAGCAAATACCGTCCACACTGGTGGAATGAAATTTGATACATTCGTATTTCTTTACGTGCTACGCGCATATGTAATAAAAATGGGGGTTCCTATTTGAAAAAACGCATTTCATATCAATTTGACCTATGGCAAAGCCATCTAGCGGTCGAAACATAGCGCCATCTGGTTTCCCCCTTCAAGCTAGACGAATTTCTTTCTTTGTAGTTTTTTCGTTTTATGCTTATTTCGTGAGATATTTCACTATGAGTGGAATACCTTGTATAATTGCCTGAGAAGCTTTCAAAAAGTCCCATCCGAGAATGAAGTCTCGACTACACTCCTGTAAGACGATAAATGCTAAGGACTGTGTATGGCCACTTAAACCCACATGAATGTCACATCTTCTTGTAGGTTTTACGTATGTCGTATTAACCACCTTCAGCAGCAATATTTTGATGTCGACGAATACGGTTTTCTTCAACTGGCGACGGTACTAGTCCGAAATGACTGCATATGATGCTCCAGAGATCACAAGAGCTTTGGCTGGTCCGCCATCCATGAGGATATCGACGTAGTTTCCTTTCATTTTTGTAGTGATCGACGGAGAAAATCCTCCAAGGAATGTCGCACCATTTAGTTTTCCAGGTTGCGGCGGCTAGATGATCGGCGAGAGCTACTAAACGGCTATTGAGACCTTGATCAGCGTATTGGGTAGCGCCCTCTCCAGCGGATAGCTTGCGGCGATGATGACCTACGTCATCCTGCGCCCGCATCTTCTTGTTCATCTTCGTCGTCCTGGAGTTGGCGTCGGCTAAGATCGGTCTGCTGTCTTCTGGCGCGGGCGTCATCAAATATCCGCCGCCTTTCTTGACAATAGCACATCACTTGTCCTTGTCTTCCACAGCGGGAACATACTGGTTTGTTATCCTGGGTCCTCCAGACGTCAGTCTTCCTTGGTGCCCAGACAGGTTCCTCATGCAGCATTATGGGAGCGTAACTCCGCTTTGGTCCCGTCTTTTCTACTGTTTTAACGGGAAATGAAGGACGAGAGATTGGGCTCAATATCTGTTCCACTTCGTCCCTTATGACCTCTTGAAGCATTTCGGTATTTTGCTCGCTGTTCAATCGAAGTGCCTTCTGAACTTCCTCTTTCACTATTTGGCGAATAACAATAGTCATCCTCAATCACAGACATGGATACAACGTTTGGAAGCCGCTCAAGTTTCTTATGTATAATTCTTTTTTGACGCATTGTCTCGATATACTGGCACCATTTTATGAAGTCGTCTGCTGTCAGGACCTCCTTAAGGAGTAGGGCTTGAGATTTGTCCTCAGCAACACCCTTCATGAGATGTGCAACCTTATCTTCCTCCTTCATTCTAGATCCACTGTTTTACATAGCTCCAAGACGTGCTGAATGTAGGATGCTGTAAATTCTAATGGACCCTGTGCCCTGCACGTTAATTTATCTAAAGCCTTGCACTTCTGTCGTTGTGTGTGGCCGAAATACTAGCGCAGTTCCACCCGGTAAACTTCCCAGCATGTGAAATTCTCCTCGTTGTTCTCATACCATTGCTTGGCAGTGCGATCCAAGTAGAAAAATACGTTAGCCTAACACAAGGTGTAATCCCATTTGTTAAATTTTCCTATACGCTCATATACCTTCAGCCACTTGTATGGATCTTGGCCATCGTCACCAGAGAACCCGGAAGGATGTCTCATGTGGTGGCACACAGTTTCTGCCATCGTAACGTCCGCTCCTTCTTCTGGCTCCGATAGATTGTGATCTGTGGAATGTGGCTCCAACTCGGGTTTCTCGACACGTAAACGGCGGCTTTGTCGTGGACTGATGGGAGCCACTGTGTCGTCGATACAGTGCGCTATCGCAAGTTCCGATACACAGCGCCTCCACCAGAACAATGTTACGTAGAAGAAGGTGTAATTAGATGAATGACGAACACTAACTTCACTATGTAAAAAGCTTTATATATATATATATATATATATATATATATATATATATATGTATATATATATATATACAGTCTAGTACAATGCTTCTTGACATTTATGGATACTTCTAGATGTACTCAAACCGAGTATAGAAATTGAGATTATACGGTCTTGCCGAGTTCTGAACCCCCGATCCTCCATGCAACACTTTAGGATCGTAACCACTACGCCACGGTGCTGCTCAGCTTCTTTTATGGCAGTATCTATCTCTTCAGGTAAAATTCTTAGAGAACAAAAAATCTACCTCGGTTAGTGAGATTACCCCGTTTGCGTCTCGTCTTTCTCAGGTTTGCTCTCAGTCAATATTTTGTACCTATGAGAGTATTCATCCGATTCAACAGATCTTGTAATCTTTCTTCACTTTCACTCAGGGTAGCAATATCATTCACGAATCTTGTCACTGATATCTTTTCAATCTTGAATTTTAATTCCGCTCTTGAACCTTTCTTTCGATTTCGTGACTGTTTCTTCCCTACATAGATTGAAAAAGATGGGCGAAAAGCAGCATTACTGTCTTACAAACTTTTAAATCTGGGCGCTCCTTTCTTGATCATCCCGTCTAATTATTTCGTCTTTGTTGTCGTATATACTGTATATCATCCGTCTTTCCCTATAGCTTATTACAATTGTCCTCAGAATATCTAACATCTAGCCCCATTTCACACTGTCCAACGCTATTTTCTAGATCAGCAATTCCTGATACCGAATCTCGATTTTCCTTCAGTCTTGTTTCCATTATCAAGCACAATGTGAGAACTGCCTCTCTAGTGCCTTTGCCTTTCCTAAAACCAAACTCATCGTTATCCAAGTGACCCTAAATTTTCTGTTTCATTCTTCTGTATATAAAGCCTGTCAGTAGGTGGGGTTAATGAGCTGTCACGCTCATTGTGCTGGAGCTCTCGCACATATCAGCAATTGTTGTCTTTGAATGTGTGTGGATGATAGCCTCCTGAAAGTCTGATGGTACATCACGAACATCTCACATTCTACACATCAACTTGAATTGTCGCTGGGTTGTTACTAATCCCAATGATTTTAGAAATTCCGATGAAATGTAATCTCTCTTTCTTGCCTTATTTCAGCTCAAGCCTTCCACAGCTCTTTTAAATTCTCACTAGAATACTGGATCCTCTATGTCTCCCATATGGACTCCAGTTCCTTCTTCTATCACGTCGTCAGACAGGTCTCCTCCTTACGGAGGCCTTCGATATACACTCCCCAACACCCGTGGCAGTCTTAATTACCACCACTGCTTTAAATTCCACTGAAGTTTTGTTTGACTTTTCTATATGCTGAGTGAGTACTTCGGATTATCATTACTTTTTCAATTTCTTCACGTTTTTCATCCAGCCATTTTGCCTTGACATCGTTGCACTTCCTGTTTGTTACATGCCTAAGGGTTTTATATTGCTATAGTCCTGTATTGCCCTCGGTGCTTTTGTGCTTCTTTGTTCCGACGATCAGTTGAGGTATTTCTTTTGTTACCCAGGTTTTCTTCATAATTACCTTCCTAGCACCTATATTTGTCTGTCCACTGTCTGTGATCGCACTTTTTACATATATGCACTCCTCTGCAGCTGAACTGCCTGCTGTGGCCATGCTTACTGCAGTATCCACATCCAAGGCGAGCTTCAAACGCGTCTCATGATTCCTCAGTACTTCAGTATCCCGTTTCTTTGCACAGTGATTTTTCCGGACTATTGTCGTAAATTTCAATCTACACTTCTTTACTGCTAAATGGTGAGATGAGTCCATTGTTGCATTTCTGTACCACCTACAACCCATATCCGATTTCAGAATCACTATCTGACTACGATGTAATCCAGTTGGAATCTTCCCCGCGTATTCGGGGTTTTCCAGGCATTCCTCCTCTTCCTTTAGTAATAATTGAACAGGGAATTCGCTATTATCACGTGAAATTTATGACGACATTCAATTAATTTTTCTCCTCTCTCGTTCCCGTTGTGAATCCCATCCAAACCCATAACCCTTTCCTCAATTTCTGCCCCTGCAACTGAGTCCGAATCCCCCACGATTATCAGATTTTCATCCCCCTATACGTTCTAAATTACCGGTCCAATATCCGCATATATTTTCTCTGTGTCAAATTTTGCTTGCCACGGTGGCGTGTATATCTGAACTATTATTGTCTGTCTTGGTTTTCTGCGGAATTTAATGAAGGCAACTGTATCACTGAACCATTCACAGTAGTTCACCCACTGCTCTACATTCCAATTCATAACGAATGCTTCCCCGTTATACCAGTTTTCGCTGCTGTTGATATTACCCTGTATTCATATGATGGGAAAACTGTATCTTCTTCTAACCCCCACTATTCTCGAATAATCCCTTGCATTTCCGTTTTTACATTTTCTAGCTTTCGTCTTATCTGCAAACTTCTGACATTCCGCACTCAGGTTATCGCAACTTTGGTTATTCCGTCATTTTCTCTCGGTGACTTCCCCATTTCAATCCCTTCCCAGAAATCCCAATGGGGTATTAAACCGAAATATTTTGCTAACGTAGAGATCATCATGACACTTTTTCAATTCCAAGCCACATAACTTGAGTGAAGCACATTTTATACCTTTATTGAAGTGGTTTCCATTGCCTTCTGCATCTTTGTGCTTTAGATAACTACTGATTCTTCCTCATTTCAGGAGCAATTTCCCATCCAACGGGGTGTAGAAACCGAGACAGATCACGCAACACAGCCCGCCTATCACTTAAAAATGTAAACTCAATAAACAGTTTTTTAACCAGCCCTCCAAGAAGGCTCTCTCTTAGTAAATAACTGCCTTCGCGTATGTACGACTGGAATGTGACCTCTGAAAAGCATTAAATGGCCAACCGAAGTGCGATCATTGATCTCCGCTGCATTTCCGGTGAGTCCTGCGTCTACACAGACTTAACGCTGGTGTACAGCGTGGGCGACCAACAGAAGGCATTCCTTCTGGCGCCAGGTACCACGCTGGTGGCCTACAGTTATTTGTCATACTTAGGCCGCTGACTCTTGTGGTGACTGCACTCTGCACTCCAGGGAAGCTTCCAGCGTAAACAGAGGCCGACTTCACTCCTTTCACTCTATCCAATTGCTCACACGCAGACCGAAAACCTGACATGCAGTTGACGTTACTGGAAACATGCTCTATACACGCTTGATCTAAATAAGTCACAACGAACAGTTTATGGGACGCCATGAGCTACTTGCTTTATGTGATAAACGAAAGTAAAGGCACTTTTGAGCAAGTGCAGCCACCAGTACAATCATTTTTTCTGCGCCAAAAATTTACTTATACATAATATCTGTACTGCCCATTTCTATAGAGTAAGTTCGTGAGCAAATTTCTGTAACCCATAGTAATCAGTAGTGTTTCAAATTATGATTGTTGCGTAACAGTTAATTAAAACAATTGTAGTTCATGCTATGGCACGCCAGACTTTGTTAGTAGGTACATATGTCCTTCTGCATTTGTTCATCATACTGCATAGTATTTTTACCAACAGTAAGTGTTATTTTGAGACAGTGTGTACTGCTCCGTTTGTTGGTCGTTCTATGTTGCATAAGGGTTAGCTCTTGTGTTGTTTGCTAGGGCAAGTTGCTGTATAATATTGAGAGTAACTCTCTTAGAAGAGTTTAGTTTGGGAAAGAAGTGAGTTTTCTTCGGTGATGTTTATTTCCGCTTTACTAAAAAAACTTGATACCGCATTGCCTAATTAGGCTAGTGGCCGCACGTATATATAGTTACATTCTAGTACCGTATACGTAGAAAGTCAAATCGGATCCAATTTTCTTTAATGTTGTTACTGTTTCGCGAGTACGTTGGGTACAGTAACAGTCAGGCTAAATCTCTTCACGTAAGTTTAAAATTATAGGAGGGGGGCCAGCAGTGTTACATCACCAAGAAAAGTGAAAGAGGTAATTAAAAGACATTTATTTAAAAAGGTAACAAATCCTACGTCATAAACGATGCGTGCTACAGGCGTAAAGATTAGTTAAGAGGATCAGATTATCGGCTGATAAGAAAAGTGATCACTAAAACAGCTCTGTCACTTTGTAACATACGTCACCAACGTAATACTTTATTGCAGAAATATCTTACACGCAAGTCCAGAGGTATAATGACCCTAATTTATCACCATCTTCCTCAGCCCAACGTCTCACTGATCCTGGAAGAATGCTCACTCAGGTGTTCAGAGGGGTAGAAGCGGAGACCTGAAAATGTGACAGTGGTGCGTCAGCGTGACTGTGGTCCTCCAGTCCTCTTCAGGAGTATGTGTGTGGTTGTATGCAGGGAAAAATTTGGAAATCAAAACGGTATGTAATTATTTTTATGTTATTAGTTAATTTGTTTTTAGTATTTACAAACACAAGTGCTCTGCACGTTAGAAGTAACCGACTGAGCAGTGCACTTTTTATCAAGACACTGGCAACGGATTCGGGAGGTTGGAATGCCACGCTGATTTAGGTTTTCCCGGTTTTCACTTTTGGTGAATGCAGGCTCATTCCTTGACCAAGGCTACCTTCCTCGTTGAACGCAAGTTTATAAATATTCACTCGTTATTAGTGTTCTGTATCTCTGGCGATAAAAAAAGGAACCCTTATAAGATCACTTTGTCACCGTCCGTCCGTCCGTCTGTCTGTCTTCCCTCTGAACCCCTTTTCTCGGGAACGGGTGGAAGTACAAAGATGAAATTTATATCAAAACCAAACACTGTAGTCCCTTCATGGAGTAAAAAATTTAAGGTTCTAGGTAAGTGCAATCAAAAGATATTGTCATTCATGTCACATATTTTGGTTTTCGCTAACTGATTCATCAAAAGCTACTGGGACCTTCCCGTTGACCTAGAACTATGAAATTTTGCAGACAGCTGCGTTTCACAGGAAACGTAGTGCAAAAAGTCGAAAGTTGTTAATTTGTAATTGTATCACACGAAAGCATTTTTTGTTATTCGTTATCCGTCTGTCTATTTTATGTGTATTAAAACCCCTTTTGAACAGAAGAGGGTAGACTATGAAGTTGAAATTTATGTCAGACTCAAGATCTGCAGACTCTCGGTGGCCTAAAAATTTTAACGTTTTACGTCAATGCAATAAAACGATATGGCCGTTTGCGTCACATTGTTTGATATTTGCAAACTGTCGTGAAAACATAAAGAGGAGGCCCTACTTCCCGTTGAGCTCGAATCATGAAATTTGATAAGACACAAGTTTTCACAGTACATGTAAGGGGAAAAAATCCGAAAATTTTTAATCTGTTGTTAAATAACATCAAGAAACACAATTTTTTTAATCTTTATCTATTTGTGTCTCTGATAGTCTGTTAAGACCATCTTTCCTCGGAATTTACGACAGCAATCGCGAAATAGATTGGAACTCAAAATTAAAACATTCTCGGAAATCTCGGTATCACTGGAAACAATAACTTGTGCCGATATCGATAAAAGGCAGTATGGATGAACTATCTACATACATAATTATGTTTGTACAGAACCCTCAGATTTTTTGTATATGACTTGCAATTTTCTCATGTTAAGTTGATAAATTCTACATTACTGTAAGACAGCGCTTGGATGGATAAATTATTAGTCATTATATATATTTCGTGTGTTACAGCTCCTTACTATTAACTGTCATCATAAGTTCGTCGTATTTGATTTCGCTTTATAAAATTCCACATCATGATCAAGCGTTGTGAGTGGCTACAGAGATTCACTACTAAGATTGTCAGATGATGAGATGGTACATGTATTCTATTGTGTAAAAGGTCAATGTCCCTATATCTGAAAATTTCAGCTAGAACGTTAGTTAGAAGTTTTTTATAATTCATACATAGTTAGTTTGGTCATTTACATGATGACTTCTCTGTGAATAATACGTAATTTAATGACAAACACATTCAGAATCCTCTGCGTAGTGGTGTTTTGGTTCTGAATAGTTTTACAGTTCCAGACATTCGTGATTCCAAAATGCCTACCTAACACGACCAGTAAACAATTACGGCATGGTTTGTAATTCACAGCGATGTTATTTAGAAACGATCCCTGGGAAAGTTCGCAACAATGCACAGTCGGTGGAAGAGGCAAGTGTCATTCCCTAGCAATACTGCGATTTCTGCAGAAGCTATATCGGTGTCGTTACGAAATCGTGCGCTTACTGAAACAGAGAAGTAGCTATCGATAATCTTTTGTGAAGTGATAGACCTTTTCTTACAGCACAAGAGCAGCTGTCAAACCTCATTGTGAGCTTGTGAGCTTCGCAATAAGTCTTAGCTCCAGTTTTGGGGGCAAGAGAGGACCCAAGTGCTAACAGGTATGATCCACGGTCTTTCTGTCACTCAGTATTCGCCTTGCAGCACGTAATGTAGGGTAATTACAGTTACCATAACGTAGACCTTCTGTTTGAGTGAGTAGGTAGAGAATTAGCGTGGCACACTGAAGCTTTGTTTCCCAATGCTGATACGAGTTGCCCACACATGTTTGCTGAATACTCTCTCTATCAGAGGTAAAGTTTTCTGTGAGATTTTTATAGAGCAGCAATTACTGTCAGCTTGCCACATAGTTCAAAAACTTCGTTGAATCTATTTGTGTAACATGGTAACTGCATATTGCGATGGTGTATATGTCGGTGATTCGTGTACTCCAGAGTGTGTCAGAAGCTTAATGGGATAACGTAGTGATTCCTGTACAACATGTCATTTTGACCAGCGTTGCAATGATCAAGTGACATATGCGTCAGGATACATATTCAACATGACGTCACAACCCTGATAATATTTTAACAATTAATGAAAGAGATATTTTTCATTATGTGAGTTAGCAAGGGTGTAAAACGTAGGAGCAGTTAACGAATGCGACACTCACTCATAAACTGATAATACAGTACAGTTACCAGAGAGATACCGAAACGTATCGCACAGAAAGCTGTACAGCGTTACAAGGTCTTTCTTTCTAGAGCGTAACGGTATTACTACTGACCCATAGCACGTACTGAAAAACGAAACCAGCGAAAATGCGAAATCGAACATCGGTGTACAGCAAATCGAAATGTACTACAAGAGGTGATGTCAGAGCAAGTCATTACAATTACGTCACTGGTGAAAGCTGCCTATACAGTTGCATCACAAATTCCTCTCGATCTGTTTCATGTTGCCAAATTACCATCAAATTTTTCCCGTGTCGGTTACATATCGATACTATCCGATATTACTCTATCATCGCGTATCGTCATTTTCTGCCATCTGTGAAGTGGTACTCGAGTTGAACTATGTATGCTGGTGCGTTGAGTCATGCTGAGCACACACAACTGTTCAATCCCTGGGCTTTTCAACATAATTTCCGGTAAATTTATCACGCCGCATGTGTAAGACTTTTGCCCACACGATGGTGAGCACTTAATATGAACTTAGGGGCGAATTTCTGCTGCGAAATTCAGGGCGCTCTGTTCGTCAATGGTATCTATAGCGCTGTTGCCATTGGTTCAAGTTGGCGTGGTGTTCCTTGACTTCAGGAAGGCGTTTGTCACGGTCTAGCACTGCCGGTTAGTGCGAAAAGTGTGATATTACTGAGTATCGGGCCAGAGTGGTGACAGAATTAAGCACTTCCTCGCAGATCGAACTTAACAAGTAGATCTTAACGGAAAGAAATCTACAGACGTAAAGGTAATTTCTGTAGTAGAGGTAAATGTGACAGGACACACTGTTACTGCTTCCAGTGTATATAAATCATGTAATAGAAAGCGTCCGGATCTCTTGAAGACTGTTCACAGATTGTGCAGTTGTCTGTAAGAAAATAGCAACGCCAGAAGACGGTATCGTTTCAAAATAATCACTCATAGAACGATGATGAATCTGTTGTCTCTGGCAATTGACCACGAAAGTAGATAAATGTAACACATTGTGCAACTATAGAAAAAGAAATCCACACTAATGATGACAAATTACTGAAAACAATATATACCGTAAAACATTTAGGAGTAACTATCAACAGCGGCCTCATGTGGAAACGACTACTTGAAACAAATGTAACGAATAACAGACGCCAGAATGAGATTCATAGGAAGAATATTAAGCGAATGTAACTCATCTAAGAAACAAATGGCTTCCAAGGCGCTTCTTCGCCCGACTCTTGTCCATCATCAGTCTGCTAACAGGCACGCCAACTCGCTCGGTACTGTCCGCGAATATATTTCATAATTTGTGCAAAACGAAGCTTAAGCTCCTGGTTTTCGTTTCGTGTTCATTTTCAAATACGGGAAACGCTAATGACGCACTACATTCCTATTGCACATATTCCAACAACAGTTTATTTCCTTTAAATTCTGTCTTTCTACTTTTTATGCACGCTTACAGAATGGAGAATTCATACCATCACACACTGGAGCTTCTTCTATCTTACAAGGAAAATTTTTAGCTCGAACGTTCAGAACCGCACGAAACCATGCTTAGATTTAACACACGACCGTTAGAACAACAGTTGTCTGTGTCATTTCCATTCTAAACTTCGGACTCGACTGCTAGCGCCATCAGATGGTCACTTGCAGTAGCTCCACTAACAAGTGCTCGACTTTCGTGAATGATACAGCTGCAGTACGAATGAGTCTCTTGGAGTGATCGCATGCGAGTTACTGTGTATACTGTGTACAGTGATATCAAGAAGAGAATTAATCCTACGAATGTGATCCAAATATTAGGGAGAATGTTGCAACGTACTGAATACGGAAATGAAATCGGGATCGGGGACAGAGGGTTCGCGGATGTATTACATAACATAACAGTTCAGAAACATAATGGGCATTCGAGGGTTGGATTCCCTCTCTTCTTCATCGAAGAGTTTCAGTGCCTGGGCTACTCTCAGGGTGCGCCTTCGACGTGGAAGATCCCTGCCGTGTCGTCTGCTTGCCGTCACCGCCGCCGCCGCTTGGTCGCCGCCTTCCGGTCCTTGCAGCCGCCGCAGCCGTCGCCGCCTGCCGGGGCTCGCCGCCCCCGCCTGGTCGCCGCCTGCCGGTGCTCGCCGCCGCCGCCGCCGCCGCCGTCCGGTGCCCGCCGCCGCCGCCGCCGTCCGGTGCCGCCGTCCTGACCCTGGTCTACGGCCGTCTTCGTCTTCATCCGTCTTCGTCCTTGTCTGTCCCCGGTTTCTGTCCTCTCCTCTTCGTTCTGTTCGTTCTTGTTTCTCTCTCCCGTCATGTCCGCCCCCACCACCACTGTCACTACTACCACCACCGCCATTGTCTATACCTCCCCTTCCGCCGCCACCACCACTATAACTTGGTGTGCCCAGTCCCACCTCCCTCCTTCCATTCCCCCTCTCCTCACTCTCCCTTCACCCTCTATCTTTGTCGCCCCCTCTCCCGCTTCTTCCTCCCGCTCCTCTCGTTCTGATCCCTTCCCCCCACTCCCCCAGCCTGTCACTGCAGCTCCAGCTCGGGTGGTGGCCCGTCGGGCCACTGCCCACGCCCAGCTCTCCCCGTCACCTTCGCCATCACCGCCGCCACTGCCACCGTCATCGTCATCGTCGCCTTCACCGTCACCGTCACCATCTCCGGCGCCGACTCCGGCCCCGGGACCTGCCCCTCCCCGCCACATTCCCGTTGTTCCCATCCCCCACACCTCCTCCACCGCCGTCAAGCGCCCCGGTGGCACCCCTGCTTCCTCTGCTTCCAAAAAGGCTGCGCCTCGTCCTGCTTCCCCCACCCATGATGCCATGGAAGTCTCCCCGCCTGTCCCTGCCCCCTCATCCTCCTCCTCTCCCCCTTCCTCCTACCGCTACCTCCTCTCCCGTCCTGATCCCTCTCTCCTTGAAGCCCGGAACCTCACCCTCTTCCTTCACCAGCATTGTCCTGGTGCCCCCATCTCCCTCCTCACTCCTCGCCGAGATTCTGTTCTCATCTCCTCCCCCAGCCCAACCCTCCATACTGACATCCTCTCCCGTCTCCCCATCACCCGTTTTGGTCCCAATGCCTCCCTTACCCCTGCTCCTTCTCCATCTCCTACCCGCCAACCCCAACCCCCGCGTCGCCCGCCGACCCTCACCGCCGTGATCACGCTGCTCAGTCCGTCGATCACGGAGGAGGAGGTGTTGGCGGAGCTCCAGGCCCATCCCACGCTGGAGGTGCGGGCGGTCCGCCGCATTTTCAACTCGGCCGGCCCCACCCGCCTTATGCGGGTTTTCTCTGAGGACGCCCCCTCCATTGACCGTCTCCTGAAGGAGGGTGCCCTCCTCTTCCACCAGCGGTACAAGGTCGACCCTTCCCGTTCCCCTCCTCAATCCCTGCGCTGCCAGAGGTGTCTGCGCTATAATGCACACCCCACAGCTGAGTGCCGCGAGGCCCCCACCTGCCCGCATTGTCGGCAGGCGCACTTCCTCCGGCAGTGCCCTAACCTCCAATCCCCTCCCTCCTGTAATACCTGCAATCTCCCTCATCCCACCTACTCCCAAAAGTGTAAAGCCCGACCCCCTCCAACCACTCCTGAACTCACCGTACCTGTCCGTCCTCTGGACGCCCCCACCCCTCCTGGCAATTCCCTTCGTCCCCCACCCACCGCTGAGGACATCATCAGGTTCCCCACCATCGTCCTCCAGAATGTTCATCCCTTTCAGCGCCCTCACACCCTCCAGCAGATCTCCCTTGCTGCCCGTTCCATCTTCCAACTCAAGATGTACGCCACCTACTCCAACAACCAGGCCCATTTCACCTTCTCCCATCTTGACACCCTCGTTTAAATCCCAGTCATGGCGCGACAGCAACGTATCCTTTTCAACAACATACGCTCCCTTCCCGCCAACAAAAACCTGTTCCTGCACACGCTTGCCACCCACCGCGTGGATGCCTTCCTCCTCAATGAAACCTTCCTGCAACCCCAACACACAGTCCACACTTCGCCCTACCTCCTCCACCGCTCCGATAATCCCCTCCCGATTGCGCGTGGCGGAGTTGCCATTGGTCACCACCGCCAGATCCCCGTTCGGCTCCAACCTCTCCTTCCCGACCCCACTGAACACCTGATCCTTAGTCTCTTCTTCCCCGGCCTTACCGTTACCTGCGCCACCATCTATGTCCGCCCCACCGCTCCTATTCCCTTCGACTTCCTCTCCCACGTCGATCGTACCTTTTCCTCCTACGTGATCGCCGCCGACCTCAACATCCATAGTCGTTCCGCTGCCCAGTTACGGCGATGGCATCGGTTCCTCTCCACCCTTCAAGGTGACCTCGTCCCCATTCCCCGGCATACCCGTCCTGAATCCAACTCCACTCCTGATGTTATCCTCTCCTCCCCCAACCTCCTTGGCCGCATCACGGTGGATGTCCTGGAGCCTATTGGTAGCGACCATCTCCCTGTCCTCCTCACCGTTTCAGACGGTCGTCGCCCTCGCCCCGACCCTCGTACTGACCCTCCCCCTAAGTATGTCCACGACTATTCCCGAGCCGACTGGACTGCCTACCGGGATACCCTTTCCACCCAGGTCGATAGCCACCCTCTCACCTACCACCACCCTGACGATGTCACCCATGCCGCCTCCTTTCTCCAGCGGACCTTGTCTGAGGCCGTGGAGGCCCACGTTCCTACTGTCGCCATCCACCCCCACCGTCCTACCTTACCCCCACAGGCCGTTCTCCTCCTCCGTGAATCCCGTCGTCTCTACCGTGCCTTCCTCCGCACGCGTGACCCGGCCACACTACGACGCCACCGGCAACTCCAGCGACACGTTCGTAATTTGCTCGCGGCTAAGAAACGCCGGGACTGGCGACAGACATGCACCCGTTTAAATGCAACCCTACCAATCAACTCGTCCAAGTTCTGGTCGGCCTTCCGTCGCCTGACTGGAACTAAACCCTCCCCCTATTATCCTCTTCTCAATGATGATCACCCTTTCCCTGACTCCCTTAGTAAGGCCAATCACTTTGCCTCCTACCTCTCCGATGTATTTTCCGTCCCCGATGATCCCCAGTTCGATTACTCCCTCTTCCCAGATATCCGCGATCGAACTGACACCTCTTCCCCTCCCCTCGCTCCTGGCTTCCAGTACTTGGACAACATTACACACACGGAACTCAATGCCCCTATCACTACACAGGATCTCATTGATACACTCCGCACAAAACGCAACACCGCTCCTGGTCACGATCGTGCCACCTACCGTCACCTTCGTGAAGCTCCTGTCTCTTTCCTCTCCACCCTGGTCAGGCTGTACAATGTAGTCCTGTCCACCGGTTACTACCCCGACCTGTGGAAAACCTCCCGTATCCTCATGTTCCTTAAACCTGGCAAACCGCCGTCCGCCGTCTCCTCCTACCGTCCCATCAGCCTTACCTCGGTCTTCAGCAAGGTCCTAGAATCTATCCTCACCCGCCGCATCCACCAGCATCTCCGCCAGCACCGCCTCCTTCCCGTCACCCAGTGTGGCTTTTGGCCATCCTTCTCTTCCGACGATCTTCTCCTTCACCTCACTCATCTCCTTTCCGAACAGCTTAATTCCCGTCGCTCCGCCATCTTCCTCTCACTTGACCTCGAACGCGCTTATGACCGCGTCTGGCATTCCGGTCTCCTCTTCAAGCTCCAAACCTTTGCCCTTCCCATTAACTACGTCCGTCTGATCAGTTCCTTTCTCTCCCGCCGTCCTTCCTATGTCACCATCCATAACACCGATTCCTACACCTTTTTCCCCTCCGCCGGTGTGCCCCAAGGCTCCGTCCTCTCCCCCCTTCTGTACCTTTTGTACATGGCGGACATGCCGCCGCCGTCGCCCCCCATCCACCTCCTCCAGTTTGCCGATGACACCGCCTTCCTCGCTCTTGCCCCCACCCTGCAATGCTCCCAACGCCTTCTCCAATCCCATCTTGACCGGTTCACCGCTTGGTGCAACCAGTGGTTGCTCAAGGTCAATCCCTCCAAAACCCAGGCGATCATTGTAGGCAACACCACCCCTTCCTTCCGCCTCCTTGATTTCTATCTCACCATCTATGGCCGTCCTATCGCCCTCACTCCCACCCTTAAGTACCTTGGCGTCACCCTCGACCGTCGCCTCTCCTGGACTCCCCATCTCCAGACAATCCAAGCCAAGGCACGTTCCCGACTCCGTCTCCTCAAGCTCCTTTCCGGCCGCACGTGGGGTCTGGACCCCTCCACAATCCTCCACACCTATAAATCCCTCATCCGCCCTATCCTTTGTTACGCCCATCCAGCCTGGATCTCCGCCCCCCCTACCTTCTATAAATCTCTCCAAATCCTTGAACGCCATGCTCTCCGCCTTGCCTATTGCATCCGTCTCCCCTCCCCCACGCGGATCCTGTATGATCTCATCCCCTTCCCCCACCTCCTCCTTTTCCTTGAAAGGATACGTATCCTGTACACCTCACGTAAACTTGATCCTCCTCACCCGCTCGTTTCCCCGCTCCTCTCCCACCCCCGCCCGCTGCCGCGCCTGTATTCGCACGTCCCACCCGGTCTCCATCTCTCCACCCTCCATACCCTCTCCCAAGGTGGCTTCCGCCAGCTCCCTCTCCCTGATGATGTCCTCGTCCCCTCCATCTACCCCTCCTATCAACTTTGACCCTGCCCCACCCCCCACTTCCCGTGTCCTTTCCTTTCGGCACCCTCCCTCCCTTCTCTTCTCTTCCCTTCTTTTTCCATCTCCCTGTCCCCTCCCTTCCCCCTCTTCCCCCGGGCTTCCTCTCCCCCTTCCTCCCTCCCCCCTATCTCCCCTGCCCGTGGCATCTCTGCTCTCCCCTCTCGCTCTCCCACTCCCCTTCCTCCTCCTCCTCTCTTGGCAGGTCCCCGGACTCGCACACGTATAGTGAACATTCGCGCGCCGGAGATCGTCGCCTTTTGTGCTTCGTGTGTGTGACGTCATATAGTGTTTTTGGTGTCCGCCGTCCCACTCCTATGTTCACTTGTGCCGTCGGACTCACCAGTGTTTTGTGCGCCGTGCCAACGTGTTTTCAGTGTTGTTATCGTCACATGTGAACGACTCCGTGTTTTTTTATGTCTCTGTGACCTCTCTCTTTTGCCCGTCACTTTGTTCATTGTCATTCACCATGTTTTATACTCTTGTAAAACGCTATGGCTGAAGAGCGGCGTAGTGTGCCGCTGCCAGCCTACCTGAATTGTACAGGTTTTAAAATAACAATAAAGTAAAAAAAAAAAAAAAAAACATAATGGGGACGACACAGAAACACATGACTTCACGGTTGATAGGACTACAGATTTTGAGGAGGAGGAAGAACCTGAACCTGAGGGTGGGTGTTGAAGCAGTAGCAGATTTTCATCTCCAGAGCAACAGGAACTGTCCGCTCAGTGTCAGTACGAACTGCCTCCACTCAAACAGTCAAGCCCAAGTGTATTAGAATATACTGACGACAGCATACTGAAGAAAACTGGTGAAGACTATTAAAATCGTGGCTTGCGTTCCCACAGCAAACTAATGAGGTGCTATAAGTGCATATAAAGTAAATCAAATTGCAGAGTAAATTTAAATTATGTGTCTTGTAAAGTCAAGCACGATCTCGTTTTAAAGGAAGCAGACTGCCGTCACTATAAACAATAAAAGAGCATGTAATATTGTAATTTGATAGCGCATGGTCATATGGGTCTACAGTTCATTACTGGGATATACAGACGTTGGCGCTAGAAGAATTTAAAATGGTTGGCTTGGTCGATTTGAAAGCTTCTGCTTCTTTTATCGACAATCTTCAGGCTAGATATGGCGTTTCATCCAGGTATATTATTACATTTATCACCTGTAAGGACTTAGGCTACGATAATAGTATACGCCTGAAAGCACAACAGTTTCTGGTCAGGAACCACAACAGTTTCTGGAGGGAGTGAACATGTTTATGGCAGAGCAGGATGGAGAAAGGTGTTAGCAACAGTGACCATAGTCATGTCCTGTGTGAAATGTCTTCATTATGTAACCTCCCCACAGCAATTTTTTTATAAGATAATATAGCAATACTTAATAGGAATGGGGAGCCAAGTGTAACCTCCCTACAAAATTTTTAAAAGAAAAGGACGATACTAATTAGAAATGCTGATGGACATGGCTCTATGCGTAACCTGCCCACAATCAAATGTACTGACAATGGCAACAAATGTGAAATTCGCAATCTGACTCAATTATAAATCCTTCAAAAAATTAAAGTCCATTCAGTGACAAGAAAATTCAATTAAACCGAAATATCGGTCTTTGGCCCTGTGTAAAAACAATCAGAATTAAAGTCTTACCTCAGAATAAATGGATGTCACATATCTGCTCTTGTTGTTGCGCACCACTTGGAGGAACTACATTGCAAATAATAATATTCTCCTTTTTTTTGTAATTCTAGTGAAATTTTTCTTCAAAAGGAAGTGGAATGAAATGGGAAGTGCAACGAGATCTTTAGTTCAAAAAAAAATTAAACTTTTGAGAAAATGCTTTTGAAATAAAAAATTATTATTGGGAGACTTGTTGGAGAATAATTACAATAAATAAAATTTTTCATTATCTAATGATTATATTAATTAACAGTATACCTTATTCTCATCTTGACCATTGTTGCCGACCGCCTACATCACACAACCGCACTGGGCTGCTACTACTGACCGACCGCTCTGCATGACGACTACAGACTGAGTACTGCTCTCAACTAGACAGAGCTACAGACTCGCAACGACTGACTGCCAGACTCGCAACGACTGACTGACTGCTACTCTGCATAGCGACAACTAACTCGCAAAGACTACTACTGACTGAGAACCGCTCGCAACACTCGCGCGGTCAAGCGCATACTCTCTGGTCACAGATGCTACAATGCCTCGCCATCGCTGCTGCGTTACATACGTGTTTCATAACCCTCCACTCGGGGGGCAAAAATTTGGCAGCGATGGTGAGTCATTTGGACTTGCCAAGCGCGGCAAAATTTTTCTTTAATTAACAAAATCCTACAACTTACAGAATATTTAAATGTTGTGCACACGCACTAAGTACAAAATATATCAGACAAGGACAAAATGTGAATACTAAACATAGTAGCAAATCAGAAAAAAGTATATACAAACTTTTTGACAGATAAAGTGCACAGGCACTGAAAAAATTCTTTAGCATATGCAGAACAAATAAACAGACTGGCAAAAATAATTAGATGTAGTACATAAAGTAAATGTTGTGCACACGCACTAAGTACAAAATATATCAGACAAAGACAAAATGTGTGTACAAAACATAGTAGCAAATCAGAAAAGTATATACAGATTATTTGACAGATAACAAAGTGCACAGGCACTGAAAAAATTCTTTAGCATATTCAGAACAAATAAACAGACTGGCAAAAAATATTATGTTGACAAGTGTACATGCACTGAAAAATGTCTTTAGCATTTTCACAACAAATAAACATAATGGCAAAAAAAAAAATTCATGTCCAAAGTGCACATGCACTGAAAAATGTCTTTAGTATTTTCACAACAAATAAACATAATGGCAAACATCATGTCGACCAGTGACATAAGTGTACTCACACTGGAGTTTAGCGAATCGAAAAATGTATAACCTATGAACATAAATGATGTTACCCAAAAAAAATTTTTTTTTTTTTTTTATGTGACAAGAATCAGGATAGGAAAGGGAAGGATTGCATCATGGTTGTAGCACTTTAGATTGCACACAGCTGCTCTGAAAGTCCATATCTTTCCACAGTAGTACAACACCAAGTGACACAACTTGAAGTTCTTTTCCCATCAGAATTTATCAGTGTAGCCAAGACACTGAACTGTCGTAGTAATGTTCCATGTTTTCATTTTGGCAGTACATTAGGTACACCAAACAGTGGGACCATAATAATGTCTTCATCGCTCATGGTGGTGGACAACATGTCGTGTCAACACCACACTCTTACAAGGCACACCAACGTAGAATTAGTGCAAAACCAAATATAGTGCTCCATGATCACTGGGATAAACAGGACAAATGGACATTGCAGTAATTCAGGGTAGTCAGCTTATGAGGTGAAGGACATCACGTCACATAATATTGACAATTACAGTCTTCATTGATAGTTCGTGGCATTCATAGCCCAGTTATTGAACATTTCTGTACCAAGTATGTAGTATTACAGAAAAATGTTCATTAATTGTTTTACATAGAATCAGTAGCCTTCTTTTCCTGGTTACAAAATATTATGAAATAATCGCATTCTTTTCAGTTACAGAGTATAATCAAGAATCATTAACCTTCTCCTAATTACAGTTAATTAATCATTTGTCTTTAATTAATCATTTGTCTAATTACAGTTAATTAATTAATCATTTGTCATTTCAATATACTAAGAATTATTAGCCTTAATTAATTACAAAGCATTATTAAACAGTACCATAGTTAATTAATTATGTGTCATTCCAATCTATTAAGAATCATTAGTCTTTTCCTAATTACAAAGCATTATGAAACAGTCACATTCATTTCCAACAACAAAGTATGAACATTGAAAACAAGAGTTAATTAATGGCATAATTAATAACAATTTCGTTGATTGACATTAATTATTGGCACTCAGTGGCCATCAAGTATTGAATAGAATAAAACATAGTTCATCATTCAGTATTATTCAGATCATTACAAAGTCATTATTAAAAATCAGTTAATTACAGTCAAATCATTAGTAATCACAGGCATTACAATAAACAGTGGCAGTTATTAGCTAGTGACAAAGCATTATTTTGAATATAGTCTCATTAAGAGGTCATTACTCGAGTGACATGCTATTCAGAGTTGATCAGTATTATTCAGAATTATCATAAACTAGTGACATTATGTGGGACTGGTAATACATTTTTTTGGTAGCAATGCATTGCGTTGGGATCGATAATTAATTGCTGAGGCATAATACTTTTTGCTTTTGACCTATTGCTGCAAATGAGGATAGGTAACGTCATTCGTCATGAGTCAGCTGTAGCAAGATTATGTAACAACGCAGTACATGTGATCACATTTATAAATGATAAACACAAATGGGTAAAAAATATAAAAATGCAAGTACTAGAACAGGTATAATAAGTAACAGGTTTAGTAAGTGTCATGAAAAACTTCTCCTGGAAAAAATACAAAAACGGATTATTGACCTGAAAGAAGAAACGCACACTATGCTGAAAAGTAGTGAACTTCGAATTAACAAGTAGTGAAATGTGTATAAAATGTGTTCCATAGCTGTCCTTTCCAAAACTTTCCGTCATCCTACTATGCAATGTAACACCTGCTGTCAAAGCAAACCGCAACAAATACTTAAATAACTACGTGGCATAAAGAAAAAAAAACTTCATTATCCATATCATCATAACTTCACCATTATCATCACCTGTAAAGAAAAACTTCATTATTCATAATACCATATCCTTCGTCATTATTCATCAGTATTCACTATCATCTGCAAAAAATCACTTCATTACTCATTACATAACTATTCCTTATCTCTAGCATATTTCATCACTAAAACTAAGATGTGTAGTTCTCTCTGACAGCCTGCATCAATCACCTTGTATTCTGAAAGAAAAATTAGTTAAGACTGCTATTCTGTGATGAGTATAGTATAGTCTTGTTAATGCTTGTTAATCCTGATCCCTTTACTCTTCCTCATAAAGTTATTGCATCTCCTTTCGTTTATTCCGTAGGTGAAATTCCCATTTATGTTAAATTTATTTCTTAGAATCATCATTCCTTTCTGAAATTGATGAACAAAGATTAATGTCTTGCATTTAAATCCTATACCCACTAAATAATGACTGGTTTATGGTGACACAATTAACCATACAGCATAACATGACAGAAAACGTAATATGTCCAAGACATTGACAGTGTTCGGATGCGAAAAAATGTACACAGAATAATACAATGCAGTAGCAAAAAAAATGTGAAACAGTCACGATGTTGAGATGTCATAAGGCAAAAAAAAAAAATGTCAAAGTCGACTGGTGTGTGTTATATCTTAACTATTTCATAGTGCATACAAACAAAACTGGAGTACAGTCATATACACAAAAAAATGGAAGTCATATACACAAAAAAATGGAAAATGTGCACGGTCTGATGTGTAACGACAAGAAAAGCGACCTGCTAACCTTACCTTGCCGGGCACTTGCCAAGAAAAAAAATACGATAATCATCAATAAGTAGTCACATAAATATACTTGCAGAAATAGTCGTAAATGTGTAAATTCATCTGGAAAAATATGCACGGTCTGATGTGTGACGACAAGAAAAGCGACCTGCTAACCTTACCTTGCCGGGCACTTGCCAAGAAAAAAAAAATACGATAATCATCAATAATTAGTCAGGTGAATTAATTGCATTAGTAAATGGCATCATAGTGTGTTGAATCATACAGTGGTTTCACTCAATAAACGGTTTAATGTTTGAGATATGGTGATTGCCTTTCGATTTTCTGGTTCTCAAAGTTTCGACGTGTACAACATTGGGGTGAGGGATGCTGCGAATCCGATACGGACCTGCGTATAGAAGTTCAAATTTACTGCACTTACCTTTTAATTTGCTGGATAAATAGTGTGTACGTACTAATATCTTCTGTCCAACGTGAAAGTCGCGGCGTGTACAAACCTGTTTTTGCTGTCTTCTCCGGCGCTCTGCGGCACGTTTGATGTTGTTCAGCGCAATGTCAATTATTTCGTGGTGTCGTAGGCGACGATTTTTGGGGAATTCTATTAATTCTTTAATTTTGTTCGGTGGTTCAACGTTTTTCAGTATAACAGTCGGACATAGCATAGTGGATTCATTTGGAATGGAATTAATTACATCTTGGAATGAGAGTATGTGTGTATCCCAATCAATATGTCTTTTGTGGCAGTATATTCTGCACAGCTTACCAATTTCCTTCATTAATCTTTCACAAGGGTTCGAAGAAGCGTGGTACTTGGATATATAGATCGGAGAAATGTTTCTAGCTCGTAACATGCGTGTCCATACACTACTACGAAATTGTGATCCATTGTCGGAAATTACTTTCATTACATGCCCTACATGAGATAGAAAATGTTTTATAAATGCATTTGAAACAGTTTTAGCAGTAGCTTTGCGTAATGGAGTGAAAGTAACAAATTTTGAAGTGAGCTCAACAGCGACAAAAATGTAGCAAAAACCTCTGTTAGTTCTCGGAATCGGACCAAAAATATCTACTGCGGCCATGTGTCTTAATTTCACAGGTATAATGGGATATAAAGGAGGAATATGTGAAGTGGTGTCTGATTTAGCTTTCTGGCAAATTTTACAAGACGCTAAAACTCGTCGTATACGTTTTTCCATGTTGGTAAAATAACAGTTCTGTCTCAGTATAAGAAAACATTTTCGTGCTCCGTAATGTGCGTAACTTAAATGAGTGTACCAAATTAGTTTGTTAACCAGTTCGTCAGGAATGCATAATAACCAAATGTTGCTGTCAGGATGAGAGCGGCGAAACAGAATGTCATTGCGTACAGTGTAGTGGTTCCTAATTGTAACATTTTTCCTATCTTGCCAAAGGTGTTTAATTTCTTTCCACACATTGTCCTTATTTTGTTCTTGTGCTATGTCCTGTAATGACGATGAAATAAAATTTTCAAATGCAACCTGCTGAATGTACATGACACTGAAATTTGCTTTGCAGAAGTTGGTTGCTACGTCTTGCTGATTGTTACTGAGAGAACGCGATAGTGCGTCTGCTATAACATTTTGCGTACCGGGAAAGTGAACTATTGTAAAATTAAATTCCTGTAAATACAGTTTCCATCTGCTTAATCTGTCGTGAGTAAATTTAGCTGAAAGTAAAAATTGTATCGCTCTGTGGTCTGTGTAGACGGTGGTATGTCTGCCGTAAAGAAAATGCCTAAATCTCGTAAAAGCCCATACAACACATAATGTTTCAAGTTCTGTAACGGAGTAATTTCGTTCAGCGGGTGACAAAATGCGGCTTGCAAATGCGATGTTTTTAATTACTATACAGCCATCTTCTTCTATTTCCTGGAAAATATGTACGCCTAAAGCGGTGTTGGAACTGTCGGTGGCAATGGAAAAATTTCTAGTAAGATCTGGGTGCGATAAAAGTGGAGCATTCAACAGAGCATGTTTCAGGTTCATGAATTCAGAGTGTGCTTGCTTATCCCAAGACCAAATACTGTTTTTACCTGTTAATTGACATAATCTGGGTGTGTCTAAAGAAGAGTGATGAATAAATTTACGAAAAAAATTAATTAAGCCCAAAAAACTGCGTAATTGCTTCTTCGTCGTAGGAACACTAATGTCACGTAGAGCCTGAAGTTTTTCTGGATCAGGCGCAATGCCTTCTGCTGAAATTACGTGTCCAAGAAATTTTATGGAAGTTTTGCCAAAATGCGATTTACTGAGGTTAACTGTAAGTCCTTGTGCATGAAAAGTTTGCAGCAGTTGTTCAAGAATCAGATTGTGTTCATACCAGTTAGCTTCTGCGATAAGAATGTCGTCTACATACGTCGTAATTCTGTCTTTAAGTTCTGTCGGAAGTATAGTGCTCAAACCGCGAATAAAAGCTGCAGAAGAAATAGTTAAGCCGAACGGTAGTTTGCAAAATTGATAACAGTCGCCGAAACAGAGAAAAGCTGTATATTTTCTACAATTCGGATGAAGTTGAATTTGCCAAAATCCCGATTTCAAATCTAATGTGGAATAAATAGCTGTACCGTGAAATTTCTGTAAAAGTTCCTCTAGTGTCTGTGGTCGATCTGTTTCATTAATAATAACGTCATTAATATGACGTGAATCAAGTACAAGGCGAAGTGAGCCATCTTTTTTCTTAACAATATGTAGCGGGTTTATGTACGGACTAACTGCTGGTTCTATAATTCCTTGGTCGAGCATATCCTGCAATTCTTTTTTAACCTGTTCTCTGTGAATGTATGGAATAGGATAATGCTTTGCTTTAAATGTGTCATGCGGTTTGACTTGAAATTCATACATAAAGCCGGACATAGTACCAGGAATGTTGTCAAAAACTGGAGCTTGCTGTAAAAGAATTTTGTGTAATTGCGTTCGTTCGTCGTCTGTAATTGCACTACTCTCTTTAACTTTATCGGAAATCATTTGTATTACGTCGTAGTCCATTTCGTCTGGAGTATTATAGTTGTGTACGTACGTATCCGTTAACAATGTGGGATTACAGTCTATGTCACGTGTTGCGGAAATGACCTCTGTGCGGTTAATTGTTTGTTCTTCTGCAGATAATGAGTGCTGAAATTCTAAAGCAAGTTGTACATTTTCATCCTTTAACATTAAATAAGAATTCTGAAAATCAATGACTGCTTCGTGTTGTACCAGAAAATTCGTGCCTAAAATAACGTCTGTTGTCAATAAAGGAACAATCCAAAAATTAGAGTGAAACGTGTGACCTGCGATACAAAATGATAAATGTGTCTGTAATTTAACGTCTACTCCTTTACTCGATACTGCTCCTTTCACTTTTGTTTTGCCTAAAGGTAATGTCGGATAAGTATTCTCTTTGTTGCACTCATTAAAAGTCTCCTCATTTATTACTGATATAGGTGATCCGGAATCAATTACTGCTGAGAATTTCGATGAACCAATTTTAATTTCGATAACAGGATGTGACATGGTTTTCTGAATAACTGGTCTTTCCTGTAAAAGAGTGTCTCTGATGTCGTCAAAAGTAATTACATTTTCGTGAACAACATTTTGCGTGTCTAAGGTAGTGCTTGTATTATTGCAAGATGCGTCCTGTACATTATCTAGTCAGATTCTATCTGACGTGTTATTATTATTAGGAGGATTCTGTGGCATTTCGACTATTTGAACTGTCCTATTACTTCTTCCAGGCGTGTTACGCTCTGGATGGTACCTACTGTCGGGTTCATTCATGAGAATATGTTCTTGCGTATGATTTTGCTGTTGGTATGACCGACTGTTGTTAGACGTTCGCTGAAAATTGTCTTCATTATTTTTACGTCTGTCGTAATAGTCATTCCTATACGGTGCATTACGATAGGAATTGAAATACTGTCTTCTTTGTACGTAGTTGTTTCCTTGCTGACGTACGTTACTATTTGTTGGACCAGGGACTATGCGTCCACGCGGCGAAACATTAAAGTTTGGTTGACCTTGTAGACTGCATTGTTGGTTACGTATGCTAAGCGGCTGGTTTTGATGTTGTTGTTGTGAAACACCTCTATTGTTACTAAAGTGTTGTTCCTGTTGCTGAAAATTTTGACGGTATTGATAAGTAGAATTTTGCCTGTTATTAAATTTCTGGTAGTTATCGTTCCTAAAGCGTCTGTTATCTTTCCGATTGAAATTACGTCCCTGATCATGATTGTAGTACTGTTGTTGACCTTGGTTGTTACACGAAAAGTTTTTGTTTACAAAAGAATAATCGGATTGCTGTACCTCCAAGAGCTGTAAAAGATCTCTGAATGCTGAAATGTTTTCTTTTTGCTGCCCCGTTAGAAGTGACACTCGTAATGACCGTGGTAATTTAGAGATGCATAGTTGTATAAGTGCGGATTCACTGTACGGTTCACTTAGGTACTGGTTTTGTTGTACCATGTGCTCAAAAAATTGCATTACACTGGGAAAATTTGAGTTTTCATAGTTTGGCAAACTAATTAGTTGATCTTTAATTCCGCGCTGTGTCGTCTTCGACCAGTACGCTGACAGAAAAGCATTCTGAAATTCCTCTACCGAGTAACACTGTCTCGCGATCGGTCTCATACGAGTTGCCGGTTCGCCTTCCAAAAAACTGCAAATAAATTCAAGTTTATGTGTTACAGGCCAAGTCGGTGGAAGAGCAAAGCTAAACTGTTGAATCCAATCCAGTGGGTGAATCTGCGTTCTATCGTTTTTAAATATTTTGAACTTTCTTACTGACAGAAAATGTTTATAGTCGAAATTATCATCTCTGTGTAATGAAACAGGTTCAGGATCGTAAGAGAATCTATTGAACTGCGGTTGATCGGAATCTAAGTCCCGTACTCTCTGTAGATTACCCAAATTATACGCGCTGCGTGAGTCTGACACATGTTCATAAAGTGGCGTCTGTTGTGGTATGTTATTAACTGACATGTTTTTCATTTCTGTTACTTCTTGTTGTAAATTTGATAACTTCCGACGTAACGTGTTGTTAGATGAATCGATTTCATTAATTGTCAGCTGTAAATTTTGAAATTCAGGTGTTTGGATAAAAGAAACCGGTGCAGTATCGTCTGATTTATTGTCATTAGTATTTTCGATAACATCAATACGACTGGCCAATTCATCACATTTTTCAGTCAGTACTTTAACCTGATCATCGGTTTTAGAATCAGACGCATTAATCTGTTTTTGCAACTTGCGCGTAGTTTCGCTCAGTTTTTTAACATCAGCTTTGATGACATCGCAATCCTGTGTTAGATCTAGTTGTTCGAATCTATCTGTCACTGTTTGAATATTTACTGTGTGTGTATCCGTTTTTGCTTTAAGATCAGAAATTTCATCCCGTAATTCCGCGTTCAATTGTTCTATGGTATTAATTTTGTCGGACACTGTAGTAATATTATTGTCTACATACGTCTTCGCTTTCGCGAATATTTTACGTTTGTCCTCTTGTCTCTGTGCAGTGATTGTTTCCATGACTTGTCGTTTTACTTTGTTTTGATCTTGAATAAATCTGCGGAAACGCGTATCACTGTTCTGTATGTGCTGACTAAAGCGCTCGTTAATCTGAGTGTTCTGCTGTTCGAATCTCACGTCTATCTTTGCGTCCATAGTGCGCGAAAGTTCTATCGTCATTGCTCTAAACTCGTCCCGTAATTGTGCAGCTTTTTCAGAGCATTGTTTAGCGACTCCGCTAATTTCGTCTCTGAGTGTATCTGTTGCGGCTGTTTGCATTTCCCTTAATTCTTGCGCAACAGACTTAATTTCTTCGCTATTTTTTTGAGAACAAGCCTCAATTTCCACGCGCAACTGTTCCTTAGTGTCATGGCACTGCGCGGCAACGGCTGTAATTTGTTCACTAAGTTGTTTGAAATTTTCGTCATTATTGTCAAGTTTTTCATTTAAGTGTTTGTTATCTTCCCTAAGTTGTTTGACCTGTTCATTGAGTTGTTGTTTGAGATTTTCGTTATCTTGTTTGTTCTGTTCCCTAAGTTGTTTGAAATTCTCTTTAAATTGTTTGTTATCTACACTATTTTCATTAAGTTGTTTACTCATTTGTCGCAACAAAGCCATAATTGGATTCGACTCAAGGTCAGCATTTCTATTCTCTGTACTGTTCAATAGTGGATCTGGAATTGTTTCACTTTCTGTAACCATTTGGTCATTCTGAAATTTACAAAAAGGTTTGTCAGTCAAATGTATACTATCAGTCATTGTTTCGGAATTAAATACATCTGTCCTACTTTGTGTGATCTGTTCATTTTCATTAGACAGATTTGACTGTACATTACTTGAATTTTCCAAATCGGGTGTGTTAAGCTCTACAGCGCTCATTACCATAGAGCATTCTGCGTCATCAATTGTCGTCAAGTTAACAGACGAGACAATTGAGTTCGTTTGTTCATCATTAAGGTGAAAGTCATCATTAGTGGTTGGAATGCACTGATTGTTAGTGAACGCAGGATTGTCATCATTACGTTGCGTATCACAATTACTATCGGTCACGTTGTTTAAGTCGGTAATTTCATTCACAATACTTCGCGATACACTATTCACAGTCTTTCGCGGCATTTTTACAATAGTCAAAATTTTTCACAAAACAAATAAGCACAATGCAAAAGCAACACACAAATACAACAAAGCAGCAAATTGCCGTTGACCTGTAGAAAGAAAGTCACAATATTATTAAAAGCGTTGCGCCAGATCCTAATTATCTAAGCAAATAAGAGCAGATATCTGACTGTCGCTCAAAAGACTCTCAACGAAATACGATCCTGGACTGGGTGTCGCCAAGTGTAACCTCCCCACAGCAATTTTTTTATAAGAAAATATAGCAATACTTAATAGGAATGGGGAGCCAAGTGTAACCTCCCTACAAAATTTTTAAAAGAAAAGGACGATACTAATTAGAAATGCTGATGGACATGGCTCTATGCGTAACCTGCCCACAATCAAATGTACTGACAATGGCAACAAATGTGAAATTCGCAATCTGACTCAATTATAAATCCTTCAAAAAATTAAAGTCCATTCAGTGACAAGAAAATTCAATTAAACCGAAATATCGGTCTTTGGCCCTGTGTAAAAACAATCAGAATTAAAGTCTTACCTCAGAATAAATGGATGTCACATATCTGCTCTTGTTGTTGCGCACCACTTGGAGGAACTACATTGCAAACAATAATATTCTCCTTTTTTTTTGTAATTCTAGTGAAATTTTTCTTCAAAAGGAAGTGGAATGAAATGGGAAGTGCAACGAGATCTTTAGTTCAAAAAAAAATTAAACTTTTGAGAAAATGCTTTTGAAATAAAAAATTATTATTGGGAGACTTGTTGGAGAATAATTACAATAAATAAAATTTTTCATTATCTAATGATTATATTAATTAACAGTATACCTTATTCTCATCTTGACCATTGTTGCCGACCGCCTACATCACACAACCGCACTGGGCTGCTACTACTGACCGACCGCTCTGCATGACGACTACAGACTGAGTACTGCTCTCAACTAGACAGAGCTACAGACTCGCAACGACTGACTGCCAGACTCGCAACGACTGACTGACTGCTACTCTGCATAGCGACAACTAACTCGCAAAGACTACTACTGACTGAGAACCGCTCGCAACACTCGCGCGGTCAAGCGCATACTCTCTGGTCACAGATGCTACAATGCCTCGCCATCGCTGCTGCGTTACATACGTGTTTCAATTATCAACACTGTCTCACAAAGCAGAGAAAATTACCACTAGTGTGTTTCAATCTGTACGTAGCTCTATCCAAAGCTACACAATTGATGTGGCTTCATCAATAACAGGCAGGCTAGCAAACAAATTACATCTGTTTTCAAGAGTCACAAGGTATTTTAGGCCCACGTATTTCAAAGAAACTAGATACAATCTGCCCACGATGCATTTACGTGGAAGCAAGCCAAAATGGAAGAATGACAAAAAAAAAAAAACACATGAAACGTTTTATAACTTCAGATCTCGGTGTCAATGTGGCAAGTGAAAAGTGCCTGTTGCTGTGTTATTCCTGGTCAGGTCGTACAGATAATAGTCCCCTAGATGCATGTATTCAATAGAAAGGCGTTGTGCTGAAGATATTGCACCGAAAACAACAGAATGTTGCGAATCCCTTGATGTTTACTTCTTTTGGCAATATAAACTCTGTATCAGTAGAACGGCTAATACTGTAACATTACACCGTGCCAAACCCCCAGTAAAAATACGTGATCGTTATTTCGTCATCAAACTTCACTCTGTGATTTACGATCAACTTTCTGCACCAAAGTATACTCTTATGTTGGAATACGCTTGGCGAATGTCACTCTGACATACCCATATCATCAGACGCAAATGTAATTAGTGTGATATTAGGCTGGATGAATGCGAAAGTGGTTCTGAATGTAAAGACACGATTTTAGTGTGGTGGTACAGTGTGTACACTTCAACGTTTTGCTGCATCCAAATCCCGCATCTGCACTTGGAGGACTAATACAAGCACGAACAGTGTAAACATTTCAATAAAATCATATTTTTACATTCTAAATAACTTTCGCATACAACCAGTCGAGTATTAAAAGCTACACTAGTTATGTTTCGATGGGTATGTTTTGCGCTATTATAATTACTGTAAGCAGAGGGTTTATCGCTCTGTTGATTGAAAATGTAAAGATTCACTGACGTCATTTAATTAAATGTAATTTCTCTCCCATGTTATAGCTATCTTGTTACTTTGATTCCCCCTATTACAATTTAACTTTTTTTAGTGTTATTTTAAGCATGGTTATGTGCGGTTCCGAGCGTTCCAGGTCAAAGGTGTATGTTATTAGTACCGATTGGATTTATTGAGCCCATCTGTAGTGATTGGATCTACATACTCATTTCCATCCCGCTGTTTACTCTACTGCTCAGGTTTTTTGTTGCCATTTAGCCCAGACGTCAGAGCAGTTCATTGCCTATCAAGTACAATGATAAAGTTTGTAACAGGAATAAGGTTTATTGAACTGTGAAAAGAAGCAAATTACAAGCATTGAATGACCCTACGACATGAAATTGAATATACACAGATTTCATCGAGCAATGACGTCGTGGTTAATAGGTAACGGTGTTGGACTATAAAGCGAGCGTGCTGTATTCAGAGCTCATTCATGCTACTTTTTTTTTGTTTTGTTTTCACCGTTCGCTCTATTCAAATTTGTATCTGTGTCATGGTGTAGCGTCCGTTTGCAGCTGCGAGGTCTTAGAAAGGGACCTACAATGACAGCTGATTCTACAAAAGTATTCTATTAGCAGTCTAAAAGAAGTTGCTTTCGAATAGGAACCGCAAACATTTGATGACTAGGTGACGAAGTGACAAAATTCTCCACCGGAAAATACGTCTGGCGCGGCATACACAACGTTAGTGGAAGTACGTATGTCACGTGATAGGAATGACATACTGACGCACCTAATTCGTACACCTGGTTTAGTGAGTGAGACCTATCAACCGTGATGTCATGTGTTTCTGTGTCGTGCCCATTTCTCAGCTACACCGCTGTTCTATCGACGCCTTCATAGTGACATGCACTGGCGCGGATACTGATAAGCCTTTGACCAGAGATCTGTTAGCAAAAGTAGTTCTAGGATTCCCATATTCTGTAACCGTTATGCGACATGTAACCCAGAAGTTGAGACCTGAACGGACAACCATTGGCTGCAGTACCTCGACGCTTTATGTATAACTGCAGATTGTGACTCTAAACGTGCGTTTACACGTGTACGCCTTGCAGCTGGTCGCCGTGCGGCTGTAGCTTGCCGCACACGCAAACACAGGCACTCATGCGCGTGCGTGCCTCTTCCTTAACATGTGCGTGAGAGTGAGTCCATGGTTTTTTCGTTCCTGCAACAACAGAGTTTTTAAATGTTTTCTGTACCAAGGGGGATCAGCGACACATCTTTTAAAAATGTGTGGAATATATCTGTCAATTGCCGTCGATACTACTCCTTTGAATTTGAACCACGTCTTCTCTACACTTAAATAGTCAGTTTGGAAGGAGTGGAAACCTTCTCTTGGGAATGCGTCAAACGAATTTTTGTCTGATATTTTAAACAGATATACTTTGCGTTAGTTTTTTGCTGCTTTGGGCGTCACGGTATCCAGTCTTGCTACAAGGGCTTTTTGATCACTTATCTCTGTGTCCGACATCATGCTACCTATTTGCTTAATACAGTTTTATCCTAAGATGTTAAGTGTATTTTCGCAACCGTTTACATTTGAATTAAGTGCTTAAAATAACTTTCGGAAAAAGCATTCAGAACGATTTCGGGCGACGTTTCATGCTTACCATCGATTTTAAACATTTATTTTCGCCAACATATGGAGGGTAGATTGAAATCGCCACCAACTATAATTGTATGAACGAGGCACCTTCTTGAAACGATTTTCCAGAAACTCCAACATAATGGAGAGTGAGGGTTGGGGTGGTAGAGTGAAGGTCGGTAAAAGGAACCAGTTATTAATTTATTCCAGTTCTCGAGTATAACCTCTATTCATACTAACTCATAGGAACTATGTACTTCAATTTCACTACTCACAGAACTACTTCTGTCAGTAATAAACACTCCACCACCTGCTGTATTTAACCTATCATTTTTGAGCACGGTTACCTCCCTTGTAAAATTTCGGCTGAACATTTCGCCGGCTTTAGCCAACTCTTAGTTCCTAAGAATTCGACCATCACTGCTTTATATTAGCGCTTGGAGGTCTGGTTCTTTCCAACACAGCAACGAAAATGTACAAATTCAATAGTGATGTTTTCCAGGTCTACTTTCGTCCTGTGTTTGACCTGCACGCTTTTAGACTGACGCCGTTTCTATAGGTTCTCGAGATCCTCTACGCTAAAAAGTCCCCGAGTTCCCCCACACAGCCCCGCTACCTGTGTAGCCACATCGTGTGTGTAGTGGACCCCTTACCTACTAATTTGAAGACGAAAATCCACCACGCTATGGCGCAAGTCGATAAGTCTGCGCCCCAAATGGCCGCAGAAGCGTCTGAACATCTGATTCAGGTCCTGTAGACGATGCTACAGATGATGATCTCCACTTTCATATTGCAAGCAAAACTTGCAGCCTTTATCACTACATCTAGTCGCCAAGAATCAGAGAGAACCTTTGCTGATCAAAAGCGACACACGTCGTTAGTGCCAACATGGGTCACTCCCTTTAGTTAGCTGCACCCTGTGCTCTTCATGGCATTAGTAAACACCCTTTCCACATCTGAAATGGTCCCTTCCGGTATTCACACGGAGTGCACACTGGATTTCTTCCCCTCCTTGTAAGCCATACCCAAAATGGACCCATTACGCGCCAAACATTGGAGCAGCCAACTACCAGTAATCCCGCCTTCTGTGACACTCCCGATCTTGCAGGCCGAGAAACTACCCTGAAAGAGAGTGAGGGACTACAGCTCATTCATTAACATTGTCATATACACATAACGTCTGAATCCGATTCATAAGATGAACCGGAGAGTCCCTCCGATCAGCTACCCAGAAAGTCTTCCACTGACTGCTATACCTTGGAGCGACCTCTTAATCGAGCACAGGCGAGGGTTCAGCATCAGTGAGGGAACTGTTGCGGTGCCCCGTTGTATTTTCTCTAAAACTTAGAGACGCGCTCCTGGGAATATCAGTGTGAACTTACTTGAATGCCGGATACAGGCTCAGCTTCCCCGCAGCTCCGGCGTCTTCAGCTTGCATCAAACTCTTCTCCGAAGATTCTATATTTTGAAGAAAGTGAAAATTCATCTACTTTTCCAAAATCCCATTATCTAGTCCAAATAAAGACTCTCTCAAAATTCAGTTGCTGTTAACATATTCTATATTCAAAATTCAATACACAATTTCACTTCCACTTTCTTAGGGCATTCACACACGACTGAATTGAACCAAATTAAATAACATTTTGTCTCAACGATACAATACTAATATACATGTCCGTCTGCTCGAGACCTAGTCACTATCAATAATAATCATTTTGTTCCGTTGTCTCTCCGCAACACACAACAATCACCAATGTTTTTCGTGCATGAAATTCATTCACGGAATTCTGGGCCGGAAGTTTTTCTTTTCTCTTTGCTCCAACCGAGCGCGTCACTTGTTGACCCGGTTTTACTCTTCTTTCTTGGTTAGCCTGCACAAATAACGTTCTGCGGCAGTGTGTATCTGTTTGTGCTACAACCCACTACAAAATAATGTGTGTTCGAAGAGGCTGGAACACAAGTGACTCCAGACTTTCGTAAAATTCTGGGGGCACTACACTACCCAGGGCGGCCACAGTAGTGGACTGATCGGCGTACACGTGGGACATACTGGACGTCCGTTCCATCTCCAATTCCAGCCCCTCACGGTGACGCCCGTTGGTACCAGCCTCAAGCTGTGTGACCAACACCACTTGGAGCTGTGAACGAAGAGTGCCAAACTTACCTCGCACCTGTATACAGCAGTCATAGTCAGTATCCATTCCAAAGACGACGGAGATATACTCTAGACAACTACGAAAACACGAAACTGTGCCTGGCAAATACAGAAACATGTATGAAATTTAAGAGTTAAAACTAAACAGCACAGGGGAAATTCAAAATAAGTCGCTTCTTATAAGAAGCTGTATGAACCCACAAACCAAAAGGTGTGCTTCTGTGTGCTGCCGCGAAAGCAGCTCAACTGAAGGTTCTTATAACTGTAGCTCGCTCTTCAACCAAAACCAAACAACTGTCGCGATGCAAACAATGGTATCATGCACTATGCATCTGCAGGTGTTAGTGTTCAGTCTAGTAGCTAATATTTCAGACATAACGTTGCAAAAATATTCTTCTGAAATGAAATGAACACATGACTTAAAGTAATTGCGCGTGTTTGATAGCTAATACGAGCTTCTAGTACTTCGCGAGTTTCATCTTTAAACACAATCGTAGGAAACATGTTACTAGCCGTGAGAGGTAAATATACTGAGGAAAAAGGTCGCAACACCAAAAAATTATTAATGACGAGTTATGATACTTCTGGAATGTGTTCATCTAGGTAACGAATATAGACGATTAACATTGCAGGATCACAGATTAATGTAAGCGCGATATAAGCCATAGGAAATGTCGACTGCTGGTACATTAATAAGCTGCGTGACCTCCAGCATGTTAAATGCAAGCATGAAAATGTGCAACCACTGTGATGTACAGGTAGGGATGTTAGTTGTGGGATGGAGTTCCGTACCTGCTGTACTTGGCCGGTCAGTACAGGGACGGCTAACGCTGTTTCTTGATGGTGCTGAAGTGGTCGTTCGATGATGTTTCATATGTGCTGGATTGGAGACAGATGTCAACACTCTGCAGAGCCTGTTGAAATACAACAGTGGTAAGTGTGCGAACGTTATCCTGTTGGAAAATGCACCCTACAACGCTGTTCATGTAAGGCAGCACAACGGGTCAAATCGTCAGATTGATCATTTGAAATCAGGTTTCGTGGGATAACCACGAGAGTGCTCCTGCTATCATAAATATCGCAGCAGAGACCATAACTTCGCGAGTATGTCCAATGTGCCTAGCACGCAGGCACATTGTTAGCAGGCCCTTAAGTGGTCTCCTTCTAACCAACACACAGCCATCACTGGCACCGAAACAGAACTAGAGTTCATTAGAAAATGTAACAGTCCTCCACCCTGCTTTCCAATGAGCTCTCTTTTGACACCAATGAAGTCACAATGGGCGGTGGTTTGGAGTCTGTGAAATGCACGCTGTAGGGCGAGAGGTTGGGATCTCTCCTTGAAGTAATCGATTTCTAACTGATCGTTGTATCACTGTGGTGGCAACTGCTGTTCATATTGCTGCTGCAGGTGCAGCACGCTGCGCCACAGCCATGCGCCGAACACGATGATGTTCCCTCTCGGTAGTGCCACGTGGCTGTATGCAGGCCAGTCTTCTTCTGACTGTACATTCTCGTCACCAGTGTTTCCAGGAGTCTTGTAAACTAGCTACATACCAGCCAAAACATTTTGTAATATGGGAAAAGGACCATCCAGCCTCTCATGCTACATCGTTCAAACTCAATGCGCAGGGTGCCTTTAAGACTTAAAGGTGTTATCGACTAGCATCAACTCATCACGTCTATTCCGAAATGTAACTAATGCTTACGAACGTTAGAGCACTTTTAGAGCATGTATTAATAGCAAACCCTATTTGCATCCTCATAGTGGCACTACTAGCGACTAACGCGAAACTTGAATAGACATCAACCTTCAAATGTACAGCTACACCTACAAACTTTCTTTTATTCGCACACCTCGTTCTTAGTGTTGCAGCTTTTTTCCGTCAGTGTAAAATGTTGTGGAGAGTACTCACGGTCATGCAAGGTGGTACTACGATAGACATTCTTTGTCTCCGTTTGCGGAACTAGACTCGGAATGGTATGGCCAGCAGTGTTTTACAATACTTTTTGGATATGGTTACCCCATTTGGTAGGACTGAAGTAATATTTTTTTTTTAATTTTAGGAGTTTGCTTCTAAAACAATGAGTTATGTAAGGTACTGTACAAAAGTCATAGGGATTACGTCGCGCTATGAGGTGTCTTTTAACAAAGATGAAACTGAAGGTATTACTTGTAGGAACTTGCTTGTCGATCAGTAATAAACTGTAACAGTTTCTTCCTTCGAAGTCACATTCTTCGCCGCTTTCAGTGCAACAAATCGTGTCCTAAACAACACTGTTCAGTTAACAGCATGTTTTGTTACTGAGGGAACAAATATAAAACGGAAATTTCCTAGCAGATTAAAACTGTGTGCGGCACCAGGAGTCAAATCTGGGACTTTTTGTCTTTTACTCAACCGACTTTACCTTTACCATTGCCTCACGTGTTACCTTCCAAATTTCAAAGACGTTCTCTCGCTCATCTTGTGGCTCTAATGCTCCTGGAACCAAGGACATTGCGGATCCATGCCGTAGTCGTAGGCTGGAGGATTGTTTCCAGAATGAATTTTCACCATGGAGCGGAGTATGCATTGATCTGACGCCAACATCGGAAGTAGGAGATGTTACATGTATTAAGACTGAACAGTAGTTCAAAAATATAGAGGTACGTAGATTTTACAGTTATTGGCACACAGATGTTTGTGCTCGTGAGTTAATACTGAAAAATAGTTCACTTTTAACTGCATATAGATCTCTGCTGGGAAATTGTGAACTGTCTGTCCGACAGCAGGGTATCAGTTAATGGTATGTGGTGGCTTCAGTTCAGATTTCCTAACGAATTCTGATAGGAAAAATGATCTGGAAACCTTGTCTGGATCCTACAGTTTGATCTCCGTAGTTAACTTTCCAACATGAGTCTACCCATTCTACTACAACAGCATTTGAGTCCCCAACGACTATTAGATTTTCACCTCCCTCTACGTACTGAGTTAATCGTTGAGTGTCCTCATATACTTTCTCTGTCTCTTCATCTTCGGCTTGCGACGACATTATTTATACCTGAACTATCGTTGTCGGTGTTGGTCTGCTGTGGACTCGGATGAGAACAACGGTATCACTGAAGTGTTCACAGAAACTTACTCTCTCCCCTACGTTCTTATTCATAACGAATCCTATTCTCTATACACTATTTTCTACTGCTGATGATATTACCCTCTACTTATCTGACTAAAAATTCTGGTCATCTTTCGGTTTTACTTCTCTGGCACTCAGAATACAAGGTGTTTCAAAAAGAATATATGTATTACAAAATATTATTTTGTCCAAACTATCGATGGCTGCTCCTCGGCTCGGCTATTGGTGAAACTACTACATAGCCTAGTTTATATCAATAGCCACCAGGTATGTCTTTTGTTTTGCTTGGTAACCGTCATATGTTTAAAATGGCTGCTCCGCAGCAGAAATCATTTTTTGTGTTTTCGAGTTTGCGAAGTGCAATTCCGTGATTACAGTGCAAAGACGTTTCAGGCTGAGATACCAAACTGATCCTTCGAATGGATGGAACATTCGCAGATGGTATCGACAGTTTCTAAATGTAGGATGTCTATGTAATGGAAAGAATCCTGGCCACCCTCGGGTTCCTGAAGAAAATGTTGCACGAAATCAAGCTGATTTCCAACATAGTCATTCAAAATCAACTCGTCGTGTCAGTCGGGAGTTACAACTGCCTACAAAAATAGTTTGATGTGTTTTGAGACGTCGGTTGGTTATTGCAATTGCCTGATTACACTTCAAAGGCGTTTCAGGCTGATATACCTAGTTGATCTTCCGAATGGATGGAACATTCGCAGATGGTATAGACAGTTTCTAGGTACAGGATGTGGATGTAAAGCTCAGGTAACAGACACAATGTTCAAATCTCTAGCCTATAGAACCCACATGCAGCCATTGAACACGTACGAGATACGTCCAAAGTCAATGTGTGCAACATCCTGATTATCTGTTTATGGCCTATTCTTCTTTGATGGAAACACAATTAACGGTCAACAATATCTCGTTATGGTAAAAAACTGGTTGTATCCGAAGCTGCAGGAAGACAACTTCGTTTTTCAACAAGACGGGGCACCCCTTCGCTGGAGTCGCCAAGTGCTTGAATATCTGAATGAAACTCTACCGAACCGTTGGAATGGTCGTCAAGGAGCTGGCGACTTAGCACGTCTCAGCTGGGCTTCTCGGTCGCCGGATTTGACACCCTCTGACTTCTTGCTGTGGGGTTTCGTTAAAGTCAAGATTTATTTACCACCACTCCCACAGAACCTGGATGAGCTGAAGAACCGGATCCGTACTGACGTAACATTAGTGACGAAGTACGGGAGGAATTTAAGAATCTATGTGATAGTATTCATCTTGTTGATGGAGGACATATTGAACATCGGTAATTTTAACTTGAGAGGTTCGTAAATATGTGTGTAAAGTATCGTATTCGTATGTCTTAAAGTTTAAAAAATTATGGATTCGAAATACGTATATGCTTTTTGAAACATCCTGTATTCTGAACCTTGGTATTTCCCCTTTCGGAATTTTTATCTTACTAACCACACTGAAAACTCCTGACATTCCACGCCCCGTCTCGTAGAACTTCATGTTTTCATTGGTTATTCAGTCTTTTTCTCATATGCACTCCACTCTTGGCAGTCCCCTCCCGGAGATCTGAATGGCGGACTACTCCGGGATCTTGTACCAATAGAGAGGTCATCTTATCACTTTTCAATGACAGGCCACACATCCTGTAGATACGAACTATCTGGCTTTATGCAGTGGTTTCCATTGCCTTCTCCATCCTCATGGGGTTGATCATTGATGTTGCTTCCATCTTTAGGGGCAGATTTCCACCTCAAGGGCAAGAGAGAGTGCTGAATCTCTGTCCCCTCTTCCGCCCTCTTTGACGATATCGTCAGCTGAGTGAGGGTGCCTTCTCACACCGGAAGTAATCGGCCGCCACTGCAGATGACTATTATTTAAAGTTTTGGCCGTGGCTGGGTTCGAACCCGGTACATAGTATGTTTTGATTACGAACCAAAGACGTTGCCCCGCGACCGTGAGTGTACAGGACAGAAAATATATAAGATAAATAGCAGTATAATTTGACTGAATTGATTTAGTAGTTTAAAATTTTTACACTGCCACGGGATCACAGACCTTAATACGTGACATAAATTTGAAGTTCATTCATCTACTGATCCCTGAGAAAAAAGTTTCTTAAGAATCGGGCGGACAGACACACAGATAGAGACGCAGATGGAGAACTAAGCCATCCTATAAGTGTTCCGTTTTTGCAGATTGAGGCACGGAAACATAACTATATATGTTCAGCATTTAGCTACGTCCCGTTTAGAAATTAATCAGTGACGTGAATGCAACATGACTCGTTCCACATTATTACTATTTGTCACACAAAATGACCCATGGAATTCGAACTAACTAACCCTCTTGCAGGTTACGTTTGGGAGCTAGGAGTGGAGGAAGGGAAATTATCGACCATGGTATCTGACCCACTCGGAAGAGTAAATATTAGAAGACGTGCAATATGGAACTTTTCATTGGCAGATAACTACACCTGGTCAGTTTCTTTACCCAGTCATACCTCGAGCTATGTACATATCAAGTTGTTTCGATGGACTTTTTCTTTATTTTTTTCAGTACACTAATTAGGGGCAAGCTGTACTCTGGTACGAAGTTACGTAGGCTTAGACTTGTCATGTTATGCAATATAGGTGATTTTCGTGTCAGTTATGACGTTACAAGAATAAGGACATTTATTTATTTGTCAAGTAAAGACCAGCTGCCTGTTGTTACATAGCACTTAGTACATTGTGTGACTGTATATTTTACATCATACAGATTCAGTATTATTACTATTACAGTTTTCCTTTGTCGAAAATTTTACGACAGGATAAAATAAAAGAAAAAAATAACAAGTAAGCATATATGTACAATATGTAACGATGTATATACGCAATTTATTTAAATTTAAGGTTAGCTTAGTTAATGATAATAATTAAGATACCTAATAGATTGTGGATATATTTTAAAGTTAAATGAAAAGCGTATTTTATGTATGAAACAAGGGATAGAGGTTTCACTTAGATATGATGTGACAGTTCTTTACTCTATACCTTCTACATGCATTTTTACATGTGTCACATATGTTGTGTCGTCAGTGGTAATACTTTATTTATTGTATTGATTATTTAGGTTATAAAGTTTTCCCCAGCTTAATGTAACAGCGGGGATAGCGAAATGAATTAAACTGCCATCATCAGCTACATCAGGTGCGAGGCCTCAGTAAAAGCTTGGAGCCCGTCACACCTGATGCAACGAGAGACGAAGGAATGTCGCATATTCGGATAGTATTGCATACTACGAAATGGTGTACCAAACAGCTACATAGGGAGTTACGTTTTCAGACTGATTTGATTTAGTGCTGTAGAACCTTCGCTTAGTTTTGCTATGTTTGTACGTTTATCTAGTCTTCACTTCTTGTGTGTGATATAGCATCCAATCCCGTATCTGTGGTCGTGTCTGAGTCGTTTACCATATCCTCCTGAGGTGTCAGATGCGGAGCCTGTCTTATTCTATCGTATACTCTCTCCTACTTATATGCCGCATGCAGTGTTAGCGATAGTTTGTCTGCAATATTGTTTATAGAGTTTGTCATTTTGTTTGTATATTAGCTGTCTGTGTTGTACCGAGTTCGATTCCCGACAGTGTTGGGGATTTTCTCAGCCCGGGGACTGGATGTTTGTGTTTTCCTCATCATTTCAAAATCATCGTCATCTTCATACGTGGCAGGGGCTAGATTTAACTGCGTGAAATATTGGACTGTAAAAAAATTGGCACTTCGTACGGGCGCTGACGACCGCGCAGTAGAACGCCCCACAAACCAAACATCATATTAGCTGTCCTACGTCCTGGTTTCCTAAACTGCGTCTTAAGCGTCCTAGGGCATCTCAGACGAGCACAATGTGTTCAGGAATGCCATTCTCACCACAGCCACAAGTGTGAGTTTATTTTAGGCCAAACCTGTATGAGGCCGTGGTCTGTGAGATGGTGCACCATGCCACGTTTTGGATTTATGGAACTTCAAATTCAACCGCTGTCCTATGCTGGGCAAGAAAGAGTAAACTTGTCTTCCCTTATGGTTGTGTCCCATTGTCTCTGTCTTGCTGCCTTCTAACAATTCTCCACTAGTTTAAATTCCATTCTTCGATTATGTCTTGTCCAGTTATTTCTCTTATTTTGTCGCGTCTTCCCCTCGGGAGCCAGCAGGCAGCTGCTCTGTGTTGAATTGTACTATCCATAGGGGAACTCCGAGTACCACGCACAGTGCCTCAGTCGAGTTCTTGCTGAAAACCCCCGAGATTCTGAATAGAACACTCCTCCAACCGTGCCTCACAATGTTTTATGCGTACCTAAGCATAATCGATGTGCCCAAGTACTAGGCGCAAAACACTCAAAGAGTGCTATGTAATATGTCCTCATTGTCTGGACGGTAGTCTGTGTGTTATCGTGCCCAGTCTTGAAGATTTATGCGTGAGTTTCGTCCCTTTCTTAATTATCAAATGGTTCAAATGTCTCTGAGCACTATGGGACTTAGCGTCTGAGGTCATCAGTCCCTTAGAACTTAGAACTACTTAAATTTAACTAAACTAAGGACATCACACACATCCATGCTCGAGGCAGGATTCGAACTAGCGACCGTAACCGTCGCGCCGTTACGGACTGTAGCGCCTAGAACCACTCGGCCACCGTGGCCGGCTCTTAATTTTCAGTCTGGCATGTTATTTAAAGTGTAAATGTACGTTAATATATTGCCAAGGAATCTTGTCACAGCTTTCCTTTTTATAAATACATTGTTTATCTTTATATTTGGATACCTTTTCAGTATACCTGTTATAAACACGTAAACCTTTTGTTTGTTGGTCTTATGAGTTCGTGGACCATTCACCGATGAACGCAAGGACCTGCGTGGCTTTAATCTCCAATTAATACCTGGCGTTTGAAGACAACAGCGTACGCAGCCACCCTGATAGCCTGGACGTTATCTTCTAGTGCATTCAGTAGCGGCTCTATGGCTATGTCCCAGAAAATCTATCCGCATATGGATCCTTGCAGACACCCCTTTCATATCTTCCTTATAATCTTTGGCAAAAAGTGTTCCACTCCACTAACCGGTTTTTACAATACTCTCTAAGGCTGTTGTACATAGCCGGCGGAACATTCATCTCTCTATGTCTTGCAAACTGCGACGGTCACCATAGGTTGTCGAAAACACAAGCTGGATCAATTAGGATTGCTGCTATGTATTTGAAATGTATTGTCTGTGTCATTTCTGTGGCCCTGTTTACTGCGTCGTCGATGGGTTTATGCTGTCGAAAGCTAAACTGATGTGGGCTAAGGCGGAAGAGCTGCCGGTGCGACTGAAGTCTGTCACACAGCACTCTCTCCTGTACGTTTGCCAGAGTATTAATGATCCATTTGGTCTGCCGTTCGTAGGGTCTGGCAGGTCTTTTTCCTCTTCTTTCTTCATTATAACTGCATTTACCGTCTTCCATACATTCGGTATTCGTCCTTCTAGTATAACATCATTCAGAATGTCTGTCAGGAACGATAAGTGGAGCAGCTTGTTGATGGTTTAGGGGTGGATGCCAATAATGTCAATATCCTTTTCGTTCTTCATTTTGTGTATTGCCAGTGCAACTTCCCTATGAGGAGATGGGATGGTGATACCTTCGTTTTCGTATTTGTCAAATTTTGTCTCCGAAAGCAGGTGTGAAGTTGGTTGTCCTGAATGTGGTCATCGTCAGGAAGAAGTTTGTTGAGGAAATACCGTGGTGTGCATCTCCAGTCTCTTGTGGTAGTATCATCTGATTTCTTCAGTATTGATAATACTGTACGAGTCTTTATACGTTTAGTCTGCAGTTTTAACAGCTCCCCCCCCCCCCCCCCTTCCGCCGTCCACCATCAAATGTTTAGTGATAACATATGTGTATTATGTGTCCCAGAGGTTAATCCATGCCTTATTTGGCTTGTCGTTATACCAAGTTTTAACGTCACGATGATAATGAAATCTAATTTTTATTTCCCGTGCTCCCGTGCTCTCTTCGACTTTTGGTAATATCGTCGTTCGTCAGGAGCGTTTTCCTTAGTCTTGTTAATAGTGCTGACCATGATGCCTCTTGTTTAGGTGCGCTGCGTGCTGCAGGTATTGCTGTAGCTTAGTGTTCTCTCTAAGAATTGTGTAAGAACGTGAGCTCTGTAATCTATCCTCTCTTGGGTGAGACATAAGGAAAACTCTTGAGTCCCGTGTCTCAGTTTTTGTCAGTTTGCTTTACGTAGCAGACACCTAGCGTTAGTAATCCATCTGTACCTGTGTCTGTGTGCGTTTTAGTGTGTATAACTGTTCCGTTATAACCACTGAGTATTCTCTTATCGAGCACCTGCCACTTCGCTACCTGTATTAACAATACTGTATTTGCCAGAGAAATGTCTATGTAGCTGCTACTCCACTATTTCCGTGGTAAGTGGGCGGCTGGCCTGATTTGTTTAAAGCGAGAAGATTACATTCGCTTATATCGTCGACTATTATTTGTCCTCTGTCAAAGTGCCAGAGGGTTGACATATCATTTAAGTCTGTTAAGATAAGTATTGGTCTGCCATTCGCAAATCAAGCAATTTCCTTTATTACTTCAGCAAAAGGTTCTATGTCAAATGACGACTTGGCGTACACTCCCGGAAATAGAAAAAAGAACACATTGACGCCGGTGTGTCAGACCCACCATACTTGCTCCGGACACTGCGAGAGGGCTGTACAAGCAATGATCACACGCACGGCACAGCGGACACACCAGGAACCGCGGTGTTGGCCGTCGAATGGCGCTAGCTGCGCAGCATTTGTGTACCGCCGCCGTCAGTGTCAGGCCAGTTTGCCGTGGCATACGGAGCTCCATCGCAGTCTTTAACACTGGTAGCATGCCGCGACAGCGTGGACGTGAACCGTATGTGCAGTTGACGGACTTTGAGCGAGGGCGTATAGTGGGCATGCGGGAGGCCGGGTGGACGTACCGCCGAATTGCTCAACACGTGGGGCGTGAGGTCTCCACAGTACATCGATGTTGTCGCCAGTGGTCGGCGGAAGATGCACGTGCCCGTCGATCTGGGACCGGACCGCAGCGACGCACGGATGCACGCCAAGAAGACGTGTCGTCTTCAGCGATGAGAGTCGCTTCTGCCTTGGTGCCAATGATGGTCGTATGCGTGTTTGGCGCCGTGCAGGTGAGCGCCACAATCAGGACTGCATACGACCGAGGCACACAGGGCCAACACCCGGCATCATGGTGTGGGGAGCGATCTACTACGCAGTGCCGTCGGGGACCACACCGCCACTTCCCAGCAAATTAGGGACACTGTTGCTCCTGGGATATCGGCGAGGACCATTCGCAACAGTCTCCATGAAGCTGGGCTACGGTCCCGCACACCGTTAGGCCGTCTTCCGCTCAAGCCCCAACATCGTGCAGCCCGCCTCCAGTGGTGTCGCGACAGGCGTGAATGGAGGGACGAATGGAGACGTGTCGTCTTCAGCGATGAGAGTCGCTTCTGCCTTGGTGCCAATGATGGTCGTATGCGTGTTTGGCGCCGTGCAGGTGAGCGCCACAATCAGGACTGCATACGACCGAGGCACACAGGGCCAACACCCGGCATCATGGTGTGGGGAGCGATCTACTACGCAGTGCCGTCGGGGACCACACCGCCACTTCCCAGCAAATTAGGGACACTGTTGCTCCTGGGATATCGGCGAGGACCATTCGCAACAGTCTCCATGAAGCTGGGCTACGGTCCCGCACACCGTTAGGCTGTCTTCCGCTCAAGCCCCAACATCGTGCAGCCCGCCTCCAGTGGTGTCGCGACAGGCGTGAATGGAGGGACGAATGGAGACGTGTCGTCTTCAGCGATGAGAGTCGCTTCTGCCTTGGTGCCAATGATGGTCGTATGCGTGTTTGGCGCCGTGCAGGTGAGCGCCACAATCAGGACTGCATACGACCGAGGCACACAGGGCCAACACCCGGCATCATGGTGTGGGGAGCGATCTACTACACTGGCCGTACACCACTGGTGATCGTCGAGGGGACACTGAATAGTGCACGGTACATCCAAACCGTCATTGAACCCATCGTTCTACCATTCCTAGACCGGCAAGGGAACTTGCTGTTCCAACAGGACAATGCACGTCCGCATGTATCCCGTGCCACCCAACGTGCTCTAGAAGGTGTAAGTCAACTACCCTGGCCAGCAAGATCTCCGGATCTGTCCCCCATTGAGCATGTTTGGGACTGGATGAAGCGTCGTCTCACGCGGTCTGCACGTCCAGCACGAACGGTGGTCCAACTGAGGCGCCAGGTGGAAATGGCATGGCAAGCCGTTCCACAGGACTACATCCAGCATCTCTACGATCGTCTCCATGGGAGAATAGCAGCCTGCATTGCTGCGAAAGGTGGATATACACTGTACTAGTGCCGACATTGTGCATTCTCTGTTGCCTGTGTCTATGTGCCTGTGGTTCTGTCAGTGTGATCATGTGATGTATCTGACCCCAGGAATGTGTCAATAAAGTTTCCCCTTCCTGGGACAATGAATTCACGGTGTTCTTATTTCAATTTCCAGGAGTGTATATTGATAAGATGATTAATGTAACCGTGCCTGAAGTTATTTCGACTGTAACGGTATGTTGTGCTCATATTTTCTTTATTTGTGTTACTTTAATGCTATTTTTACTGCAGTGATTGCAGTCTTGGAATTTTCGTGCCTGTGATTTGCATGTACTGCCTCGGAATGTCTGGAAATCTTCCGTCTCGTGTGTACGGTTCATGTAGACACATTATGTCTGCGCTACCTTGTCCACCAGCCTACAAGCTCTGCGGCCACTGTCGTGCTACCCACACAGTTTAGCTGCAAGACTTACACAATGGAAATCTGGTAAAAACAAGCAACTTTGGCCACTCTGTGTGTAATAGAGGCACACGCGTCCATGTGCCCTTAACAGGTTCTTGTAGACACTGTAAAGGTTAACGTCTTCATTTCTTCGTTGACATGACTAAGTAAAAGATTACAGAGTTCGATTTTATCTGTTGGTAGGTTTTCGGCTCGTAGAATCATTCTGTCTGTTTGTTTGGTCATTGGGTAGCATATAGTGTCGCCAATGGGTGATTCAATCTTGTTACCAGTCTTACTGCAGTTTGAAAAATTCCTTTCTTTTCCAGTAGACGAGGGCACTAGTACTCCTCCATGTCATCGTAGTATAGTGTTGCTTCTTACTTCATGAATTTTTAATTCTGTCTGATATATTTTGTCGTGGTGTTTATCTCTTGATATAGTTTCGGTTTTGGTAAATGTGATGTCTCGTCGCTGTAAGACAGTTGTGATTTCTTCAGTGTGAGCTTTTTGTGCGTTCAAGTTCTTTTCAGAACTCATGTGGTGTGTGGTCAGTTTATGTTGTTTGAAGTTTTCTATCTGTGCTTGTTTCTCATTTTTTTTAACCTGAGTTTTCTTTACGTGCATATTACCATCGTAGACGAAAAGTACAATTTGCACGTGTGTTTTACATTGCGATATGTCATATTCACACTTTTTGGAAGTTGTAGCTTCACTATACAGTATCCTATTCTCTGGCGAGAGAAAAATTAATTTACTTTCGCGTTTCCTCTCTGTGTCCAGGTGTACTAAAGTTATTCCTGTTGAGAATGGGCATGTTGTCATTGTTATCTACTTCTATGACGTGAGTTGTGCTGTGTGTAACGACTAGCTCATGATCCTGTTCTTGGTGTGTATGACCATATATGTGCAGTCTATCATCATCTTTATGTATTTCTATTGTGTGGAGTGTGTTGTTTTTAAGTTCTTCTTTACTCAGGTGTTTGATGTGCCTCGCCACACTGCAGTCCATGACGCCGCAGAAACACCCATCGTCGATGTATTCTGTTAGTCTAAATATTTTTCTTTCACAATGTTGCAACTACTGATGAGATCCATCTTCGTTGCAGAGTCTGTGGTCAGCAGCAGCCCAAGTTGTTGCCTCTAGGCCACTGCAGGTCGCCATGCTCTTTGTTTTCGTTTCTGGTAATTTGCTTCTGCGAGGTGGGATTATAGAGTTTATATTCGGGTTTTGTTGAGAGGAAGTCTGCATATTTCCGTAGCTGATACTTGTATTCATATCCGTACCTAGATGCTCTAAAAGTGTTGTGTCACTGCTTTTGTTTTAGAGTGTGCTAGTTTACAATATTGGAGACATCATATTCCGTTTTTTCTGTTTGGCTTTTGTAGACTCTTACACATGTAGTTCATTTTAATCCCCTAGTTTTGTTACATGTTTATTTCCCATTCTTGCAAGGAACACATTCAACAGTTGTATCTTCATGACACTTGTATTTTTTAATACCTGGTTTCACACATTTGCCCCAAATACCTTCCCTGTCACATCTTTCCAACGAATGTACAAAATCCCGGCAGTTGAGGCACCTTTGTTCTGACACATAGTCCCTAATGCGTAAAGATTCAAATTGTATATACACCCTGTCCCTCTGTAATAACAGTAATCTGGATGTTGGTGTCACCTCCATAATGTTATATACCGTTCTTTTCCCTTTCGGAACTGTTTTGAATAGAATTTTAATTATTTGTTGAATTTCCTCTTTTGTGATGTGGTCGCTGAGATTTATTTCAGTCCTTCTAGAATGTCTTGATCTGTGAGGTTGGAAGACTGTGTACTGCCAGGAGTGGTCTCAGTGCTCTGGGTTCTTCGTAACGAATTTCCTCTAAGTTTGATATTTTTTCAGTAATCTTCTTCTTGTCTGATTGTCTCTCAGTTTCAAGAATTACTGCGGTTGTTTTATTTATTATCGCTTTACATTTTGTTTTACCAAGGCTAGGGTATAATGCTTTGTTTAACGTTTCCTTTATGGCTTTAGCATCCTGGTTGTTCTCTGATTTTAAAAAGAGGACAATTACCTGTTAATTTTTTGCCAATTCAATCTGTTCTTCAACCCTCTTTTTCGGCTTCTTGACAGGACCACCTGCTGCGGCACAGGCGAGAGTCAGTGGTGTTGGCCTCATTTCATTGCGCAATTTGTTGATTTTCTCTCTTTATGCCTGCGATCTCCATTTCCAAACGCTGAATTCTGTCTGTTGCGTCAGAGGCATTTGCCGTTGCTAATTCCCTGTGCAGTCTTTCGTGGGACAACAAAACACACAGTCGCCGACAGGAGAAAATCTCCGATTCGCTTGGGAATGGGACCCGGCCCCCATCGATTAGTAGTCTGTCGCGCTGACCCCGCAGTCGGTGTTTAACGAAATGCTAAAATATTTTGAGTGAATGCTGATAGACACGTTTCCAGCATTCTACTGTACACCCAAAGTGACATTGGTGTGTTGTCACGTACTCGCTGTGTGAATAACTTACAGAACTAAATCGATCTTGACTGAAGTATTTGTGAAGCGAAAGTGCCATATTTGTTCAGTTTCTGATTGATACTGGCACGCTACGGTTATACGAAGTATGACTGATACACTACATAAGAAAACTCCAGATCGCGAGACCGATTACGTACGATTTTTCCAGAGAAAGAGACGGTAATGCGACCCCGTAGAGTACACCGTTACCTCTATTTCGAGTTAACTCTTGTTGAATATGAAGTTGTTATTGTCGGAAAAGGAATTTGATTGTGGAAGTAGAAAGCCTTCGTAAACAATTATGACTCACATACTTGTGGCACAGGTAAGGGAAACGCTGAAACGCGCTATTTTTGAACGGCTGCCGTCCCATCCAAGTCTTTCTAGACAGCATTGGATTCTTGTCTAATGTCTAAGACGAGAATGAGAAACTCTGTACACGTTGATTCCGTCATGATGTTACAAAATTTGAGGATGATGGGAAAATAAAACGACCAACCGAAAATTATTCCCGAAAATGATTCTGACGTCTCTGACAGTGAAATACGTACACCGGTACTGCTTTTGCTAGGATCTCAGTGTAGGTAACTTTCCGAGGGGGTAGTGTGGAACAAAACAAGAAATAATGACGCGGAAACATGAGCAATGAAATGTATACACTGAGACCTATGAGAACTTGCTCACCTTTGATGCTATGAAACATTATGTTTCCTACCGAACTAGTAGTAACTGCTGAGGTAAGCATTTTAGAGCCTGTATTTACTAGATTTTTCTTGGTTTCGTCCATGCTACCCACTGAAAAGAAAACATGAAAACCAAAGAGCTTGCGGTAGAAAGTATGTGTTTCACAGAATCAAATATGAGCAACTACTCATGACTGTTACGGTATGCATTTTAGAGCTCATATTTACGAGTCATTTTTTTCATTGTACTGTCTCTGAGGATTTCTTACTGCACAATAATACTAACAGCGGTACCAGGGCGTGTATTCGACTGTGAGATGTATCAGAACGGCTTTCGTTCATCACTTCCGACAGCAGTCGTTTCCTGAACAGCGTCTCTTACGTCGAACTCACACAGATCGCTTCAGAAGTTAGACGAAAAGTAACTGCATGCCAGCAAAAAGATGAACGTAGGGAAATGTGTACTGTGGTGCTTCCATGTTCACAAAACACTCTGGGTAGCTTGCTTTCCCACTCTAGCGACGTGTTGGCCGATCGGTAGCTTAATTTCTCGGTGTAAAGAGTAAAAAGTTTGAAAATGTTACCCACTGGAAAACTTCCAACAATGTGTTTCTACGGAATTTTATTTTCTTCTAGTGATTTAACTAATTAAAGATGAATTTTTCTTTTTCTCCAGTCATGTAAATTAATTTAATGTTTAAAACGGTAATGCAGTTCATAGGAATATTTTGATTGTGAACGGGAACTGAAGAGCAACGATATAAGATAGAAAGCAACACACGTGAAAAACAGTCACGATAATGTAACAAAGTGACAATGGTCGTAAGAACGGAATGACTTATTCCTGTCTCTAGCTATAATGTTTATCCCTGTGGAATGTCTGGATGACATCTCACGTGGTGTCCTCTTTGCAGAGATGTTTGCGCGTGTGAAGAAGTGGTTCTGCCGTCCTTCAGCAGAACAGGACATGGGGGAGGAGACCCGCGTGGAGAACCCCATCGTCCACGTGGCGGCCAGCTCGCAGGTGAGTTACGTCCTGATACAATGCTCGTGACAGTGAAACCAAAACACTGCGATATTTTCGATACTTACTCAGTGTTTGTTTCGAGTCTGTTGAGTCTAAATTGAGAGACATGCAGTGTAATGTAAAAAAAGGAAATGAAGAGACCAAAAAATCACAAAAGGAAGTTATGTAAGGCTTCAGCTACGAATACTACGCCGTAATGACGCTGCGCCGGAGGGTGGGGACAGAAAGTTTCCGAGTAAGGCATGTGGTGGAGGTGTCGCAGCGTTTTGTGTCAGGGGAGCCTCAGTCACGTGACCTGGTGTAGGACCCGCCGTTGGATGGCGCCAGTGCAAATTGTCTGGCCGATCAGCAGGTGATCGGCTGCCTCCTGATTGAGTGGGAAGCCTGTGTCAAGCGATGAGGATTGCCCGCATGTGTTGCTGCTGGGAAGCGACTCCTTTTGTGAAGGGGGAAGACATGTAATCAGTCCTCTGACTCGTTTGAAGCTACGACTTCCACAACCGTGCCTACCTCTTCAGCTTAGTGTACCACACACTCCCACCACCTTCGATTATTTGTTCGTCATATTACAGGTTCCACTTTCTGTTACGAACTTCGCCCTCTTTGCCTCGCTCTGATACAGTGGAAACCATTACCTGACTTCGATATATGTCTTGTAGTCCATTCCCTTCTTATGATTATTTCTTTCATATATTTTTGTCCCGTGTGATTTTCACTGACGAAATTACTGCCATCTGCGAATCTTATCAAGATGTCTTTTAACCAGGAATATTAATTCCGATCCAGAAAGCTTCCATTACTTCCGTCGTTGCTTACTCGACGTAAAGGATAAACAGCTGTGCGAAAACAGTGTATCAATGCTTTATGCCTTTATTTAACCCGAGAACACCCCTTTTGATATTCCTTTACAAATGTTGCCTCTCGCTTTTGGTAAATATATATGACCAGTCTTTCGCTAGAGCACCTATGTAGTTAATATGTATAACTGTTCTTGCATTGAAAGTTTTGGGCTTCCGGATACGAAGCGACCAATGATGACTCGTATCCATGAACATGTCTTGCATATTTTAACCAGACAACATAGATATCGATACTGTCGAGGCTATAACATGCATGATTTCTGAATGTATACTTGTTAACTATTACAACGTCCTAAAACTTCAATTAAATGCTAGTTGTCTAAAACGGTATTCTATTTTCCAACAGGTGCGAGCGTTCACTCTGGACGAGTTCTTTCTTGTGTTGATGGGAAACCGCCTGCATGGAGAGGAAGAGCGTGGAGGTGGTGGGGTGAGTACCGCAGATTCGCTACTCTTCCGTTATAGGAGTGGTCTGAAGGCTGTTGCTAGCTATACCTTCTCCTTATTTATGATAGCAGTGGAGTTGTCATCTTGCACCCGTTCAGGGAATTTTTTTCCGATGTATTTATTCTGCAGCTGTTGATGATAGGCGCCATTTTGTGTGTATGTGCGTGTGGGGAGGGATATAAATTATATAAGGAAAGCGTAGCATTTCTACTGTAAGCAGCTTAAAGTGAATGGAACATGTAGTAGTTGTGCTCAGATCAAGAGTTTTACATTGTACTGATTAGCTTCGAGACCTGTATGAAACAATTCTATGGGCTGAAGATAACAACAACAATAAGAATGACAACAACACCACCACCAACAACAGCAACTAGACATATCGCGTTGTAATGGCTAACCATTGACTCAATACTAGTACGACACTAATAGCAATGACAGTGCTTTAGCTTTAAACACAATTACACCACAACAAATTTAACCTGTCAGACCATTACCGATACAAGTTGTTGCCAAGTTTGTAATCATTTAGTAGCTAACAAATTATTTCCAGTGCCAATACAGAGACTTGATCTCACCGTTACCGTGAAATCCTTTCCAAATCCATTAAGCCATCACACCATTGACTCTTGGCGTTCGTTCAGAATTTTTAATTTTTTCTCAAGGACGCTGCTGGCGCCTCGTCTGCCAGCTTTTCTAGTCTGGACATCGAGCCGTCCCGCTCTTCAGAGACACCACACCGGGTAGCGCGCCAGTGGCGTTGGCGCCCTCAGCCCACTGGAAGGGGAAGACGCCACAAGGTACGTCCCCCATACAGCTGCCACTATCGTGCGAATCCACAGCTGCAGTTGAGATTAAGGCATGGGCAGAAAATCCCCTGGTCTCACTGTTTAGTTTGAACGGTGAAGTAAAAGAGAAGCAGCAGCATGGTAATGTTGGGTGCGAGACCATCGGGAACTGTTGAGTATATTGCATCGACGGTACAGAATATATTGGAATTTCGTCACAGAATGTAAATGCTGCTTGTTAGTGACATACTTACTTGATCTTCATATTCAACGTTTATTCGCAATACTGAACACTGACAATTAGGTAAGCTGCGGAATTACACACATTGACACGGAGTCAGGGGTTTTGCAGTAAAGTTGAAGAAGCATTTAATTCTTGCATCACCTGTTCTTTACAGCATTACCTGCAAGTAATACACCGCATCGCACATCGCTTGTTAAATGCGCTATAGCGTTTACTTACGCACAACGTCTGGACACTGCCTCATACGTTGTTCTCTGTGCACAGATCTTCCAACGCCTGAGGAAGATGAGCTGCCTGGGCGCCAGAGACCAGGAGACGGAGGAGGACGTGAAGGAGTAGGGGCAGAGCGGCGATATGCTGTCCGACATTCTGCAGGTGAGGCTTTGCTGGAATGACACGACTCCAGTAGTATTTTTTTCTTTATGTTCTAATCGCAGCAAGTTACATTCGCATGTGTAGTATCAATCTGTGAATTTCGTTCTAAAATTAGTGCATTCATCTTGGTGCTACATCAACATCTACAACTGTGCTCTGCGAGCCATCTCGCGGTTTGTGGAGTAGTACACTTCTAGTAGGCTGTTGCTGCTAAGTTTAATGTACACCGCCCCTTACTCAACAGTAGAGAAATAATAGAATATACTTAAGGGAGCTGTAGAACGGCGTTGTACAATGGTTAAGATGTACCGATATAACATCAATATTTGTTCCTTCTACCTCAGAAAGATATTTCATTTGATCAGTATGGTAAATGCCATATGCGTAGCCCTTGTGTATGTGACACTCAGTTCGGAGAAAGATCAAACTGTAGTCTTCCTGATGTTGCTGCAGGTCTTTTCAAAAGGGACAGGAACGTTGCACAGGAGAGAGCGCTACCATCACGTCAGGGTGATGAGAAGATCAGAGAATTGGCTTGCATAGTTACACGAATCGAGATGGTACCTGCATTAAAAGTTATAGATGACGGAAATGTAGGACGTGTATTATTGTATTTCGTTTCGTCATGAAGAATAGTAGTTTTAAATGTTTCCATGCAGTTTTCAGCAACTCTAAATGGCTGTATTAAAAACAAAAAACACTTAACGAAATTATTGGCTGCCAATCATTAACAGATTAACAAAATTGTTATGAAAGGAGAAATTGTTTTTATTTGTATTACCAGACACCTTGTCCTGTCCCAATGATGCGAATTCTAAGCACTTCAGAATTTCAAATTTAAATCTCTTTTTACCGAGAAATTTTCATAATTTTCACTTCAAACACACAAACTTAACGTTTCTACAATTTAAAAGAAAAACATCTTCCACGTAAGAAAGAATTTTCATAAATTTCACTTCAAACACACAAACTTAACGTTTCTACAATTTAAAAGAGAAACATCTTCCACGTAAGAAAGAGAGGAAAAGAATTCTTTAGAAAACGTAAATAATAATTTCGCTAGAGCTGCAAAGGACACGAGTTTTGCTACGATGGCTTACAGTAGTCTACATGTACTAAATATTGGATCGTCGTACCTCTTGGACTACATGTTCTGTATCTAAACTCGTGTGTTCTTTTTCAGCGATGGCGTCTTCTCGCTCTGGTCAAGTTCCTGTTGCTACTGGTGGGACCCGGACAGCAATGGGAGGACGTTCGAGATACTGATGGGGTGAGTACCGCATAGTACAGCTTGCTTGTCATACCAGGTCGGAAATAGTTATATGATTCCCAGCCGGCAGTGGTTTGTTGCAATAAGCAGAATAACCACTCTTACTTCCACAGTGTCATTTTGCACGTTGGTATAACTAGGACAAGTAGTCGCTTCTACTGGATGAAATGTACTGATACATTAATGTTACGGCAGTTATGTTTTGAACCAAACCAAAAGTATTCTGTCAGTATCCCCATAGTATTTATACAGTTAACTTGATGTCAGGGTTCACCGTCGACTCGGTGACATCTGCATATACGCCCATAATCTGCAAATTACTCTAAAGTGCATGGCAGAAGGTGCTTGCCATTTCATCATTATCTTACGATTCCTTTACGTACCATTCATGTCCTGGAGCGCAGGAACAGTGACCGCTAAAATGCTCCTATGCGCAATGTTATTATTGCAATCCTTGACATCATCTTGGTTACTGTCCTAACAGTAGACAGTCAGGATCACAATATTTTTTTATTTTAAATTCTGGTTACTGATTACGGTCTGATAGACCAACCTCGGGCCAAGGCTCCAGATGACGTGAGGAGTCAGTGTACGGAGATGCTTGTGGTACCGACTGTTACCTGTCACGAATTGCAGTTTTCAACATTTTACTTTGTAATGTTGTATAGCTCTGCAGATGGAATAGTTCAGTGTCTAACAGCCCCGAGTGATAGGGAAGTCACCACACAAATGTCTCTCAAACTGTGTGCTTTTGGCAGTATGAATATCTGAACAGCATCGTTACGAAAATCACCCTAGTTGATATTCGTAGAAGTTCCAGTATTTTTCTGAACTTTTTATTTTCCAACAGTTTGCCATACCATTTACTGTGTTGGTCTCACAGTACTGAAGGTTCTGTAACTTGTTTACAGGACGCCGTAGACCCCCTTCCGTCCATTTCGGGGGCTGTCCCCATCTAAGTGGCCAGCACTTCTGAGCCACCTACGCGCCGTACGTTTGCACGGGCGTCGACGTCGTCGTCGTCAGGGAGCGTCATGCGGAAGCGAACCGGACACCAGTCGCTTCGTCTCAGAAGCCGCCGCCATTACCACCTGTTTACGCGGCTTCAGTTGTTGTAAAGGAGATGCGGGGTGGAGGGGTGGGGAAGAAGAAAGGATGAGAGAGAGACGAACAGCAGGGGTGGGGGGGCTGGTAGGGGGCCAACACTGTCTTGCTGTTTAATAAACTGTAATGCAGACGTACTACCGCGTTTCCGTTATTATCTATCTCCTTTATTGTTCTTTTATTTTATATTTCATGTTTACACTAATAACTACTTCATGCTGCTATTGAGATGTCACATTACTGGTGACCTAAAATGTCTGTTTTGTGCTTCAAAGAACAAATCAACGGAAGTGCATCTTTCGCAAAACGCGTTACAAGAAAATGATCACTTGTCTGTTTCGTTTCACTAGACATATCTAGACCTGAAGTTAATAGCATAAAAGAGCAGTTAATGCTGTAACAGCCCAAGTTACAGGAAATTTGTAACAAATTATTTCATGATATTGCAAAATTTTAACCATACATACACAGCCCACACATACACATCTTACCACAATTGTTGACATCCAGTATAACTGTCTTCCAGTGTACCCATTTCCAGTGTAACTGTTCTATAATGAAACCATTTTCGTGTGTAAATGTTTTCCACTGCTTTTAACTATTTACATTCTAACTGCTTTTCAGTGCAACTTTCAGTGTAACCATTTTCAAGTGCAATCATTTTTCAGTGCAAACATTTTCCAGTGTAACATTTTTTCTGTGTAATCGTTTTCCAGTGTAACTATTTTCCAGTTTAAGTCACTACAAAATAATTACACTGGAAATTAGTATACTGGAATTACACTGAAAATCAGTTACATTAGAAGACTGTTATCCTGGAAAATTCTTATCCTTGAAATGGTTACACTGGAAAACAGATACACTGGAAATAGTTACACTTGAAAACAGTTAAAAAGGAAATGATAATAATGAAAAATTTTGTACTAAAGTAATAGGTTGGAAAATGGTTATGCTGAAAGTGGTTGCATTGAAAAATAGTTGTATTCAAAAATGATAGTACCAGAAAGTTGTCAAATTGGTAATGATTGCATCTTAAAATGTTTGCCCTGGGAAATTATTATAGTGGAAACAGCTACCCTGGATTGTGGTTACAATGGAAAACTATTTCACTGGAAAACATTTAAAAAAAATGTTTATACTGGAAAATAGCTGCACTGGAAAATTGTTAAATAACTAAGGTTTCACTGGAAAATAGTTACATGGGAAAGTGGTTGTACTAGGTATGGTCACACTAGATAATAGTTACACTGGAAAATGAATACAATGGCAAATTATTACAGTGGAAAACAGTTCCACTGGAAAATGGTTACAATACAGAACAATTACACTGGAAAACTATTGCACAGGAAAATGCTTACACTGGAATATGGTTAAAATGGCAAATGATTACAGAGGGAAATTGTTACACTGGGAATAGGTAAGGTTACATCTGAAGATAGTTACACTGGTTTCAGGAATGGTTCAAATGGCTCTGAGCACTATGGGACTTATCTTCTGAGGTCATCAGTCCCCTAGAACTTAGAACTACTTAAACCTAACTAACCTAATGATATCACACACATCCATGCCCGAGGCAGGATTCGTACCTGCGGCCATAGTGGTCGTGACTTCCAGACTGTAGCGCCTAGAACCGCTCAGCCACTCCGTCCAGCAGCTACACTGGGAAATCGTTGCACTTGTAATGGTTAAATGAGATAATGGTAACATCTGAAAATAGTTACACTGGCAAATTATTACAGTGGAAAACAACTACAATGGAAAATGGTTACAATGGAAAACTGTTACACTAGAAAACTGTGCTTACAAAGGAAAATATTAACATTGGAAATGGTTACCCTGGAATATACTTGCTCTGAAAAATACTTCCCCTGAAAAATGCTTCTGCTGGAAGGTGGTTACAATGGCTATACTGGAAAATGCTTCAAGTGTTGAAATGGTTACAACAGAAATTGTTTACAGTGGATAATGTGTATATGTGGCATGCTCACATTAGGTAATATTTTCACTGAAAAATTGCTACACCTGCAAATCGTTACAGAGGAAAACAGCTACACTGGAAAAAGTTACATTACGAAATGGTTAAACTGGGAAATAGTTATGGTTGAAATAGTTAAACTGGAAAATGGTTATGGAGGGAAATGGTTACGCTGGATTGAAGTTACCCTGAAAAATGGTTATAATGTGTAACGATAATAATACAATGGTTATAATTTAAAACTGTAACGCTGGAATATTTTTGCTCTGGAAAATCGTTAAACTTTAAACAGCCTCTACTGTAAAATTCTTCAGGTGGAAAATCAATGAAGTCGAAAATGGTTACATTGGAAACTGATTACACTATATAATGGTTAAAACAGGAAATGGTTACTCTCGAAAATGGTTAGACTGGCAAATGGGTACACTCGAGGAAGGGTATACTGGGCATAGTTACACTAGGTAATGGTTACAGTGGAAAATGTTTACACTGGAAAATTAGTTGAGTGGAAAACAGCTACACTGCAAATTGGTTACAATTGAAAATTGTTGCACTGAAAACCAATTACACAGAAAAATGCTTATACTCGAAAATTCTTACACTTGAAAATGCTTACAATGGAAACTCAGAAATGGTTACACTGGAAAATGGCGACAATGGAAAACTGTTACACTGGTAGAGGCTTTCATTGGAATATGCTTACACTGGAAAATGGTTGCAATGGTAAATGGTTACAGAGGTAAATGGTTAAAGTGGAAAGTAGTTACAGTGCAAAATACCTACGTTACACTGAAAATTATGAAACTAGGAAATAGGTACACTGGAAAACAAATAGCTACACTGTATTATGGTTTTATCCCAAGGTACAGACGACAGATCCCTTACAAGTTGCCTATATAATATGATGCAGGGGCAAAAAAGTTTATTTCAAGTATCTCCTGTAAGTACCAAAAGAGTATAAAATTTAAAAATACTGCTCATTGAGGGATAAAATCTTATGTGATGGTTCAACCACGTGAGACATGTATTGTAGTTAAAAACTACAAATACGTCTTGAGGCAGTGTAACGCACTTTGTGCAAATACACAGAGTATATTCACGCAGTACTTGAGAATGAGAGAACCTAGTGACTAGCAACAAGCTTTACACATCATTTCAAACCTTTACGAAAGTTATCGTCTCTCATCCTGCACAAAACGGTTTTCACGCAGTACATCTGCCTCATCAGGTGGAATCATGAAAATTATTTCTTCTTTACTACTAACTATGTACGCAACACATTTCGCACATGGGAGTCCACGTATTGCACTGAGTGTATCTGGAAAACTATATCATCATACGACACATTGTCCGAAAGAAGTGGCAACCACAAAAACTGTAATGCGCGAAAAACTAGGTTTTGCTTAAAACAGAGCACAAATAGTCAACAACTTACTCAACCACTGCCTCATAATGAGAGCACTTAATCCATCAAACTTTAAACATATTTTCTAACCTGTCTTAAATTTCTTCGCGAATAAATCTACATCAATAATTCGTAAGCCATATGATGGTACGTGGCGGATGGTATTTTTGGTGCCACTAATAAATCGTCCCGCCCACACCATGTTTCATTTGCGAATGGCGTGTAGGATGAACGATTGCTTGTAAACCTACATATTATCTCAAATTTCTCGAGTTTTCTCGTTGTTGCCATTTCAAGAGACGTATGTGGAAGGAAGTGATATGCTGTCCGACGCCGCCCGGAATATACTCTCTTGTAATGTCAATAACGTAATTCTCCGTGATGCGTATAGCCTCTCTTGTAGCATCTGCCAGTGGAGGCTGATGAGCAGCTCTGTAACGCTCGAGCATGACCGTAGCGGATTCCAGTTAAACCACCGCCACAGTCGCCGTAGCGGGCGTGGGTGTGAAAGTCTGACGGTCGCCTGAGGGCCAACAACCAATGTATTGCATCTGATCAATAAAAGCTGGTATTCTGTCATCAGTAATCATCCCTGTACACAACCCCACCATACTCATCCGCATGCCCAGCAGAGAACCCACGTTCGAATCCGTTGACGGACAGTGGAGTGCTGTGCCTGCTTAGGGAAATGACGGATCATCTATATATAACAGAAACAAATGGTCACCACAACAGTCAGGTTTACTATCGTAACCATTAACATAAGAGTTACCCACTGACATAACAGAATGAACATTTGAGAACGGGAAAAGGGACTACAGTTGTAAAATTTAATCTTGGCACACCTGAATAAGCGCAATAAATGAATAGTTACGAAAGCAATTCGCGGATATGACCAATGACTGTAAGAGAATTTAGTTGATTGCAAATGTAACACATAGAAATAGGTACGAGCACAAGAAAGCTCACCGAAATGCATAGTGCCAGCAACCAGTTCGCTGCGAAATGTTAAAACTGTACAACTGTCTCCTGAAGAGGGTGAACTAACATCGCGTTTCTACTACATCAGTGTTTGTGTTGAAGGCCGTTGTCCCGCTTGAAAGCGGCAGTAAGCTGTCGTACTGGCTGGAGACACTCACTTCAGGCCTCTCTATGTGCTCACTGCTCAAGTGGAGACAGTCTCCTGTGTGACAGCAATGCTCAAGTCATCAGTCGTCATCAGGTAACATTTTAGTAGTAAGGTTAAACAAATCTCCACTTTTGAGTCTTTCGAAACTGTTAACCAATACCGTAGTGGCACAAAGTTAAATTTGGGAGACTTCTCCCATTCCATGATTCGATTCTGAAGCTGACAAATGAGACACCCTCCACGTAGACACGCATGAAGAAGCGGGCTCTCTATGATAACTAAGGTCACGAATCAATGGAAAGTCTTGTTTAGACATTTAAACAGAACTTTATTTTGTTGCGTGGTTGCTGAGACATCAGTGCTTGACACACTGACCTCTTGGAAGCGACACCTGGCTGGAGTTATGTCCTTCTAAAAGGACTTTTTGAACAATGTTGTATTTTCTTCGGCAGATGCCTATCCCGTGAACCGTCCAGAGTGCGTGGTATTGATCGGGGAAGCGAGGGAAACTGAAGGCTGCGGTGGCTACCAGAGACTGAGACTCGGCCCTTTCGCCAGCAACCTTGTAGCCTCTAAATTCTGCAGTCATTTACCATAGTGAAACATAAGGGAAATGACGCAGTAAATAGAAAGTAACCGATGATACTGAGTATGGTCTGCAGTTGTGGAGCACTGTAAGTCAACACCTAATCGATAAAGTGAACAGCATATAATGTTCTGAAATACGTTGCATGACATTTTAAGAGAAAACCCGCCACGTAACTTCACGCCCTGGTGGGAATAAAATCAGTGCCGATGAAAGTGCTGTAAGATTCATCAGCAGCACAAGGTCATGAAGGACATTTGTAAATGGGTATATGTACTATTTTTTGGGCCAGTAGCTAGCTAATGGCCTGCTCCCTATCAGGATGGATTGTTATCCCTTGCGGAGCAACCATATGCAAAAAGAACTGCAATGACTTGCAGGCAAATTTTATCTTGAGTGTATTAACAGTTAATTCTGCTCCCCCCAATCTCTCAAAAGCTTCTTAAAAATGCGAAATGTGCTCACCCACCGGACTGGTATAAATGACCAACTCATCCGGATAGTGGTACACAAATTTATATTCTACATCCGTGGGATTCCCATAGAACAAATGGGATATTGCTGCGGCGAAAACACACAGACGAAAACGTACGCTTTTAATTCATGGAAGTTCCATTCGGTCGTAAACTCCACAAATCGTTTAGAATTCTTAGCTTGGGCAGTATGACTGGCCTAGTTAAATTCTGAAACCAACCGAACAAGAATGTAGATTGAACAGGTGTGCCGATCGTGATATCATCTTTCTATTTAAATACCGATAACCACACACCGTTCGATATTCTCCATTTGACTTGGGTACCAAAGATATGAGAGCCGTGAATGGAGACTTGCAAGCCGAATAATTCCCTGTTCCAGCACCTGTTATTTTAATTCTTTCATTATCTTCATCCTAGGATGGGAGAAGCGATATGCTGATCTCTGAAACGGAAAATCAACTTATAATTAAAGATTATGTACGATCAATGAAGCAACCCCTAATATCATTGTCCTAAAGTCTGAAAATTCCGAACTTAAGCTTGTTATTTCCATCTGCGTCTCGGGATACAAGTTCTCCATTTGTGCACCTGAGCCCTCTTCATCCCTCCCTTCTTCTCCTAGAAGTCTTCCACTACTTATTGGGTATTAGGTTTCCCTTATGATCGCAAAAGAGAAAATGTTATTGTGGCCTGCAACTGAACGAAAACCTTTTGACGGACCAGTCAGTCAAGAGACTAATCCTATCAGTAATGTCTGCAACTACAATACAATTAGTAGCCAACTTGCCAACAACCCGCATTCTCACTTTTGAAATAAAATCTTTTAACCTAAGCTTCACGAACACTAAACTTTTTAACTTTACGTTAGACTGATTGACAGCGTTGAATGTGTACAATATCCTGTCATTCCTCATAATTAATGAGGTCCCTCACTTTCACAAAATTAAACATAATCCGTTACAGAAATGGCACTCCTCGAATCTAACAAAGCGCGAAAAGCAAGTTGTCGTTAATGGTCGCACGCACAAATGGTATGTTTTGTAGGCCACGTGCCTTCCCCGTGCAGATGGCCTTGTGTTCCTCCCCTTTTTGTCGCATTTCGTACTTGTGTGCCCCACTTCGTTACAATATCAACACCATATCCATTCCTATCTTTAAGATACCCACATTCGACGTATCGACAACTCTAGCTTGCTTTAGGAACTCCACAACGAAATTCAGAGATCTAACAACTTCCCCAAACCGAATCCAATGATAAATCGTCTCATTCCACCAAACATCCATGCACTGGGTTCTGTATCTCGGCAAATGGTTCATCTGACATTGCCCGCTCCGGTACAAAACGACAGACAAACCAAATTATGCACGTCGAAGGCTCCAAGATCTCCTCTTACGGGCCATCACACATATGAATCACGATGTTCAGTGTGTCTGTCATATTGCGACCACCCTGGAAACGTCCCACTAGGTATCGTACTGTCTCTTCCGAAACATGGGCGTCTCATAGGGGCAACAGCCCAGTCGCTGAAGGCGAGAGCGTCAACCGGTCGTGTGTGACAGCTCAGAAGTAAATAACCGTCCTCTTCATTCCACACACACGTCCGTCTCCAGTCACGTGACCCACTCCTCATCTATGCTTCGGTGATGGTGTTGAGGTGTGGTGCCAACCTCTGTAACGGTGACTGTGCCGTTTTTTGAAAACACGCCATTAACCTACGTCTGTCAATAACTGATTATTGAAACTCTTGAAACATACATAAACCACTCAGTCACTGATGGTACCACAGGTAATATAGACTGTAGTGTCATTATTCAGTCTTACATGCAGTACAAAAGCAATTATACGGTACGTAGTTGTACTTAAGCTTACATTGAGGGATATTCCTTACCTTGTATTTTCCGTCTGCAGTGCGAAAAAGTACGGCCATACAGGAGTATGCATTAGGCCTAATCATTAAGTCAAATCGCTAAACATAACGTAGTTATATCAGTATATTACTATTTCTTACATCTGTACAGTGGCGGATACATATGGGGGTTAGACCGCATTGCCATCAGCGCCGCCCCCACCGATCAGCCTGCACGCTATTCGTACGTTTCCTTTGTCTACGTAGCGTTATAAATACGGATTATTCGCCGAATAGGAAGCTAGTTTACTTTCAGAAGCAGAATGAAGAATGAATTTGTCAGGAAGATTAGGCGCATACAATTTATCATTTAAGGAAGAGAGCGAAAATTGAAACTTTTTTATTTCATAAGATGGCATTGTCTTGTATATGTGTACATTCAGTTTAAAGAAAACTTTCTTAAGCTTTGCATGTGACTTGATTATTCTGATATACTTTATTATTTTTTATTGCGGTAAAAGTAAAGATAGTTGAAGATATCCTTAGCGCCCCCTCCCTGAGGTTTTTCTGTATCCTCTACTGCATCTGTGTGATTGGTACGTAAACAGTTGTTTAGACGCCCTTTAGAATCGTAAAGTACCGACGAGCACGAAGTGCTAGCTTCAGTGAGAATACTGATTTTGCATTCGGTATTCCCAGTCTAGTAATGTATGTCTCTACCTATTAATCAGTCAGATATTAAACATTATCTTTGGTTGTCCTACTAACGAGCGGAAACAGTGATTATAATTTACATCATCTTGAAATTTCTGATCATTGTATTTTATTCCGAATATAAAATTCTTGCCTTTAGTACTATTTGCTTTCAGAAATTAGGACTTTATTTGAGTATAACAGTGCTATTAGCACATGAATTCTTACTTTCGTCTCCTTGTTTTGTACCATTGTTTTAGTTCTTTCTTTTATGTGTTCTTTGCGCTGTGACTTCTGCTGAATGCATCCTCCCGTGATATTTAATCTGCTTCTTTGTGGCGGGAATTGATTGTTCAGCAGTCAACTCTTCAATTTTTGTGGAAGTTGGGAGTACTTGAAAATACTATAAATGTCGTGTTACAATCGGTGTGACACAATTTTCTACATTTTTTACATCCTGGATACCAACCATTATATCAAGTTCCTCTGCCTTTTTTGACTTGTGTATTTGATTATTTTCATGGTTCTGTAGTTGTTATATTTTTTCCCCACTCAAAAGTCTATTTCCAGCTGTTGTACGATTAGATTCAGTGTTATTTATTGCGATTTAGTGTGACTGTATGTGATGTTTATATTTTCGTGTCATGGGAACGGGCGATTTCATTGCAGTCACTTTTGAATTTTGTTTGAGCTGCATTTTAGGGGTTGTTACGATATCATTAATCAGATCGATACATCGAATCTAACACTCTTGTTCCTCCGTCATTGATGTTTGCAACTGAGTGGCGTCTATTACTCTGGAGTGAACATGATGAAATCAAAAAGAATTAAACCCAGATTAAATACAGAAAGCAAATCTGACACATTAAAGGTAAATGAGAAATCTGTACACTGTATAAAAAGCACAAAATAAATAAGGACAAATTAAGAAGGATAAGTGACATGTAATAAACAAACAAAATCCCACCAAAGAGGATAATGCGCAACAGCCAGCAGCTTGTTATTACGTACGGTTGATATTTACTCTCAGTTTTTTGCTATGGGATTGTTTTCTGAGAATTAAAAGCAGAAAACATGGGCATGGTCGTGAAACTGCAAGCAGGGTGCATTAAAATACTAACGAAAGGTTCAAACGCGTTCATTGTAAGGAAATATTTAAATCAGTCAGGTGAGTTCATCTACCTATGTGTTGTGCACTCGAATTCATTAGTTTATAGAGGGAACAAAGCCTATGTCTTTAACAGTGGATGCTAAAAATTATAGAGTTACTCAGTTGCTCAGTGTACCGTGTAATAAAAAAAGAAACAATTAATACAGCTGATTTAATTTATCACATACGTCATCAAAGTAATGATTATTGCAGGAAAATCGTACCCCCAAGGAGCAGGTACTAATATTTCGCAGTCTGCATCAGCTCGACATCTCAGTCTTCCTAGCGGAACGCAGATCCAGGATTTCAGAGATGCAGAAGGGAAGACTTGACGATGTAGCAACTATGCATCAGCTTCATCGTAGTCCCTGCCTTCGCTGCACGTGCGTGTGAATGTGGACAGCGACAAGTATGAAGAAACTAAACGGTATGTTATTACGTTTTTGAATTATTAGACAAACTTGTTCCACTTAAGAACAAACATAGGACCATTGTATGTTAGGGAAAATCCGATAGAGGAACTGCATTTGTATAGTCTCTGCCATCGGTTTGGGAAGAATGAATGTTTATGCTAGTTGAAGAATTTCTTGTTTTTAAGATCTGGAAATTACCAGGCTCATTTCTTGGACAGGTATACTTCCATCGGCCTGTCTTGTCCTCTTCAAACACATGCGTATAGATCATCTGGTATATGTATGGTTTTTATATATGACCGACTTCCATATTCTTTAAGTTGAAAAGTCCTATGTCAGGGAGAGATTATACTTAGACAGCAAAGTTATTTATTGCAATATTAATACGTGTCTCCAACTCCTATACATTAACTGTCTACATATGCCCATCGTATTTTATTTCGATCTACAGCGCTATCCATCAGTGCTAAAGCATTGAGACGGACTGTAGATATTCCCCAACAAGGTTGTTGGATCGATGCAACGACTTCTCTCATCGTGAGCAAATTGACAGTTTTACAGATGCTCTAAATTAGTACCGGATTTTAAATCTTCACTGCGTATTACAGGCTTCTTTCCTTCTTTAGGTATGGAGTTAGTTGTGTACAACAGCATCGCCAGTGAGAAGTGCTGATGGCACCCGAGAAATCTTCCATGCAACCTGAGTACTGTACATCTAAGGATCTATTGCAGTTCCTCATTGTCTCCATGATGTTAGGTGTTTCCTGTTGAAGGTTCTTCGTCAAGTGTAAGTCTGGCCTCAGTTATTAATTATTAAATGTAAGCTTTTCATTGAGTAAATTGTATTTACAATGGCATTTTTAATGAAATACTTCCTCTTTCTCTCTCTCTCTCTCTCTCTCTCTCTCTCCCTCTCTCTCTCTCAATATATATATATATATATATATATATATATATATATATATATATATATATATATAACAAGAAGACAGAAAATAATTAACACTCAGCACTCCTCCTTAATAAATTTTCTTCCAAATTCTTCAACCGTTTTACGAGTATGTGGTTTAGTCAGTTTTTCAGCAAGTCGAATCGATCCTTCCACATGTCTCAATGTTATAGTCGTTCCGTTATGTTCTTGACTGAATTATCGTCGAATTCCAAAATGTGAGACAGAATGCGAAAAGGGACGTCTTGTAGAAGTGGTAAAATTTTCAGTACAAGAAAGGTGTTGAATAACGTCGAAATCATCCATTTTCTTCTTCTGCGTATGAAAATAATATGCTTCATTCTACACATGGCCATTTATATTAAAAGTTGTTTGAATCCAACAGTAGTAATGTAAGATATCGTTGTCTCCTGACGTTCATTGCTTGCATATTTCGCCCTCATAATCATATTCCGCACATCAAGACGCTTCATTCGAACCCAAACTCGATAAGATAAAGTCAATGTTGTATGAATTCATGTAAACGATATGCAAATAACTAATAAATCGCAAATGCGCACCGAGATTGAAATACTCGTTGCTGGCGTACACACACACATTTAAGACACGTCGGTCGCAGGGGCTTTTAGTTCGATAGATACAAACCGCACAATGGGAGGCCCGTCCCTTCAGAGGAAGAGTCAACCTCGACCGCCTGTGGACTGGACAGCGCGTGCCCGAGTGAAATGGAAGACCGACCCCGTGTTCGGCTTAAAAGCAAATTGCGCTACATTGTGTGGGAGCGCCCAGCCTATGCATTCTTTACAACATAGTACGCAGTTTCAGAGATTTTCACAGGGGGACAGCAAATGTCAAGCGCAGATGCTACAGATTTCCGCATTGGTCGCCTTAAACGAAGCATCATTCTCCAGTTTTAGAAGAGCAACACTGATTGGCAGAGGATATCTCTGACGCCTTGAGCTGAAGGAGTAATGGACGAGACCGAAAGATATAACCCTTCACGTCTGGCGTGGAGAGGGGCCGTTGTCACTCTTGGAGCGAGAAAACGTAACGAGTGCGTGCGTGTTCGTACGTGTATTCAAAGAGCGAGGAATAAGTCTCTCCTCAGTACTTCACTGGGAGAGCATCTCTGTCGAGAGCGAATCAGAGTGCGACTCTATATTGAGTCCTTGCGATTAAGCGTTGTTCACTGTATTGGCCGCCACACTTACTGTGCAGTGCGAATGGACAGAGTTATTGTTAAATGCCTGCGAGTGAATTTTTGAGTGGCATTGCGGTGGACTGGTTATCTGACCGGTGTACCACGCCAATAGTTAGACTAGGGGCAAATAGGAGTCCTTGACTTCATCAAGGCGTAGGGAGAGTTTGATTGGCGAAGGTAAATCCAGATAGACCGAGAGTTATCTTATTTGTCAGACAGCAATCATCGCAGCTTACGGTATTGTGTGCTACAGCTCATGCGAGGCCCATATTTCCTCCACAACTGTACACTTCACTTCACACGCAACAGCCTCAACTGTACCTAGCAACATTCTAACGGATAATTATTCAAGTTGAATCGGCACTGCTCTCAGTCATTCTGCCAAGTCAATAACAAGCTTAAACTTTGCTTAGAAATTTCATTAACGAATCCTATCCTTAAAAGGTAACTTCACAATCCGAAAAGAATCTAGAAACAACTTGTTCAGTTCATAACTAAAAGTGCCATTGTGATTTCTCAGAATATTTTCAAAATAAATAATAACTTTCGTTAGTTTCATGTTTTTCTTAGACTAACTAGCACTGCTCCAGTACCAAAGTATCCCACAAGTTGCGTAAGAAATTTTGTGAATTTTTGTGTCATTTCCTTACAGGGTACGACTCCAGATGGTATTTATTGCTGAAAGTTTTTCAGGCATTGCTCTTTAGAACGTTAGGAGCGTCTGTCTGACTTCTGTAGTAGTGTGGGGGTGGAAATTGCATCTTGCAGGAGCCCCAGAGTAAAGGGTATATCTCAGATTAATTCGTTGCGCAGAATGACAGAACAGCACCCACACGCTCACAGTAAATAATATCATTAAGAGCAATCGATGTTAGTCTTGTATGAATGGTCCTCTTGTCGGTATGGGGAAATAACACTTACCTGACAAGAGGCTCCCCCTGGAAATCTCGTAGCTGTTTGTATTGCGGATTTACAGTTGTTCGTAACTTAGAATAAAAATAAAATTACTTCGCCAAAAGAAAAAGCGCCGGTTTCACTGCTTTCATTAATTTGGGGTCAGTTTATTTTATTTTGCGCTGCAGTGTGCTAAAGGTCTGAAGGGGTTAACTACATAATATGTAATGTTAACTTAAAAACATCTGTGCCATTTAGTAAAGGACATTTTAATGGTAATATATGTGCAGAATTTGTTTCTTAAATACGTTTCTGAAATTTGTTTCTGAAGTGTATCCTATTAAACAATGGTAATAAAGTGAAACAATTACACACGTTATCTCAAAACACCTCTTTTACATGAGTCACTAACAATTGAGACTTAGAATATCTCCGAAAGTGTGATAGTAGCTCAAAAGTCCGTGGGACAAATGTTGCATGGGATATCGTGGGCCATATATGACAATGGTTTTTTATTGCTAGGTGGGGTTGCGTCAGACATGTGAAGGTCAACTTTGTTCTTTGAAATGGGACACTAGACTTCGGTACTTATTTTCTGATACCGGCTATCGAGACGAATCCAAATGTGTGTAAGAGTATGGTCTTCGAAGGTCAACGAAGTTCAAAAAGGTGTCATGAACGTCCATATACTGAATGTGTTCGAAGTGGTGACCATTGGTATCAATGCAGAGCTGCAATCTTATTATCAGCAGGATTCGAATCTGCGACCGTAGCGGCCTCGCGGTTCCCGACTGCAGCGCCTAGAACCGCACGGACACTTAGGCCGACCATATCCATCTAACATGCCATTGACACGTAAACACCATTCGACGGTTTCGCAATACAACACTAATAGGTACGGCAAGACTACTATCGTCGAATAAAGCGAATGTGAATTATGTATTCCTTCGAAGAACAAGTCGATATGCTTTTCATTTACGGAGTATGCCAAAGAAAATCAGTGAAATCTAGAGACGTGTACCCTGAAAGATATCCTCAACGTACTCACCCTACACTTCGAACATTTAAATATGTGTATGATAGATTGAGAACAACTGGATCTTTAACGCATCGGAAACATATCCGGCAAAGAAAAGTTACAAACGAGGAAACTAAAATTGGTACTCTTGCCACTATGGTTCGAGATCCTTATGTCAGTTCTCGTCAAATCGCAAGGGAATCTGGCATGAGCCAGAGTAGTGTGGTTCGTCTTCTGCATCGCCATAAATGTCATCCTTACCATATCATTCTCCACCATGAATTAACAGATACGGATTGTATGTGTCGCATTGAAATCTGCCGACGGGATTAACTTCAGATGCAGAGGGATGACACATTTATTAATTTGATTTTATTTGCTGACGAGGCTATATTCACGAACCACTGAAATGTTAATTTGCGTAACATTCATTAATAGGCAACTTAAAATCCATGTTGGTTGCAGCAAGTTGCAAAGCAGAAACCGTGGTCAGTGAATGTATGGTGTGGGGTTCTAGAAGACAGAATTATAGACCCCTATTTCATAGAAGGAAGTCTTATTGGTAGGAAGTACACCACATTCTTGCAAGAAACTTTACGTCTGTTACTGGAAGAAATACCTTTAGGAACAAGGAGAAGAGTGTGGTATCAACACGATGAGTGCACGGCACATTTTTCGCTGATGGCTAGAAATGAGTTTCAGAGACAATTCCCAAATCGTTGGAATGGACGCGAAAGAGATGTGTCGTGGCCGGCTCGTTCACCACACTTCACGCCGGTGAATATTTTCTTGTGGGGATTCGTAAAAAACATTGTTTATAAAGACGTTCCAACTATACCTAAAGATATGAGAGAATTGTCAGAGTATGTGCTTCGATAACTGCCGATGTGATAAAGAATCCCACTCGATCCATGAAAAGAAGATTGCAGCACTGCAGTGATACAAATGGTCATCACTTCGAACACCTTCTGTAAATGGGCGTTCATGCCACCTTCTTGACCTTCGCTGACTTTCAAAGACGTTACTGTTACACATCATTGGATTAGTCTTGATAGTGGCTGAGTACCGAACTATAGCATCCGATTTAAAAAAAAACAAAGTTTACTTTCATAACTCTGAAGCGACCCCACCTAACAACAAAAAACCATCGTCATATATGGCCCCTGTTGTCCCATGCAACTTTTGTCTCAGAAGCTTTTCAGCTACTATGATACTTTCGGAGTTATTCATGGTGGCAATAGTTAGTGACTCACCCTGTATGTAATATTCAATCTGTCGTAACTCAGTGAAATTTAGATTTGAGATTTTTTTTTTCTTTTTTTTGCACAGTGTTCAGAATTAATGATAAATGTAAAAATGGCGATAACTCAAAATCCAAAATTTTCGACAAGAGGTCCCTTTTCGCTCACCGTCCGACATACGTTTCTTGCTCCTAGTAATTTTTCCTCCCAGCTATTCTTAAACGTGTGTATGGCGGCTTAATTGTTAGTACACAGTTCTCACGGACGATTCAAACCCGAAATTCCAGATTCTTATCCAAAGCGCCGAATGCAACATATAGCCGATCGAACAGACGGTGCCACAGGATTCTGCTTCAGCTGGTGAATTTGTCGCAAGGCGTTCCCTTCTAGCTAATCAGACAGTGGGTCATCCTCTTGAGGTAAGAACTCCACTGGTGCAGCAAAAAAATGGCTCTGAGCACTATGGGACTTAACTACTGAGGTCATCAGTCCCCTAGAACTTAGAACTACTTAAACCTAACTAACCTAAGGACATCACACACATCCATGCCCGAGGCAGGATCCGAACCTGCGACCGTAGCGGTCACGCGGTTCCAAACCGACGCGCTTAGAACCGCACGGCCACACCGGCCGGCCACACTGGTGCAGCATCTGGCTGAGATATCACCTTCATAACCAGAATAAGCCCAAGCAAGCACTGTTGGTGAATCCATGAAAAAATATACCTCAGTTCATAGCTTAATTCTTCAGACAGTTTGTGGTTTAGTTAGTATGTTAGCAAGTTGACTGATCTTCCGACATGTTTCAAATTTATAGTCGTTTTATTGTATTGCTGAAGATACTTTCGTGGGATGTAATTGTGTTTCTTGCTCCTTGTAATTGTTTCTTGATATGTATTCGTTAACGAGTGTATAGCAGCTCCTCTCGGTTGCTTCATACCTGCAATTACAAGTTTTTGTCAAAGACATCGTACGTTAATGCGGATGGGTAGGAAGATCAAACCTGTAAAGTTGGGATACAGTATTACTTGTGTCCTGATTGACACAGTCAAGTCGTTTAAGTAACTGGACATAACGTTGCAGAGCGATCTTAGGTGGAACAAACACGAGAAACCTGTGGTAGGGAAGGGGAATGGTCGACTTCCGTTTATTGTGAGAATTTTAGGAAAGAGTGATTTACATATAAAAGAGACAGCATGTAGGACGCTACTGCCACCTACTCTTGAGTGCTGCTCAAGTGTTTGGGAACCGTACCAGGTCCGATTCAAGGACGACATCGAAGCAATACAGATGCGGGATTCTCGATTTGTTACTGTTAGGAGTTACACAGATGCTTCGGAACTCAAAGGGGATCCCTGGTGGGGCGGGGGGGAGGGGGGGGGGGGGGGAGGGGGGCTCTTTCTATTCGCGAAACACCATTGATAAAACTTAGAGAACAGGCATTTCAAGATGACTGTAGATCGATTGTAGTGCCACCAAAGTACATTGCGCGTAAGGAGCACGAAGATAACATACGAGAAATTAGGGCTAATACTGGGAAGTACAGACCATCGTTTTTCCCTTGCTCTGTTTGCGAATGCAACTTGAGGAGAAACGACAAGTACTGATACAGTGTAGCCTGTTCCACGCACCGTACGGTGGATTACGGAGTATCGGCTGGAGCTTCTACACGGTGCTGCAGACCTTGATCGGCGTGTTGGGGAGCCTCCACTCCAGTGGCTAGCTTGCGGCGTTGGTGACTTACGTCGTCGTGCACCCACATATTCTTGTTCATCTTAGTCGTCCCAGAGTTGGCGTCGGCTGAGATCGGTCTACTGTCTTCTCGCGCGGGCGTCATCAAATATCCCCGGCCTTTCTCGGCAGTAGCGCACCACATGTCCCATTCGTCCACAACGGAAACATACTGGTTAGTTACCCTGCGTCCTCCAGACGTCAGTATTCCTTGGTGGCCAAACAGGTTCCTCTTGCGGTCTTGTGGGAATGTAACACCGCCTGGGTCTCGACTTTTTCACTGTTTTAAAGGGAAATAGAGGACGAGAGATTGGGTTCAATGTCTGTTCCATTTCCTCCCTTGTGACCTCTTGAAGAGGCTCGGTTTTTTGCTCGCCATGCATTCCAAGTGCCTTCTGAACTTCCTCTCTCACTATCTGACGAAGACCACTTGTAGTTGAAATGGCTCTGAGCACTATGGGACTTAACTGCTGTGGTCATCAGTCCCCTAGAACTTAGAACTACTTAAACCTAACTAACCTAAGGACATTACACACATCCATGCCTGAATGCCCAGGCAGTTTTCGAACCTGCGACCGTAGCGGTCGCGCGGTTACCACTTGTAAAATCAGTTTCTTACTCAATCACGGACATCGATACGACTTTTGGAAGCAATTGAAATTTCTTGCGTCTAATTCCTTTTTGATGCAAAGTCTCGATATAATTGGCACCATTTTATGAAGTCGTCTGCTGTTGAAACCTCCTTCAGGAGTAGTGCTTGACACTTGACCTCAGCAACACCCTTCATGAAATGTGCAACCCTGTCTTTCTCCTTTATTATAGTATCCAATATTTTACGCAGTCGCAAGACGTCTTGAATGTAGGATGCAGTAGTTTCTTCTGGACGCTGTGTCCTGCACTTTAATTTATCTTCAGCCTTGCACTTCTGTCGTTGTGTGTCGTCGAAATAGTAGCGCTGTTCCGCCTGGTATAATTCCCAGCTTGTGAAATTCTCCTCGTTGTCCTCATACCATTGCCTGGCAGTGCCCTCCAGGTAGAAAAATACGTCAGCCCCACACAAGGTGTAATCTCATTTGTTAAATTTGGCACTACGCTCATATACCTTCAGCCACTTGTCTGTATCTTGGCCATGGCCACCAGAGAACCCAAAAGGATGTCTCATGTGGTGGCACACAATTTGTGCCATCGTAACACCCCCTTCTTCTGATAGATTGCAATCTGTTGCATATGCCTCGAACTCGGGGTTTTACGACACAGACGGTGTAATCAGATGCCTGACGACACTAACTTCACTTAACGAAGCTTTATTCATCACTTGCACATAAAGAGTGCAGAGTGAACTACCTCCGGCCCGATCACATACAGTATATATATATAGCTACAGAAATGCTTCTTGATATTTATGGATACTTCTAGAATGTACTCGAACCGAATATAGAAATTAATACTGTACAGTCCATGTGAGTTTTGAATTCGTGACACTCCATCCAAAAGTTTAGTATCATAACCACGACCCCACAATGCTAGTCAGCTTCTGCTGTGGCAGGTAAAATTCTTACATGAAAAAAAAAAGTCAACCTGTGCTAGCGAGAATAGTCTCGTCTTTGTTAGATTTACTCTCAGTTGATATTTGGTACCCATTACACTGTTCATTCCATTCAACAGATCTTGTAATCTTTCTTCACTTTCACTCAGGGTAGTAATATCATTCACGAATCTTGTCACTGATATCTTTTCAATCTTGAATTTTAATTCCGTTCTTGAACCTTTCTGTCGATTTCGTGACTATTTCTTCGCTACATAGATTGGAAAAGAGGGGCGAAAAGCAGCATCTCTGTCTTACAAACTTTTAAATCTGGGCGCTTCCTTCTTGATCGTCAAGTCTGATAATTTCATCTTGGTTGTCGTACATACTGTATACCATCCGTCTTCCCCCATTGCTTATTCCTATATTCCTGAGAATGTCGAACATCTAGCACCATTTGACACTGTCGATCGCTTTTCTCTAGATCGTCAATTCCTGTTACCGAATCTTGATTTTCCTTCAGTCTTGTTTCCATTATCAAGCGCAATGCGAGAACTGCCTCTCAGATGATTTTACCTTTCCTAAAACCAAACTCACCGCTATCCAAGTGACTTTAAATTTTTTGTTCCATTATTCTCTATACAAACTCTGTCAGCAGATGGGGTATACGCTCATTGTGTGGGATTTCTCGCACATATCAGCCGTTGTTTTCTTCGGAAGTGTGTACGTCACCAGCTTCTCACATTCCACAAAGCAGCTTCGGTTGTTACTAATCCCAATGATTTTAGAAATTCCGATGAAATGTAATCTATCTTTCCTGCCTTATTTCAGCTCAAGCCTTCCAGAGCTCTTTTAAATTCTAACTCGAATACTGGATCCTCTATGTCTTCCATATCGACTCCAGTTCTTTCTTCTATCACGTCGTCATACAGGTCTCCTCCTTACGGAGGCCTTCGATGTAAACTCCCCAGCTCCCGTTACACTCTTAATTACCACAACTGCTTTTAATTTCACTGAAGGTTTGTTTCACTTCTCTATATGCTGAGTGAGTACTTCGGATTAGCATTTCTATTTCAATTTCTTCACGTTTTTCATTCACCCATTTTGCCTTACATCCATTCACTTCCTGTTTGTTACATTCCTAAGTGTTTTGCTATGTTCGTGTCCTTCCCTGAGCGTTTTTTTTTGCTTCTTTCTTCCAACAATCAGTTGAAGTATATCTTTTGTTACTCAGGTTTTCTTCGTAATTACCCTCCTTGTACCTATATCTGTCTGTCCATCGTCTGTGATCGCCGTTTTTACAGATATCCACTCCTGTGCAGCTGAACTGCCTGCTGTGGCCCTATTTACTGCAGTATCCACGTCCAAGGCGAGTTACAAACGCATCTCATGATACCTCATGTATCCCGTTTCCGTGCACAGTGATTTTTCCGGATGGCTGTCTTAAAATGCAGCCTAGTCTTCTTCATTACTAAATAGTGAGATGAGTCGATTTTTGCACTTGTGTACCGCTTACAACCCATATCCGATTTCAGAATCTCTATCTATGATTTAAGCTGGAATCTTCCCCCCGTTTTCGGGTTTTTCGAAGAATTCCTCCACTTCCTTTAATGATTGTTGAACAGGGCATTCACTATTACCATCTGAAATTTATGACGGAATTCAATGAATGTTTCTCCTCTCTCTTTACCATTGTGAAGCCCATGCTCGCCCGTAACCCTTTAATCTATTCCTTCCCCTACAACTGTGTTCGAATGCCCCACGACTATCACATGTTCATCCCCCTTTACGTACTAAGTTACCCGTCTAATATCCACATACATTTTCTCTGTGTCATATTCTACTTGCAATGATGGCGTGTATATCTGAACTGTTATTGTCTGGCCGGCCGAAGTGGCCGTGCGGTTACAGGCGCTGCAGTCTGGAACTGCAAGACCGCTACGGTCGCAGGTTCGAATCCTGCCTCGGGCATGGATGTTTGTGATGTCCTTAGGTTAGTTAGGTTTAACTAGGTCTAAGTTCTAGGGGACTAATGACCTCAGCAGTTGAGTCCCATAGTGCTCAGAGCCATTTGAACCATTTTGTTATTGTCTGTATTGTTTTTCTGCCGAATTTGATGAAGACAACCGTATAACTGAACCATTCAAAGTAGTTTGCCCACTGCCCTCCTGTCCAATTCATAACGAATCCTACTCCCGTTACACCACTTTTCGCTGCTGTCGATATTACCCTGTATTCATATGATGAGAAAACTTTATCTTCCTTCCACTTCGCGTTAATAACCCTCCCACTATATCTCGACTGATACTTTGCATTTTCGTTTTTAGATTTTCTAGCTTTCGTCTTAGTTTCAAACTTCTGACATTCCGCACTCCGACTCATATAATGTTATCACATGTTTGGTGATTCCACCTTTTTCTCACGGTCACTTTCCCATTTCAGTCCCCTCCCAGAAATCCGAATGGGTTATGAAATCGAAATATTTTGCTAACTGTTCAGTTACAAGGCACATAACCTATGGAAACACATTGTTGCAGTGGTTTCTATTGCCTTCTACTTCTTCATGCCGTTGATCACTACGGATTCTTCCGCAATTGAAGAGCAGTTTACCATCTAACGGGCTGAAGAAACCGAGACACATCACGCAACACTGTCCGCCTAACACTGAAAACTGGAATCTCAATAAATCGTTTTTCAGCCAGTCCTCCAAGAATGCGCCCTCGTAGTAAATACTTGCCTTTGCGTATGTACGACTGGAATGTGACCTCTGATAAGCATTTAATAGCCAACCGAAGTGCAATCATTGATCTCCTCTTCATTTCTGGCGAGTCCTTCGTCTACACAGACGTAACTCTCGTGTACTGCGTGGGCGATCAACAGAAGGCATTCCCTCTGGAGCCAGGTACCACGCTGGTGGCCTGCAGGTATTTGTCATCCTGAGGCCGCCGACTCTTGTGGTGACTGCACTCTGCCCTCCAGGGAAGCTTCCAGGTAAAGAGAGGCTGACTTCACTCCTTCCACTCTTTCCCACAGCTCGCACGCAGATCGCAAACGTAGCATGCAGCTGACGTTACTGGAAACATGCTCTATACATGCTTGATCTGAATAAGTCACAAGGGACATCATAAACTACTTACTTTATGTGATAAACGAAAGTAAAGGCACTTTCTGAGCAAGTGCAGCCACCAGTAAAATTATTTTTTCTGTACCAAAAATTTACTTATACATATTATCTGTACTGCCCATTTCTATAGAGTAACTTCGTGAGCAAATTTCTGTAGCCCATAGTAATCAGTATTGTTTCAAATCATGATTTTTGTGTTATAGTTAGTTATAATAATAGCAGTTCATGCTATTGCGGGCCAGAATTTGTTAGTAGATTCGTATGTCCTTCTGCATTTGTTCACTATACTGCGTAGTATTTTTACCAACAATAAGAGTTATAGTGAGACATGTGTCCTGCTGCGTTTGTTGGTCGTTCTTCGTTCTATGTTCTGCCTAAGGGTTAGCTGTTGCGTTGTGTGCTAGGGCAAGTTACTGTATAATATTGAGATTAACTTTCTTAGAAGAGCTTAGTTAGGAAATTAAGTGTAGTTAGTTTTCTTCGGTGTTGTTTATTTCCGCTTTCCAATAAAACTTGATACCGCATTGCCTAATTAGGCTGGTGGCCACACGTATATATAATTACAGTCTACTTCCATATACGTAGAACGTCAAATCGAAACCTATTTGCTTTGCTGTTGTTACTGTTTCACTTACTTCGCGAGTACGATATCTTAGCTCGATTTCTCGTCATTGCCTACGATAACGGTCAGGCTAAATATCTTCACAGAAGTTTAAAATTATCGGAGTTTGTAAGGGCTGATAGTGTTACGTCACCAAAAAAATTGAAAGAGGTAGGTAAATTACATTTATTTAAAAAGGGAACAAAGCCTAGCTCTTAAATAATGCGTGCAGAAGAGCTAAAGATTAGCTAAGTGGATCGGATTATCGGCTGATAAGAAAAGTGTTCACTAAAACAGCTCTGTCACTTTGCAAGCACGTCAACAACGTAATACTTTTTTGCAGAAACATCTTACACCCAAGTCCAGAGGTGTTGTGACCCTAATTTATCACCATCTTCCCCAGCTCAACGTCTCACTGATCCTGGCGGAATGCTCACTCAGGTGTTGACAGGGTAGAAGTGAGGACATGAAGATGTGACAGGGGTGCCTCAGTGTGATCGTGGTCCTCCAGTACGCTGTCAGCGAAATATATGGAAATACAAAACGGTATGTAATTATTTTTATGTTATTAATTAATTTGTTTTTAGTATATATTAACACAAGTGCTCTGCACGTTAGAAGTAGCCGTCTGAGGCAGTGCACTTTATATAAAGGCACTGGCGTCGGATTCGGGAGGTTTGATTGTCACACTTATTTAGGATTTCTTGGTTTTCACTTTTAGCTAATGCAGGCTCATTCCTTGACCAAGGCTACGGCCAACCATTTTTTCCTTGCTCGTTGAGCGCAAGTTTATAAATATTCACTCGTTATTAGTGTTCTGTATCTCAGGCAATAAAAAAGGAACCCTTATAAGATCAGTTTGTTGTCCGTCCGTCCGTCTGTCTGTCTGTATCTCTGAACACTTTTTCTCAGGAACGGGTGAAAATACAAAGATGAAATTTATATCAAGACCAAACTCTGTAGTCCCTCGATGGAGAAAAAATTTAAGGTTGTAAGTAAGTGCAATCAAAAGGTATTGTCATTCATGTCCCATATTTTGGGTTTCACTAATTGATTCATCAAAAGCTACTGGGACCTTCCCGCTGACCTAGAACTATGAAATTTTGCAGACATCTGCGTTTCACAGAAAACATAATGCAAAAAGTCGAAAGTTGTTAATTTGTAATTGTATCACACGAAAAACATTTTTGTTATTCATTATCCGTCTATCTATATACTGTCTATTAAAACACCTTTTTAACAGAAGAGGGTAGACTATGAAGCTGAAATTTATGTCACACTCAAGATCTACAGACCCTCGGTGGCCTAAAAATTTCAACTTTTTACGTCAATGTAATAAAACGATATGGCCATTTACGTTACATTGTTTGATATTTGCAAACTCTCGTGAAAACCTAAAGAGGAGGCCCTACTTCCCCTTGAACTCGAATCTTGAAATTTGGTAAGACACAAGTTTCACGGTACATGTAAGGGAAAAAAATCCGAAAATTTTTGATCTGTTGTTAACCAACATCAAGAAACACTATTTTTTTCAATCTTTATCCGTTTGTGTCTCTGATAGTCTGTTAAGACCATCTTTCCTCGGAAATTACGATGGCAATCGTGAAATAGATTTAAACTCAAAATTAAAACATTCTCGAAAATCTCGGTATCACCGGGAACAATATATTGTATCGATATCGATAAAAGGCAAAATAATCGTGTTTTTCGATTACCAGTATGGATGAACTATCTACATACATAATTATGTTTGTACACAACCCTCAGAAGGCGATTCCTATTCGCAATTGGCACTTTTTTTTTTTTTTTTGTATATAGCTTGCATTTTTCTCATGTTAAGTTGACAAATTCTACATTACTGTAAGACAGCGCTTGGATGGATAAATTATTCATCAATATATTCATTTCATATGTTACCGCTCCTTACTATTAACTGACATCATATGTTCGTCGTATTTGATTTAGCTTAATAAGATTCCACATCATGCTCAAGCGCTGTGAGTGGCTACAGACATTCACTACTGAGGTTGTCAGATGATGAGATGGTACGTGTATTCTATGGACAATGGTCAATGGTCCTGTATTTCAAAATTTCCACTAGAACGTTTGTTAGAAGTTTTTTATAATTCATACATAATTAGTGTGGTCATTTACATTATGACTTCTCTGTCAATAATACGTAATTTAATGACAAACACATTCAGAATCCCCTGCATAGTGGTGTTTTGGTTCTGAATTGTTTTACAGTAGCAAACATTCGTGATTCCAAAATGCCTACCTAACACGACCAGTAAACAATTATGGCATGGCTTGTAATTCACAGCGATGTTGTTTAGTAACGATCCCTGGGAACGTTCGCAACAATGCACAGTCGGTGGGTGGTAGGGGCATGTGTCGTTGCCTAGCAATATTTCGATTTCTGCTGAAGTTCTATCGGTGTCGTTACGAAATCGTGCGCTTACTAAAACAGAGAAGTAGCTATCGATATTCTTTTGTGAAGTGATAGACCTTTTCTTACAGCACAAGAGCAGCTGTCAAAACCTCATTGTGAGCTTGTGAGCTTCGCAAGAAGTCTTAGCTCCAGTTTTGAGGGCAAGAGAGGACCCAAGTGCTAACAGGTATGATCCACGGTCTTGCAGCACGTAATGTAGTGTAATTACCATAAAGTAGACCTCCTGTTTGAGGCAGTAGGTAAGGAATTAGCGTAGCACACTGAAGCTTTGTTTCCCAATGCTGATGCGAGTTGCCGGCACCTTTTTGCTGACTGCTCTCCCTATCTGCGGTAAAGCTCTCTGTGAGATTTTTATAGAGCAGCAATTACTGTCAGCTTGCTACGTAGTTCAAAAACTTCGTTGAATCTATTTGTGTGACATGAAAACTGCATATTATGATGGTGTATATGTCGTTGATTCGTGTATTCCAGAGTGTGTCAGAAGCTTAATGGGATAAAGTAGTGATTCCTGTACAACATGTCATTTTGACCAGCGTTGAAATGATCAAGTGGCATATTTGTCAGGATGCACAATCAACATGACGTCACAACTCTGAAAATATTTTAACAATTAATGAAAGAGAAATTTTTAATCATATGAGTTAGCAAGGGAGTAAAAAGGAGCACCAGTTACGAATAAGACCCTCGGTCAGGGATTGATAATATAGCACAGTTACCAGAGAGGTACCGAAACGTATCGCGGAGAAAGCTGTACAGCGTTACAAGGTCTTTCTTTCTAGAGCGTAACGGTATTACTTCTGACCCATAGCACGTACTGAAAAACGAAACCAGCGAAAATGCGAAATCGAACATCGGTGTACAGCAAATCGAAATGTACTACAAGAGGTGATGTCAGAGCAAGTCATTACAATTACGTCACTGGTGAAAGCTGCCTATACAGTTGCATCACAAATTCCTCTCGATCTGTTTCATGTTGCCAAATTACCATCAAATTTTTCCCGTGTCGGTTACATATCGATACTATCCGATATTACTCTATCATCGCGTATCGTCATTTTCTGCCATCTGTGAAGTGGTACTCGAGTTGAACTATGTATGCTGGTGCGTTGAGTCATGCTGAGCACACACAACTGTTCAATCCCTGGGCTTTTCAACATAATTTCCGGTAAATTTATCACGCCGCATGTGTAAGACTTTTGCCCACACGATGGTGAGCACTTAATATGAACTTAGGGGCGAATTTCTGCTGCGAAATTCAGGGCGCTCTGTTCGTCAATGGTATCTATAGCGCTGTTGCCATTGGTTCAAGTTGGCGTGGTGTTCCTTGACTTCAGGAAGGCGTTTGTCACGGTCTAGCACTGCCGGTTAGTGCGAAAAGTGTGATATTACTGAGTATCGGGCCAGAGTGGTGACAGAATTAAGCACTTCCTCGCAGATCGAACTTAACAAGTCGATCTTAACGGAAAGAAATCTACAGACGTAAAGGTAATTTCTGGAATAGAAGGAAATGTGACAGGACACACTGTGATTGCTTCTAGTGTATATAAATCATGGAATAGAAATCGTCTGGATCTCTTGACGACTGTTCGCAGATGGTGCAGTTGTCTATAAGAAAGTAGCAACGCCAGAAGACGGTATCGATTCAAAATGATGACTCATAGAAAGTTGATGAATCTGTTGTCTCTGGCAATTGACTACGAAAGTAGATAAATGTATCACATTGCGCAACTATAGAAAAAGAAATCCACACTAATGATGACAAATAGCCGAGAACTACATAAACCGTAAAACATTTAGGAGTAACTATCAAGAGTAACTGTCAACAGCGACCTCATATGGAAACGACTACTTGAAACAAATATAAGTAATAACAGACGCCAGAGTGAGATTCATAGGAAGAATATTAAGCGAATGTAACTCATCTAAGAAACAAATGGCCTCCAAGGCGCTTATTCGCCCGACTCTTCTCCATCAGCAGTGTGCTAACAGCTACGCCACCTCGCCCGGTACTATCTGGGAATATATTTCATACATTGTGCAAAACGAAACTGCAGCTCCTGGTTCTCGTTATGTGTTCATTTTCAAATACGGGGACACTAATGACACACTACATTCCTATTGCACATATTCCAACAACAGTTTAATACCTTTAAATTCTGTCATTCTGCTTTTTATGCACTCTTACAGAATGCAGAATTCATACCATCACACACTGAACATTTTTCTTTCTTACAAGGAAATTTTTGAGCTCGAACGCTGAGAACCGCACGAAACCATGCTTAGATTTAGCACACGACCTTTAGAACAACAGTTGTCTGTGTCATTTCCATTCAAAACTTCGGACTCGTCTGCTAGCACCATCAGATGGTTGCGCGCAGTAGCTTCACTACAAGCGCTCGACTTTCGTGAATGGTACAGCTGCAGCAATAATGAGTCTCTTGGAGTGTTCGCATGCGAGTTACTGTGTATACTGTGTACAGTGATATCAGGAAGAGAATTAATCCTACGAACGTGATCCAAATATTAGGGAGAATGTTGCAACGTACTGAATACGGAAATTAAATCGGGATCGAGGACAGAGAGTTCGCTGATGTATTACATAACAGAATAATTCAGAAACATGATGGAGACGACACAGAAACACACGGCATCACGGTGGTTAAGTCTACTGATTTTGAGGAGAAGGAAGAACCTGAACCTGAAGGAGGCTGTTAAAGCAGTAGCCGACGTTCATCTCCAGAGCAACAGGAACTGTCCGCTCAATGTCAGTACAAACTGTCTCCACCCAAACAGTCGAATCCCAGTGAATTAGAATATACTGATGACAGCGTGCTGAAGAAAACTGATGAAGACTATTAAAATCGTGGCTTGCGTTCGCACAGCAAACGAATGAGGTGCTATAAGTGCATATAAAGTAAATCAAATTGCAGAGTAAATTTAAATTATGTCTCTTGTAAAGACAAGCAGGATCTCGTTTTAAAGGAAGCAGACTGCCGTCATTATATACTACAAAAGAGCATGTAATATTGTAATTTGATAGCGCATGGTCATATGGGTCTACAGTTCACCACTGGGATATGCAGATGTGGGCGCTAGAAGGGTTTAAAATTGTTGGCTTTGTCGATTTGAAAGCTTGTGCTTCTTTTATCGACAAGCTTCATGCTAGATATGGCGTTTCATCCAGGTATAATATTACATTTGTCACCTGTAAGGACACAGACTACGATAATAGTATACGTCAGAAAGCACAACAGTTTCTGGAGGAAGTGAACATGTTTATAGCTGAGCAGGATGGAGAAAGAAGGTGTTAGCAACAGTGACCAGAGTCATGTCCTGTGTGAAATGTCTTCATTATCAACACAGTCTCAGAAAGCAGAGAAAATTACCGATAGTGTGTTTCAATCTCTATCCAAAGCTACACAATTGATGTGGCTTCATCAATGACAGGCAGGCTAGCAAACAAATTACATCTGATTTCAAGAGCCACGAGGCACTTTAGGCCTATGTATTTCAAAGAAACTAGAAACAATCTGCCCACGATGCATTCATATTGAGGCAAGAGGGGAAGAATGACAAAAAAATACATGAAACGTTTTATAACTTCAGATCTCGGCGAACATGTTGCAAGTGAAATGAGCCCATTGCTGTGTTATTCCTGGTCAGGTCATACAGATAATAGTCCTCTAGATGCATGTATTCCATACAAAGGCGTTGTGCTGAAGTTATTGCCCCGGAAACAACAGAATGTTGCCAATCCCTTGATGTTTACTTCTTTTGCCAACATAAACTCTGTATCAGTAGAACGGCTAATATTGTAGCATTACACCGTGTCAAACCCGAAGTGAAAATACGTGATCGTTATTTCGTCATCAAACTTCACTCTGTGATTTACGATCAATTTTCTGCACCAAAGTATACTCTTATGTTGGAATACGCTTGGCGAATGGCAGTTTATCACTCTGAAATACCCATATCACCACATGCAAATGTAATTAGTGTGCTATTAGGCTGGATGAATGCGAAAGTGGTTCTGAATGTAAAAACACGGTTTTAGTGTGGTGGGTACAGTGTGTACACTTCAACATTTTGCTTCATCCAAATCCCGCATCTGCATTTTGAGGACTAATACAAGCATATTTTTACATTCTAAGTAACTTTCGCATACAACCAGTCGAGTATTAAAAGCCACACTAGTTATGTTTCGATGGGTATGTTTTGCGCTATTATAATTAGTGTAAGCAGAGGGTTTATCGCTCTGTTGATTGAAAATGTAAAGATTCGCTGACGTCATTTAATTAAATTTATTTTCTCTCCTATGTTATTGTTATCTTGTTACTTTGATTCCCCCTATTACAATGCAACATTTTTAGTATTATTTTAAGCATGGTTATGTGCGTTTCTGAGCGTTCCAGGTCAAAGGTGTATGTTATTAGTATTTATTGGATTTATTGAGCCCATCTGTAGTGATTGGATCTACATACTCATTTCCATTCCGCTGTTTACTCTACTGCTCAGGTTTTTAGTTGCCATTTAGCCCAGACGTCAGAGCAGTTCATTGCCTCTCAAGTACAATGATAAAGGTTGTAACAGGAATAAGGTTTGTTAAACTGTGAAAAGAAACAAATTACAAGCATTGAATGATCCTACGACATGAAATTGAATATACACAAATTTCATGGAGCAATGCCGTCGTGGTTAATAGGTAACGGTGTTGGACTATAAAGTGAGCGTGCTGTGTTCAAAGCTCATTCATGCTACTTTTTTTTTGTTTTGTTTTCACCGTTCGCTCTATTCAAATTTGTATCTGTGTCATGGTGTAGCGTCCGTTTGCAGCTGCGAGGTCTTAGAAAGGGACCTACAATGACAGCTGATTCTACAAAAGTATTCTATTAGCAGTCTAAAAGAAGTTGCTTTCGAATAGGAACCGCAAACATTTGATGACTAGGTGACGAAGTGACAAAATCCTCCACCGGAAAATACGTCTGGCGCGGCATACGCAACGTTTGTGGATGTACGTATGTCACGTGATAGGAATGTCATACTGACGCACCTAATTCGTACACCTGGTTAAGTGAGTGAGACCTATCAACTGTGATGTCATGTGTTTCTGTGTCGTCCCCATTATATTTCTGAATTATGCTTGTCATATGTAGGTGTTTGTATGCATGTGATCACACCCATAGGAAATGATGAAAACATAACAGTTTTTCACATAAGGTGTAACAAATGAACGGAACAGTTTCACAATCGCACAGTTTCTCTGATCTCTCTCGAAACAAATGTTTTTAACCTTATTGAAGTTGCGTTCCGTTCCCAAGTTTTGGCTCTTGAATTTCTTTTTTGTAACACAGTTCACAGCCATTTATTTGTTGTTTTCATTAGTGTGAGACGTTTACATGAGGAGCGCAGGAACAAAAGCCGATAAACCTGCATTTACTGTTAATGCAGAAAGTAACAAATAGTGATCTCTAAATGGCTCCACAAGGTATAAAAAGAAGAAACATACCATAAAACACTTGATGTCGCGTTGTGCAGAAAATTATTATGTGGCAGCATATATTATTACTCCCGTATCTCCCCCTTACAGCTCAAACACGCGAATACAGCAAAAGTGGATATATCGGGTTTTGTTCTGGCGTTCGTCATATGATATCTCGCCTGCTCTCTCTATTCATCACGGTTAGCTCCGACGGTAACGTGTTGTTACCACATGACACATATTCTATAACCACTGTTAGTGTGATAACTGACAGGATTACAGAAAGTGGACAACCATTTAAATGACCGGGCGGATAGTTCGTAATGTTGAGAAAGAAAAAGATGTACCGATGATGCACTGAACGCGGTTGGTTCGATTTGCAGTGTATCACCATGGCCTCTCAACCACGATGCCGCGGCTGTTCAACTTTGTTCGATATTGCACTAGTCGAACTTGGAATATTCGCACTTTCTGTTTTGCCTTTTTTCACAGTTTGGTATGCCATATTCCTGTTTCGATGCTTAATCTGTGTCCACCTTTTGACAGAATACACGCTGGGCCATTTTAACACTAAATCTGAGGGGGTGCGCGATGGGGGTTTCCCTTGGCAGTAACAAGCGGGCAAAAAGCCCCGTGAGTGTAGGGAACTCGCCGTGCGTATTGAACTACGGGAAGCGGAGCGTCCGAACCCACGCAGACTCGCGCCCGGCAGTAAACCCAGCACGTGGCTTCCTCAGGTGGCTAACCACTGACCACACGGCAGCTCTCGGCACGAAGCGTTTGCTCAACGCCGCCACAGTACTGGCCCGCTCTGCATCTTGCCGCGTAGAAGTAAACACTCTGGTCAGTGGTTCTGCCAATATGGCGCCAGGTGCTTGCTCTTCATGGCAGTTTCATGAGCTACACCGCTGTTATATCCATGCCAGCTCATCTGTCTTCATAGTAACGTGAGCTGGCGCGGATGTTGAAAAGTCCTTGACCCGAGAATTGTTAGCAAAAGTAGTTCTATGAGATCCATATTCTGTAACGGTCACGGTTATCCGGCATCTAACGCAGAAGTTGAGACCTGAAAGAACAGTCATTTGCTTCAGTACCTCGACGCTTAATGTATAACTGCAGATTGTGACTCTTAACGTTCGTTTACACCTTTGCGAGTTGGGGCTGGTCGCCGTGTGGCTGTGGCTTGCCGCACACGCAAGCACAGGCACGCAAGCGCGTGCGGGCCTCTTCCTTAACATGTGCGTGAGAGTGATTACATTGTTTTTTCATTGCTGCAACAACAGAGTTTTGAACTATTTTCTGTACTATGTCGGATCAGCACCACACCTTTTGAATGTGTGTGGTATACGTCTCTCAATTGCCATCGATACTACACCTTTGAACTTAAACCTCCCCATCTCAATGCTTAAATTGTCAATTTGGAAGAAGTGGAGACTGTCTCTTAGGAATCCGTCAAACAAATTTTTGTCTGCTTATTTAAACAGATATACTTTGCGTTCGAGGGTAGACTGAAGTCACAACCTACTAGTATGAACGAGGTACATACTTGAAACGATTTTTCAGCAACTCCAACATCTTGGAGTGTGGCGGGGGTGGGGGAGAGTGGGAGGGAAGGTTGGTAAAGGAAGCAGTTATTAATTTATTACCGTTCTCAAGTATAACCTCTATTCATGCTAACTCAGAGTAACTGTATACTTCAATTTCACTACTCAGTGAACTACTTCTGTCAGTAATAAACACTCCACCACCTACTGTATTTAACCTATCATTTTTGAGCACGGTTAGCTCCCACGTAAAAATTTAAACTGAACCTATCGCTGGCTTTAGCCAACTTTTAGTACCTAACAATTCGACTTCGTTGCTTCCTATGAGCGCTTGGACGTCTGGTTCTTTCATCACAGCAAATAAAATTTACAAATACAATACCGATGTCGGTCGGAGTGGCCGTGCTGTTCTAGGCGTTACATTCTGGAGCCAAGCGACCGCTACGGTCGCAGATTCGAATCCTGCCTCGGGCATGGATGTGTGTGATATCCTTAGGTTAGTTAGGTTTAATTAGTTCTAAGTTGCAGGCGACTGATGACCTCAGAAGCTAAGTCGCATAGTGCTCAGAGCCATACAATACCGATGTTTTCCAGGTCTACTCTCGTCCTGTGTTTGACCTGCACGCTTTTAGACTGACACCGATTCTGTAAGCTCCCAAGATCCTCTGGACTAAAAAGTCCCCCAGTGCCCCCCACACAGCCCCGCTTCCTGTGTAGCCGCATCGTGTGTGTAGTGGACCCCTGACCCACTAATTGGAAGCCGAAAATCCACCACCCTATGGTGCAAGTCGATTAATCTGCGCCCTTAATGGCCACTGAAGTGTCTGACCATCTGATTCGGGTCCTGCCGACGAAGCTACAGATGATGATCTCCACTTTCATATGGCAAGCAAGATCTGCAGCCTTTACCACTTCATCTAGTCACCCGGAACCAGAGATCCTATGCTGAGCAAAAGCGACACACATCTGTTGTGCCAACATGAGTCAATCCCTTTAGTTAGCTGCACCCTGTGCTCTTCATGGCATCAGTAAGCACCCTTTCCACATCGGAAATCACTCCTTCCGGTATGCACACGGAGTACACACTGAATTACTTCCCCTCCTTGCTACCCATATCCCAAAGTGGACCCATTACGCTCCAAACATTGGAGCAGCCAACTACCAGTAATTCCGCCGTCTGTGACGCTCCAGATCTTGCAGGCCGAGAAACTTGCCCTGAAAGAGGTCGAGTGACGACAGCTCACTCATTAAAATTGTCATACACGCGTAACGTCTGAATCCTATTCATAAGATGAACCAGGGAGTCCCTCCGATAGGCTACCTGTAAAGTCTTCCGCTGCCTAACATACTTTAGAGCGACCTCCCAATCGAGCACAGGCGAGGGTTCAGCATCAGTGCGGGCACTACCCAGGGCGGCCACAGTAGTGGAGTGATCGGTGGACACGTGGGACATACTGGACGTCCGTTCCATTTCAATTTCCAGCCCCTCACAGTGACTCCCGTTGCTACCAGCCTCAAGCTGTGTGGCCAACACCACTTGGAGCTGTGAGCGAAGAGTGCCAAACTTAGCTCGCACCTGTACATAGCAGTCATAGTCAGTATCCATTCGAAAGACGACGGAGATATACTCTAGACAATTACGATAACACGAAACTGTGCCTGGTAAATACACAAACATGTATGAAATTTAAGAGTTTAAACTAAACAGCACAGGGGAAATTCAAAATAAGTCGCTTCATATAAGAAACGGTATGAACTCACAAACCAAAAGGTGTGCTTCTGTGTGCTGCTGCGAAAGCAGCTCAACTCAAGGTTCTAATAACTGTAGCTCGCTCTTGAAGCAAAACCAAACAACTGTCGCGATGCAAGCAATGGTATCAGGCACTATGCACCTGCAGTTGTTACTGTTCAGTCTAGTAGCTTTAAATTCAGGGTTAGCTTAGATAATGATAATAAATAAGATACCTAATAGATTGTGGATGTAATTTAAAGTAAAATGAAAAGCGCATTTTATGTATGAAACAAGGGATGGCAGTTTGACTTAGATATGATGTGACAGTTCTTGCCTTTATACCTTCTACATGCATTTTTACATGTGTCACATATGTTGTGTCGACAGTGGTAATACTTTATTTATTGTATTGATTATTTAGGTTACAATGTGTTCCCCAGCATAATGTAACAGCGGGGATAGTGAGTTAATTTAAACTGCCATGATCAGCTACATCAGGTGCGAGGGCTCAGTAAAAGCTTGGAGCCCGTCACACCTGATGCAACGAGAGACGAAGGAATGTCGCATATTCGGATAGTATTGCATACTATGAAATGGTATACCAAACAGCTGCATAGGGAGTTACATTTTCAGACTGATTCGATTTAGTGCTTTAGAACCTTCGCTAAGTTTTGCTATGTTTGTACGTTTATCTCGTCTGCACTTCTTGTGTGTGATATAGCATCCAATCCTGTATCTGTGGTCGTGTCTGAGTCGTTTACTATATTCTCCTGAGGCGTCAGATGTGGAGCCTGTCTTATTCTATCGTATACTCTCTCCTATTTATATGCCGCATGTAGTATTAGCGATAGTTTGTCTGCAATATTGTTTATAGAGTTTGTCATTTTGTTTGTATATTAGCTGTCTGTGTTGTACCGAGTTCGATTCCCGGCCGTGCTCGTGATTTGATCAGGCCGGGGACTGGATGTTTGTGTTTTCCTCATGATTTCATCATCATCGTCATCTTCATACGTGACAGTGACTAGATTTAACTGCGTGAAATATTGGACTGTAAAAAAATTGGCACTTTGTACGGCGCGCTGACGACCGCGCAGTAGAACGCCCCACAAAGCAAACATCATATTAACTGTCCTACGTTCTGGCTTCCTAAACTGGGTCTTAAGTGTCCTAGGGCATCTCAGACGAGCACTGTGTGTTCAGGAATGCCATTCTCACCACAGCCACAAGTGTGAGTTTATTTTAGGCCAAACCTGTATGAGGCCGTGGTCTGTGAGATGGTGCACCATGCCACGTTTTGGATTTATGGTACTTCAAATTCATCCGCTCTCCTATACTGGGTAAGAAAGAGTAAAGTCGTCTTCCCTTATGGTTGTGTCCCACTGTTTCTGTCTTGCTGCCTTCTAACAATTCTCCATCTGTTTAATTTCCATTCTTCGCTTATGTCTTGTCCAGTTATTTCTCTTATTTTGTCGCGTCTTCCCCTCGGGAGCCAGCAGGCAGCTGCTCTGTGTTGAATTGGAGGAACTGCGAGTACCACGCACAGTGCCTCAGTCGAGTTCTTGCTGAAAACCCCCGAGATTCTGAATAGAACACTCCTTCAACAGTGCCTCACAATGTTTTATGCGTACCTAAGCATCATCGATGTGCCCAAGTACTAGGCGCAAAACACTCAAAGAGTGCTATGTAATATGTCCTCATTGTCTGAACGGTAGTCTGTGTGTTATCGTGTCCAGTCTTGATGGTTTATCCGTGAGTTTCGTCCCTTTCTTAATTATCAAATGGTTCAAATGTCTCTGAGCACTATGGGACTTACCGTCTGAGGTCATCAGTCCCCTAGAACTTAGAACTACTTAAATTTAACTAAACTAAGGACATCACACACATCCATGCCCGAGGCAGTATTCGAACTTGCGACCGCAGCCGTCGCGCGGTTCCGGACTGTAGCGCTAGAACCTCTCGGCTACCGTGGCCGGCTCTTAACTTTCAGTCTGGCATACTATTTAAAGTGTAAATGTCCGTCAATATATTGCCAAGGAATCTTGTCACAGCTTTCCTTTTTATAAATACATTGTTTAACTTTATATTTGGATACCTTTTCAGTATACCTGTTATAAACACGTAAACCTTTTGTTTGTTGGTCTTATGAGTTCGTGGACCATTCACCGATGAACGCAAGGACCTGCGTGGCTTTAATCTCCAATTAATACCTGGCGTTTGAAGACAACAGCGTACGCAGCCACCCTGATAGCCTGGACGTTATCTTCTAGTGCATTCAGTAGCGGCTCTAT